>NC_092632.1:25464912-26101447 GCF_039555335.1 Amphiura filiformis | reverse complement strand
CCACAAACAACTCAGCAATACAAGTTCCATAGCCATGAAATAGAATTGCTCCAAATATGGTAGAGATTCGCAGCATAAAGCTGAATAGGTTTGAAGTGAACATGTTTCTAAATTCAAGGAAACAATTCTGAAGGTTTGTTCTTCACTCTCTGGCAAATTACTTCTATAGATCTTCAGTCATATTATGGTATGCAGTTTGGTAACTGAAGTTTGATGTATCTATAGTACATAGCTGTTGTCCATTTGAATCATCATACTCCAAGAAGTTGTTAAATATTAAGGTTTTAGATTAGTAGTTTCCACCCAGAAACAATTGGTTAAATAGCACCTATAATATTTTGTAAAAAAAAGTTGGTGATTTAAAGTTAGTAAATACCAACCCCACAAGATCCCTGTATTACACTTCCATGAGGATCCGCTCAGGTATGCAATATAGAAATACATGACCAAAAATGTGAAAAGGAATATTTTTTTCTTTCATGATTAGGTGTGTTACGCACATTAATTTTCAAATACAGCCATTGAAAAGGAATGTATTTTCTTTCATGATTAGGTGTGTTACGCCCATTAATTTTCAAATACAGCCATTGGTTAACAAAGGGTAGTTTTTCTGAACTTGGTTTTACACATTTTAGGGCAGTTTAGTCTAAAAGGGTACATTGTTGCAGCAAAAACACTTGCTGAAGGGCAAAAGTTAGTTAAATGTTGTTGTTAGGCTAAAAAAATACAGGTTGGTTTCTTGTAGGTCACACATCTGAAACAAAATTGATCATGTGAGTAACGAAACTGGGTAGATTAAACCAGGAAAGTGCCAGCACTTCCCTGAATAAACACAGGAATATCAAAATGAACAAGGAGAGTGCATGGGTGCCATGGATTGGCGATATTATTTGACAATCCGGGAAACATGGGTGACCATCAAGTTTTGTGAACATATTATGGCAAAAATAAAAATTTATAGCTGTTAATTTTTTTGCCATAAGACCTACTATTGTACTGACATTTTAAAAACAATTTATATTTCATGTTTTCACATTCACATATTTGTTAGTAGTTGATGGGGAAGAAGTACTAGAGCCAGAGGGATAGATAAAAGAGTGGTACAGGAAAGAGGGAGAAAAGGGATGTGAGCTAACACAGGAACAGAGGAAAGACGGGGAGACAACAAAGAATAAGTTAATTAAAATGAATTAATTGAAACAATTGATCAATCTTTTAAGAATTAGGGAGTTGGTCAGATTGTTCAATAAAAACTCTGGAGTGGTGATGCGCTTGCAGCTATGCAAATTGCATTCATTTTACGAACTGCAAAACAAAATTGTCAAATTGATTTTTTTTTCTCATTTTTTGTTGTTTTACAAGCAATATGAAATCGATAAATCCTATGAAAATCATCTAGAATTTTCCTTAAACTTCAAATTTTATAGGTAATCTAGTATGCACAAATTTGACAATAAAGATTTATGATTTCAGCCATAATATTACCATAAATCCTGACTCTAAACATTAAATTTAAAAAAATTAAAATGCATTTTGGTTTTCAGGCCACCCATTTTTGGGTACATGCTTTCCGGAGAGAGGCAGTTGTATTTCAAGATGTATATCACCCGCTTACAAGGACTTTCAAAAAGTATCCAAAGCAAATATTTTTTATTAGTGTAAAATCACAGATCCTAGGTAAATGGACCCAAAGCAAGTACTATGCAAATATTTTACTGTCATGAGTCACAATCGGAACATACATAAAACATCTGATAGCAATTAATCAGTGAAGAGGTATGAAGGAAAACCAAGTTTTGAGGAGTTTTTGAATACAATTTCACCCAGAATTTTACCTTCATTTCAACTAATTTTGCTGGTATCTTGGTGCCAAGTTTAGCTACCCCTTTGGAGTAACATCTGTGCAAATAAAGTACCATTTTCCCCCATTTTTGCTGTTTTTGATACCCTAAAATGAGATACTCACCTATTGTGCCTCACCATGAAAATAGATCCTTGTTACTTATTTTTGTACACAGGTGATATACAACTTGAATGTAAGTGCCCCCAGACATGCTTGTAGGAAAGAAATGCAAATGCCCAAATTGCCAGTTTTGCCAGAATGATGATCAGCCCAAGTTGTCATTGAAATTGCAACCTTTTGAATTATGATTTTTGTTGATGCCTTAAAAAAGATAGGGAATAAATAAAGGATATGCACATCTACATCTTAGAAGACCTATACACATATTTATATGCAACAGCCAGAATACATAATTTTACAGAATGATAATGATGTCTCAAAAGAGGTGGAGATAGAAAGAGGAGTGAGGCAGGGAGACACACTATCACTAAACACTTTCACATCAGCATTAGAAGAGGTGTCCAAAGAAGCAAATCTCGAAAGAAAAGGAATTAATATTGATGGGGAAATGTTATTGATAACAGATCTCTAGATTGCAGAGATGATGTTGCTTTAAGAACAATGTCACTATTCCAGTGAAAGATATGAAAAACAGCTAGATAGCTTGATCAGAGGAAGTAAATTGGTTAGCTTACAAATGCACAAAGGAGAAACAAAGTTGATTACAAACTTTGCAACAGCACAACAATCACAATAGCAATTCACTAAATTGAAAGCATCGATAATTATAAAGTCTTATAAAATCTTAAAGGAGTATTTCGTGATCCTACACTCTAAATTACAAGGATTTAAAAATAAATCCTTAAGGTTGTAATTAGGGACCAATCAATTTTAGATTTTAGAATTGAATATATGAATACAAAAGCCACCTAAGTCCATACTTAAACCAAATTGAGTTAAGCATGGGAAAGTGTTCCTTTACATAGGCCTGTCATATGTATGAAAGAACAACTCAAATTCATCCTCTGTGTCTATCGAGCATGTGAAAAATAGCATGTATGAAAGAATCACCCAATTCCATGATTTGAGTCTTGTAACACATTGATTAAAATCCAGTATGTATAAAAGTCCACTTGTATCACATTCATTGCTAGAGAGTGACTTTTGAAAAAAAAAATGGGTTTAATAAAGGAAAGTGTGTGGTTTATATTACATGGCAGAATGCTTATCAACATTATACATACCTGTGCGCTTTATTTTGTATTATCTTACTAGTGGTAATCTCATTCTAACATTGTTGTCTTTGTATATGATTCAAACAACCACCTAAGTCCAAAATTTAAAATGAACCCCACGAAGTCCCTGAAATGCTAATCGTCATACCTAATACAGGTTAATCCACTCATTTGCACGTAAAACTTACCATATTGACCAGGTAAATCTAACTTAAGGAATTAAAATGATACACAGGTTTTTCTCTCAAAATCACTTCCCATGGACTTAGGTGGCTTTTGTATTCATGTATTCAATTAATCTTATAGATTTGAATTTTAAATCTTAAAGATTTATTTTTAAATCTGCAAGATTGGTCCCTATAAATCACAATCCCTTGGGATTTATTTTAAATCCTTAAAATTTAGAGTGTAGTATCCCCTTTTTATGACATTTTTCAGTAGATGTCTATGAAAAAGCTTATTCCCAAAATTCCATTCCATAGGATTTTGCGTTTGCGAGTTATGCATGATTAGGTGTATTACACTGCTCCATTATAGACAATGTGTTGTAATTTTGTTCCATGGAAAACCAGAACGTAATTCAAATATCACAATATTTTTGCTAAATGAATTAATCTGCAAGAAATTGTTTGTACTTAAACATTATGTAGCCAGAGCTTTCCTGTAGTATAACTTTTTGAGAAAAGTAGGGGATGATGCTGTGGATCACAAAATGTCTTTTGAAGTCAGGCGTTAATTTGAAAATGGATACCAACACAGCTGAGGAAATCTTAATCAGAGTAAAAGCCGGATGAATTTGTTTCGGAATGCACAAAAACATTTTGACAGACAAGACTATACCAATGTCATTAAAGCCATAATGTGTGACTTGCTCGATCCACAGTGACACTCTCTGGTTTTATTTAGAGTTTACCGATCGAGTGGTCAGTGGTGGCCAAATTAATTACTTGCATGTGTATTACTGAATCAGTGACGTATAAACTGTGTGCATATCACTATTCGTCTTAAGTTTGTTTGTCAAAGCTGTGTGAAGCTACACCAATATTCATGATAATAACATGATCGGCGAGCTAATACATGTATGCATTGTTGGCGCTGGGATGAAATAGCAGTTTTCTTCGTTGAATGTGCAACTTATCTGGGATGTGATAAATGGGCTATTCTGTTTAAAAACCACAATCCCCTTGAAGATTTTGGAATTACAACTAAATTCAACAGTTAAAATTTTCCAACCATTTTTTGCATAAAAATAGGAAAAGGTGTGGAAAAGTTTGGAATTCCAAAAAAATGTTAGATTTTAGGCCAAATTGTGCAAAATCCAACCAAATTTCATTAATTAAAAAAAAAATTAACAGTAATTTAACATTCAACCAGCAAAAAGTTAGATTGCATATAAGCCGCAACTGGAATTCAAACGGCATGCAGTGAAATCATTTTCAGGGGTTGTATGGATTTTAAATGGAATACCTCAATTAACAGACATCTCGTCAGGTGTATTACATAGTGACGAATTTCAAACCTGGGGTGCATTACATAGTGACGGATGTCGATAACAAATTCATCAAAAATAGGAATCAGGAAAATGTTGAGTAGGTGAATTGTATTGGGCATAGATTATAAACTTGCCATTAATGTTCAGCAATTCATGTGTCTATTAAAAGTAGACCTTTGAAAGTTATTTTCAAAATGTTAAAATGGTGTAAAATCATACATCTCACATATGTAATAGATTGCCAAAGTTATCCGTCACTATGGAATCCCAGTATGGATTTCACAATTTTTTTGAAATCCTACATCCGTCACTATAGATTTTACCGTAAAGTGCAGATCCGTCACCATGTAATGCACCTGAATTTAATGAATTGTGTCAAAACATATAAGATCAAGTTGACATACCTGTTCCTTACAGTTTACTCTTTGAAGTTAATATCACAGTTTTTGATTCTTATGCTTAGTTACACAAACATATCTTCTAAATTGTGAATTCCAAGTGGCAGTTAGATTTTGAAACGGCATATATTTTACTTAAAAGTTGCAGTTTCAGAGTTTTTGTTAACCCATAATGTATATATTTTATCAAAATTTAAATGTCACTGAATATAACTGTTGGCACTTTTAGCCAAATGCATCTTGTTTAACAATATTGTATTAAAGGTTCTTTTCTTTGTAACAATATCCAAATATAGCTGTAATATTTAAAAAAGTTAACCAAAGCTTTTACCATTATACATTGTTGCAGGAAACCTGCAGGCACTATCCATTACCACCCTGATTACAATGTATTAAAGGAGCTCTGAGAGATTTGCAATCAAATCAAATCAGATAACATTGCCTTAGCTTTAATAATAACTATGTTGTGGAATAAATGTCTGGATCCAGACTTTTTATTTGAAAATGATAAAGTTTTACCCAAAAGACGCTGATATAAGCTTAACTATTTCAGCTGATAATGTATAAAAGCAGACTTTGACCAAAGTTGAGGGTGCAGATTGTATGAAATCTAACAATGCCTCTTTAAGTGGAAAATATTCAACAATCTATACTTTTTGGCTGGCGTGCAGTGATTTATAGTGCGGCATGGTGGTGCAGTGCCATTGGTCACGTACACATACATATAAGAAAGAGGCTTGCAAAAAGGTTTCTTTTATAAGTTGAATAGTAATAATACTAATTGAAAAAATGACATGCATTTTAATTGATAAAAATTGCTAAACTTTAAATGGTCTGAGGGAAAAAAAATTTGAAATAATTTTGATTATCATTATGCATAAACAACAAAGATTTATGAAATTGATCTTGTAATACAGAACCAGTGTCAAATGGTGGTTTCCTTTGGGGTTACAATGATGTAAAAGGTTCTTATCATTTGATTGATCAATTACTGTTGAGTATTTTTTGCTAGTTATAGAAAAAGACTATTGCACTCTGTGCAAGTACAATAGTCCATTTTCCATTGCACTCACGCGCAGCTACCATGGCAACACTGATAGATGCGAGTGTATAGCAACCACGTCGACTCGCCAATTATAGCTGTGGGTGTCACTTCTAAAATAATACAGTTTGTAATATTGTTTTAATTTATTTTGTTTTCCTGGTAATTTATAAAATTAAGTGGAAGAAAAAGACTTTTTATATGAGTTATATAAAACAAATATTGAATGTTTTTATTCATTCAATGGAAAGAATGTTTTCATTTGGTGAAATATGAAATGTTCCATTCAACTCAGCAAAGCCTCATTGAATGGAACAATCCATATTTCACCTCATGAAAATATTCTTACCATTGTAGTCATAAACATTCAATATTTGTATACTACTAAGCCAAAAATTAAGGTACCAGTTGTTTTCACACCTGTATATCCTAAATAAAGACAAATATGTCAAAATTAAAACATGTATACTACAGTAAGCCAAAAAATTAAGGTACCAGTTGTGTTCACACCTGTATATCCTAAATAAAGACAAATATGTCAAAATTAAAACAAACAGCCAATACCTGTACTCTTTAGCTCTGATTTAAGACCTTATTTGTTGAAATTGGTTGAGAATTAAAGAAACAGTGATCTAAAACCTAATGAAGAAACAACATCAAAAGTTGCACTTTTGTGTTCTAATCAAGGAAAGCACGACGACGCTAGTTTTAACGTGCTAATCAATAGAAGCACAGCATTAGTTCTCTTGTTCGCGAACACTTTGTATACAAATCAATAGGACATGATAGGGAGCAAACTGCAAATTTGAGATGGGCATCTTCCTTGGGTTTTTGGATCGCTGTGTCTTTATTTCTTGAACAATTTCAACAAATGAGGTCTTAAATTTGAGCTAAAAGATGCAGCTATTAGCCACTGGTTCGAATTATAACATTCCTATCTTTGTGTAGGATATAAGGGGTGAACATAACTGGTACCTTAATTCTTTTTGGCTTACTGTATATCCACCCTGGTAGAAAATTCATAATTTAATATTATTATTATTATTATCTTTCTATTTCAGTGATGTAGTTTCTCTGACTCAGGATAACTTCAAAAGTTTCTCAACCTTGTATTTGCTCAAACAATTCATCCTTGACAATGTAAGTGGATGTACAGGGAGTATCAAAATAAAGTATACAGTTTGAAAAATGCCATTAGATTAAAATGTATGAGGTATTTGGTCAAAATAATTTAGTTGCTAGCTGAAACAACATCTTGTCCTCCCACAACTGTAAAATCACTGGCGTGTGACCATTAATAAGGACTCTGACTATTTTTGTGAGCCGTGTAAAAATGCAGTTGGCCGAAATCAATTAAAATAACATGAAAATCACAATTTTGGACAACATGCAATGGAACTCCTTGCAGTGGAATGGCCCCTAAGATCTCCTGATCTTACACCTCTGGATTTCTTCTGGTGGGGCTATCTCAAAGGTTTACACAAGTCTTCTTCCAGACCTTGGTGAACTCCAGAGACACATAATTGCATAAGTTGACATCCCCAGGCAGGATGTCTCTCATAAGACATGGTGTGAATGCCATGTTGAGGAGAGCCGATATCTGCATACAGAGGATTGGTGGCCATGCCCTGGTAGCTAAGACCGTCAATTACTGTAAAGAAAGTGGTTAAATATGCGATTTTCATGTTGCTTTGATTGACTTCGCGCAACTGCATCTTTAATCGGCTCACAAAAATAGCCACAGAGTCCTTATTAATGATCACATGACAGTACTTTTATAGTATTGGGAGGACATGATGTTGATTCAGCTATCAATTATAGCATTTTGATGAAATACCTCGTACTTTTTAATATAGCAGCATTTAAAAAAAAAAAAAAAGGAAGGTTTTTATTTCAAACTCTAATCATGACCCGCAGGTCAAATTGCTAGAATTGTACATTAAACACACCTACCACCTAAACAGACACAATGCAATTTGCAGGCAGCAGCTTAATCAGCGCCAATATTGCAACATTGAAACAAACAACTATACAAACATCCAATCCAACCCAACCACATCCCCCCAGTAGGCAATGAGGATAAAGTGCCTTGCCCAAGGACACAACACGTTGGCACGAGCGGGGCTCGAACTCACATCCTATGTATTATGAGTCGGTCTCCTTATCCACTCGGCCACACGTGCTCCCACACATGACAATGTCTAGTGTGATATCATTATTCAAACTGAATACTCTATTTTGATACACCCTGTATAGATGACTAAGTGGCATGGCAGTTAGAAGTCAGTAGATGCAAAAGAAATGGGAAATAAATTACCATCCTCTCAATAATCTTTGCATCTTATGCTTCAGTTGCAGAGTTTCATTATGAAAAGTGCAAGTAACTGATTATACCTTGATTATAAAAGTACAAATTTTAATCTTCCCCCAGAGCGGCAAGGATAAAATGTCATAAACGTTAAAAAAAACATGTTTATAGATGATTGTAGATGTCCACAGGAAATTGGCTGGCTAATGAAATTAAGAAATTCAGTGTGATGTGTATTTGGTAATATTGCGCAAATTCACATAGGTGTACTTTGTTACTCTTGATTGATTTAATTAAACTTCTATATTACTTATACATCTGTTTACCAGGAGGTCTTACGTGTCGGATGTTGGCGGCTCTTATAGTTTCTTGGAATTGGCTTGAGACCAACATACTCAGATGATATCACACTAGACATTGTCATAGAAGTTGGTATTTTCTTGTCCATTGTCTCGCTGGGCTTGATAAGCTGAGTCCAAGAACTCATACAAATCAGAGCCACTAACATCCAGCTCACAATATGGAAGGTCAGCAAAAGTGATCCAGGTTTTAAAGCAAATTTAAAAGTAGTGTCGAAGTTTGATTAAATTAATCTTCTGTTTTTCACCAAAGTGTATGATTCTATAATATTGTCATATTATTACTGTTCTTTGTGCTGTGTTTGGGTTTATCTTACTCCTGAATCCAGACAATGGGAGAGCAAATAACAAAAATCACACACTCACCCTCTTCAGCACTCACTTGGCTCGCTCACTCACACACTTACTCATTGAGTGTACTGAGCAGCTCGCATTACTGTTCTTTAACTTTCACCCGTAATTTTAATCCTCTCACCATCATTGGGTCATTTCTACTGTGCTGTAAATACAGGGTAACGATTCACTATTCATATATTTAGTGAGAAGTTCAGCAGTCCAGAAAATATTTTTTGTGACCCTCAAGGTCAGATTTTGACTGTAGGCTAACTTCCGATGTCACCCACAAAGTCAACCAAATTGTTTATACTGTGAACGTTATCGCATATTCACCACTATGAACCACCTCTCAAGGTGGTTGATGGTGAGGTTCACTTGCATCACCCCAAATTAACCATCACCCGATCTGTTTCTACCTGGTATTCCTCGCATCATTCCATAGTAAGGCACCAGAAACAAATTGGTTCTATCTTTGGATCGACCGTCGATGCTGCTTCGATGCTTGTTATTAATCAAATGAACTAACCACTAATTAATCAAAATTAATGCTAAATTTATAGTGGTCAATATCAATACAGGCAAATATTCATAAGCTATAACAATTAGCAATAGTTAATTAACTGTTGTCATAAATAATAAGGACCGACCAATCATCGATGTTCGATCGAAAAATCGAACTATTTTGTTTCAAATGCCTAACCTGAATTCACTGGCTAAAGTTTGCTCAGTAGAAACATGCTGTAACACTCACTTACATATTCACCCACTTGTTGTATTTTTTGCATCTATCCTTCACCTTTTTAGTCTTTGAGTAGTCTAGTTGTGCTTAGAGCAGCTTTCACACCTACAGATTTGCTGCTATTGATAGATGGTGCAATAATTGCTATGGATAAAGACACAGGCATATTCAAGGCTGTACCAGGTTTGTCATTTATGATGTGATTGCTTAACTGCAATGTACTATTGGCGATACATCATTATATCATGTGTTATTCATGTTCAAGCTAATTGCACTTTTTATACAAAATTTAAAATTACTTTAAAGTTTAATTCCTGATTAAAAGTATGCATAAACAGACACAAGTGTTTTACAGAAGGTTGCTAAAACCAAAAAAGTATGAATAAAATACCTTCACTACAAATTGTCTGTTGCACATGTGTTTATATGATGTATACATAAAACAGCTATGTTCAGTAGACCAGTAGACAACGAAACACTGACAATGTTTTAGTGCTTTTATGCATCTTTTAATAGCTCTAAAAGACAATGTTTTGACAATCTCTTGTAGCACCTTTAATACATCTTTTAATAGCTCAAAGACAAAGAAGATTTGACAATTTTTGTAGCACTTTTAATGCATATTTTAATGGATTTAAAGATCATGTGAGATTTTAAAAGTCACAAAAAGTCGTATGAATTGAATCAATTTATCATTGCTTTCTGTCACTGCTAGGTTTGCCGCCTCCCAGTATGAAATTGTTGAAGGGTCGACATCATTGTATGCCATCTACAGTAGAACAGGTTAGTTTTGCAAGTACTTAGTTAGCAAATTAGCATATCAGTGTGTTGTCATATAATGCAATTATTTGCTATCTACCTAAGATAACACATGTTATCATAGAATGCAACTATTTGCTATCTACCTATGATAACACATGTCATCATAGAATGCAACTATTTGCTATCTACCTAAGATAACACATGTCATCATAGAATGCAACTATTTGCTATCTACCTAAGATAACCCATGTCATCATAGAATGCAACTATTTGCTATCTACTTAAGATAACACATGTCTTTATAGAATGCAACTATTTGCTATCTACCAAAGATAACACATGTCATAGAATGCAACTATTTGCTATCTACCAAAGATAACACATGTTATCATAGAATGCAACTTTTTGCTATCTACCTAAGATAACACATGTTATCATAGAATGCAACTATTTGCTATCTACCTAAGATAACACATGTCATCATAGAATGCAATTATTTACTATCTACCTAAGATAACACATGTTATCATAGAATGCAACTTTTTGCTATCTACCTAAGATAACACATGTTATCATAGAATGCAACTATTTACTATCTACCTAAGATAACACATGTCATCATAGAATGCAACTATTTGCTATCTACCTAAGATAACATGTCACCATAGAATGCATCTATTTGCTATCTACCTAAGATAACACATGTTATCATAGAATGCAACTATTTGCTATCTACCTAAGATAACACATGTCATCATAGAATGCAACTATTTGCTATCTACCTAAGATAACACATGTCATCATAGAATGCAACTATTTGCTATCTACCTAAGATAACACATGTCATCATAGAATGCAACTATTTGCTATCTACCTAAGATAACACATGTTATCATAGAATGCATCTATTTGCTATCTACCTAAGATAACACATGTTATCATAGAATGCAACTATTTGCTATCTACCTAAGATAACACATGTCTTCATAGAATGCAACTATTTGCTATCTACCTAAGATAACACATGTCATCATAGAATGCAACTATTTGCTATCTACCTAAGATAACACATGTTATCATAGAATGCATCTATTTGCTATCTACCAAAGATAACACATGTTATCATAGAATGCAACTATTTGCTATCTACCAAAGATAACACATGTCATCATAGAATGCAACTATTTGCTATCTACCTAAGATAACACATGTTATCATAGAATGCAACTATTTGCTATCTACCTAAGATAACACATGTTATCATAGAATGCAACTTTTTGCTATCTACCTAAGATAACACATGTTATCATAGAATGCAACTTTTTGCTATCTACCTAAGATAACACATGTTATCATAGAATGCAACTTTTTGCTATCTACCTAAGATAACACATGTCTTCATAGAATGCAACTATTTGCTATCTACCTAAGATAACACATGTCATCATAGAATGCAACTATTTGCTATCTACCTAAGATAACATGTCACCATAGAATGCATCTATTTGCTATCTACCTAAGATAACACATGTCATCATAGAATGCAACTATTTGCTATCTACCTAAGATAACACATGTCATCATAGAATGCAACTATTTGCTATCTACCTAAGATAACACATGTCATCATAGAATGCAACTATTTGCTATCTACCTAAGATAACACATGTTATCATAGAATGCATCTATTTGCTATCTACCTAAGATAACACATGTTATCATAGAATGCAACTATTTGCTATCTACCTAAGATAACACATGTCATCATAGAATGCAACTATTTGCTATCTACCTAAGATAACACATGTCATCATAGAATGCAACTATTTGCTATCTACCTAAGATAACACATGTTATCATAGAATGCATCTATTTGCTATCTACCTAAGATAACACATGTTATCATAGAATGCAACTATTTGCTATCTACCTAAGATAACACATGTCTTCATAGAATGCAACTATTTGCTATCTACCTAAGATAACACATGACATCATAGAATGCAACTATTTGCTATCTACCTAAGATAACACATGTTATCATAGAATGCATCTATTTGCTATCTACCTAAGATAACACATGTTATCATAGAATGCAACTATTTGCTATCTACCTAAGATAACACATGTCATCATAGAATGCATCTATTTGCTATCTACCTAAGATAACACATGTCATCATAGAATGCAACTATTTGCTATCTACCTAAGATAACACATGTCATCATAGAATGCAACTATTTGCTATCTACCTAAGATAACACATGTTATCATAGAATGCATCTATTTGCTATCTACCTAAGATAACACATGTTATCATAGAATGCATCTATTTGCCATCTACCTAAGATAACACATGTCATCATAGAATGCAACTATTTGCTATCTACCTAAGATAACACATGTCATCATAGAATGCAACTATTTGCTATCTACCTAAGATAACATGTTATCATAGAATGCAATTTGCTATCTACCTAAGATAACACATGTTATCATAGAATGCAACTATTTACTATCTACCTAAGATAACACATGTCATCATAGAATGCAACTATTTGCTATCTACCTAAGATAACACATGTCATCATAGAATGCAACTATTTGCTATCTACCTAAGATAACACATGTCATCATAGAATGCAACTATTTGCTATCTACCTAAGATAACACATGTCATCATAGAATGCAACTATTTGCTATCTACCTAAGATAACATGTCACCATAGAATGCATCTTTTTGCTATCTACCTAAGATAACACATGTTATCATAGAATGCAACTATTTGCTATCTACCTAAGATAACACATGTCATCATAGAATGCAACTATTTGCTATCTACCTAAGATAACACATGTCATCATAGAATGCAACTATTTGCTATCTACCTAAGATAACACATGTCATCATAGAATGCAACTATTTGCTATCTACCTAAGATAACACATGTTATCATAGAATGCATCTATTTGCTATCTACCTAAGATAACACATGTTATCATAGAATGCAACTATTTGCTATCTACCTAAGATAACACATGTCATCATAGAATGCAACTATTTGCTATCTACCTAAGATAACACATGTCTTCATAGAATGCAACTATTTGCTATCTACCTAAGATAACACATGTCATCATAGAATGCAACTATTTGCTATCTACCTAAGATAACACATGTTATCATAGAATGCATCTATTTGCTATCTACCTAAGATAACACATGTCATCATAGAATGCAACTATTTGCTATCTACCTAAGATAACACATGTTATCATAGAATGCAACTATTTGCTATCTACCAAAGATAACACATGTCATCATAGAATGCAACTATTTGCTATCTACCTAAGATAACACATGTTATCATAGAATGCAACTATTTGCTATCTACCTAAGATAACACATGTCATCATAGAATCCAACTATTTGATATCTACTTAAGATAACATGTCACCATAGAATGCAACTATTTGCTATCTACCAAAGATAACACATGTCATCATATAATGCAACTATTTGCTATCTACCAAAGATAACACATGTCATCATAGAATGCAACTATTTGCTATCTACCTAAGATAACACATGTCATCATAGAATGCAACTATTTCATATCTACCTAAGATAACACATGTTATCATAGAATGCATCTATTTGCTATCTACCTAAGTTACTCATGTTATCATAGAATGCAACTATTTGCTATCTACCTAAGATAACGCATGTTATCATAGAATGCAACTATTTGCTATCTACCTAAGATAACACATGTCTTTATAGAATGCATCTATTTGCTATCTACCTAAGATAACACATGTTATCATAGAATGCAACTATTTGCTATCTACCTAAGATAACACATGTCATCATAGAATGCAACTATTTGCTATCTACCTAAGATAACACATGTCTTTATAGAATGCATCTATTTGCTATCTACCTAAGATAACGCATGTCATCATAAAATGCAACTATTTGCTATCTACCTAAGATAACACATGTCATCATAGAATGCAACTATTTGCTATCTACCTAAGATAACACATGTTATCATAGAATGCAACTATTTGCTATCTACCTAAGATAACACATGTCATCATAGAATGCAACTATTTGCTATCTACCAAAGATAACACATGTCATCATAGAATGCAACTATTTGCTATCTACCTAAGATAACACATGTCATCATAGAATGCAACTATTTGCTATCTACCTAAGATAACACATGTCATCATAGAATGCAACTATTTCATATCTACCTAAGATAACACATGTTATCATAGAATGCATCTATTTGCTATCTACCTAAGTTACTCATGTTATCATAGAATGCAACTATTTGCTATCTACTTAAGATAACACATGTTATCATAGAATGCAACTATTTGCTATCTACCTAAGATAACACATGTCTTTATAGAATGCATCTATTTGCTATCTACCTAAGATAACACATGTTATCATAGAATGCAACTATTTGCTATCTACCTAAGATAACACATGTCATCATAGAATGCAACTATTTGCTATCTACCTAAGATAACACATGTCTTTATAGAATGCATCTATTTGCTATCTACCTAAGATAACACATGTCATCATAAAATGCAACTATTTGCTATCTACCTAAGATAACACATGTCTTTATAGAATGCATCTATTTGCTATCTACCTAAGATAACGCATGTCATCATAAAATGCAACTATTTGCTATCTACCTAAGATAACACATGTTATCATAGAATGCAACTATTTGCTATCTACCTAAGATAACACATGTCATCATATAATGCAACTATTTGCTATCTACCTAAGATAACACATGTCATCATAGAATGCATCTATGTGCTACCCAGCAAACACAAAAACGTTCTAAAAACGTTTTAAATAAGTTATATTTTGGCTTTTGGTTTAGGTAAAAATGTTGTAATAACATTAAAATGTCGGGTTATATAAAGTTCATGATAACGTTTTAAACCGTTTTGTATGAAAACACACTACAACAATATTTTTAAATGTTTTCAAAAAATGTTACTGTAAACTATTTTTGCAAACATTTTTGCCAAATATTGTGTCAATACTTAAATAACATTATGTTAAAATATTTGAACCCAGCAAACACAGAAATGTTCTTAAAATGTTTTTTTCAAAACCTTTTAAATAACATTTAAATGTCGGGTTATATAAAGGTCATGAAAACGTTTTTAAAACGTTATTGAAAATATTTTAGGCAAACATTTTTCGCAAAAATATTTTTCAACCCCAAAATAACATTCTGTTTAGAATGTTTTGTATCAAGTTTTCAAGAATGTTTTTGGAATGTTATTAAAACGTTTTTATACCCTTTATATAACCCGACATTTAAACGTTTTCTGTAAAACATTTTTGTTTGCTGAACAGTAGATTATCAAAAAATGTTTTTTAAGGTTATGAAAACGTTTTATACTCTTAATGTACTCTTTCTAAAACCCGACATTTAAACGTTTTCTGACAACCTTTTATAACCTTTTGCGAATGATGTCGAAAACGTTTTGTGTTTGCTGGGTATCTACCTAAGATAACGCATGTCATCATAGAATGCAACTATTTGCTATCTACCTAAGATAACACATGTCATCATAGAATGCAACTATTTGCTATCTACCAAAGATAACACATGTCATCATAAAATGCAACTATTTGCTATCTACCTAAGATAACACATGTCATCATAGAATGCAACTATTTGCTATCTACTTAAGATAACACATGTTATCATAGAATGCAACTATTTGCTATCTACCTAAGATAACATGTCATCATAGAATGCATCTATTTGCTATCTACCTAAGATAACACATGTCATCATAGAATGCAACTATTTGCTATCTACCTAAGATAACACATGTTATCATAGAATGCATCTATTTGCTATCTACCTAAGATAACACATGTCATCATAGAATGCAACTATTTGCTATCTACCTAAGATAACACATGTCATCATAGAATGCAACTATTTGCTATCTACCAAAGATAACACATGTCATAGAATGCAACTATTTGCTATCTACTTAAGATAACACATGTCTTCATAGAATGCAACTTTTTGCTATCTACCTAAGATAACACATGTCATCATAGAATGCAACTATTTGCTATCTACCAAAGATAACATATGTCATCATAGAATGCAACTATTTGCTATCTACCTAAGATAACACATGTTATCATAGAATGCATCTATTTGCTATCTACCTAAGATAACACATGTCATCATAGAATGCAACTATTTGCTATCTACCTAAGATAACACATGTCATCATAGAATGCAACTATTTGCTATCTACCAAAGATAACACATGTCATCATAGAATGCAACTATTTGCTATCTACCAAAGATAACACATGTCATCATAGAATGCAACTATTTGCTATCTACCAAAGATAACACATGTCATCATAGAATGCAACTATTTGCTATCTACCTAAGATAACACATGTCATCATAGAATGCAACTATTTGCTATCTACCTAAGATAACACATGTCATCATAGAATGCAACTATTTGCTATCTACCAAAGATAACACATGTCATAGAATGCAACTATTTGCTATCTACTTAAGATAACACATGTCTTCATAGAATGCAACTTTTTGCTATCTACCTAAGATAACACATGTCATCATAGAATGCAACTATTTGCTATCTACCTAAGATAACACATGTCATCATAGAATGCAACTATTTGCTATCTACATAAGATACCCCATGTCATCATAGGATGCAACTATTTGCTATCTACCTAATATAACACATGTCATCATAGAATGCAACTATTTGCTATCTACCTAAGATAACACATGTCATCATAGAATGCAGCTATTTGCTATCTACCTAAGATAACACATGTTATCATAGAATGCAACTATTTGCTATCTACCTAAGATAACTCCAACTATTTGCTACTTAAGATAACATGTCACCATAGAATGCAGTTATTTGCTATCTATCAAAGATAACCCATGTCATCATAGAATGCAACTATTTGCTATCTACCTAAGATAACACACATCATCATATAATGCAGCTATTTGCTATCTACCTAAGATAACACATGTCATCATAGAATGCAACTATTTGCTATCTACCTAAGATAACACATGTCATCATAGAATGCAACTATTTGCTATCTACCAAAGATAACACATGTCATCATAGAATGCAACTATTTGCTATCTACCTAAGATAACACATGTCTTCATAGAATGCAACTATTTGCTATCTACCAAAGATAACACATGTCATCATATAATGCAATTATTTGCTATCTACCTAAGATAACACATGTTATCATAGAATGCATCTATTTGCTATCTACCTAAGATAACACATGTCATCATAGAATGCAACTATTTGCTATCTACCTAAGATAACACATGTCATCATAGAATGCAACTATTTGCTATCTACCAAAGATAACACATGTCATCATAGAATGCAACTATTTGCTATCTACCAAAGATAACACATGTCATCATAGAATGCAACTATTTGCTATCTACCAAAGATAACACATGTCATCATAGAATGCAACTATTTGCTATCTACCTAAGATAACACATGTCATCATAGAATGCAACTATTTGCTATCTACCTAAGATAACACATGTTATCATAGAATGCAACTATTTGCTATCTACCTAAGATAACACATGTCATCATAGAATGCAACTATTTGCTATCTACCAAAGATAACACATGTCATCATAGAATGCAATTATTTGCTATCTACCTAAGATAACACATGTCATCATAAAATGCAACTATTTGCTATCTACCTAAGATAACATGTCATCATAGAATGCATCTATTTGCTATCTACCTAAGATAACACATGTCATCATAGAATGCAACTATTTGCTATCTACCTAAGATAACACATGTCATCATAGAATGCAACTATTTGCTATCTACCAAAGATAACACATGTCATCATAGAATGCAACTATTTGCTATTTACCAAAGATAACACATGTCATCATAGAATGCAACTATTTGCTATCTACCAAAGATAACACATGTCATCATAGAATGCAACTATTTGCTATCTACCTAAGATAACACATGTCATCATAGAATGCAACTATTTGCTATCTACCTAAGATAACACATGTCATCATAGAATGCAACTATTTGCTATCTACCAAAGATAACACATGTCATAGAATGCAACTATTTGCTATCTACCTAAGATAACACATGTTATCATAGAATGCAACTATTTGCTATCTACCTAAGATAACACATGTCATCATAAAATGCAACTATTTGCTATCTACCTAAGATAACATGTCATCATAGAATGCATCTATTTGCTATCTACCTAAGATAACACATGTCATCATAGAATGCAACTATTTGCTATCTACCTAAGATAACACATGTCATCATAGAATGCAACTATTTGCTATCTACCAAAGATAACACATGTCATCATAGAATGCAACTATTTGCTATCTACCTAAGATAACACATGTCATCATAAAATGCAACTATTTGCTATCTACCTAAGATAACACATGTCATCATCAAATGCAACTATTTGCTATCTACCTAAGATAACACATGTTATCATAGAATGCATATATTTGCTATCTACCTAAGATAACACATGTCATCATAGAATGCAACTATTTGCTATCTACCTAAGATAACACATGTCATCATAGAATGCAACTATTTGCTATCTACCAAAGATAACACATGTCATCATAGAATGCAACTATTTGCTATCTACCTAAGATAACACATGTCATCATAAAATGCAACTATTTGCTATCTACCTAAGATAACATGTCATCATAGAATGCATCTATTTGCTATCTACCTAAGATAACACATGTCATCATAGAATGCAACTATTTGCTATCTACCTAAGATAACACATGTCATCATAGAATGCAACTATTTGCTATCTACCAAAGATAACACATGTCATCATAGAATGCAACTATTTGCTATCTACCAAAGATAACACATGTCATCATAGAATGCAACTATTTGCTATCTACCAAAGATAACACATGTCATCATAGAATGCAACTATTTGCTATCTACCTAAGATAACACATGTCATCATAGAATGCAACTATTTGCTATCTACCTAAGATAACACATGTCATCATAGAATGCAACTATTTGCTATCTACCAAAGATAACACATGTCATAGAATGCAACTATTTGCTATCTACCTAAGATAACACATGTTATCATAGAATGCAACTATTTGCTATCTACCTAAGATAACACATGTCATCATAAAATGCAACTATTTGCTATCTACCTAAGATAACATGTCATCATAGAATGCATCTATTTGCTATCTACCTAAGATAACACATGTCATCATAGAATGCAACTATTTGCTATCTACCTAAGATAACACATGTCATCATAGAATGCAACTATTTGCTATCTACCAAAGATAACACATGTCATCATAGAATGCAACTATTTGCTATCTACCAAAGATAACACATGTCATCATAGAATGCAACTATTTGCTATCTACCAAAGATAACACATGTCATCATAGAATGCAACTATTTGCTATCTACCTAAGATAACACATGTCATCATAGAATGCAACTATTTGCTATCTACCTAAGATAACACATGTCATCATAGAATGCAACTATTTGCTATCTACCAAAGATAACACATGTCATAGAATGCAACTATTTGCTATCTACTTAAGATAACACATGTCTTCATAGAATGCAACTTTTTGCTATCTACCTAAGATAACACATGTCATCATAGAATGCAACTATTTGCTATCTACCTAAGATAACACATGTCATCATAGAATGCAACTATTTGCTATCTATATAAGATACCCCATGTCATCATAGGATGCAACTATTTGCTATCTACCTAATATAACACATGTCATCATAGAATGCAACTATTTGCTATCTACCTCAGATAACACATGTCATCATAGAATGCAACTATTTACTATCTACCTAAGATAACCCATGTCATCATAGAATGCAACTATTTGCTATCTACCTAAGATAACCCATGTCATCATAGAATGCAACTATTTACTATCTACCTAAGATAACACATGTCATCATAGAATGCAACTATTTGATATCTACTTAAGATAACATGTCACCATAGAATGCAGTTATTTGCTATCTATCAAAGATAACCCATGTCATCATAGAATGCAACTATTTGCTATCTACCTAAGATAACACATGTCATCATAGAATGCAACTATTTGCTATCTACCTAAGATAACACATGTCATCATAGAATGCAACTATTTGCTATCTACCAAAGATAACACATGTCATCATAGAATGCAACTATTTGCTATCTACCTAAGATAACACATGTCTTCATAGAATGCAACTATTTGCTATCTACCAAAGATAACACATGTCATCATATAATGCAATTATTTGCTATCTACCTAAGATAACACATGTTATCATAGAATGCATCTATTTACTATCTACCTAAGATAACACATGTCATCATAGAATGCAACTATTTGCTATCTACCTAAGATAACACATGTCATCATAGAATGCAACTATTTGCTATCTACCAAAGATAACACATGTCATCATAGAATGCAACTATTTGCTATCTACCAAAGATAACACATGTCATCATAGAATGCAACTATTTGCTATCTACCAAAGATAACACATGTCATCATAGAATGCAACTATTTGCTATCTACCTAAGATAACACATGTCATCATAGAATGCAACTATTTGCTATCTACCTAAGATAACACATGTTATCATAGAATGCAACTATTTGCTATCTACCTAAGATAACACATGTCATCATAGAATGCAACTATTTGCTATCTACCAAAGATAACACATGTCATCATAGAATGCAATTATTTGCTATCTACCTAAGATAACACATGTCATCATAAAATGCAACTATTTGCTATCTACCTAAGATAACATGTCATCATAGAATGCATCTATTTGCTATCTACCTAAGATAACACATGTCATCATAGAATGCAACTATTTGCTATCTACCTAAGATAACACATGTCATCATAGAATGCAACTATTTGCTATCTACCAAAGATAACACATGTCATCATAGAATGCAACTATTTGCTATTTACCAAAGATAACACATGTCATCATAGAATGCAACTATTTGCTATCTACCAAAGATAACACATGTCATCATAGAATGCAACTATTTGCTATCTACCTAAGATAACACATGTCATCATAGAATGCAACTATTTGCTATCTACCTAAGATAACACATGTCATCATAGAATGCAACTATTTGCTATCTACCAAAGATAACACATGTCATAGAATGCAACTATTTGCTATCTACCTAAGATAACACATGTTATCATAGAATGCAACTATTTTGCTATCTACCTAAGATAACACATGTCATCATAAAATGCAACTATTTGCTATCTACCTAAGATAACATGTCATCATAGAATGCATCTATTTGCTATCTACCTAAGATAACACATGTCATCATAGAATGCAACTATTTGCTATCTACCTAAGATAACACATGTCATCATAGAATGCAACTATTTGCTATCTACCAAAGATAACACATGTCATCATAGAATGCAACTATTTGCTATCTACCTAAGATAACACATGTCATCATAAAATGCAACTATTTGCTATCTACCTAAGATAACACATGTCATCATCAAATGCAACTATTTGCTATCTACCTAAGATAACACATGTTATCATAGAATGCATATATTTGCTATCTACCTAAGATAACACATGTCATCATAGAATGCAACTATTTGCTATCTACCTAAGATAACACATGTCATCATAGAATGCAACTATTTGCTATCTACCAAAGATAACACATGTCATCATAGAATGCAACTATTTGCTATCTACCTAAGATAACACATGTCATCATAAAATGCAACTATTTGCTATCTACCTAAGATAACATGTCATCATAGAATGCATCTATTTGCTATCTACCTAAGATAACACATGTCATCATAGAATGCAACTATTTGCTATCTACCTAAGATAACACATGTCATCATAGAATGCAACTATTTGCTATCTACCAAAGATAACACATGTCATCATAGAATGCAACTATTTGCTATCTACCAAAGATAACACATGTCATCATAGAATGCAACTATTTGCTATCTACCAAAGATAACACATGTCATCATAGAATGCAACTATTTGCTATCTACCTAAGATAACACATGTCATCATAGAATGCAACTATTTGCTATCTACCTAAGATAACACATGTCATCATAGAATGCAACTATTTGCTATCTACCAAAGATAACACATGTCATAGAATGCAACTATTTGCTATCTACCTAAGATAACACATGTTATCATAGAATGCAACTATTTGCTATCTACCTAAGATAACACATGTCATCATAAAATGCAACTATTTGCTATCTACCTAAGATAACATGTCATCATAGAATGCATCTATTTGCTATCTACCTAAGATAACACATGTCATCATAGAATGCAACTATTTGCTATCTACCTAAGATAACACATGTCATCATAGAATGCAACTATTTGCTATCTACCAAAGATAACACATGTCATCATAGAATGCAACTATTTGCTATCTACCAAAGATAACACATGTCATCATAGAATGCAACTATTTGCTATCTACCAAAGATAACACATGTCATCATAGAATGCAACTATTTGCTATCTACCTAAGATAACACATGTCATCATAGAATGCAACTATTTGCTATCTACCTAAGATAACACATGTCATCATAGAATGCAACTATTTGCTATCTACCAAAGATAACACATGTCATAGAATGCAACTATTTGCTATCTACTTAAGATAACACATGTCTTCATAGAATGCAACTTTTGCTATCTACCTAAGATAACACATGTCATCATAGAATGCAACTATTTGCTATCTACCTAAGATAACACATGTCATCATAGAATGCAACTATTTGCTATCTATATAAGATACCCCATGTCATCATAGGATGCAACTATTTGCTATCTACCTAATATAACACATGTCATCATAGAATGCAACTATTTGCTATCTACCTCAGATAACACATGTCATCATAGAATGCAACTATTTACTATCTACCTAAGATAACCCATGTCATCATAGAATGCAACTATTTGCTATCTACCTAAGATAACCCATGTCATCATAGAATGCAACTATTTACTATCTACCTAAGATAACACATGTCATCATAGAATGCAACTATTTGATATCTACTTAAGATAACATGTCACCATAGAATGCAGTTATTTGCTATCTATCAAAGATAACCCATGTCATCATAGAATGCAACTATTTGCTATCTACCTAAGATAACCCTTGTCATCATAGAATGCAACTATTTGCTATCTACCTAAGATAACACATGTCTTTATAGAATGCATCTATTTGCTATCTACCAAAGATAACACATGTCATCATAGAATGCATCTATTTGCTATCTACCTAAGATAACACATGTCATCATAGAATGCATCTATTTGCTATCTACATAAGATAACACATGTTATCATAGAATGCATCTATTTGCTATCTACCTAAGATAACACATGTTATCATAGAATGCAACTATTTGCTATCTACCTAAGATAACACATGTCATCATAGAATGCAGCTATTTGCTATCTACCTAAGATAACACATGTTATCATAGAATGCAACTATTTGCTATCTACATAAGATAACCCATGTCATCATAGAATGCATCTATTTGCTATCTACCTAAGATAACACATGTCTTTATAGAATGCATCTATTTGCTATCTACCAAAGATAACACATGTCATCATAGAATGCATCTATTTGCTATCTACCTAAGATAACACATGTCATCATAGAATGCATCTATTTGCTATCTACATAAGATAACACATGTTATCATAGAATGCATCTATTTGCTATCTACCTAAGATAACACATGTCATCATAGAATGCATCTATTTGCTATCTACCTAAGATAACACATGTCATCATAGAATGCATCTATTTGCTATCTACATAAGATAACACATGTTATCATAGAATGCATCTATTTGCTATCTACCTAAGATAACACATGTCTTTATAGAATGCATCTATTTGCTATCTACCAAAGATAACACATGTCATCATAGAATGCATCTATTTGCTATCTACCTAAGATAACACATGTTATCATAGAATGCAACTATTTGCTATCTACCTAAGATAACACATGTTATCATAGAATGCAACTATTTGCTATCTACCTAAGATAACACATGTTATCATAGAATGCAACTATTTGCTATCTACCTAAGATAACACATGTCTTCATAGAATGCAACTATTTGCTATCTACCTAAGATAACACATGTCATCATAAAATGCAACTATTTGCTATCTACCTAAGATAACACATGTCATCATAGAATGCAGCTATTTGCTATCTACCTAAGATAATACATGGCATCATAGAATGCAACTATTTGATATCTACCTAAGATAACACATGTCTTTATAGAATGCATCTATTTGCTATCTACCTAAGATAACACATGTTATCATAGAATGCAACTATTTGCTATCTACCTAAGATAACACATGTCATCATAGAATGCAACTATTTGCTATCTACCTAAGATAACCCATGTCATCATAGAATGCAACTATTTGCTATCTACCTAAGATAACACATGTTATCATAGAATGCATCTATTTGCTATCTACCTAAGATAACACATGTCATCATAGAATGCAACTATTTGCTATCTACCTAAGATAACACATGTCATCATAGAATGCAACTATTTGCTATCTACCAAAGATAACACATGTCATAGAATGCAACTATTTGCTATCTACTTAAGATAACACATGTCTTCATAGAATGCAACTTTTTGCTATCTACCTAAGATAACACATGTCATCATAGAATGCAACTATTTGCTATCTACCAAAGATAACATATGTCATCATAGAATGCAACTATTTGCTATCTACCTAAGATAACACATGTTATCATAGAATGCATCTATTTGCTATCTACCTAAGATAACACATGTCATCATAGAATGCAACTATTTGCTATCTACCTAAGATAACACATGTCATCATAGAATGCAACTATTTGCTATCTACCAAAGATAACACATGTCATCATAGAATGCAACTATTTGCTATCTACCAAAGATAACACATGTCATCATAGAATGCAACTATTTGCTATCTACCAAAGATAACACATGTCATCATAGAATGCAACTATTTGCTATCTACCTAAGATAACACATGTCATCATAGAATGCAACTATTTGCTATCTACCTAAGATAACACATGTCATCATAGAATGCAACTATTTGCTATCTACCAAAGATAACACATGTCATAGAATGCAACTATTTGCTATCTACTTAAGATAACACATGTCTTCATAGAATGCAACTTTTTGCTATCTACCTAAGATAACACATGTCATCATAGAATGCAACTATTTGCTATCTACCTAAGATAACACATGTCATCATAGAATGCAACTATTTGCTATCTACATAAGATACCCCATGTCATCATAGGATGCAACTATTTGCTATCTACCTAATATAACACATGTCATCATAGAATGCAACTATTTGCTATCTACCTAAGATAACACATGTCATCATAGAATGCAGCTATTTGCTATCTACCTAAGATAACACATGTTATCATAGAATGCAACTATTTGCTATCTACCTAAGATAACACATGTTATCATAGAATGCAACTATTTGCTATCTACTTAAGATAACATGTCACCATAGAATGCAGTTATTTGCTATCTATCAAAGATAACCCATGTCATCATAGAATGCAACTATTTGCTATCTACCTAAGATAACACACATCATCATAAAATGCAGCTATTTGCTATCTACCTAAGATAACACATGTCATCATAGAATGCAACTATTTGCTATCTACCTAAGATAACACATGTCATCATAGAATGCAACTATTTGCTATCTACCAAAGATAACACATGTCATCATAGAATGCAACTATTTGCTATCTACCTAAGATAACACATGTCTTCATAGAATGCAACTATTTGCTATCTACCAAAGATAACACATGTCATCATATAATGCAATTATTTGCTATCTACCTAAGATAACACATGTTATCATAGAATGCATCTATTTGCTATCTACCTAAGATAACACATGTCATCATAGAATGCAACTATTTGCTATCTACCTAAGATAACACATGTCATCATAGAATGCAACTATTTGCTATCTACCAAAGATAACACATGTCATCATAGAATGCAACTATTTGCTATCTACCAAAGATAACACATGTCATCATAGAATGCAACTATTTGCTATCTACCAAAGATAACACATGTCATCATAGAATGCAACTATTTGCTATCTACCTAAGATAACACATGTCATCATAGAATGCAACTATTTGCTATCTACCTAAGATAACACATGTTATCATAGAATGCAACTATTTGCTATCTACCTAAGATAACACATGTCATCATAGAATGCAACTATTTGCTATCTACCAAAGATAACACATGTCATCATAGAATGCAATTATTTGCTATCTACCTAAGATAACACATGTCATCATAAAATGCAACTATTTGCTATCTACCTAAGATAACATGTCATCATAGAATGCATCTATTTGCTATCTACCTAAGATAACACATGTCATCATAGAATGCAACTATTTGCTATCTACCTAAGATAACACATGTCATCATAGAATGCAACTATTTGCTATCTACCAAAGATAACACATGTCATCATAGAATGCAACTATTTGCTATTTACCAAAGATAACACATGTCATCATAGAATGCAACTATTTGCTATCTACCAAAGATAACACATGTCATCATAGAATGCAACTATTTGCTATCTACCTAAGATAACACATGTCATCATAGAATGCAACTATTTGCTATCTACCTAAGATAACACATGTCATCATAGAATGCAACTATTTGCTATCTACCAAAGATAACACATGTCATAGAATGCAACTATTTGCTATCTACCTAAGATAACACATGTTATCATAGAATGCAACTATTTGCTATCTACCTAAGATAACACATGTCATCATAAAATGCAACTATTTGCTATCTACCTAAGATAACATGTCATCATAGAATGCATCTATTTGCTATCTACCTAAGATAACACATGTCATCATAGAATGCAACTATTTGCTATCTACCTAAGATAACACATGTCATCATAGAATGCAACTATTTGCTATCTACCAAAGATAACACATGTCATCATAGAATGCAACTATTTGCTATCTACCTAAGATAACACATGTCATCATAAAATGCAACTATTTGCTATCTACCTAAGATAACACATGTCATCATAAAATGCAACTATTTGCTATCTACCTAAGATAACACATGTTATCATAGAATGCATATATTTGCTATCTACCTAAGATAACACATGTCATCATAGAATGCAACTATTTGCTATCTACCTAAGATAACACATGTCATCATAGAATGCAACTATTTGCTATCTACCAAAGATAACACATGTCATCATAGAATGCAACTATTTGCTATCTACCTAAGATAACACATGTCATCATAAAATGCAACTATTTGCTATCTACCTAAGATAACATGTCATCATAGAATGCATCTATTTGCTATCTACCTAAGATAACACATGTCATCATAGAATGCAACTATTTGCTATCTACCTAAGATAACACATGTCATCATAGAATGCAACTATTTGCTATCTACCAAAGATAACACATGTCATCATAGAATGCAACTATTTGCTATCTACCAAAGATAACACATGTCATCATAGAATGCAACTATTTGCTATCTACCAAAGATAACACATGTCATCATAGAATGCAACTATTTGCTATCTACCTAAGATAACACATGTCATCATAGAATGCAACTATTTGCTATCTACCTAAGATAACACATGTCATCATAGAATGCAACTATTTGCTATCTACCAAAGATAACACATGTCATAGAATGCAACTATTTGCTATCTACCTAAGATAACACATGTTATCATAGAATGCAACTATTTGCTATCTACCTAAGATAACACATGTCATCATAAAATGCAACTATTTGCTATCTACCTAAGATAACATGTCATCATAGAATGCATCTATTTGCTATCTACCTAAGATAACACATGTCATCATAGAATGCAACTATTTGCTATCTACCTAAGATAACACATGTCATCATAGAATGCAACTATTTGCTATCTACCAAAGATAACACATGTCATCATAGAATGCAACTATTTGCTATCTACCAAAGATAACACATGTCATCATAGAATGCAACTATTTGCTATCTACCAAAGATAACACATGTCATCATAGAATGCAACTATTTGCTATCTACCTAAGATAACACATGTCATCATAGAATGCAACTATTTGCTATCTACCTAAGATAACACATGTCATCATAGAATGCAACTATTTGCTATCTACCAAAGATAACACATGTCATAGAATGCAACTATTTGCTATCTACTTAAGATAACACATGTCTTCATAGAATGCAACTATTTGCTATCTACCTAAGATAACACATGTCATCATAGAATGCAACTATTTGCTATCTACCTAAGATAACACATGTCATCATAGAATGCAACTATTTGCTATCTATATAAGATACCCCATGTCATCATAGGATGCAACTATTTGCTATCTACCTAATATAACACATGTCATCATAGAATGCAACTATTTGCTATCTACCTCAGATAACACATGTCATCATAGAATGCAACTATTTACTATCTACCTAAGATAACCCATGTCATCATAGAATGCAACTATTTGCTATCTACCTAAGATAACCCATGTCATCATAGAATGCAACTATTTACTATCTACCTAAGATAACACATGTCATCATAGAATGCAACTATTTGATATCTACTTAAGATAACATGTCACCATAGAATGCAGTTATTTGCTATCTATCAAAGATAACCCATGTCATCATAGAATGCAACTATTTGCTATCTACCTAAGATAACCCTTGTCATCATAGAATGCAACTATTTGCTATCTACCTAAGATAACACATGTCTTTATAGAATGCATCTATTTGCTATCTACCAAAGATAACACATGTCATCATAGAATGCATCTATTTGCTATCTACCTAAGATAACACATGTCATCATAGAATGCATCTATTTGCTATCTACATAAGATAACACATGTTATCATAGAATGCATCTATTTGCTATCTACCTAAGATAACACATGTTATCATAGAATGCAACTATTTGCTATCTACCTAAGATAACACATGTCATCATAGAATGCAGCTATTTGCTATCTACCTAAGATAACACATGTTATCATAGAATGCAACTATTTGCTATCTACATAAGATAACCCATGTCATCATAGAATGCATCTATTTGCTATCTACCTAAGATAACACATGTCTTTATAGAATGCATCTATTTGCTATCTACCAAAGATAACACATGTCATCATAGAATGCATCTATTTGCTATCTACCTAAGATAACACATGTCATCATAGAATGCATCTATTTGCTATCTACATAAGATAACACATGTTATCATAGAATGCATCTATTTGCTATCTACCTAAGATAACACATGTCATCATAGAATGCATCTATTTGCTATCTACCTAAGATAACACATGTCATCATAGAATGCATCTATTTGCTATCTACATAAGATAACACATGTTATCATAGAATGCATCTATTTGCTATCTACCTAAGATAACACATGTCTTTATAGAATGCATCTATTTGCTATCTACCAAAGATAACACATGTCATCATAGAATGCATCTATTTGCTATCTACCTAAGATAACACATGTTATCATAGAATGCAACTATTTGCTATCTACCTAAGATAACACATGTTATCATAGAATGCAACTATTTGCTATCTACCTAAGATAACACATGTTATCATAGAATGCAACTATTTGCTATCTACCTAAGATAACACATGTCTTCATAGAATGCAACTATTTGCTATCTACCTAAGATAACACATGTCATCATAAAATGCAACTATTTGCTATCTACCTAAGATAACACATGTCATCATAGAATGCAGCTATTTGCTATCTACCTAAGATAATACATGGCATCATAGAATGCAACTATTTGATATCTACCTAAGATAACACATGTCTTTATAGAATGCATCTATTTGCTATCTACCTAAGATAACACATGTTATCATAGAATGCAACTATTTGCTATCTACCTAAGATAACACATGTCATCATAGAATGCAACTATTTGCTATCTACCTAAGATAACCTGTCATCATAGAATGCAACTATTTGCTATCTACCTAAGATAACACATATTATCATAGAATGCATCTATTTGCTATCTACCTAAGATAACACATGTTATCATAGAATGCAACTATTTGCTATCTACCTAAGATAACACATGTTATCATAGAATGCAACTATTTGCTATCTACCTAAGATAACACATGTCTTCATAGAATGCAACTATTTGCTATCTACCTAAGATAACACATGTCATCATAAAATGCAACTATTTGCTATCTACCTAAGATAACACATGTCATCATAGAATGCAGCTATTTGCTATCTACCTAAGATAACACATGTTATCATAGAATGCAACTATTTGCTATCTACATAAGATAACCCATGTCATCATAGAATGCATCTATTTGCTATCTACCTAAGATAACACATGTCTTCATAGAATGCAACTATTTGCTATCTACCTAAGATAACACATGTCATCATAAAATGCAACTATTTGCTATCTACCTAAGATAACACATGTCATCATAGAATGCAGCTATTTGCTATCTACCTAAGATAATACATGGCATCATAGAATGCAACTATTTGATATCTACCTAAGATAACACATGTCATCATAGGATGCAACTATTTGCTATCTACCTAAGATAACACATGTCATTATAGAATGCAACTATTTGATATCTACTTAAGATAACATGTCACCATAGAATGCAACTATTTGCTATCTACCTAAGATAACCCATGTCATAGAATGCAACTATTTGCCATCTACCTAAGATAATACATGGCATCATAGAATGCAACTATTTGATATCTACCTAAGATAACACATGTCTTTATAGAATGCATCTATTTGCTATCTACCTAAGATAACACATGTTATCATAGAATGCATCTATTTGCTATCTACCTAAGATAACACATGTCATCATAGAATGCAACTATTTGCTATCTACCAAAGATAACACATGTCATCATAGAATGCAACTATTTGCTATCTACCAAAGATAACACATGTCATCATAGAATGCAGCTATTTGCTATCTACCTAAGATAACACATGTTATCATAGAATGCAACTATTTGCTATCTACCTAAGATAACACATGTTATCATAGAATGCATCTATTTGCTATCTACCTAAGATAACACATGTTATCATAGAATGCAACTATTTGCTATCTACCTAAGATAACACATGTTATCATAGAATGCAACTATTTGCTATCTACCTAAGATAACATGTCACCATAGAATGCAATTATTTACTATCTACCTAAGATAACACATGTTATCATAGAATGCAACTATTTCATATCTACCTAAGATAACACATGTCATCATAAAATGCAACTATTTGCTATCTACCTAAGATAACACATGTCATCATAGAATGCAACTATTTGCTATCTACCTAAGATAACACATGTCATCATAGAATGCAACTATTTGCTATCTATCTAAGATAACCCATGTCATCATAGAATGCAACTATTTGCTATCTACCTAAGATAACACATGTTATCATAGAATGCATCTATTTGCTATCTACCTAAGATAACACATGTTATCATAGAATGCAACTATTTGCTATCTACCTAAGATAACACATGTTATCATAGAATGCAACTATTTGCTATCTACCTAAGATAACACATGTCTTCATAGAATGCAACTATTTGCTATCTACCTAAGATAACACATGTCATCATAAAATGCAACTATTTGCTATCTACCTAAGATAACACATGTCATCATAGAATGCAGCTATTTGCTATCTACCTAAGATAACACATGTTATCATAGAATGCAACTATTTGCTATCTACATAAGATAACCCATGTCATCATAGAATGCATCTATTTGCTATCTACCTAAGATAACACATGTCTTCATAGAATGCAACTATTTGCTATCTACCTAAGATAACACATGTCATCATAAAATGCAACTATTTGCTATCTACCTAAGATAACACATGTCATCATAGAATGCAGCTATTTGCTATCTACCTAAGATAATACATGGCATCATAGAATGCAACTATTTGATATCTACCTAAGATAACACATGTCATCATAGGATGCAACTATTTGCTATCTACCTAAGATAACACATGTCATTATAGAATGCAACTATTTGATATCTACTTAAGATAACATGTCACCATAGAATGCAACTATTTGCTATCTACCTAAGATAACCCATGTCATAGAATGCAACTATTTGCCATCTACCTAAGATAATACATGGCATCATAGAATGCAACTATTTGATATCTACCTAAGATAACACATGTCTTTATAGAATGCATCTATTTGCTATCTACCTAAGATAACACATGTTATCATAGAATGCATCTATTTGCTATCTACCTAAGATAACACATGTCATCATAGAATGCAACTATTTGCTATCTACCTAAGATAACACATGTTATCATAGAATGCAACTATTTGCTATCTACCTAAGATAACATGTCACCATAGAATGCAATTATTTACTATCTACCTAAGATAACACATGTTATCATAGAATGCAACTATTTCATATCTACCTAAGATAACACATGTCATCATAAAATGCAACTATTTGCTATCTACCTAAGATAACACATGTCATCATAGAATGCAACTATTTGCTATCTACCTAAGATAACACATGTCATCATAGAATGCAACTATTTGCTATCTACCTAAGATAACCCATGTCATCATATAATGCAACTATTTGCTATCTACCTAAGATAACACATGTTATCATAGAATGCATCTATTTGCTATCTACCTAAGATAACACATGTTATCATAGAATGCAACTATTTGCTATCTACCTAAGATAACACATGTTATCATAGAATGCAACTATTTGCTATCTACCTAAGATAACACATGTCTTCATAGAATGCAACTATTTGCTATCTACCTAAGATAACACATGTCATCATAAAATGCAACTATTTGCTATCTACCTAAGATAACACATGTCATCATAGAATGCAGCTATTTGCTATCTACCTAAGATAACACATGTTATCATAGAATGCAACTATTTGCTATCTACATAAGATAACCCATGTCATCATAGAATGCATCTATTTGCTATCTACCTAAGATAACACATGTCTTCATAGAATGCAACTATTTGCTATCTACCTAAGATAACACATGTCATCATAAAATGCAACTATTTGCTATCTACCTAAGATAACACATGTCATCATAGAATGCAGCTATTTGCTATCTACCTAAGATAATACATGGCATCATAGAATGCAACTATTTGATATCTACCTAAGATAACACATGTCATCATAGGATGCAACTATTTGCTATCTACCTAAGATAACACATGTCATTATAGAATGCAACTATTTGATATCTACTTAAGATAACATGTCACCATAGAATGCAACTATTTGCTATCTACCTAAGATAACCCATGTCATAGAATGCAACTATTTGCCATCTACCTAAGATAATACATGGCATCATAGAATGCAACTATTTGATATCTACCTAAGATAACACATGTCATAGAATGCATCTATTTGCTATCTACCTAAGATAACACATGTTATCATAGAATGCATCTATTTGCTATCTACCTAAGATAACACATGTCATCATAGAATGCAACTATTTGCTATCTACCAAAAGATAACACATGTCATCATAGAATGCAACTATTTGCTATCTACCAAAGATAACACATGTCATCATAGAATGCAGCTATTTGCTATCTACCTAAGATAACACATGTTATCATAGAATGCAACTATTTGCTATCTACCTAAGATAACACATGTTGTCATATAATGCAACTATTTGCTATCTACCTAAGATAACACATGTTATCATAGAATGCAACTATTTGCTATCTACTTAAGATAACACATGTCATCATAGAATGCAACTATTTGATATCTACTTAAGATAACATGTCACCTTAGAATGCAACTATTTGCTATCTACCTAAGATAACACATGTTATCATAGAATGCAACTATTTGATATCTACTTAAGATAACATGTCACCATAGAATGCAACTATTTGCTATCTACCTAAGATAACACATGTTATCATAGAATGCAACTATTTGCTATCTACCTAAGATAACACATGTCATCATAGAATGCATCTATTTGCTATCTACCTAAGATAACACATGTCTTCATAGAATGCAACTATTTGCTATCTACCTAAGATAACACATGTCATCATAAAATGCAACTATTTGCTATCTACCTAAGATAACACATGTCATCATAGAATGCAACTATTTGCTATCTACCTAAGATAACACATGTCATCATAGAATGCAACTATTTGTTATCTTAGGTAGATAGCAAATAACTGCATTCTATAATGACATGTTATCATAGGTACATAGCAAATAACTGCATTCTATGATGACATGGGTTATCTTAGGTAGGTAGCAAATAGATGCATTCTATGATAGATAGATAAATAGTTTCATTCCATGATGACATGTTATCTTAGGTAGATAGCAAATAATTACAATCTATGATGACAAAATGTTGCATCATTAAATGAATTAAAACAAATAATGTTGATGTCTGTTATCTTTAGTTGGTAGCAAATAATTTGCATCATCTGATGACACATATTTATTCTCTTACATTTGATCTGATTTGTTTTTCCAAATATAGCTAAATATTATCCATGCTGTGGCATGGGGTGCTGATTCTCAAGCTTTCTACTTGTATTATGGGAAGGACACTACATCATCATCTATATTCAAGCAAGTGATGATTTTGATGGAATTACTTCAGCCTTTTGGCTTTAATAACAATGCCAATGTAAGTAGTCATCTGATCCTTATCTTGTATTTTTTGTAATTTTTCTGTGTAATCAATGATTCTGGTATACAGAAAAATTAACTATGGAGGCCTTGACCTTTTTGTACCTGTGAGTAACACACATCTCTTGGATTTATTTTCCATTGAATGTTATTTTATAGTATTATCACCACCAAACAATTGTCCACACTTTGTTTTTGACTCACAGGTGAACATACATGACATAGCATTTGACTGCCCATCGGGTAAACTTGGTGTATTAGCAAATGTCACTCAAGATGTGTCACATGCACTTGTTATCTTGGTTTACAATACTGTCACCAATGAATGGACCAATCTACCGTACTGGATAGATGATGTACAAGACGGTATGTTTATGTTGTGATGATGTTACTAATTTTCAAGGAAGAATGTGGTAGTAAATGTTTCATTTTGATTACAAAGATTGCATGATTTTCAAAGGAGGTAATAAGGAGAAAAAAAATGGAATGTTTCTAGATGTCAAGGGTATGTTCCATTCTCTGATATATTTGTGGTTTTCTTAAAATGAGAAAATTTGTTCAGGATGTCAAATGCATATGTAATCTTGGTTTATAATATTGTCACCAAACAATGGACCAACCTGCCGTAGTGAATAGTGAAATGGTACATTTTGAGATCTGGATCAAAATGAAAAATGCACTTCCCCCTTCTCTCATAAAAATCCATAACAACATACCTACCATTTTGACAGAAAGTTTATGTTGGGATGATACAGATTTTTTATGAGAAAAATTGACAGTGCATTTTTCATTTTGATCAGATCTCATGTTTTCAAGGAGCTAATAGAAAAGGTTTTATGTTTCTAGATGTCAAATGTCAATGGTATGTTCCATTTCTGTTCCAATTCTGTGATGTATTTGATGTTTCTTAATGGGAAAATTTGTTCAGGATGTCATATGCACATGTAATCCCAGCAAACACAAAACGTTTTCGACATCAATCGCAAAAGGTTATAAAAGGTTGTCAGAAAACGTTTAAATGTCGGGTTATATAAAGGGTATATTAAGAGAAGAAAACGTTTTCATAACCTTAAAAAACATTTTTTGATAATATACTGCTCAACAAACAAAAATGTTTTACAGAAAACGTTTAAATGTCGGGTTATATAAAGGGTATAAAAACGTTTTAATAATATTCCAAAAACATTCTTAAAAACTTGATACAAAACATTCTGAACAGAATGTTATTTTGGGGTTGAAAAAATATTTTGCGAAAAATGTTTGCCCAAAATATTTTCAATAACGTTTTAAAAACGTTTTCATGACCTTTATATGACCCGACATTTAAATGTTATTAAAAGGTTTTGAAAAAACATTTTGAGAACATTTCTGTGTGTGCTGGGTTCAAACATTTTAACATAATGTTATTTAAGTATTGACACAATATTTGGCAAAAATGTTTGCAAAAATAGTTTACAATAACATTTTTTGAAAACATTTAAAAATATTGTTGTAGTGTGTTTTTTCATACAAAACGTTTTAAAACGTTATCATGACCTTTATATAACCCGACATTTTAATGTTATTAAAACGTTTTACCTAAACCAAAAGCCAAAATATAACTTATTTAAAAGCGTTCTTAAAACGTTTTTGTGTTTGCTGGGATCTTGGTTTATAATATTGTCACCAAACAATGGACCAACCTGCCGTAGTGAATAGTGAAATGGTACATTTTGAGATCTGGATCAAAATGAAAAATGCACTTCCCCCTTCTCTCATAAAAATCCATAACAACATACCTACCATTTTGACAGAAAGTTTATGTTGGGATGATACAGATTTTTTATGAGAAAAATTGACAGTGCATTTTTCATTTTGATCAGATCTCATGTTTTCAAGGAGCTAATAGAAAAAGGTTTTATGTTTCTAGATGTCAAATGTCAATGGTATGTTCCATTTCTGTTCCAATTCTGTGATGTATTTGATGTTTCTTAATGGGAAAATTTGTTCAGGATGTCATATGCACATGTAATCTTGGTTTATAATACTGTCACCAAGCAATGAACCAACCTGCCGTAGTGAATAGACAATGTGCAAAATGGTAGGTATGTTGTTACGGATTTGTATGAGAGAAGGGGAAGTGCATTTTTCATTTTGATCAGATCTCCTGTTTTCGAGTAGTAATTCAATGTTTCTTGATGTCAATGGTATATGTGAGTGGACACTACGAATGAGCCGTAAACTCGGCAAATTGTATTCTGAGATACAGTGCAAAATGTGCATAAGTCGTATTCATAGGTGTCTCAATTAGGCGCGACATGTTTCTCATTTGATAGCGTTTAAACCAATCAATAATCCTATTGCTGAAGAGGATAATAATCTTCTACATATAAAATCATTAAATAGCTCTAGTCTTTGTTTGCTTTGGCTAAATCCTGTTCAAGTGGTGTGTTACAATTGCATTGTATTTTGGCTGGGTATGTATAACCAACAATTAACAATGAGAGGACATTCCTGTACCTCGTTGACTTGGGGATGATTTGAAATGATCGCCAATTATGACTTTATTACCAGCAAAGTGGAAAAAGAGACACATAGAGAACCGAAAAGGGTACAATTTTGTTGAAGGAGCAGAGTTCAACAAACCATAACCCCGCTTCTGGATATCGTTTGAAGTCAAATGATATACTATTTTAAAGCTTATGATATATATTTTCTAAACACGAAATAAAACAAAATTGACTGGGGGCCGAGTTTACGGCTGATTCGTAGTGTCCAGTCACATATGTTTCATTTCTGTTCCAATTCTGTGATATAGCCTAGTATTGGTTGCTTCCTTAAACTGGGTATTTTTGTTGATGATGTCACATGCAATTTATTGTGTACAATATGTGACACGATCAAGGGGAATGAGACGGGATGTCGCTATTATTGATTTTTAGATATTGGCAAAGAAAGTGTAGAAATTCTTTTGTTTTATATTGTTTTCAGCAATTGATAAATTGATATAACTTCGCAAAGAAAAATTGTATCAACATGGCGTTTTCTGTTTCTGAAAGCTCTAAATGTCCTCTTTAGATACATGTCTAAAACTCATTTTCGACCAGGGCCGACATGTGACTCATTTCCCTTGATCATGTCACATATTGTCACCAAGGAATGGACCAACATGTCATATTAGATAGACTATGAGCAAAATGGAATAGACTCTATTTATGTTGGATGATGTTATAGATTTTCAGGGGAGAAGGTGGTATACTAAATTATTTTTGGATTTAACCATACTGACGAGTCATCAGTTGCCAAAACAAATAGCACAGCAGTCCTTCTTTAGGGTTTCAACAACTCTTCCTATACCTTTGTACAGGAGCCAACTGTTGTTAATCCGTGATGAATCCACAGTCCAGTAGAAAAGTGTCACGAACGCAAGGTTACGCATAAGCGCGTACAATTTGTCATGCCTGGAACTTATGCGTAAACATGTACTCTCTTATGTTGACGGTAGCAGCTAAATATTACCCCTTTATTCTTTAGTTTTATTGCCGATATCAACAGAGAAATACCGCGATCTTCTTGTAAGGTTGAGTGGCAATGACAAATGGACATTCCGAATGAAAGAAGCATGTGAATTAGACATCTTTAGCTTGTTTCGTTGTTGAAAGGGATTCAATCATTAACAACTCATGTCTGGCGCGTCTGCATGGTTTACTTCGCTCAGGGAGCTAAAGCTGCCCTCGCGAAGTAAACCACTCAGACGACGCGGACGCATCGTTGTTAATCGGTCATGAACAACGGCGAAGCATGATTAAATCCGTAAATGAAATTTGATGCAAGGAATAAAATACCTATTTAGGGTGTGAAAACATGCGTGTGTTATATGTTTAGGTTATCGTTTTAGCCAAGAGTTAAATCCTTGTTTAGGGTGCTTTTCAAAAGTTGATTCTTGAGGATGGGTTACAGGCCACAATGGGAGCCCCACCCCCGGTAATTTTGTTATCCATGACAACCACTTGTTAGCCATTTACTGCTGTCCATATCAACAGTATCTTTGTCATTCATTTTTTTTTTTATTAGTTTATTCAATGATGTTCCTAAACTCAGCAGAAAGTGCTCTCCTTTTCTGGAATTCCAATCAAATTTACTACAGCTACCAAAATGGTAAGAAACCTTTCAATTGTAATCTGAAATGTGTACCTTGCAAAAAGTGGCAGTTTTTCTGCCCCAATCTTGGACCCCTCACCCTCCCCATTCCCCAGGCCACAAATGGACACTTTTATGCAATTATTTTGATTTATCCCCCACCCTAGAATTTTCTTGCCCCCTCAAAAAAATATAGGTGCCACTACTGCTTGGAAAGAAACAAAACATGAAAAGATATTAGTTCCATGAACTAATATCTTTTTATTCTTCTTGGAATTTTGTATTACATTATTCAACTGTACAAAAAATACTATTTTTTTAATTGAAACTGGTATTGACTATAATATATATTTTAATAATTGCAGGGTTTGATGTTGGTACCATGGTGGTCCTTAGTTGCAATACATCTGTCTTAGGTTCAACACCTGATGACATTATTCATCAAGTCCTGGTCAGTGACCATGGAGATATTGTTGTCCTCATGTACCCATCTAACACCCTCTACTACAGTAGAATCAACCAACATCATCTGATTAAGGTATAGAATTGATCAAGTTTGTTAAATGGGCCCAGGTCATCATTTTTACCTTTACACTTTTTCCACCAAGAAAATTAGTGTGATTTTTAGGCAGTCAAATTTGAAAATAAGCTTTACATTCATTATAGCAAAAGTGGCGACACCTGGATATTTGTTTGTTTGTTTTTGTTTTTGCTCTCTTTTTTTTTAGGAGGTAGTGGGCAATGGGGAGGGCAAGGTGAATTCGGGATAGGCAAACATGGCATTTTTAGCCCAAAAAGTTTCTATTATTTTTGTTATTCTGACAGGGGGCAAAGCTCAAGTTTAGCTCAGAAACCTGTGGGCATAGCTATGTCAAGTTAAATTAGCAAACACTAAATAGAATCACTTGTCTTGAGTTTTATTGTCAAGTAGCATAAATGTTTATGATCAAAATTGCCTATTTATGCTCAGTTAACAAGGTTATTTTGTTACAGAATATCTCTGCTTGTTCCTTTAAATGAAGTCAAGTATTGTTTACACTTTACTGTTCTTTCTATGTGATCAAAGCATCATATTTTTCACCTAAAAAGTATGTTAAAAACTGTTTAATACGTACAGCAGCATCATCCAAACCAAAAGTTCAGTCAGTTGGTACTGCTTTAGATTGTTTCTTATCCAATATTGTGATGGTAAATTATTTAGATAACATTATGTTAGAATATTTTGCAGTAAGTTTCAAAAATGTTTTTGAATGTTATGAAAACGTTTTATACCCTCTATATAATATAACCTTTAACGTTCTGTGGCAACCTTTTCTAACCTTTTGCAAATAATGTCGAAAACGTTGTGTGTTAGCTAGGTATGTGTTACAACTACTACACCAATATTTTGACATACTTTTGCAGCTATCAGCCAATGAAATACCAGGTGTCCAGCATCTACTATTTTTTGACAGTCTTGGGAGACTTAACAGTATCACAAATAACAGGTAAATTTTGTGACATAATTGTGTGTTTTGTGTGATTTTACCTTCTTATTTCACTTCGTTGCTCCAGCGCATATGAAAAACTTTTGCACATCTGCCTAATAACTAGTTTTTACACTTCTTATACACGGCAATTCAGCTGTTGATTTCCCACTGGCTGTTCTGTCTTTGGTCAGTGTGTGTTTACGGTGCAAAAAACTTATGCTCCACGCTCGGGATATGAAAGATAAAAGCCTATTTGAAAACAAAAACCTTAATTCATAAATTTATGGGACTATTAAAAACCTGTGTTTTTTCATTAAAGATTCTCAATCTGTCTGGTTTTCAATGGGAAAGTAGTCAAATTGTCGAATGATTCAGAGGGGCTCGTCCGTTTTAACGTACATAGCCAATTAGCCTGTTGCTTTTTAATTTTTCCACAGATGGAACATGAATATTCATACTTTCAGGTTTCCGTATATATAAAAGTTGTTATGATTGGATCAAAGGAAAAAATCATGTTTTTTTTATATAAAATTTGAGCTTTATTTAAAAAATAGCTAAAAGCTGCCGGACAAGAGCAGTCAATACCTGTGCATGCTGTGTGTGCAAGCTTGAAGAAGGGTCAATTATTATTATTATAATAGCACACACTCACTGTGTACTTGGCTTTTCTGACTGAAAGTGGGCTAAACTTTTCTATATGTGTCACTCGCAAACTTGTATTAATGATTAGCTTGTTAATATTTTCTTATTTTTTTCAATGCAGCTCTGTATCCCCTTACCCTTTGGCATTACATGTAGCTGGTAGTGTATACCCTGAAGTATGTAAGGTGAGTTTACATATATGTGACACGATCAAGGGAAATGAGTCGGATATCGCTAATATTGATTTTTAGATATTGGCAAAGAAAGTGTTAATATTCTTTTGTTTTATATTGTTTTCAGCGATTGATAAATTGATGTAACTTTGCAAAGAAAAGTCATATCAACATGGGGTTTTCAGTTTCGGAAAGCTCTAAATGTGACCTGTCACGGCAAATGAGCCGTAAATTCCTCCCCCGTGTTTAGCAAATATATATCATAAGCTTTAAAATGGTATATTATTTGACTTCAAACGATATCCAGTAGCGGGGTTATGGTTTGTTGAACTTTGCTCCTTCAGTAAAAAAGGTACATTATTTTGGTGCTACAATATATCTCTTTTTCTACATTGCTGGTATTAAATATCAAATGGTCATAATTGGCGGTCACTTCAAATCATCCCCAAGTCAATGAGGTTCAGAAATGTCCTCTCATTGTTAATTGTTGGTTAACCCACCACTTGAACAGGATTTAGCCAAAGCAAACAAAGACTAAAGCAGTATTCAGACTTTTTATTATGTACAATATTGTATGCAACATATCTCGTTGTTTAATCTATTGCCATTCTATTTCCAGTAATGTTTAAGTTCTAACGAATGTTTGATGACGTAAAATCGATAATATATTTCTACTAGATATTACATGTAACATATTATCGATTTTTCGTCATCAAACATTCGTTAGAACTTAAACATTACTGAAAATAGAATGGCAATAGATTAAATAACGTAGATATGTTGCATACAATATTGTACGTACAATACTCGGAGTCTGTGGAGCGCTTACAGCTATTTACTATAATTATAAGCTTATTATCCTCTTCAACAATAGCATTAAAGATTGGTATTTGACTGGACTGAAATGAGACACTTGTAGGACAATTATTAGGTACATTATGAATACAAGCTTTATGCACATTTTGGACTGTAACTCTGAATACAATTTAGGGAATTTACGGCTCATTCGAGCTGTACGGTCACAAATGGCCTCTTTAGAAACATGTAAAACTCATTTTTGACCAGGGTCGACATGCGACTCATTCCCCTTGATCATGTCACATATGAGAGCTTGAATATAGAGGGTTCTAGCAAAAAGAAAAAGAAAAAACACATTATACCATCCAAGATTGTATTGCACTTTTTGCCTCTATATTAATGCATGTTGGACATTGAGACTAAAATCTAATGAATGATGAATCTAAGCATTTGTTATCTACCATTGGCTTTTGGTAAAAAAATGTTCTCATCTTTTTATTCTGTGTAGATTTTATTTGTGTTTTAAAGTGCATTTCATGTAGTTATACCACTCTAATTTTTAATAAACCTGTTCATTTGCGCCCTTTTATCAAACATAGATTGGTTTAGTTATGTTCACAAGCTCTCAGATTGTATATTAATTTGTTTCCTTTTCAGTGCCACTATTTTTCGCATAACAAATAAGCTAATGGATACATTAGGCCAATCTGCTGGTTTCATACTTTCTGCCGCTTGCCGGGGAGCAGCGTAACACTTCATCATGCCGCTTTTACTTTTCTGATTATGAAAGCCAATATTGCCACTCGCACCACGAAATATCATTTCCTGTACTCATATGTTGGAGTGACACCGCTCCTGAGTTGACTTGAATTCAACTCCTAGTGATCCGTCGCTTTGGGCAAAGTGTTGGAGTGATTGATATATCGGTGCAGTGGTGCAAAATCATCATCAAAGCGGCAAGCGGCAGGAAAGTATGAAACACAATCTCTAAGACAGTATTTTGTTTCTAATTTGTTTTTCTTTTAGTACCGTCATTTTGACCATAACAGTACGGCTGACGTATATTACTTGGATTTGGCCAGACAACTTTCATTGTCCGCATCTCTTACATATCCACTCTACTACTTCAACACAATAAAGGTACAGTTGATACCACATGCATTCTAAAGTGACATGATTGGATCCAATCAGACCAAAGTTGGCAATTTGGGAAATTTAGTTGTACCATTTCTAACTTGCTCAGTACCAAAGCTTACTGATGTTGCTATCACCACATTCCTGGCATACTTGGTTGCAAAGTTATCAACTTTTTTATATCTTCAGTTTCTTATTATTGCTATCATATTTTTGCTGCTTATTTTCCTCTATATCTCAATTTCATTATTGCCAACTTTAGCCCAATAGGATCAGAACATATCACAGAGATATTTTTTTATACATTTTTATTTTATACAACAATGCACTTGTAGGGGTACTTCAAAATTCTCATTAGTATGTTCATTCTGATAGAAGTATCCGGGGTGAAGGGGGGTAATGGTGAAGGGGGGTATCAGGCGCGTCCGTAAATTCACATAATAAAGGGTATTTTTTCAGACTAGGGTACGTTACGTGCGTAACGTGAAGGGATTTTGTGCTTTCTCCTTCATTCATTCTTCCTACACCCCAAAAGCAGTAAAAAGCCAGGCTTTTAGCTGTCAGAGATGACAGATCCCTATACTGGCCCAGCTAGCATACTAAACACAAGGTCCCCGGACGAGGTCACAACTTGTTCAGAATATACAACCAATCAGCATGCTTTTTCTTAACTGTGGAGTCAATAAATTATTAGGAAAAATATAAGATGATTTCCGATTGGCCGAACCTCTTTAAATTCATTAATATTCATAGTCTTGGTGGCTTCCAGCCCAGAAAATTTGGTTGATCGGAACATGGAGCAACAAAGCAACCACGAACTTCTAGGTTTGTAAACAAGTTGTGTCAATGAACTTTTGACAATTTTACCGGGGTATTTACAAACACAACAATTGAATAATTTGGAACTATTTTGGCTTTCTTAAAATATAAATCAATGAGTTTCAGGATTTTGGTTGGGTTTACCACTAAATCCAGTATGATAATTAATGCTCTAGGATGTTTTAAATCGAGACGAAATTAGGAAATAAACCAAGCTAAACTGGCCGTGTTTGCCGTCTTCTTCCAACTTCAACGTGTGGTTTGCAATCGCCATGGTCATAATTTAGTTGGACTTGCAGTTCAAAATTCTCTTGGATATGTGGAGAAATGGGTACATCCCAATCCCAAAGAATAAATTCTACAATATTTCAATAAAAAGGGTTGGACCTGTGATCCAAAAAGGGGAAACTATTGGCCCCAAAATCTTGAAAATATTGGACATACTGCATGAACTTTGAGGTAAGCTTTAGCACCACGTAAATGTGTCATGGCTTAAAATTCAGACGGCTTGCCACAAATTGCTAGCCCTATCATGCCACTTGCCGCCTGGGTTCTGTGTGTTTACTTGTTTAGGGGTAATAATTGCATCAATTACTTGTTTAGGGTTGGGGAAAAGACAACTACTTGTTTAGGGTAGCAAATCGTGCAACTTATACTTGTTATGCAAGAATTTTGAATTTGAATGAACTTTTTTAACAGGTTCTTAGCAGTTCTGACAAACTTCTCAAGCAACAAGTAGTTGACAAATTTGAATACTATCAAGGCTGGCAAACACTAAATAGGGTGAGTACATAGATTTTAATAAATCTTAATGAAGGCAAAAAGTGGAGGCAATATGCAGACAATACCTCAATAGAATTTAGGCGATTTTCAGCAACCAGCATTGTTGCTGTTTGTCAACTGGTTGGTTTAAAGGCCCATACATTTATGTACAGTTATCATTATCCAATCAAAGCCATTGTGTATGATTGCTCAGAGGAGGATTCCTATAATCCACACACCAATATTTTTTTTTTGCACTTCAAATTAGAGCCTGCTAAGATTTTTGTAAATAGTTTTGCAAGATTATCATCAATTCCTATGAATTGTGACACCATGAAATCCCTTTCTTTCCTTCCATCCTTCTAAACAGACTCTCATCATAAAGAGCAGAGCAAGTTTATATGGAGTAGATGACTATACCCAGCAGAAAGAAGGCGCTATGGCAGATGTCATATTAGAAATGAAACCAGAGATGACAGACATGTCATGTAAACTTCCAGATGCTATGGTAATACTAAGTTTATACAGCTTTGGAATTTTTTATTTGACTAATCGATATCAAAATAGTCATATCTACAATAGGGGCTCCGACCTTTTTAGAATAAGAACCCTAAAAGCTCGTAACCCCATGTCAAAATTTGTGTTGTATGACACGGGTAGTTTTGAGACCCCATGTCTGTAGATATGGTCCACTGGATGAGAACTCCTGGTCTAGAATTATCATGATTTGGATTAAAGTTCAAGCTGAGAAGAATCTATGGTTTGTCCCAGTTTGGGTGGAGGGAAATGAGATTAAAAAGGGTTATCTTAAATCTCTCTAAGCCGGTGTCAACTGCAGATGACAAGTTTCAAATTTAGATATAAAAGCTCAAAAATGTCAGAAATGTAAATCGTCATGACCATATTTGGAATTAGCATGGAAAATGCATTAAAATGAGTACAAGCAAACCAATAATTGGTACAGTGGTTCTTAAGCATTTTAAGATAGCTCTTGATATTTAGAGAAAATATCTCAAAACGTGGACTTTTTATGTTGAAACCTATGGCTAGCACGTAATGCATTAATATTGAATTATCTTTGCCCTACTTTATTCTGTTAAATAGTAGCATAATAACGTTTTGAACCACCAGGTTAAAAACCAGTTTGACCCCTGCAGAAATAATGGTTTGGTCCTGTTAGTTTATTGCTAAAAGATCAATATGAAGTGATATAAGATCAATATGAGGTGATACATGTGTATTGTCTATTTGTTTATCATGGGCACCATCAGTGTTCATTGGGCCAATCAGCGATCACCTTTAACAAGGCTTGATTCTTGTGTGTGTGTGTGTGTATGTACCACCATTATTCTGTCAACATTCATGCAGACAAGTCATGTGGTGAATTTTGTTGGAGAATTAAAACAAATTTGTCATGATCGTGTATGAAGGAAATAAATTGAGGGGACCGCTGTGGATAAATGATGCTACTAGCTGGACTAAAAACTTTAGGTCTATTATAATTGCACAAGTACCGGGCAATTCGCCGGGTGCATGGCTTGATATTTCATCAGTTATTTAAGTGCATTCATAGACTGTTTAAATCTACATCTAAAAAGAAATACTTGGACAGGACCAATTCAATTGGTATCGACGTCCAGATTCTAGTGGCATCACAAATGTCTAAAACATCGCAACTACAAATGGTAGTAATAGTTTGGTTTCCTTTTACGCATCCGAAGTGGGCAGAAAATAGACGTTTTAATTTGAAGTGTTTACGCATGCGAAACAACCAGCTGCAGGGCGAGTGAAACCATCGAGATGATGTTACAGCGGCCTTGCGGCAAGCATGGAAGGATCGAAGGGTAAATAATTTGCGACATTGATCGAATTTTATTTGCATCAAATACCTGGTTAAAACTAACCCGATTGAGGAGCGGAAGCCGCTGGAATGTAACAATTCTCGTAAAATAACAGTACTGAAACGTAATTTTCAAGTAAGATGTCTGCAGTCATCTATCCTGAGTATCCATGAAGAGGAGGCAGCAGTGGTGTTGAGGTCATAATGACAGTCATAATGAGTTGATTTGGTGAGAAACTTGCTTTTAAAAAGTTTGTCATATCAGTTTCAGTATAAACGTAGGGAGATATATTCAATAGTGAGACAAAGTATTAATATTGCTTTATTAAATTTACTTCACAAAAATGACTGAGCTAGAAGTACGTCAAACTTTGATTCACGAAAACAGAACACAAAACACAAAGCCCGTCAATCAATCGGTGGTGATTATGCAAATAGCCGATTTTCTATGACGTGTCAGCAACCCATTACATGCATTACAATGATTGCGACGGTCGTATATTAATATTAATGAGATGACGTTATACCTAAATTTACACTAGTATATAATACATCGTTGAATACGTACGACGTTGAGTCGAAACCAAAACAAATTTTATGAGCTTTTATGTATCAATAAACTTGTGCAGTTAAGGGGTTAAAATGTTATAAATTAGTATCATATTGGGCTTTTACATTTAATTTACGTTGTTCACGTAATGCATTAACTTAATTGAGAGAAAAATATCGGACTTCTGCAGGACAAAGATAGGCATGACAGGCTGCAGAATTCAACGCACTTGATTATATCGAATTGGCGTGTTTCATTGTTATAAAAAAAAATCGATATTATTTCAAAACAGGGCGGGGCAATGAATGCCCAGAATGAATGACAAGTTAGGGCAATGATTGATTTTAAAGGGTGCTTTGATAAAAGCATGGATCAGAAATAATAAGCGTTGGGTCAAGAGAACTCAAACTTTTTGGGAGTACCAAGCCTTGGTCCAAGGTCCAATAAATTCACGGATTTTGATTGTTGTAGTGGATTAAAAGATCTCGGGGGTTTTCCCCTTGTTGGAGGTAAATTAAAATAAGAGGTGGGCCATGCCGGCGACATACATCGTACTACTGTTTATGCTCTCTCCATTCATATGCCGCGCTGTTTTTTTTGTGGGTGGGGCATCTTGTAGTAATGTCAATGACCATCGGGAAATTTAATGAGCCGCTTTAATTCTGAATGGTGCACTCGTGTGCAGTTTTAATTTTGAATGATTTTAATTTTGAATGGTGCACAGTTTTTGCTGATAGCAATCGTCATGAAAATTGTAAAATGGTTAGCAGGTTTAATATTCAAGGCAATCGGTGAGCGTCATGTAAATAGAGATGCTTGTGTATGAAACTTGCGGAAAATGTCAACAGAAATGAACAGCACTATAATAATTTTAGCATTTTGGAAGGTCGTTTATCGGACAGTAGACTGCCTCGTACTTCACTTATTTGAATACTCTGGCTGTTAGTATTACATTAAATTAACACTAATCATTTGACCACTTAATGTTGAATACAGTAATTGTAAATTGAACGCATTCATAATGGTTAACATTTATTATCGAAAATAGTCTATGACATATTCTATTTTGTCATAGGGCCTATATGCAAAAATTGTGATTTTAATGGAGCTTATTTATCATCAGGAAAGCCAAAGTGATAAACAAGTTGTTGGATCATAGTCTATGGTCTATGGTTGGATTGCCCAAATTCTTACAGCAAAAAAAAAAAATGATTATTGATCAATGAGTTCCAACTCGGCATAGTTTACTTCAATAGTTTACTCCACTCGGTGACATCTTTATGTAACAAAAATTAAAAAAATGAGTAAATATTTTGTTTTTTCTTTGAGTAAGGTATTTTCATTAGGCTTGTATGTATATGTAGGTGAAGGACTATATGCTTGCACAATTTGCTCCTCCTTGTTTCTCTCTTCTTCATTGCAGATTAAATACTTCTATAGTCGGGTAGCAGAAGGGAAGATGCTTTGCCTGTTTTAAGAGTCGCAATTACCACAGCTACTTGACATTGATCCCATCATTAACCTACAATACCTACAGGGGCTTACTTTAGCCACATATAACAATGACTTATATTGGTATAGTTTTGCACATAACATTGAATGTTACGAAGGAGGCTATGGATTTATGCAAATTCCACTGAAGAAGTTACTGCATGGTCCTTTATTAAGCAGTCAAAGGATGATACAAGAACAGCGTACAATATATTCAGCACAGATTAATAAATATACTCGATTAACATGATAATGGTATAATTAAACACTAGGTATAGATGCACTTCTGCCTAGGTGAAGAAGAAATTGTATAGTATTGCATGTTGCATTTATAAGCTACACAAGGACTGTTTCGATTGCTTGGGTTAATAAGCATAAAATAAAACGGCATGCAATCATGTATTAAAAAAAACCCATGTACTCACTTCTTATTGAGATGGGACCAAAGTACTGGAATTGCATGTGATTCAATTTATCGGAACATTTGACTGGCTCGCCAGCATGTATTATACAGCATTATCAAATATTACTTTCAGTTGTTGTGTATCGGTATACTCCAAAATGTCTGCTTAATGGAGAAAATATATTTAGCAATTGGAGTGCTCAAGTTATAAGTTTACATTTGCTGACACTGTGCAGTGGATAACTTACATTGTTCAAGAACAATAATTATTAAGAATTCAATTGTCAGGTTGGCGTAAGTTAGTCAGTGACCAAACTACATTTTTACATTTTCTCCAGAAACTTAAGAAACAGAATTACAGTGCCCGCAAATTTCAAGATTATTTTCATATATAGTATCTGGTCGCTCTCGTGATGTGTCTTGCTCTTTTCATTTGAGCATTATACCTGGTGTAGATATGTTTGCTTCGCCACTTTGGTATTGTTAGTTCATATTTTGATATTATTGTATTATTAATAATTGTGCAATTTTGGTTATTATTCATATTTAAAAAGTGTGCAATATGTTTCGCATAATATTTTGCCTACTCACTCAAGTTATTTTCTTGGTTGTTCTCGTGATTGCTCTTTTCATTGAGTATTATACCTGGTGTAAATATGTTTGTTTCGCCACTTTGGTATTGTTTGTGTTAAGTATCCATTTGTTTGGAATTTTTCATATTCAATTTGATACTATGTTAAATTGCCATTTTGATATTGCATTGAATTGATCATGTGTTTAATTGCTTTGCGGTATACTTCATTTTCATTTTTTAGTTTTCAACTCACGTGTTATCTATGTAGTGTACAGCTTGGCTTTTAAAAAAAAATTTGTGTTTTATGATTCTAATGTCATCTTCTGTTTGATATCTGTTTGCAGTATATTGCCGTTGTTTATAAAAAATTACTTTGGTTAAGCTTATTTTGCTTTATTGCTTTTGCCGTCACTTTAAACATTTCACATAGTTGTTTCTTTGCTCATTTTGCATGTATTTTTCCGTGCAATCCCTTTTGTGCAATGTTCATCGTGTTCCTCATTTAAAATTTAATTGTTATTTTTTAATGATGTATATTTATAGTTCTATGGGCATTTTGTTTTTACGTACTCATGTTTTAATTGTAAAGCGCCTTGTGGTCTTTGATATAATGCGCTATATAAGATTAAGTTGCTGATAATCTGATAATCATGCATAACGGGCGATAACAGATCTATAAAAGGCCCTCGCAATATGTTGGCTACAATATGTTGGCTACAAAACTTTATAAAGTTTCATGAGGTATGGATTACAAATGGGTCACAAAAACTCACAAATTGTTTGACCAAAAGGTATTCACAATATAACGTTTAGCCGAATTTTCCATCTATAACTATTCAGCCACAGTTACATTGTATTGACGATGAATGCATTAAAGTTAATCGTATTATGCAGGTGATACTGCTTGGATTATTAACACTTGTTACTCAAATGCACTCATCTATTTCTTGGCAATACCAAATAATGCAAAAAAAAAAAAAAAAAAAGGAAAGAAAGAAATCTATATACCCCCACCCTTCACCAAAAAAAAAAAAAAAAAAAAAAGGGCGTCATTGGGTAAAAAAAAAAAAAAAAAAAAAAGGGCTAAGGGAGTCACTTGCATACATTTTAATGTATGACTAGTGCCTCCTTTGGCAATGTTTTCTAACATGTATTTAATTATGTACATGTATACTTTATATATTTTCATATTGGATTAATATACTATTTTATATCCAAATTAACCTTTCAGGAATTTCTCTCCTAGGATTCCAGGAAGCAATCTCTTGGAAGAACAGTATTCATGCACAGTTATCGTAAAGATTCAGCCCACTATTCACTAATATAATTATTCATTTGTTTAGTTATGACATGATCAGCTCCTGATTCATGATCAATTCAGCTCCCAGGTAGATTGTTCACTGGGGAGGTACTAGATTCCAGGTAGATTGTTCACTGGGACGGTATATCCAATAATATATTCATTATGACATGATCAGTTCCCAGGTAGGTTGTTCACTGGGTTGAGGTAACTTAGGTAGGTTCATCTAGGTCCTGATTCATGATCAATTCAGCTCCCAGGTAGATTGTTCACTGGGGAGGTACTAGATTCCAGGTAGATTGTTCACTGGGGCGGTATATCCAATAATATAGTTTTGTTATGACTTAATCAGCTCCCAGGTAGATAGTTCACTGGGGAGGTATCTTAGGTAGGTTCATCTAGGTCCTGGTAATAATGCTAACTATATTTTCAAAGTATTGTGGAAGCTGTTTTCTTAATGTGCATGCTAATTTATTGTAACATATGATATTTGATGCAAATAAATATATGAATGTCTGTCTGAATGCCTGACAGATACGCAATTGGTGTTTAGGGTCGAATTATTTCTGTCTGGGGGTAATAACGTTTTGAACCACCAGGTTAAAACCAGTTTGACCCCTGCAGAAATAATGGTTTGGTCCTGTTAGTTTATTGCTAAAAGATCAATATGAAGTGATATAAGATCAATATGAGGTGATACATGTGTATTGTCTATTTGTTTATCATGGGCACCATCAGTGTTCATTGGGCCAATCAGCGATCACCTTTAACAAGGCTTGATTCTTGTGTGTGTGTATGTACCACCATTATTCTGTCAACATTCATGCAGACAAGTCATGTGGTGAATTTTTTCTCCCACCCACCACTCCCTATTGCAAGGTGTGCATTTAAAGCCATTAAAGGTTTGAAAATAGTATAATAAAAGCCGAAAGTTTATGGCTAATTAAAAAATGTTGATGTATAAGAAAGAATAATCTTGGATAATCAAAGAAAATTTAATAAAATATGTGACATTATCTGAATAAGATTATATTGTAAATTTAATTTAATACTGTAACAAAAAATGTGCAACTCACTTTGCTTTGTTTGTTCATTTAAACTACTGGGTGAATAACCTACACCAGGATATTATCTACATAAGTGTGGTACCAGTAGCAATTATAGCAAAGATGTATTAATATCGAATTGTTGGACTCGTGGAGCAGTTTACCATTGGTATGTTATCTAACAGTCCTGATGATCTTTTTCAAGGGGCTTATTTAATCATTTTTAAATACCTAATTGTTTTTGATGTAGTGCTTATAGATGGGCAATATATGTATTTTATAACGTTTTTCTGGCGAATAAAATGAAATGAAATATGTAATTACTTACAAGAGTTAGGGGTGTGCAATTTGACATATATTAATATGCTCTGGGCTCTTTTATATTTATGATGGCGGTATCAGCAAAGTTCGTTGCGATAAAAATGTCATAAGACCACCCTGTGCTTGGCTATATTAAAGAATAAATTTTGCAGGTACTTCATCTTGTAGAAAAAGTAGTTTGGCGGTAACTCTTCTCTGAGCTAGTTTAACATGTTGAATGAACTGTTCTATGGGTGTGATTTAACTTTCACTATAATATTATCAAGGATTACTCAATGTTAAAACAGTCAAGTAAGGCAATGTTTTCTAACATGTATTTAATTATGTACATGTATACTTTATATATTTTCATATTGGATTAATATACTATTTTATATCCAAATTAACCTTTCAGGAATTTCTCTCCTAGGATTCCAGGAAGCAATCTCTTGGAAGAACAGTATTCATGCACAGTTATCGTAAAGATTCAGCCCACTATTCACTAATATAATTATTCATTTGTTTAGTTATGACATGATCAGCTCCTGATTCATGATCAATTCAGCTCCCAGGTAGATTGTTCACTGGGGAGGTACTAGATTCCAGGTAGATTGTTCACTGGGACGGTATATCCAATAATATATTCATTATGACATGATCAGTTCCCAGGTAGGTTGTTCACTGGGTTGAGGTAACTTAGGTAGGTTCATCTAGGTCCTGATTCATGATCAATTCAGCTCCCAGGTAGATTGTTCACTGGGGAGGTACTAGATTCCAGGTAGATTGTTCACTGGGGCGGTATATCCAATAATATAGTTTTGTTATGACTTAATCAGCTCCCAGGTAGATAGTTCACTGGGGAGGTATCTTAGGTAGGTTCATCTAGGTCCTGGTAATAATGCTAACTATATTTTCAAAGTATTGTGGAAGCTGTTTTCTTAATGTGCATGCTAATTTATTGTAACATATGATATTTGATGCAAATAAATATATGAATGTCTGTCTGAATGCCTGACAGATACGCAATTGGTGTTTGTGGTCGAATTATTTCTGTCTGGGGGTAATAATCGGAGTGCATTCTCTCTCAAAACAAAATTATATGGGTCTCTGGCATTAACTTGTTGCAGCAATGTGTTTTCTTAGATATTGGAGGCCCACCTACTAGTGCCTCTCACATCCCCTCTACTTTCTCAAAAAACTATTTGTTTGTTTTTTTTGTTTTGGACGAAAAACGGAGTTTTGTTTATATGTTTCTCTTGAATTTACACTGCTGTTCTAACACTATAAATACTAGCAGTAGATAGATACTGATATTTTTATTTGTTTTATTACTTTTGCCCAGACTGTGCATGTATCCTTAGGTTGTCCACCAGGCAGACATCTTCAGGTACATAAACCTACACAGTGCCAGATGCGAGCTAATTATACTATACCAAGGTAACAGTTATATGTTTAATATAAGTTGTATATTAAAGCCGCTAGCCGGGCTGCTAGCGCTATGATATTTGCATAAAGCAATTTTTACCTATTTGCTTATTAGACCAAATAAGTCATTTTAATCAAAATAGATCATGTTTTTATTACAACTCCTTCTGTAATTGTAAATGGTTATCACAGCATCAACTGCTCGCATTCGTATGGTTATTCGATCTGGTCCATGTGGGCCAAAGGGGGCAAATGTGAAATTGATTAAAAAAACAGTAAAATATATAAGAAAATACAAATAAAAACTTAAGAACTTTAGAACCAAGTAAAAAAGGAAGTTTTTGTTTCAAACTCTAATGGTGACCCGCAGGTCAAATTGCTAGAATTGAACATTAAACACACCTAAACAGACATGCAATTTGCAGGCAGCAGCTTAATCAGCGCCAATATTGCAACATTGAAACAAACAACTATACAAACATTCAATCCAACCCAACCCCATCCCCCAGTAGGCAAAAGTGCTTTGCCCAAGGACACAACACGTTGGCACGAGCAGGGCTCGAACTCGCAACCTATGGATTATGAGTCGGGCGCCTTATCCACTCGGCCACACGTGCTCCACAAAGTATACTAGACCTTCGATGTTTCCAGTATAAGAAAAGCCTAATGTTTGTATAAAGTAACTTAATTTTCAAATAATTATGTCTCCTTTGGCCCCTATGGAGCAGCAGGTCAAATTTATGCATGGTATGTGAATTCTAATATCTCCCTCACAAGAGAGTTTTTAAGTCTGCACGGACAAAAATCGATGTAAAATGTCAGATTTTGACATTATAAGATTGCTTGTATCTTTTACCATACTGACACACCATTTAGTAGCAAATTACAGAGCTTTTACAGTTGTCCCAAAATACCTTATGTGAAGTATTTGTTTCATGAGTTTCTATCTATTTTGGCCTGGCACATGTCAAGTACAATAAAAGACTCCCGAAAAGACTAATAAATCCCATACTATTTTTGTCTTTCTGACAAAATTAGCAAATTGTCACCTTGAAACATTTAAAAGAGAAAGCAAAATTAAACATATATGCCACTCAAATTTGGTATGCTCACCGGCGTGTTTAAAAAGTGAGCAAACTTATGAGCAGTATTTCCTGTAGTTCAATGAACTGACTTGAGCTGGTAATTTCAAATATCATGGAGACAATAAGGTTTATGATTTTAACTTTCATAGAGGTTATTTACAGTATTTCCTGTAGTTCAATGAACTGACTTGAGCTGTAATTTCAAATATGGAGACAATAAGGTTTATGATTTTAACTTTCATAGAGGTTATTTGATGGGGTGATGTTTCTTTTTGCTGAATGTTAGTTTTTGTATGACATGTTTAGGGAATGGGTCATTGATAATGTAGGGTCTTGTATAACTATTACAGGGATCGAACATGTTCCCTCAACCATAGTGGTGGACAGCTAGCGTACCACACTCACAGGTGAATCTCAGCCAATCGCTGGAACTAAATTACATCATTTTCCTTCCATTGTAGTTGACATGGTTGAGAGTATCAGATGGGGCAAGCAAATAAGCTTTACATATAAGCCCAGGTTTGAGAAATATCCTCATTTTAATGAGCTGAAACAGGTAAACATGGTAAATGATAAAATTTGATGTTTTACTTGTTTGAAATCAGGAATTATTCTTCAACTTCATTAAAAGATAATCACATTAATTTGGTTTTAAATCATTTTCAGGTCTGCTTTGCAGAATGAAGATGGAAGTGTATCAACATCGAGCAAGGTCAGTAAAAGTCAGCATAGCCTGGCAGTAACACTAACCCTGATCACTGTCCTAACCCTAATCTCATGCTTGGCCAAAAAGTTTTGTATAGGCTGATTTTGTTGCAATATGAGGCAGATGCTGTTTGAAGGCAAGTGGGATACCAAAGTCCAGATTATTCCAGATTTAGCCATTTAAAGCCATATTATAACATTTTCATACAAAATAGATTAGCATTTCTTTGCTATAAAATGTTAGCTTTTACTGTCAGATATATACCCTCTTATTTTTGAGCCGAACAACTAAGGCAAAGCAAAGAGAATTGGAATTTACTACCAGCGCCGATGTCGCAAATATGTATCACTCCTTGGGTAGTGTTATGGTACGATCCCTTGTTGTGTAGATCACTGTCCCGCACGCCATGTACATACTGTGTTATGAACATCGTGTATGCGTTTGACTAATAATTTCATCATAATAATAAAACAATGGTTCCTGCGTTTTATTCAAAATCTAGGATTTTGACAAAACTACAGCACCCAGAGTCTTGATTTTTGCAGGGTATGTTGTTTTAAGAATTTTAACTAAAAACTGCAGCATACTTCTTTATATTGATAAATTGATCAGATAGGAAAATGAGTCAAGGAAGTCAATTATTGCATTTATAATTCTGTAGTCTTGCAGTTCTTGAGCTAAGGCCAATAATAAATCAAAACAAATTTGTGGGTGTTTTCTTGCTTGCAAAATAAACCATGCACATGGGGTGGAAATGACAACCATTATATCAATCCTTGGGATTTCCTTGGTATATAGAACCCATACCATTCCCCTTGTATCTAATCTTTATTTGTCTCAATATTATTTGAGTGCAAACTCTGCTAGGTCGTGCTCCCTTCCGTCGCTCCGACCCACCTTAAATAGCTCTGCTCTCTAGACATATATTTTTTCTTGGTCCAAACAGTTGAATGATGCAATTTGATGTGGTTTTGCTTGTTTGAAATAGCAGCAAAACTGTGAAAAAGATTTAAAGACAATGAAAGATGATTGAAGTATGTCACACAACATCTTTGCAGTTATTTTTCACCCTGATGTGGCAGTGACATCAGCCGCAAAATCAAAGCGCTGACATACACACGCACATGCATAAAGATGCAGCATAGAGATGCGCTAGCGAAACAGCTGCCTTAACACATTGACATTACTGCCAAATCAAAGTGAAAAAAAATCTAAAAATCTAAAATGAGACCTGTCATATGAACAGCAAGATCAAAGATACCCTTCACCTTTATGCATTATTTTTTATGCCCGCTATAACAAGTGAAAAATATCAAAGCAAAGAATAGGGTGAAAAATGTGGTGAAAAAATCAAGGGAAACAAATATTGTTAAATAGGCCATTTGATTTCTAACAATTGTGTATTATCTTTCCCAGGAAGTTCTTTACAACCAGGACATAGGATGCCCAATCAAAACTCATTACAAAGACACTTTTTTACCAGCGATTGATTTGTAAGTCTATTGTTACTAAGGTCTAAAAAACAATTGTTTGATTGGCCTAACATGAAAAAAAAATTAGGGTAGGTCGGTCAGCAATTTATTTTTTTTACACACATTTTAAGCTGAAAATCACGAATTTTTCTTTCTTTTTTTTAAATTTTAATCTTTTTTATTTATTTTTATCCATTTTTTGCAAAAAAATAAGAAAAAATTTCTAGGGTCGGGCCTATTTTTAGGGTCAGTCGGGTTACGCCAATCAAACAATTTTTTTAGGCCTTAAATAAAAGTTAATGTTGTGTCTTAAGGGGTGGGGTATGAACGTTTGGACAGTATTTATTGTGGAACATTAGAGCACATCAGGCATATCGAATTGCATTCTGAATCTGAAGAATGTCCTTCTGATATCAAATAATTTTGATTTTTTGAAATTAGCAATGTAATACACATTTTATGGCAAATGATTAAAATTGATATTTTGGATATTTAACAGTACTCCAAGTAAACTTTATAAATCTGATGATTTATTCTTAATGTGTATGTAGGTGGGATGAAAAGCCGACGATCAATTGAAAATTTTGACCTTTCGTATTGAAGATATGGATTTTTTTCCCCAAAATACCAAAAAGAATTTGGGGAAAAATCCATATCTTCAATATGAAAGGTCAAAATTTTCAATTGATCGTCAACTTTTCCTCCCAGCTACATACACTTTAAGAATATATCATTAGATTTATAAAATTTACTTTCGAGGACTGTTATATATCAAAATGTGAAAAATATCAAATTTTGATAATTTGTCATAAAATTTGTATTATATTGTGAATTTCAAAAATGAAAATTACTTGATATCAGAAAGACATTCTTCGTATTCAGAATGCAATTCGATATGTCTGATGTGCTCTCATTTCCCACAAAAAATACTGTCAAAACGCTCATTCCAGATCCCTTAATTATTTTTCTCTTTGGAAAAAAGTGAAAGTTTATCAATGATTTGATGGTATTTAATTAATTTTCAAGTTTCTTAATAAAAAGCAGTCACCAATAACAAATTCAAGTCTCTGAGTGTATGACATCTCATGTCAATTTTGTTACCACAAGTGTGTTACTTATTTTGATGACAGGTATGATGGTGATGTTTTAATTGAAGAGATGGCAGCAAACTATATACTGTGGGAAGTCCATGGCAGAGCAGACTATTCATATACTGCTACCATGCAACAGGTGGGTAAACCATTTTTCACCCTGATGTGGCAGTGACGTCAAAGGGTCGAGGCAGCTGTTTCGCTCGCGCATCTATGCAGCATCTTTAAGTGTGTGCGTGTGTACTGTACGCCAGCACTTTAATGGTGGACTTAACCCTGGAATTATGGAAACTTTAGGGCCTCATAACTGCTAAATTGTTGGTCTACAGAATATAAAAGTATGCATTTTTTTAGAATGGCAATCACTTGATGAATTCATCTGCGAGGTAAACCATTTTTCACCCTGATGTGGTAGTGACGTCTACAGAATATAAAAGTATACATTTTTTTAGAATGGCAATCACTTGATGTATTCATATGCGAGGTAAAATTTTGGTCAAAATGCTCATTTTTGGAGAAAATCCCCCCAAAACATTTTTTGGCCCAAATGTTTTTCTTCAACGTAACAAAAAAATTGTTTGGCCAAAAAACTATTTTTATTAATTTTAATTTAATTAAAAACTATGTAAAAATATCTAGGACCTGTTTTTTCATTTTTTTTAATTTTTGACCAACTTTTAGAAATTTGCGCCAAAAAGGGTTAAAAAATGCTAAATTTTCAAAAAAAAATCATAAAGAAGCCTGATTTTCACCCAAATTTCAAATATTTTTGGTGAAGTTGGTCCAAATTTAAAAAACAAACAAAAAAAAACGGTTCCAACCTTGCTACGGCCCTGTCTTTATTTCATTATTGCAGACTTTGGTCTGATTGGATCAGGTCTTATCACATGTTAAAAAAAGGCATAATTTAAATTCTCAAATTATAACAGAAAGGGAGGAACACCTGCATAGTATCTAGCTTAGGCAATGGTAAAATTTAGCACTCAAATGCAATTTCACCGTCTGTATGAAATTTACTGAACTTGCGACTCAAAATGATGATAAAAGCTTTAATTATCTTGGTATCTAATTTCTTTGTAGGCTGGTTGTCAGTCTAGAGCTCAAACATGGGAGAAAATGCAACAGAGTGTTAGTGATGGAGAGCAGGCACAAGAAGGAATATGGGGACCACATGTAAGTCACTAAGCTTAGTATTTGATCAGAGTGTTTGATGTTGCCAAAGAGAGATATGTACATATTCAGACATGTTAACATAAATCAAGCTTGATTCTCTCTCTTAACCAATATTGTAACTAGGATTTTTGCATAATCCAGACATTGAAACAGTTAGCTTAGACTATATTTATAAATATACATGTGACCCATGGCACCGCCATACCAAGACATCCAACTGTGACCAAATTGTCACACGACTGACCACTATACAGAAAAGGATAGGAACTTTTTAGACATGCAAATATCATCAAAGTTAGTAATTTAATTAGCAAAATTATCACACTTCAGAGGATTCTGAATTTTGACAAAAAATAGACAATTTTGCTGCACATGTTTCTGGAGCTTTGCCACCATTGCATTCAAATGTAAAGGAAGGCCACCTGCTGTGCTGAAGGTCACTCTTACAAGCTGCTATGATAGCACAGAGGTGGTCAGGTGTATATTTACAAATATTTTTTCCTAAATATAGAAGCTATCTGTTAAATTGGTGGCGATGGTGGGAATGTTATCTGATAATCAGTATTCTGTTTCCTTTTCAAGATGGTCTTAATTTTATTACCTCTCAAGTGCCATACTTCTGTACACATACCTGTAGTTATAGACCTTTTGATTTGGTAAAGAAAAAAAGCATCTGTGACATATTTTTTCCCTGCAGAATTACAGACACTGTTTCTTTGAGAACATGACTACACCACGTGGCGATGATGATTTGTTGCAACCATACGAGATACTAAACAGTACAGGTGTTAATAAGATTGTGTGGGATACCTGGAGAAATGATAGTATCTATCAGTTTACTGTGCTGGTTATAGATCCACAATACAGGTAAGAGGCTGTGTAATAATGATGTGTACCCAGGGTGGCAGTGTCGCAAAATGGTGTGCCAAAAATGGCTTCCCCCCCTTTTGACATGCCAAAAAATCTTCGAAGCAGTTTTGACATGCCAACAAATCTTTGCCCCCTTTACACATGCTAGATTTTGGGGAACCCCAATTTACAATCTGAAATTGTTTAATCAAAACAGTGCAAATATCTGTGCCAAAAATTGCTTAACCCCCACTTTTGGCCTGTCAAAAAATCTTTGTCCCCCCTTTTGGCCTGCCAAAAAAGCAAGGCTCTTCACTTTTATTGCCTCTATCCACCCAGAGGTACAATGGGTACCAGCTTCAATGCTGTGAAGGTAACAAACTCGATGTGGAGGAAGAGTAGCAATCCCCCCCCCCCAGCAACATTTCATGGAGGAGTCTGCCCCAATCACTACAAAAGAGAGATGGGAACATACATGTTCTCTACTTTACCTGTCTTCAGAATCAAAAACACAGTATCTTTTATGTAATTTTACTTGTAGATACTGTACTTTGAATTTGGGAACAGACTGATTGAAAAACACCTGCCTCCCGAGTGAACTATCGCAGTATTTTCTATTTTGCTGTTGCTATATTTCATTCTCTGATACCATAATATGGTACCATAATTTATGTACAATTTGCTTCCACAAGGATATTTTTATTGCAGATAGCGTAATTTTGAGGTGCGCATTCAAATAGTTTCTTTATATATAGCTGGTCTAAGATGTGTCTCATCTGTTAGTGGTGCAATGGTGTGTTAAACTGATATTTCTCCTGCTGATCCTCATTCAGTTTCTGTCATGTCACCTATAAGCATCATTTGGTGTACATTTGATACGTCTCATTTCAGTACATACCTTGACTACTTTGCATTTCAGCATTTACTTTGGCCGTCTCTGAAGTTTCTGGCCTTCTAGAAACATTTGTTGCAATCTGATTGGCCTCATTCCATCTCATGTCCCTACTACTCAGCCATGCATGTTAGCATTGAATTTTGCTGTCCTCATCACCGCATTAACATCAGTATTTTTTTCCCGCATACAGTTTCTGCCATCTACAAACCTCATTTGGTGTAAGTTTGATTGGTCTCAATCCATCTGATGCTCCTACTACTACCATCATGCGTCTCAGCATCGGTCTCTTTGCCATCCTCACACTATCCCTGGCATTTGTCTCATACATTATCTTCCGGAGGAAACACATTGAGGAACATGAGTTGTACTTTGCTCAAGATGATGGTAAGGTTAAACTTGCTAGCACATAAGGACTGTGGGTGGGCATTTAAAGGTGTTTTCATTACTATTAGCTATCTGGAGAAGGTTGGTTTTGATAAATTTCCTGTAAAGTGCCTATAGTTTGATCAGCTCCTAATCGCTGGGCCTTGTAGCATCATGGATCAATATCAGTTGTTTTATATCGAGAATTGTCTTGTGATATGTCGCCAGAAGTATCACAAATTATTAATTCAAGTCCTGTACTACTTTATTTAACATGTACATTATAGACCATGCAGACAGACAACTGTATCACTCTTAACGTGGGTCTATTTTTCGGTTTAGTGGTAAAAGCCTAACTTACTTAGCTTTTCAAAATATAGAGGTCATTTTTTGGTGTTGGGTACTATATTAAGTGCCTTGTTGTTGTCAGGCATATACACAGCAGCCAGAAAAAGCCCACTTTTCAGGGTAAAATCAGGGAAAAATGTCAATTAAAAATAGCCCTTAAGTATATTTAAAGAGGGCTAAGACCAGTTATAGCATACAAGTGAGTTTTTTTGGGAGGAAGGTCCAGTGGCATAGCGACTAGGCCCTATTTGTCAAAATTTTCTCGCGCTTGGCATGCAGTTGTTTCAAGAATGAGGGTACGCCATTATGTAGCCCTACCCTTAGCCCTGGGCGCCAAAATCCTTAGCTACGCCACTGGAAAGGTCTGCATTTTTGAAATAATGCATTCCCCCTGAAAAAATATACAGGCCTGGTGGTGGTTGTTGGTGGTGAGGGAGTAGTATTGATTGCCGGCCCACTCTAGAATACAGCACTGCATTTCATTGTAGGAGTGCAGGTGGGCATGTTCCCTCATATAAACTTGAAATCTTACATCTAAGAAAAAGAGAAAACATTAGGCATCACTTCAGATTCTCTCATTAGATAACAAAACTTTGGCAAGTGTGTTGGAGTGTATAACTACCATTTTCTTTTACAAACCATTTTTTTATTGCAGAGGAGAATGGCGAGCCTGGTCCTAGTGGAGATGATGTTGCTCCTTCTATTAATATTTTTAATGTGAGTTAAACTTGCATGTTAGTGGATTACAAGGAAACAGTAAATTGTTAGAAAGTATAATTATAATACACAGGTGCTTCAAACCAACTACCCATTTTTCATTTGGTATAACTTTTGATGCAAATGTAATGCAAACTTATTAAACTTTATAACCTTTAAAGTGCAAATATTATAAACATTTATTATTTAATAGTTCTGAAATTATTAATTATTAAAATAATTATCACAATATTATGTATATGTTTGTTTCTATTTTTTCAGGTAGCAAGAAAAAGGCACAAATGGGCAGCAGAGTAAATTGGCAGCAGATGATTTGTCAGAATTTTTCAAATGATAAGCGTGAATTCTTTTAATGATGATTGGAATGTCCAATGCATAGACTAACAATATACACAGACTGTGCATGCCCACTACAGTTTGTCCACTCAGAAGTTCAAAGTGACCACGGGTGCGTGTACTGTGCGTAAACAGTGCACCGTGCTGTGTATCTGCTGCAGGTATGCGTGCCTTCAAAGTCAGCACAATGTGTGCGTCCGCATCGGTACTTTGTATTTCAGAGTAGACTGAATGTATGCTGGTATTTTTTAAAGTGCAGCGTATGAGTTATTAGACACAGTGGTTAGAACAAACACTCCTCATGAATATGCAAGAATTCTAATTACATACAAAGCACAGGATGTAGTCTATTGGCATGATTGGTGTACTATAGACTAAATACAGACTATTTACTAACAGTTTAAGTCCAAGCTTCACCTGTTAATGAAGGCCAATCGTTCCATGAAGTGCGAGAGATGAAACTACTACACATACCGCACTTTTTTAGGGTCTTTCACATGCAACTCTCTACCGCGTAATACGAACGCAGGCAATACTAGCATGATTTGTTTATAGACAGGAACGATCAAACAATCGGCCTTCATGAATATGTAAGACTTCACAGCATTCAAAGCACAGGGACTTTGCCTGTTGTTGGATGGTCTGTATAATTTCTAGTCTGGGTGTACCGCTTCAATCTGGGTTAACACCCTAGTGTGTTTGAACATGGGTTGTGTATGTTTATAATAACCATAACTATGGTGCATTTGAAAAGTGATTTTATCTAGTGATGATTAGACTCAATAACACACCTTGATAAAGATAGTCAAAATGAAATGTAAATTTTTGATCGATTTCCAGTTTACATGAAATGTTGTTTTGTTATTCATTGTGAATTATTCAATGAAATATTTAATGAATTAGGTCTTTTTGAAGCGCTATATAGTACATCAAAAATTCTTTAACAATGAAATGTTTAGCAGTCTTTAAAATCATGTTTTAATGAGTTCTGTGCTTTCATAAATTTTGTTGTAGTAATTTGAGAGAAGAATATGAATGATTTCACTGATTTCCAACCAGTGGGTTACAATCCCAAATGAAATTGTGAGTTTGATAAAGACACAGGAGTCACAGGACTACCCAGCAGGAAGGTGGGACACAGCGGGTTATTCCAGTTGAAATCCATAAAATGGTAACCCCATTTTAAATTCACACTAGCTGTGTGAAAATTAAGTTAGTCTTCCATAGAGGTGTATGAATTGCCACTGGAATAACCCTTGGGTAAAAAGTGAGTCCGACTTTCAAGAAACTTGTGTTAAATTAATTATTTTGTTTTCCCATCGACAAATTATATTTCTGAAGCATCATTGTATAATTAATGATCACGGATCAGCTAATTTTGAAAAACAAGGAAATCAAATCAGGAAGGAAAACAATGAGTGTGATTGTTTTTAGTCTGCATTTACTATGAAGACTGCTACAGCAGCAACTTATTTGATAGCTTATTCTGTGATAATGATAAAAAAAAAGATGAGAAATTTCTGTGCTTGTTATTTTGGTTCATATTTCTGAGACACTTTGTGATTCAGAATATTATGTCAGTATGTAGAAATGCAAACATTGATTGTGCATCTTTCTTGCTGTCTTCAAGGGGACAGACCTAAAGATCGATGAATCCAGGAAAATGAACATTTTGAAAAAAACATTTTTCAAGAAGTTATCAAACATTAAAAAAATATCAAAATATTTCAAAAACATTTATCAAAAAATTGTCAGAATGTCTTTGAAAAATATTGTTTGCAAAAGTTTACTAAAATCTGCTGTTAACATTAGGCGGATGCGCCGTATTTAGCATTAGCTTTGGATATTTAATTATTTTCTTTATTTTCACCCGGTGCGTCGGGTAGAAAATAAAGAAAATAAGTAACTAAATGTCCAAAGCTAATGCTAAATACGGCGCCTCCGCCTAATGAACATTTAAATAAGAACTAAGTGCTTTGTTTAAAATTACATTTTATATTAAGCAATGTACTTTTGCACTTCAGGTTTTCATTCAAAAAAGGCCAGTTCCTCTTTGTAATATTTTGATGATTGCAAAATATGCAAATTAATGTGTTGGTAAAACAAAGTTAGTAATTGTATATTTGATGTTCATGATATTATATTTCAACTAGATTTTGCAGTTAGCCTAGTTGTGTGGTTTTCAATAATACTGCTGTGAATGTTTTTAGCAGCTCATCCTTGAATGGTGTTACAAAAATATTTTTGAAAAAAATTATTTCATGGCTTTCTTTCTGTCATTTTTATGGTTACTAAGCTATTGAATAAATCTATACATCACTGTTTTTGTGTGTACATGATTGTGTGTATGTAAACATGCGAGCTGTTCATAAAGAGAACAGGCAGAAAGAGAACTTATATAAATAAAACTATGACATGCAAAGTTGCATAATATGCAAATAATTCTTTATTACATCTTTTAGTGAAAACAGGCTCATCAAGGTAAATATTGTAAGCATCATGTTATGCATCATCCATAGGCTGGAAAGAAAACAAACAAGAAAGAATGTTATGAGACTATGCAGTGTCAAACTATCATGTATATACTATACTATTAATCTTCTTTGCCAGGCAGTGATGTCAGTGCAGTTATTGAAATTGTTCGTTCAAATCGCTTGCATACACATGTGCACTTTTAAAGATGCCAAGTAGACACGCCCGCAACACATCTGCCTCCCAAAAAGAAAAATAGTATAGTTATTGTCTCAAACCGTAATCACTACTTTCATGATTACAAACATTACATTCCCTGAGTACACTAATGTAATATTTAGTCCACACCAAATAGTTGTGTGATAAGACTCTTTTCATACTCATTCACCTGTGAAAAAAACTGCCTTGAGCACATGAAATAGGGAAAAGATACAAAGAGCAAGCCCTAAAATCGTGGTAAAAAGCTACAGAGTGTAGACCTGAGACAAGAATACCATTCTTATCTCCGGTGTAAACTGTCTCATTTACATAACAAGGAACAACTATGATAAGAGCCAACACCCTTTGTATCAATTATTTAGTTGATACCTGTTTTTTCATGAGAAACATAAGAAATGAATCTAGCACATATGTACGTAGCAACATTGGTCAATGATAGTACTGTAATTTTGTTAAAATAGCAAGCAGAGAAGTATAAACAGGAATTTTTACTTTTAGTTACATAGACGACAGGCAGGTCCAATATTTGGAGTAGTGGATGCCAGTGCATTCTTATCCTAGTCAGTTGTATATTATTTTAATTGTGGGGATTTGGGCTCCTTGCACAAAGTCCACACAAACAGATGTCTCATGTGTTTCTTGTATACAAAAAAGCAGACAAACGAAGTATTTTTTTTCAGTGACACTTTCAGGATATGTCAAGTGTGTGCTAATGATGAAACCTATTAAATTTGAATGGTAGTCGACATCTACAAAAAGAATAACGAAGTATTCAGAATTGTACTAATTTAGTTGGACGTTCACAAAGTCACCCAATATTATACCTTATTAATCTGCATTGGCAACTCTGTATTCTGTGCGATCCAACCAGAGGTTGGTCCATATAGTCGTGCACATAGTCGTGCATAGCCGGTTTTGCCTACCGTTGCCATTGGTTACGAATTTATACTTCTATCTCAGACTGGCTGAGGGCCAATCAAGTGGAAGTTGCCCAATAGTCATGATAGTATATCCCCCATTGACTCGGTCGCTTTTAGAGTCGTAACGATGTGGTATAGACTTGCCAGTCTCGTGTACGCCGTTTGTACACAGAGACTGGCTTATGCCACTGTGTGTGTCATTGGGATCTATACAAACGTAGCAACATTTTTTTGCAATTGAGTCAATTTATATAAAATTGGTACTCACATATCTGATTTCTAAATCATAATTATCCTGTTTAATGTATCCAAGTACCTTACACTTGGAATTTGTGATACTTCAAAGATAATTTTTGAGCCATCGACCTTACGAGATGAAACAATGCAAGTCACAAGATCTCGCGAGATGACCCACCTCTTTTACAGCCGGTTTCTGTCTTCAAGTCATGTTCGCGATACAGCCACGTTGCACTCTGGGGTCGAGACTAATCAGTTACGTCGTTAACAACGAGTAAACAAAATGGCTGGGAAAACGGAGGAAATTGTGTCCTTAAAAGTGTTTCAGCGTGACGATCAGAAACCTCAAAAACTATTTTTGTTGGGCCGCGCTTGATATGCTAATGATATACAGGTACATTGTAGGATATAAATTGGATGGTAAATAAGCCAAATATTGCAAGAAATCTACTCGCTAGAATCCTAGCGACCCCGCAAAAAAAAATGACCGTCCATGCGAATGTAATATTGAAATCGTAAAATCCCTACTAGTAATAGACCTACTTGTCACTAATCGTGGCGCGTGATCAAGTCGTGATAAAAAGGTCAAAGTGGCTGATCAATGTGTGGGCAAATGTTCAAGTGGCTTTTTGACCAATCGGCTTTCTAGCAGTAAAATATGGGGACCAATCAGGTTGTATCAATGTGATACCAATAAACTATGATGTATGACTCATCTTGTTAGGCCTACTAAAAATAAAATTCGGTTTCCGGTAACCCGCCCGCCCTCTTTTTTGGTGCCGCAAAAAAATAATTTATGCCACTTTTGGAAAAATAAAATTTTTCAAGAGTCGTCCGTGTCGAAATTCTGACATGAAATAATTTATGCCACTTTTGGAAAAAATAAAATTTTTCAAGAGTCGTCCGTGTCGAAATTCTGATATGAAGTTGTTGGAAATCACATTATTTTATTTTCCCCCGACTTTCTGCCATTCAATGATTAAAGAAATACAGTTGAATTGATAGATAATATTTATCGCGATATAGGCCTAGGCCTATGCACAACTATTTTATTTATGAAAACAGCGTGCAGCAGGACTCGTAATATTAAGTAGGCCTACAACTATTGATAAACTATTGAACTACCCAGCAAACACAAGAACGTTTTAAATTTTATAAGTTATATTTTGGCTTTTGGTTTAGCTAAAAACGTTTTAATAACATTAAAATGTCGGGTTATATAAAGGTCATGATAACGTTTTAAAACGTTTTGTATGAAAACACAATACAACAATATTTTTCAATGTTTTCAAAAAATGTTATTGTAAACTATTTTTACAAACATTTTTGCCAAATATTGTGTCAATACTTAAATAACATTATGTTAAAATGTTTGAACCCAGCAAACACAGAAATGTTCTTAAAATGTTTTTTCAAAACCTTTTAATAACATTTAAATGTCGGGTTATATAAAGGTCATGAAAACGTTTTTAAAACGTTATTGAAAATATTTTGGGCAAACATTTTTTCGCAAATATTTTTCAACCCCAAAATAACATTCTGTTTAGAATGTTTTGTATCAAGTTTTCAAGAATGTTTTTGGAATGTTATTAAAACGTTTTTATACCCTTTATATAACCCGACATTTAAACGTTTTCTGTAAAACATTTTTGTTTGCTGAGCAGTAGATTATCAAAAATGTTTTTTAAGGTTATGAAAATGTTTTATACTCTTAATATACCCTTTATATAACCCGACATTTAAACGTTTTCTGACAACCTTTTATAACCTTTTGCGAATGATGTCGAAAACGTTTTGTGTTTGCTGGGTATTTTGTCTGTGTCCGCAAAAATTTGATAAAAACGGTAATAGTAGGCCTAACACTATAAGACAAAGGCCTAACGCTCATTAAATCGGTGTTGTTGTCGAACTAATTCCCATAAAGCTCGTATTAAAAAGTAATAAAAAAGTTAAAATGCTAAAAATGATGTAGGCCGAAAAATTGTGTAATCTTGTCCTAGACACTCAACGATAAACCCCTATCAAGTATGAATAAAAGACTGTTCATTTCAATTTATAAACGTTGAGGAAGTTGTGCATTTTGTCAGCACCGATATAATAAAAATTAAAATAACTAACCTGGCAGATTTCAGGATTAACCAACATTTATTTTCTCATGCCGCTCGCCCAGGCCTGCATATTATCCCGTCAAGAAACTCAACCCTAGGCCTACCTTTTTCAACATGTAAATATAATTCCATAGCGATAAATAGTGAACGTTGCATTGAAGATGAGGATACTTGGATGATACAGATATTAAGCACATGTTAAATGGGGGGGGTATGGGGATGTCCCAGTTTGTTTTACAAGGGCAATTATTATTTGACCCAAACTTTTTGGTGGGTGGGTTCATCATGACCCGAGACAGAACAAGTTTGTATTGGTTAATGGGTCAAGGTCATCCAGGGGTCATCTGAGGTCAAATTAGTAAAAACTATCATATGGGCATGAAACTTGATAGGGTAGATTCAATATTTAGAGCCAAAATTGTGGAGGGTAATTTCTGGGTCACCAAAGGTCAAATTAGTAAAAACTGTCACATCACATTGGCATGATACTTGGTGGGTACAGTCAATATTTAGAGCCAAAATTTTGGAAGGTCATTTTGGGGTCACCAGAGGTCATCTGAGGTCAAATTATTAAAACTGACATATGGGCATGACAATTGGTTAGTACAGTCAACATTTAGAGCAAAATTTTTGAAGGTCATTTGGGGTCACCAGAGGTCATCTGAGGTCAAATTAGTTAAAACTGTCATATGGGCATGAAACTTGGTTAATACAGTCAACATTTAGAGCCAAATTTTTGAAGGTCATTTCGGGGTCAACAGAGGTCATCTGAGGTCAAATTAGGTTAAACTGTCATATGGGCATGAAACTTGGTTAATACAGTCAACATTTAGAGCCACATTTTTGAAGGTCATTTCGAGGTCAACAGAGGTCATCTGAGGTCAATTAGGTTAAACTGTCATATGGGCATGAAACTTGGTTAATACCACAGAATTAAAACCAGAGAACCAGGACTCGACCGCCATCTTGATACAGGCATGGAGCAAAAATTGGGGGTATTCGGTTTCCCTCGGAATGCGCTCGAGGCATTCGTTGTCATGCAAGCGCGACATGGATGATGGGCGCATTTGAGAGACGCACTTGATGCGACCTGCACGCGAGTACCAAGACGCTTCAGATGAGACGCAGAATTGTTTTCGTTTGTCTCCGCGCACCGTCGGCAAGGACCCGAATACCCCAAATTTTCTCCCCATAGCTGACCGCGCGATTGTACGTGGCGGTATAGGGAGTCCCGGTTCTCCTTCTCTAATTCTGTGGTTAATACAGTCAACATTTAGAGCCAAATTTGTTGAAGGTAATTTTGAGGTCACCAGAGGTCATCTGAGGTCAAATTAGTTAAAACTGTCATATGGACATGAAACTTGGTTAGTACAGTCAACATTTAGAGCCAATTCTTTTAAGGTCATTTCGGGTCACCAGAGGTCATTTGAGGTCAAATTAGTTAAAACTGTTATATGGGCATGAAACTTGGTTAATACAGTGAACATTTAGAGCCAAATTTTTAAGGTCATTTCGGGGTCACCATATGTCATCCGAGGTCAAATTAGTTAAAACTGTCATATGGACATGAAACTTGGTTAATACACTCTACATTTAGAGCCAAATTTTTTGAAGGTCATTTGGGGTCACCAGAGATCATCTGAGGTCAAATTAGTTAAAACTGTCATATGGGCATGAAACATGGTTAGTACAGTCAACATTTAGAGCCAAATTTTTTGAAGGTCATTTTGGGGTCACCAGAGGTCATATTAGTAAAAACTGTCATATGGGCATGAAACTTGGTGGATACAGTCACCATTTAGAGCCATATTTTGGTAAGGTCATTTGGGGGTCACCAGGGGTCATCTGAGGTCAAATTAGTAAAATTTTGTATTGGCAAGAAACCTCTGTCGAGATTTGATCCCCAAGTCAGGTAAACTTAAAAAATTGGTTTGATTTACACTTATTGATTTCACGTTCAAGTCATTAACTGTTTACAAGTTAATATTATATTTGACTATTTTTGGATCCCAAAAGTTTGGTTATGGACCCCTATTTTTTGGATTTAAGATAAGGAGGGTCCATTTGGAGTTTGGACTCCTTACTTTTTTCTACCCCTAATTATGGTCATTTCAAAATATTATTTTATCTGTTTAGTGTTTTGTATTGCATAAATTTCCAAATTGTATGTAGCAGTTTTCTATAATTGCACAAACAGAAAAAGCTTTTATATATAGACAAGAACAGTGAATGACAGAGAGTAGGTAAATGATATTGGACAGTACGACACACTTGTGTAGTATGAGAAGAGCTTTTGCGATTGAGACCCCGAGTCATACTGTTTTTCTATTGGCTAGCCTTCAAGTGTTAAATTGGGTCGAAATTTCAGTATGTGTAAATAATTTTTTTTTCCTTCCTTCCGTCCCAATTTTTTCAGAGCATGTTACCGGAAACATCATTTTATTTTTATTTAGCCTTATTTATATTATGGCGTAGTACGTTTTGTGCATTGCCGTCCACGGGATATTATAAAAGAAAAATCGATTTTGCCCAAACCTGTATAATAAACACATCAAGGAAATTGGTACTTGACTTGATGAATGACTCATCGTGTTGAGCGAATTGATGATGATGATAGCGATTACGTAACGCTATGACACAAGTTTTTGTACATTGAAACGCCTACAATGTTGTATCGGTAAATAATAATTAATTTAAATGATGTTGCGCACGCCTATGCTATATTCCATGTTTTTGTTTACACCACGCCAAAGAAAGCGTCACATGCGCCCGTCAGTGAGTGAGGATTGCCAAACCCGCGATTTGGTAGCCCAATTGGGCGACTTTTGAAGATTTTCCCCGCGACTTTTGACAATTTCCTGATCCATAGAAACCAATGGTTAAGAAAAAAATTGGGCGACTTTTCAACATTGGCTCCCGCGACTTCCGATCATTTCATGTCCCATAGAAACCAATGGTAAAGAGAAAAATTGGGCGACTTTTCGATTATTTGACCCGCAATTCGGGCTGAAATCTTTTGGCAACCCGGGCCGTCACTTCCCTTCAAAGTATCCACTGCAGACAGACGTGTAATTAAGGTGGTACGAAAGGCAAAATCAAGTTGCTCTGATTGAGATTAAAATAGACTTGTTGCAGAGAGATATGCAAAATAATCTTAATTCTAAAATTTGAGCCAAATCGGACAAACGGTTTTTGAGATAATGCTGTTGAAAGATTCTTTGTATTCTATTGTTTTTGCCAATATATTGATGAAGTTAATGAAGAAAATTGGCAAAATGTGCTCATTAATATTAATTTTTGCCAATATTTTCCCAATATATTATGAATAAACCTTCATACTACTTTTACCTTTAAATTTTGACCTGAAACTTTGCCAATGTGTCTCTATGACCTAAACCTTTAACATGTGATTTTCCTGCAAATCTAATTTGCATATTTGCATAATTAATTAGCCTTAAGTATAATGCTAATTAATTATGCAAATATGCAAATTAGATGGGCGGGAAAATCACATGGTAATGTTTTAGGCCATAGAAACACATTGGCAAAGTTTCATGTCAAAATCATATAAAATAAAAGTAGTATGAAGGTTTATTCATAAGATATTGGTATAATATTGGCAAACATGAATATTCATGAGCACATTTTGCCAATTTTCCTCATTAACTTCATCAATATATTGGTAAAAACAATAGAATACAAAGAAACTAAAAACATGCATATCTTGACAACCGTATGTCCGATTTCCTTCAAACAAAAACTATTTTGCTCAGTGTATTTAGCTTAACTTATTCAATCTATTCAAATGGTTCTAAATTCAGTTTCTGTTTTCCAGAAACATCGTTTCGAACCCCCTTAATTCGGTCAAATCGGTCTCATTCATCAACAAACATTATACATTCAACTTCTATTCAACAACTATTTCACCAGGCCAATTGTCCATGCTCCTATGTTTTCCCTTCAACCTTTACAAACCTCTACCGTCTACCTCATTTTAACTCTCTAACCTCTCACTTTCCCTTCTTACAAACATTTAACTCATTACCCCCACCCCTCGACTCGCCAAATCCCCACAAGGTTCTGAACAGAAACAAAACATACATCACCCAACCTAAACCAATCAATCACAAACACCATCAATGATCCCCCCAAACACATGTACCATTCAGTACCAAAACAAACCACCAAAGAAGAGAACCGCGAAGCCCGGGAACCGCTCTAGTTTGTTATTGAATTGCCCCGCCCCACCCCACACCACTCCACGCCATACATAAATTCTCCCAGTCACATTTCCCCAATATGAAATTTAAAAAAGTAAAATTTAAATTTTGCTTCTTTTAAAATTTGGCAGAGGCGGGGTTCGAACTCACGGCGCCGCTTATAATGCTCTATGAGCCTAGCGCCTTGGACCACTCGACCACTTGTCTTCATGGAATTCATTTGAAACTTATTTGAAGATATAATCGCAACTTCAATATAGGCATACCACGTGACAAGCAAAAGCAGAAAACGTACCATATTTTGGAATTTTATTTGCCTAAATACATTAATGTGTATTAATAGCGCTCAATTGTTGTTAATCCGACCATAAACATGATAAATGCGCGTCTATATGGACAATACATGATATCGATTTTGACACGTGCTCTCACGGTGTCAGTACATACTCTGGTACATTTCCATGGTCAGTAAAATACTATAGAGGAACCTACCATTTTCTTGTATACACGTTCGATGTTTTATCAATTACATAAAATTCCATTTTAGACCCCAAATGTTTTTTTTCAGGAAATAAAAGATTAGATTACCATAAAAACGAAACAGTAATCTTTTGCCGGGTCTAATGTAATATTCACATAGGATTTTCAACGTTTTTTCTATCCTTATTCTTGCTCAATTAAAAAAAAATTTTGGCGTATATAAAATTGAAATAAAATTCTCTGCCTCTTAAACGGCATCAAATGCGCCATAATTGGGTATCACGAATCGTTATATATGATGTGCAGTTAATATTCATATTTTCTTTTATACAGAGGATGCTTCAGTTTTGACAGGAAAAAATTTTCTTGAAAACCCTCTCACTCGGTTATTTTAAAAAGGTAACCACGCTTCCCTAGAATGTGCAATAAATTAGCATTAAAATTTTTCTTATTCTAACAGCAAGCGTTTCTAGAATGTATTTTGGCGAAATGTGGTGTGGCCCCACCCCAAAAAAATCTTAGCGCCGACACTGATCAATTCCTTATTACTTACCACTTGTACCATGTCTATCATCTTATCTAATGTGCCTTGTTGATTTTGTAATACATGACCATTGTATTCTAAGGATGCCATTAGTCTCAACAAATGACCAAGGTACTCTTTGTCACTGAAAACAAGCAAGCATCATCATTTTGTTAGCTACATTTTGTACGGCAGTTTCATTATATTAATGTTGAGAACCAAGATGGCCGAGACCTAATTGCATGCAGGATGGAACCTTTATTTGTAGCAAGCCCAAACCAACACACATGTAAAGATTTGTCTAAAATGGCACACATGGGCTCCATTGCCTCAGGGTAAATTTCACATACAAATAGAGAGCTCCCTACTCTGAAAATCCCATCAAAAGTTACGGGTTCATGCCCTTAAATGCTGAATGGATTTTTATGGCAGAGCACTTTTAGTTGGTACCTAAAATACGCAATGTTCATAACACAGTACATACAGGGCATGGGGACGGTCGTAACATATCAAGGGGCGCAACACTAAATCACTACGCATTTTATGTAAGAACGAAATTCGGCTAATATAGTCCATAGTGAGTATGAGATTGTAGCGACCATATCTACCGACAGGTTCACTTTAAATCACTCAATATCAGCTCATATGAATTCGACAAGTGTCTTTAATGATAACATGCAGAAAAAACCGGACATTTTATCTCAAAAGCAATTCTCTGTGGCGGATGAAGACAACTTCCGATTTTGAAATGTGAGTGGTGAATTTAGTATATTTTTAGGCCATATTTTTTGCACCGCGAAATAGCGAAAAAAGTCAACGGTCATCGATATATGCCGACAAAAGTTTTGGAATCTACAGAAACAGAGCTTTAATTTGATACCAAATTTATTTTGTCAAGTATTGCAGGGACGCCAGGAATGGCGCTCGAAGTAGGCCAAAATCACACGTTATCCTATGGGACGCTTATTTAGTGTTGCGCCCCCTCAAAAGAACTGACTCGACTTGCGTTTGGAGGAGAATTATTGTTTTTTGTTACTGTGTGAGTCAATAAAGTCACAAAATTCACAAAAGCATGCATCAGTCACAAATATGCAAAGTGCAGTTCCTAGTGTGTGTACACCATTCTATATCAATCCACGATGTTACGAGTCATGCCAAGCTGATCAGAGTCTAGTTGAATATTAAAAGGGCATTTCGTGATCCACAGCCTCGTCCCCCCACTTTTCTCAAAAAAAGTTGAGATTTTTATATCACTGGAAACCTTTGGCTACATAATGTTTATGTACAAAACAATTCTTGCAGATTAATTCGTTTGGCCAAGATATCGTGAAATTTGAATTTCGTTCTGGTATACCAGAACTAAATTACAACACATTGTCTATGGAGTAGTGTAATACACATAAGCATGCATAACTCACAAACGCAAAATCAGAATCAACTGAAATTTTGGGAATAAGCTTTTGTCGTGAATATCTACTGAAAAATGTCATAAAAAGAGGATGCTAGGATCACGAAATCCTCCTTTAAATGACTTACATAGTTGAATATTCCCTTTCATCTGTGTAGTAATCAGCAACTGTTTTCCGTATCTTCACCACAGACTCTGATGAAAAAGACTTCACTGCAAAAAAAACCAGGTTCATAATGAAAAACTTGCTACTATATCAATTCCATATGTGATGTTCATGCTCAAAGCACAATAAGTAACACCACTGCACTGCGTTACCAAAAGTAGATTCAGATAGCCTGTGGAATTGGTCATTACTTGATCACTTGGTAGTGAACATCACAAGCATGAGGCTTTGGACTTATGAAACAAATAGGTTCCCTTAAATTCTATTTTGATCAAGTCCTAATTAAAAAAAGGCCATCTTAATTTAATAGTTCGTTTCAAAGCCCCTGCACGCATTAGTAAAATCACCCGCTTTTTGTGCGTTATTCAGTTTTTTCCTTTTTTTTTTTATCAAATCCACCACACAAAAGTCTCACGTCTGACATCGCCAGACATCAAAATAGCCTAAATCGTAAATCTCAAAATTCTTCATCTTGACCACAGTGAAACTTCCTTGAAAGATGAAAAGGTGGTGCATTCTTGTCAAAAAGCTCATCCCACAGATAAAATAAAAGTTAAAAAAAACTCTAAAAAAATGCATTCTGCATTAGTTTTTAACTTGGGAAGGGCTTTGAGACAAAATATAAAATTAAGATGGCCTTAATCATTTGCGATGTGATCGAGCAAAATCAGTCAAAAGTCAAAAATATTGATTATGAGATATAGTCAAACAAAGGAAATAATTATGTTTCCTATTGTTTTGGAAACCCTTCAACTGCTCATATCTTTGGAACAAGCAGCTCTTGGAACAAGCAGTCCAATTTTAATGTAATTTTCTGCAAAATGTAGCTTCACAAATGCTTTACATATGAAACAAAGTAGAAAAATGAAAATTGAATATTTGGGACTTCAGACTGATTTTGCTTGTTAACACCACATTTATTTAAAGTTGTATTTGTAATCTAATCAACAAAGAATCTTACTTTGTAATCGTTCTTGTTTTGCCAGTTCATCCTCATCTTTATCATCTGCAGCTTTCTAAATGTGAGAGGGAAGAATATTGAAATGGATGTAAATGGGCAATTCCAGTTAAAATCCACACACCAAGTATGGAAGTGTATGGAGTGTTAATTTAAAATGAGGTTACTTTGACTTAGTGAGTTCTTGCGCACTGATTTGTGTAATTATTTTTCTTAACAAATAATGCCCAGTTTTCAACCTGTAATCTTTGATGCCAAAAAATTAGTGCCTATCGGAACTTACTATAATAGCTCTTCTCTCAGTCTCTCTTTCAGCAGCAGCCTCAATAGTCAGCTGAAAGTTATCAACCAGCACAGCAACAAACAAGCTGCATGGGTATAATGCAACATAACAGTAGTTATTACAAGAAATAAAAGGTAATGCAGTATCCTTTATACCCAAATAATGTGTAGGAGGCAGTAAAAATGTAAATGGGTGAAGCCCAGTCAAACTCATAATTTAAACATTTTTACTGCCAAGGATACATTATTTGGGTGTAAAGGATAATACTATGCCCTTTATATTTCAATTCTATTACTGCAAAATAATATGATTTAAGAGAAAATGTCACTTTTGTCCAAATATTTTAGGTTGTTTACTTCAAGGTGGAGTGACAGCATGTATCTCAGAAATATTGAGGCGTAATGCTATGCGTGATTGTTTTGTCAGCTTGATGAGTCTCATCAGTTGGGAGAATTGAGACCTTGGGCTCCTAGAACCAGTGAAATCCAGTGTACATAAGCTTACACATGAAGATTTCAGATGCAAAACACGATATATGCAATTTTCAAACTTTTTCTATATTTTACTAGCTTTAAATTGACATCCTACTTTTAAAAAATCCAATATGTGACATGATCAAGGGGAATGAGTCACATGTCGACCTTGGTCGAAAATGAGTTTTACATATGTTTCTAAAGAGGACATTTGGAGCTTTCAGAAACTGAAAACCCCAAGTCAATACGACTTTTCTTTGCGAAGTTACCTCGATTTATCAATAGCTGAAAACAATAGAAAACAAAAGAATTTTAACACTTTCTTTGCCAATATCTCAAAATCAATGTTAGCGACATCCGACTCATTCCCCTTGATCGTGTCACATAATATGATCAAAAACAGAACACAGAAAAATGGATATATTGTTTTTTTTTGCATCTGATCTCTTCAAATTTACATCTGATGTCTACAATTCTAGATTGGTAGATCATTACTTACTTCAGGAATATGAAGTACTCTGTAGCAATGTACAGGATCAAGTATAAAATAATGTGCCAGTACTCTGGAAAAGTAAAAACAAGATTATATATACATTATTATTACTCTATTCGCAGCTGACTATTTATAGAAACCAGGTGAACATGCAAATGTTCATAGTTATGTAATTAATCGTCCACAGCGCCCAGTTTAATTTCAAAGTTGCAGCTGATGTACTTAAGGGTAACAAAATGGGAAAATTCCCAAAAATGCATTCTTTGGCCTATCAGTTTACTTCCTTTTCTTAGAAATGAAAGCTGGGGAAAATGTAATAAAAACAATTGAAATATTCTTATTTACACCTATATTTAGGTTTTTTACTAAGCAAATTATTCTATTTCTTACTATCTTAACAAGAAAAAGAGAAAATCCAACTGACCAACTCAACAGTTTTTGAACAAGCAAGCAATAATTATTTTGTTTTTGCTTACGTGGATCTTTATCCATTGCATCCGTGAATATATAAAACCAATCATCCAATGTGAGGAGCTGGAATAATGTAAGCATAGCTGATCCCAGATTGCCAAACCGTCCTGGATCCACCTCATTATAGAGGCCTCTACCAATCACAGCAAACATGTATAGGAATAGGGAGATGAGCATGGTAATGGCTCCCATGGACTGCACAGACTGGAGACAGGTTGTCATTATCACTTGCAAACTCTTCAGAAATCTGCAGAACAAAAACAAGAAAAAAGGCATCCCTATAATGAAAGACAGAGATAGAAAGACTAAATCCCATCTAAAATTCTGACAACTAGACAGAAAATGCCGTACTGCGCAGGTTGGCAACCAATCACAGCGCACCTTTGCCCTGACATCAGACGCAATCTAGTCTTTTCATCTCTATCTTTCATTACAGTCGTATTTAGATATGATTAACATTGTCATTATTTCAATGTTTTTGCCCCTGCCTGCAGGTAGGGGTATGCTGGTATGTAAAGGCAAACAATCCCACTGATAAATCTTGGAAGAATGGTCTTTTGGTGAAAATACAAATAGCAACAATTTGATAATTTTAGTCTTAAAATGAGTACTAATTCATTAATTTCTAGGTGTGATTGTTCTTTGAAATCAACATTTGGTATATTTTGATGTCAACATGTCTTATTTGTTAAGTGTCGAATCCTGTAAAATAGGGATATGGTGTAAGAAGTCTTGACAGTGGTAAAAAAGTTTATACTTACCTGACAGTTCTGAGCACTCGGAGTGCCCTTAGTGCTCTCATGGCCCTGAATATAGTGATAAAACTCAATATCTGCACAGAGTTGCCTACCAATGTGGACACTAGGAAATCGGCTATATTTGTCTGAACAATCATAAAATCTATAACATTAACAGAAGAAAGGAAAACATTAGGGAACGGCTTGATTTTAAGCAGGTCCCGGGTGTGTATTTTAAGCAGGGCTGTGTATTTTAAGCAGGGCTGTATCTACTTGATAACATTGCTATCATCTTAATATAACAGGTTACTCAAGCTAACAACATCGCTATCCACTGAAGATAGCGGGTTACGCAAACTGACAACTGCATTGCTATCTACTGATGATGGCAGGTTACAAAAGTTAACAACATTGCTATACTGAAGATAGCAGTTTACTCAGGTTGACATCATTGCTATTTACTGAAGATAACAGGTTATAGGTTGACAACATTGCTATCTACTGAAGATAACAGGTTACTCAGGTTGACAACATTGCTATCTACTGAAGATAGCAGGTTACTCAGGTTGACAACATTGCTATCTACTGAAGATTACAGGTTACTCAGGTTGACAACATTGCTATCTACGAAAGATAGCAGGTTACTCAGGTTGACAACATTGTTATCTACTGAAGATAACAGGTTACTCAGGTTGACAACATTGCTATCTACTGAAGATAACAGGTTACTCAGGTTTACAACATTGCTATCTACTGAAGATAGCAGGTTACTCGGGTTGACAACATTGCTATCTACTGAAGATAGCAGGTTACTCGGGTTGACAACATTGCTATATATTAAAAATAGCAGGTTACTCGGGTTGACAACATTGCTATCTACTGAAGATAACAGATGACTCCGGTTGACAACATTGCTTTCTACTGAAGATAGCAGGTTACTCAGGTTGACAACATTGCTATCTACTGAAGATAGCAGGTTACTCAGGTTGACAACATTGCTATCTTCTGAAAATAGCAGGTGACTCAGATTGACAACATTGCTTTCTACTGAAGATAACAGGTTACTACAGTTGAAAACATTGCTATCTATTAAAGATGGCAGGTTACTCAGGTTGACAACATTGCTATCTACTGAAGATAGCAGGTTACTCAGGTTGACAACATTGTTATTTACTGAAGATAACAGGTGACTCAGGTTGACAACATTGCTTTCTACTGAAGATAGCAGGTTGCTCAGGTTGACAACATTGCTATCTATTAAAGATGGCAGGTTACTCAGGTTGACAATATTGCTATCTACTGAAGATAGCAGGTTACTCAGGTTGACAACATTGCTATCTACTGAAGATAACAGGTGACTCAGGTTGACAACATTGCTATCTACGAAAGATAGCAGGTTACTCAGGTTGACAACATTGCTATCTACGAAAGATTACAGGTTACTCAGGTTGACAACATTGCTATCTACTGAAGACAGCAGGTTACTCTCAGGTTGACAACATTGCTATCTACTGAAGATAGCAGGTTACTCTCAGGTTGACAATATTGCTATCTACTGAAGATAGCAGGTTACTCAGGTTGACAACATTGCTATCTACTGAAGATAACAGGTGACTCAGGTTGACAACATTGCTATCTACGAAAGATAGCAGGTTACTCAGGTTGACAACATTGCTATCTACGAAAGATTACAGGTTACTCAGGTTCACAACATTGCTATCTACTGAAGATAACAGGTGACTCAGGTTGACAACATTGCTATCTTCTGAAGATAGCAGGTTACTCAGGTTGACAACATTGCTATCCACTGAAGATAGCAGGTTACTCAGGTTGACAACATTGCTATCTACTGAAGATAACAGGTGACTCGGGTTGACAACATTGCTATCTATTAAAGATAGCATGTTACTCTCAGGTTGACAACATTGCTATCTACTGAAGATAACAGGTGACTCAGGTTGACAACATTGCTATCTACGAAAGATAGCAGGTTACTCGGGTTGACAACATTGCTATCTACTGAAGATAGCAGGTTACTCTCAGGTTGACAACATTGCTATCTACTGAAGATAACAGGTTACTCAGGTTGACAACATTGTTATATCCTTCATTCATAGATTCTTGTTCATTGATTGGTTAAAAGTGTGTCACGTGATCAAAAATAAACACACTATTCTGTGAGGAAGTGCAAAAAGTACTATTTACGTCCGTAAATAGTACATCCAAGCCGTAAATAGTATTTCTGAATAGTTACTATATACGGATAGCTGCATACCCACGTCGCAGTCCATAAAGCATAACAATAACATTGAACGTCGACATTGACTATAAGAGTATTTTGTCACTGCCGAGAAACGACAACACAAAAATGGCGAAATATAAATCAAGCTGGAGTGGGCTGCTACTGCTGAAGAAGATCACAATTTCAGCTGTTTAATTTGAATTGTTACCAGTTCTAGCGCAGGAATATTTACTGAATTCATACCACAGACCAACACAGTCAGATTCAGAGCGACACTGACACGGTAAGCTTAAAAACAAACACTGACAGTGCGAGACCAGTCTCGGACCGCCTAGGCCATGCATGCATGAAGGTAGCTGGCCTAGTACATGTAGTACCGTGCGTATGGAGGCCTATCCCGAATGCACGATGGCCTTCGTTTACACATGTAAATCTTTTTACATGTAACAACTTCAACAAATAAACACTGACAGTGAGTAAGCTTTAAAAACCACTAACACATGAACATGACAGTGCGAGTTTTTGAACCGCCTAAACCGGACTGCCGTGCATAGGCCCTACCTAGGCCTATCTTGAAGCATGGTGGAGTTTTCATATAATCTTTTAACCAATCAATGAACAAAAAATCTATGAATGAAGGATATAAACCAAATATATACTGCCTTCATTCGAGGTTCTAGTTAAAACTATGGTCCCTCGCTGAGATCAAAAGTACTATTTTCCTTCGGGGCTGCGCCCCTCAGGAAAATAGTACTATTGATCTCACCTCGGGCCCATAGTTTTAACCAGAACCTCTCATGGCAGTTTATATACTTCATTAATTATTGGTTAAAAGTGGATCACATGACCAAAAATAGTTCTACCATCAGTACTCCTAGCCGTAAATAGTACCTCTAAGCCGTAAATAGTATTTTCAATGTCCCGGATGAGCCGTAAATAGTACCTCCAAGCCGTAAATAGTACTTTTGACCATGCCTTCTGTGTGCGCGCATTTGATGCGACAGAACAGTTCACGCACGCGAAACTACCATAGCGTGATTTCGATTTTTTGAAGGGTAAAATATAGGTTGTGCTTAAATTGGTCGTGCTGTTCACTCAGGATAGAAGCTGGAGAGTCAAAACGTCAAATAATTTCCTTTTAACCAATCAATGAACAAAGAACATTAATGAAGTATATAAAACAAATATATACTGCCTTTATTCGAAGTTCTGGTTAAAACTATGGTCCCTCGTTGAGATCAATTAATACTATTTTCCTTCGGGGCTGCGCCCCTCAGGAAAATAGTACTATTGATCTCACCTCGGGCCCATAGTTTTAACCAGAACCTCTCATGGCAGTATATATTTGTATAATATATTTGTATACTATCTACTGAAGATAGCAGGTTACTCTCAGGTTGACAACATTGCTTTCTACTGAAGATAACAGGTGACTCAGGTTGACAACATTGCTATCTACTGAAGATAGCAGGTGACTCTCAGGTTGACAACATTGCTATGTACTGAAGATAACAGGTTACTCAGGTTGACAACATTGCTATCTTCTGAAGATAGCAGGTTACTCAGGTTGACAACATTGCTATCCACTGAAGATAGCAGGTTACTCAGGTTGACAACATTGCTATTTACTGAAGATAACAGGTGACTCGGGTTGACAACATTGCTATCTATTAAAGATAGCATGTTACTCTCAGGTTGACAACATTGCTATCTACTGAAGATAGCAGGTTACTCAGGTTGACAACATTGCTATCTACTGAAGATAGCAGGTTACTCAGGTTGACAACATTGCTATCTACTGAAGTTAGCAGGTTACTCGGGTTGACAACATTGCTATCTTTAATCTACTGAAGATAGCAGGTTACTCAGGTTGACAACATTGCTATGTACTGAAGATAGCAGGTTGCTCAGGTTGACAACATTGCTATCTTCTGAAGATAGCAGGTTACTCAGGTTGACAACATTGCTATCTACTGAAGATAGCAGGTTACTCAGGTTGACAACATTGCTATCTACTGAAGATAGCAGGTTACTCAGGTTGATAACATTGCTTTCTACTGAAGATAACAGGTAACCCAGGTTGACAATATTGCTATCTACGAAAGATGGTAGGTGACTCAGGTTGACAACATTGCTATATCCACTAAAGATAGCAGGTTACTCAGGTTGACAACATTGCTATCTTATGAAGATAGCAGGTTACTCAGGTTGACAACATTGCTATCTACTGAAGATAGCAGGTTACTCAGGTTGACAACATTGCTTTCTACTGAAGATAGCAGGTGACTCTCAGGTTGACAACATTGCTATCTACTGAAGATAACAGGTTACTCAGGTTGACAACATTGCTATCTACTGAAGATAGTAGGTTACTCAGGTTGACAACATTGCTATCTACTGAAGATAGCAGGTTACTCAGGTTGACAACATTGCTATCTACTGAAGATAGCAGGTTACTCAGGTTGACAACATTGCTATCTACTGAAGTTAGCAGGTTACTCGGGTTGACAACATTGCTATCTTTAATCTACTGAAGATAGCAGGTTACTCAGGTTGACAACATTGCTATGTACTGAAGATAGCAGGTTGCTCAGGTTGACAACATTGCTATCTTCTGAAGATAGCAGGTTACTCAGGTTGACAACATTGCTATCTACTGAAGATAGCAGGTTACTCAGGTTGACAACATTGCTATCTACTGAAGATAGCAGGTTACTCAGGTTGATAACATTGCTTTCTACTGAAGATAACAGGTAACCCAGGTTGACAATATTGCTATCTACGAAAGATGGTAGGTGACTCAGGTTGACAACATTGCTATATCCACTAAAGATAGCAGGTTACTCAGGTTGACAACATTGCTATCTTATGAAGATAGCAGGTTACTCAGGTTGACAACATTGCTATCTACTGAAGATAGCAGGTTACTCAGGTTGACAACATTGCTTTCTACTGAAGATAGCAGGTGACTCTCAGGTTGACAACATTGCTATCTACTGAAGATAACAGGTTACTCAGGTTGACAACATTGCTATCTACTGAAGATAGTAGGTTACTCAGGTTGACAACATTGCTATCTACTGAAGATAGCAGGTTACTCACGTTGACAACATTGCTATCTACTGAAGATAGCAGGTTACTCAGGTTGACAACATTGCTATCTACTGAAGATAGCAGGTTACTCAGGTTGACAACATTGCTATCTACTGAAGATAGCAGGTTACTCAGGTTGACAACATTGCTATCTACTGAAGTTAGCAGGTTACTCGGGTTGACAACATTGCTATCTTTAATCTACTGAAGATAGCAGGTTACTCAGGTTGACAACATTGCTATGTACTGAAGATAGCAGGTTGCTCAGGTTGACAACATTGCTATCTTCTGAAGATAGCAGGTTACTCAGGTTGACAACATTGCTATCTACTGAAGATAGCAGGTTACTCAGGTTGACAACATTGCTATCTACTGAAGATAGCAGGTTACTCAGGTTGATAACATTGCTTTCTACTGAAGATAACAGGTAACCCAGGTTGACAATATTGCTATCTACGAAAGATGGTAGGTGACTCAGGTTGACAACATTGCTATATCCACTAAAGATAGCAGGTTACTCAGGTTGACAACATTGCTATCTTATGAAGATAGCAGGTTACTCAGGTTGACAACATTGTTATCTACTGAAGATAGCAGGTTACTCAGGTTGACAACATTGCTTTCTACTGAAGATAGCAGGTGACTCTCAGGTTGACAACATTGCTATCTACTGAAGATAACAGGTTATTCAGGTTGACAACATTGCTATCTACTGAAGATAGTAGGTTACTCAGGTTGACAACATTGCTATCTACTGAAGATAGCAGGTTACTCAGGTTGACAACATTGCTATCTACTGAAGATAGCAGGTTACTCAGGTTGACAACATTGCTATCTACTGAAGTTAGCAGGTTACTCGGGTTGACAACATTGCTATCTTTAATCTACTGAAGATAGCAGGTTACTCAGGTTGACAACATTGCTATGTACTGAAGATAGCAGGTTGCTCAGGTTGACAACATTGCTATCTTCTGAAGATAGCAGGTTACTCAGGTTGACAACATTGCTATCTACTGAAGATAGCAGGTTACTCAGGTTGACAACATTGCTATCTACTGAAGATAGCAGGTTACTCAGGTTGATAACATTGCTTTCTACTGAAGATAACAGGTAACCCAGGTTGACAATATTGCTATCTACGAAAGATGGTAGGTGACTCAGGTTGACAACATTGCTATATCCACTAAAGATAGCAGGTTACTCAGGTTGACAACATTGCTATCTTATGAAGATAGCAGGTTACTCAGGTTGACAACATTGCTATCTACTGAAGATAGCAGGTTACTCAGGTTGACAACATTGCTATCTACTGAAGATAGCAGGTTACTCAGGTTGATAACATTGCTTTCTACTGAAGATAACAGGTAACCCAGGTTGACAACATTGCTATCTACGAAAGATGGTAGGTTACTCAGGTTGACAACATTGCTATCCACTGAAGATAGCAGGTTACTCAGGTTGACAACATTGCTATCTACTGAAGATAGCAGGTTACTCACGTTGACAACATTGCTATCTACTGAAGATAGCAGGTTACTCAGGTTGACAACATTGCTATCTACTGAAGATAGCAGGTTACTCAGGTTGACAACATTGCTATCTACTGAAGTTAGACAACATTGCTATCTACTACTGAAGATAGCAGGTTACTCAGGTTGACAACATTGCTATGTACTGAAGATAGCAGGTTGCTCAGGTTGACAACATTGCTATCTTCTGAAGATAGCAGGTTACTCAGGTTGACAACATTGCTATCCACTGAAGATAGCAGGTTACTCAGGTTGACAACATTGCTATTTACTGAAGATAACAGGTGACTTGGGTTGACAACATTGCTATCTATTAAAGATAGCATGTTACTCTCAGGTTGACAACATTGCTATCTACTGAAGATAGCAGGTTACTCAGGTTGACAACATTGCTATCTACTGAAGATAGCAGGTTACTCAGGTTGACAACATTGCTATCTACTGAAGTTAGCAGGTTACTCGGGTTGACAACATTGCTATCTTTAATCTACTGAAGATAGCAGGTTACTCAGGTTGACAACATTGCTATGTACTGAAGATAGCAGGTTGCTCAGGTTGACAACATTGCTATCTTCTGAAGATAGCAGGTTACTCAGGTTGACAACATTGCTATCTACTGAAGTTAGCAGGTTACTCGGGTTGACAACATTGCTATCTTTAATCTACTGAAGATAGCAGGTTACTCAGGTTGACAACATTGCTATGTACTGAAGATAGCAGGTTGCTCAGGTTGACAACATTGCTATCTTCTGAAGATAGCAGGTTACTCAGGTTGACAACATTGCTATCTACTGAAGATAGCAGGTTACTCAGGTTGACAACATTGCTATCTACTGAAGATAGCAGGTTACTCAGGTTGATAACATTGCTTTCTACTGAAGATAACAGGTAACCCAGGTTGACAATATTGCTATCTACGAAAGATGGTAGGTGACTCAGGTTGACAACATTGCTATATCCACTAAAGATAGCAGGTTACTCAGGTTGACAACATTGCTATCTTATGAAGATAGCAGGTTACTCAGGTTGACAACATTGTTATCTACTGAAGATAGCAGGTTACTCAGGTTGACAACATTGCTTTCTACTGAAGATAGCAGGTGACTCTCAGGTTGACAACATTGCTATCTACTGAAGATAACAGGTTACTCAGGTTGACAACATTGCTATCTACTGAAGATAGTAGGTTACTCAGGTTGACAACATTGCTATCTACTGAAGATAGCAGGTTACTCAGGTTGACAACATTGCTATCTACTGAAGATAGCAGGTTACTCAGGTTGACAACATTGCTATCTACTGAAGTTAGCAGGTTACTCGGGTTGACAACATTGCTATCTTTAATCTACTGAAGATAGCAGGTTACTCAGGTTGACAACATTGCTATGTACTGAAGATAGCAGGTTGCTCAGGTTGACAACATTGCTATCTTCTGAAGATAGCAGGTTACTCAGGTTGACAACATTGCTATCTACTGAAGATAGCAGGTTACTCAGGTTGACAACATTGCTATCTACTGAAGATAGCAGGTTACTCAGGTTGATAACATTGCTTTCTACTGAAGATAACAGGTAACCCAGGTTGACAATATTGCTATCTACGAAAGATGGTAGGTGACTCAGGTTGACAACATTGCTATATCCACTAAAGATAGCAGGTTACTCAGGTTGACAACATTGCTATCTTATGAAGATAGCAGGTTACTCAGGTTGACAACATTGCTATCTACTGAAGATAGCAGGTTACTCAGGTTGACAACATTGCTATCTACTGAAGATAGCAGGTTACTCAGGTTGATAACATTGCTTTCTACTGAAGATAACAGGTAACCCAGGTTGACAACATTGCTATCTACGAAAGATGGTAGGTTACTCAGGTTGACAACATTGCTATCCACTGAAGATAGCAGGTTACTCAGGTTGACAACATTGCTATCTACTGAAGTTAGCAGGTTACTCGGGTTGACAACATTGCTATCTTTAATCTACTGAAGATAGCAGGTTACTTGGGTTTACAACATTGCTATCTACTGAAGATAGCAGGTGACTTAGGTTGACAACATTGCTATCTACTGAAGATAGCAGGTTGCTCAGGTTGACATAAACATAAACAATGCGATTATTTAAGCGCCTTTTACAAAAGTAGGCAAAGCGCTAAAAGAGAGAAGACAAGAAAGGAAAAAGAGCTAATCAGTGGGAAAGAGGTGAGTGTTAAGGAGATTCTTGAACGTGGTAATATTTTCTTGACCACGGACAGTGGTGGGCAACTCGTTCCAAAGGCGCGGCCCCACTGTTGAAAAGGCGCGATCGCCAGCTTGTTTCTTGGAACGCGGCACTTCAAATGTGACAGCAGCGTCAGATCGAAGCGCATAAGATGTTTTGTGGGTCCGAGGTTGAAAATAAGAAGAGATGTAATCAGGTGATTGGGTGTGAAATGCTTTGAATGTCTGGAGAAGACTCTTGAACTGTATTCTTTGGGCAACATTGCTATCTACTGAAGATAGCAGGTTACTCGGGTTGACAACATTGCTATCTACTGAAGATAGCAGGTAACCCAATTTGATAACATTGCTATCTACTGAATGTAGCAGGTTACTCAGGTTGATAACATTGCCAATTGCCTTAAAACTTTTTAAACAAACAAACAAAAATGATGTTTTAAAAAATGTTTGTGCTTGCTGGGTAGGTACTCGTATTCAAATAAAACTCACCAATGATATTCCACTGCTCTTTGAAATAATCAAGTCGCCAGACGTAGATTTTCAAACACATTTCAATGAAATAGATGACCAGGAAGATGTAATCTAAAAATGTGAAATACCAGCCTGGTTGAGATAACAAAAGAAATATTACTTGTTAGAGCTATAATGTACGATCTTCCATCAAATTCAACTTAGTTATTCTTTACCAAATAAAATAATGTTAATAATAACTGTTAGGAAGGGTTTCTATCCATTTTAAGTCAAAATGATGAAATCCCACAGGCTATTTCGTTCGTGTTTTATGTGGGGATAAGAGACTTTTTATTTTATTTATAAAATCATTACAATGTATTCGCCAATCGCCTATATATTTGCCAATCTTACAAAAACGAAATATTACCTACTCGCACCACTACCATGTTGAATGTCAGAGCACACAGTATTGCTGTATTCAGAAGAATGACCACCAGGATAAAAGCATTGAAGAACATGGACTCTATAAGATTGTACATGTGCTTCCTGAATGTACCCGCACTACGTAGCACCTTCTCTTGTCTCTTCTTCATCTCTATCTCCTCCTGGTCTTCTTTCCAGTTGATGGTATGAGCTTCGTAGGCATGTGCTGATTTCATGGACTCTAATCTGTAGATTGGATTGGTGTCGGCTTCAGCAACCCCATTGGTTGTTGTTAGAGATTCAGAATCATCCTGCTGTTCACCGGAATCCTTTTGTGGTTTTCTGTGAGTGACTTCAGGAGGAATAAGCAGCTGGGGTGTGTTCTGGCCAATGGATAAACGCCGTATCCTGCGTTGCTGAGCTATCGACTGGTACTGTTTTGCAAGAGTTGGTCTGCGCTTCATGCGTCTGTTCTTGAAGGCTGCTATTTCTTGTGCATTTGAGCCTGTATCTAACTCATCAAGCTGTGGTATCGTGAGCCCACCCGTACCATCTGGCCGTGGTACGGACTCTGCCATGGTTAGTAGCTTTGATGATCAGATGCAGCTGATTTGCTAACTATTCAATGTAATGGAAATATGAACTGGGGGAAAATAACAGGTAAAAAGCAACTTAAATTGCATCTGGTTGATGTTTTGAAGAATTTTACACAATTTGAAACAAACCTTATGCAAATATAATTTCATTTACAACCACTATGGCAGGCAAATTGTAGGAAAATGGCGATCCTGACTTTTAGACCACCCTCGCTATATAGAGCTCAAATATTACTATTTCATCAAGGTTTAATATTCTAACAAGCTTAAACTAAAAGTTTCATCTAAGGAGTCAAGCTTTAAACTATTAAGCAACAATATCCAACAAGCTAAAAACGATTTTTTTTACCCGTTTTTTAACAAGCTAAAACCAATTTTTGAAAAGAAGCTTTAACATCAATTTTTTCATTGTAAAAACCATCTAAACAATCTTTAAAAATACAGTGACCTACCTAATATTACTAATCTATGTTTCCGATGATATCCAAGAAGCTAAAATATTGTGAAAGAGGGCAGGGCTTTGAGTAATGAGGGAAATTACGGGGTAAAATACATCACGTTTTTCGAGAAATTCGCCATCTTGAATACTCTTCTTCACTCACTCAGTCAAACCTACATAGCCGCTTTCGCCAAACGTTTGACAAACATTTATCGATCAAAACGTTTGCCAAACGTTTACGGGCGTTTACGAAAATTTTGACAAACGTTTGTGCTCGGCAATTGTTTGACAAACGTTTGGCGAAAACGGCTGTGAAGTAAAGCAGTATATCATCTGATATCAGGCAATACCAGTGGCGTAACTAGACATTTTCATTTGGGGAGGGGCAAGCGGGAAACATAAAAATGAGGGGCAGGCATCGTTCATGCTGTTTGGGAGTTTTGGGTTTGCAAGCGCGTCAACACCCTCGTCGGACTGGGCGACCGGGGGGGTCTGAGGAGTCTTGGGATCTGCTTGGAATGTGTCCTGGAATTGAACTTTTTGACATGAGACTGAGAGGGATGGGGTTGGAAAAATTGTCTCCAGCACCTTTTGGCGACAAAAGAAGTCTGGTACAAATGCGCGCGAAGCGAGCGAAAAATGTTGGCATATGAAGCTACACTCTTAAAAATACCTAGAAATTAGTCGTTTTTTCGACTAGAAATCCTAGTCAAAATAATTTGACGAGATTCTGGTCATTTTGAGGAGATTTTCTAATCAATTCAACGCGAATCTAGTCATTTATGCCTGGTTAACACATAGCTAGTCATTTACGCCGGGTCATAAATTCTATAGTCAAGAAATTCTAGTCAATTCCAAGTCGAGTATGCATAATTTGGTGTGAGTTTTCACACCAATTTCGGTAACAAATTGGGTAACAATTTGGTAACAAATCATTATTGTGAGGAGTGCTAGTGTTTGGAGGATCTTCTCTAAATCCTAAAAATTATACTCAGTTGAAATAATAGGAAACAAAACCACGGATGAAGAAAACAGGGCAAACGGTATTTAACACCATAGATTTTATATTTTCAAGCAAATACCTTTTCTGCTATCCCCTTTCAAGACCGTTATTTTATGTTATCAAACACACTTGATAACACCTGCACGGTGATGAGTCGTAGTGTTCCTCTCAATAGCGCGAAGCGGACAAGAGATGATGCATCTCCAGGCATATTTCCCCAAATTCGTTCCCAAAAAGATTCAAATAAATTGAATAGATTCTAATCAACTGTAACTAGTAAACTATTCATTTTCTGACAAGTGACCTCTTCATTTTTGAATAGAATTTGGGATCATTTATTTGAATAGAATTTTCTATTCATTTTGAATAGATTCTCTTAAGTGCCCGGCGTACATGTTTGCCTATTCAAATTTGAATAGATTCTATTCATTTTTGAATAGGTATTTTTTAGAGTGTAAACTGGTGCCGGTGGCATAGGCCTATGGTACAAAATTGGAATAAATGCGGGCAAAACGCACAAAAATTGGGGGTTTTAGGTTAAAATGACTAACTCTCAGTCAGACGTAGGCCTACTTTACCCTTTTCATTTGGCGGGGCAAGCTGGGCGCAAGGGTTCAAATCGGCCCCTGCCGCCCCCCAAAAATCTGGAAAAGGTATCAATCATGCAATAGGCCTAATAGGGGCCTACATTTGAAGAAGCTACCATTAACAGAACCAAAGTTATAAGAGTGGAGGTAGAACTTTTTAAATGACCCTCGTATAAAATCTTTGGGCCTATACTTTTTCGCTGCCTATAAATAGGCCTACCTGTTGTTTGTCTTTAGCCGTAGGCCCGTTGAAAAGTTAAAAAGGCATACATCATCACTCAGCAGAAAACGTAGACCTGTGTTCAGCATGCAGCCTTGCAATCATCCATGTTTTCAACTCGATCGCGTTTCTAAGATACGTTTGCGTCGATAGACCTTTTCCTGGCGCGCCGCAAGCATAGCGATAGCGCGTTGCGATGATGATGTCACTGATTGATGATGATGTCACTGAGTAAAGGCCTAATCAGTGACACCATCGTGTTGCTCGTTGGTGAGAGCGCACCACTCTTCTCCCCAGTGATGTTTTAGATAAGCACGCGGATCCAGCAAACACTAAACGTTTTAAAAATATTATATTTTGGGTTTTGGTTTAGTTTTGATAACATTAAATGTCGGGTTTTGTAAACATGGTATAGGCTAAAGGTCATGAAAACGCAAAATACACTGTAATAACATTACAATGTTGCCAAAAATGTTATTGTAAAATAATTTTTGCAAACATTTTTTTCCAACTATATTTTGTCAACGCTTAAATAACATGTTAGAATATTTTGCAGTACGTTTTCAAAATATGAAGATGTTTTGTACCAATACCATTTAAAAAAAATGTTCTTGCAAGTCCAGAGTAGGCCTAATCTGAGACCATTAAAATTTATTTTTTTTAAGTGAATCCTTATGACGAGAGGAATTAGGTATTGGTATGGTTTTTATTCAGATTTGACCACCTTTGAAATTTCACCCGCTGCATAAGCGACCATTTCGGATTTAAGCCTATGCAAATTATAGGCACTGTTCCACTACGGGGATTTTCGGGGACTTTTGATGTGTTATACGGTATGCTTTTCTGAAATGAATGGTGATTAAATGCCCGGCCCAATGACACTAAATAGGCCTATTGACATAAAATTTCTGGATTTTCTCAAGTAGGCCCTACCTACCCCTTTTATCCAAATTTCGCGGAAAGTGCAAATTAAATAGGCCCTACGCCTATTTTAGCTTAGTAAAAAAAATAACATGTAGGGCCTATATCGTCCGGACTTTTTCAAAAATCGGCGAGGGAGGTCCTTATTATTTGTTATTATGTTATTTTCTTACCATTCATTTCTGTGTAAAATTGCAATTGCAAATTGTTTGTCAACACATCATAAAATCGGGGAGGCCTCCTAATATTTTTGTTATTTCACCAAAGTCCTACCCCTAGCTTGAAGAAAGTGTTTGCAATGTGTTTATAAATGATAACCAAGAACTTTTTAACATGTCTTTTCATCACAACAATTTTAGAATCAAAGTAAGGAAGCAAATAGGAAAAATAACAACAATATTTCAGAATCTCCAAAAATCGGTGAGGGCGGGGACGACGCGATATAGGCCTAGGCCCGGGGGGTCACTCCCATTGTGGCCTGTACACCATCCGCGATAATCAACTTTTGAAAAGCACCCTAAACAAGGATTTAACCCTTGGCTAAAACGACACCCTAAACAAGGATTTCATTCCTAACATCAAATTCCATACCCTAAATTTCATTTCTGCGTATTTAGAAATTGCAATTTTGCTACCCTTTTTTCCAATTTTTCATGTTTTTGACACCCTAAACGCGATACGCGCGTATCGTGCCTTCCCACGAAAAAACGACCCTTTTACGCGTTTTCATTATCGCGGATGGTGTACAGGCCACAATGGGGTGACCCCCCGGGGCCTAGGCCTATTTATTTTACTTGGCCTTATTTTGCGGCTGATTTAGTTTGATTTCACTGTCAAATTTCATGGACACTGCAAATTAAATACCCCCTATTTTGGCAATTTCGCGGTCCTTGCTACTGGTAAAAAACCGCGCAATTTGGTATTACTCTCATGGTTGTCAACTTTTGTGTTGAGTTGGGGGGGGGGGGCGGGCCGGGATTAAATGGAAGTTGCAATTAGGCCTAATGTGATTTCATAATATACTAGCATGACTAGTCTTATTGACGCTGTTGCCATATTGAATAAAGTCAATCTGCAAAGATATTTTAAAAACGTTTACGTCTATAAAAAAAAATGCATTGGAGTTTCCAGGCATAAAGTAAAATGCAAAAATGGGGCTGTGCAATATAATTATGATCAGCCCTGGGCTGGAGTGGTAAAATTGGAGAGTGGGCAAGAATTTTTTTGGCCAGAAGGGGAAAGCAATTTTGGCAACCCAAACACCCGGGGGGTGACACACATTCATGGGGCGTTTTTACGCTCTTAAAATAAGGCTAGGGAAACAGTATCCGAGCTCATAATTATTCAGTGCAGCCCCTTAATTTTAGGTTCCCCAAACTTGGCATAAGGCAAAGGTTTTTTGCCATGTCATATAGGCCTACTTCGTACCCCCGGTTGGTACCACCGGCTAGAGAGCGGATAGGCCTATTATGATTATGATACTGAGATCATGCAATTGTGGGGATTGGGATCATGAGGACAAACTAGCTATTAAAGCACGGTACGATTTCTGTGAAATTTTACTTTTGTTATTCTTTACCCAAACTGCTGAAATGATTAATATTAGTAATACCTGACAGGAAGGGTTTCTGTCCATTTTAAACTGGAATAACACTGAGGGCAAACTAAAAGAAACCCTTTGGCTATTTTGGCCGTTTAAAACATGGAGGATTTAAAGTCATAGTTGTGTTGAAAATGCGCTGTTGACCTACACAATAGGTCTACACAAATTCGACTGATTCCATTAAAGGTGTAAGTTGGGACGTGTGTAGGCCGACTAAACGTTACAAATATGCCAAAAAAATCAGGTTTGAACAAAAAAATGAAATAGGCCTACAAAAAAAACCGTGTCATATTTATGATCATACATTAGAATTAATAATTATTTTATTCTTTATTTTATTGTTTATTATTATTAATCTTAAAAAATAAAATTCAAATCCATTCGTTAGATTTATTCAGATTAGCATTATTAGTCATTTACACACATTAAATTTATAAATTATTCCCGGGATTCGATTAGTGCCTGCCTGTTTGATTAACGTGGCGATTTTCAAGTCATGTGAAAATGAATCACTTACTGTTTCACAACTGGCAACCCAAATATGTTGACTCCAATGGCCGACTGACATGACCAATTTGTAGCGTAGTGCCTGTGCTGGAAAATAAAAAATAATCATTGGAAAATAGAAAATTCGATTTTAATTAATCCAATTCGTGAAGTAAAATAAGTGAAGAGATGGCAGATAATGAGGCAAAGGGAAAAGCATTGAGGGAAGAAGCCGAGAGGAAGATGAAATCCGCCGACGGATTCATCGGCAAGTTGTTCGGGTAAGGATTTTTGTATACATGCATGATTGCGTGTAAAATGTAAACATACAACACGTACAATGTAGAGACATACAAATTACAATGAAATGCAATGTATTGTCAATTTTATATACTTACCATGAAATGCATGTCATGTGTACGGTTGCCCAACATTTTGGAGCCATGGTTTATAAACGTATTATACCTTTGGTTCTTTTTTAAAATCTGACTATAGAAAAAATATTAAATTTGTGTACATTGTGGAACATTCAACTACGCTTGTTATAGGTATGCTAGGTAAATTCAAATTTGCCATCAAACTGCATCATTTTATATATCAAATCAAAGCCCTTGAGTAAACAAAGCCAAAACTGAAAATCATTTTTTCATAGCACTTTCCGTAGCAAAGTTACATCTTGTCAAAGATTGACTTTCATCAAAAAGTTTCAGCTAGCAAAATTCTAGCCCGAAACATCATGGCCCTGTTCCTTCCTCACTAGGGCCATCCGCATGAGTGCCATACGTACGTAAAAACGGGGCACTGTGAATTCATGTCGCGGTGATGACGTCACACTCACAGCATCTATTTATAGGAAGAATTCAAAACACGGCGACGATAACAGTCACAAGTCTGGTCTTTTACATCCTCAAATTATGTGCTCACAATTTATGAACATGCACCAAATAGGTTTTGTTTAAGTCTCATCTTCATGTGAGGAATGATAGGAAGTGGTATATATGAGAAAAAGCGGTATTTTATGTGTACCCTGGACCAGCTGTGCTCAGGAGTCTCAGACCTTCGTGCGGAGAAGGACAGTGGAAATCGTGTGACGGAGGTGTGAGTACCTCGGCTAGCAAAATTCCCCAAAAGCGGCATTTCGGGGTGTTTCTAGATCTTAGTCTCATTATGATAGCAACTTTTTTAATGGAACTGCTATCCAAATCCCTCTAAAATTCCATGTGCGAGTGACATTTCACCATAAAAAATCATATATTTGGGTCAAGTGAAGTATAGAAAACATAAATATACGTTTCCTTCTTCGGCCAGTTGTTTTAAATTTCTATGTAAATATGCATTGACATTGTCGGCGAATTTGGCTGACTAGCAAATGTGTTAACTAAGGTTTGCCTGGGTTACCTACTTGTTACTCCGCGACCAATCATGCTAACTACACGCGCGTACAACGCTACTCTACGCGTCCATATTAGCGAGGCTATCTGCGTACAACTGCTTACTACGCACAGCCACGCAACTCAAGAGTATGTTCCACGATGTACACAAATTTGATAATATTTCTATAGTAGCTGTAGCCTGACAACCGTATAATTTATGTTGCGGTAGTAAGCGATACCGGTATCGCTTACTCGAGAACTCTATATAATCAAATTAAGTAATTCTTGGCCAAACTGGAACACTGTGAACGCTAGTGGCTCCGCGATAAACACACGCAAATATAGCGCGGTACAGAAGAAAGTATACACGCTTAGTACACTACATGGACGCAACGTGCATGTTCCAGTTTGGCCAAGAGTTACTTAATATGATTATAGCTTTGAATTTGCACACGATAGTTACGCATTTGAAGCTAGAGTGCTTTGCTATGATTTTTTTGTTTGGACAGCGGTGCAATTTTTTGCATATTTTGGGCAGTCTAAAATTTTGCTGAAGTGTAATTTTAGCAACATTTTTGATGCAATCGCATGTCGTGATCGGCTGTGTTTACTTCTGACCTTCCATTGCTTTACACGTGTCATGCTTCACTTCAGCGAATCCAACAACATTTTGAATGCTACGGTCTCTAGCCTATCTAGGCTATAGAGACATTCAAAATGTAGTCGGAATCGCTGAAGCATGACACCGTGTAAAGCAATGGAGGGTCAAAAGTAAACACAGCCGATCACGACAGGCGATTGCATCAAAAATGTTGCTAAAATAGTCGCCCCCTTTTTAACAATTAAAATGCCCTCCACCACTTTTTTCAACCAAGATGTTTCAAAAATGTTGATATTTCCATGCTATCTTGTGTAGTAAGTTTACCAAGGTGCACACATGGTCACTAATGGCGTCAGCAATTGGCAAAAATCTGGTTGTGAACTAGTGCCGTACTATTACGCTGTCTTTCCTATTCGGCGAGGATGACAATATTGACCTCCTCGTCTGTTTACAAACATAGAAGTAGACAAAAGACCGTTCCGCTTGTCCAAACACTCAAGTATCAGAAGGATGGTCCACAATAGCGTGATTCACGTACCGGTAACATGAATAAGGATTAAAAACTGTCAAGTCATGCAAGTAGAACCATGTGCTTCTTTTGTCCAATTTGCCATCAAGATTTCATATGGAAACAGTTCAGACCCAGAACACAATCATGTCAGAAATTAATATTTTGTTCTGGGACTCAGGGACTGATTATTCGGACTAGTTGTGAACAGGAAGTCAGCGTCCCCTAAGAGAAGAGTTCATAGTTTGTCATTTCACTTAATTACCAGGTAACGATTTTCATTCTAAAAATGACCTCTAATAAATGCTCCTTTTTGGAAATGCAACATCCCGGGGCGATTAATCGAGGAAATACGGTAAATCATATACATGTACCGTATTTTTGTGTGTCAACCATGAATGATCCTATCTTTAGGTCTAGGTCCAGGGACACTCCAAAACCGATTTTTTTTTTTTTTTTTTGAAATTGAGTATCCCACCCCCAACCATTGTGACAACATTTCACCTAAAAAACGTGTGGGACTATACTCGGACCAATACGGTATCTTGGTCCGGTCGACATCAGTGCTAATTTTGAGCACATTCAAGGTGTGAAATGACCAGAATTGTGACTACAGCAATCTACATTTAATTTTATGATTTTGTTTATCATGACCATGTGCAATTGTCGTTCCTATATATTGTGATGAAGAACTGGTACCTAATTAAGGCTCTCACATAATTATGTAATTAGGTAATTATGTACTCGGGTACCTGATTGAATTTTTGATTGAAGTGTTGCATGTCTTCGCATATACGCGGAAGAGCGTTAATGCATGTCTGTAAAATATGCGGTATGGGTATGTGCATAGTAGTTTTATCTGTCGCAATTCATGGAACAATCAGCCCTCATTATCGGGTGATGCTGAGACTTTAACGGTTTGGAATTCGTCTGTAGGCTTGTTCAGATGATCACTTGTAAAGTCGCTTGTAACTACATTCGAATGTAAACTTGCATGTAGTGCCCGTCTAAACACACTCGCATGTAGCTACATGCAAGTTACAAGTGACGATTTTACATGTAAGATATCTTGCATGTAGCGAGCTACATTCGAATGTAAGACCAGTGTGAACAAGACTTGCATGTAAATTCACTTGTAAGCATGACCTTGATGACCCAATCCTATTCTGATTGTGCATAATCATGGCATAATTTACCAGTGAAGGTCACTCTTACTTTCGAGTTGGCTTACAAGTAAGTCCTGTGTGGACACACACTCGCTTGTAGCATAATTGAATTGCTGGCTCGCTTGTAAGTTACATTCGAAAATAGGCTACCGTCTAAACACACCTTGTATCTCTTTAGTCCATGGTTGTAGGCTCATGAAATTTGGTGAGAAGGACCACCAGAGTAGACAAAAAATGTAAAAAGGTCATTTTGTGGTCATCCGGGGTCAAATTGCCATAGATTGTTGCAGGTTCATGGAATTTGGTGGGAACAACCACCGTAGCGAGACAACAAATGTCAAGGTCATGGGGGTCATCTAGGGTCAAATTGCCATAGATTGTTGCAGGTTCATGAAAGTTGGTAGGGAGACAAAAAATGTGAAGGTCATTTTAGGATCATTCAGGGTCATCCGTGATCACATTGATTGCCATAGATTGTTGTACATTTACTTCTGCTACCAATAGTACAATGTAATAGCAAAAGCAGGCAGTTGCAAAAACAGGTGAGACTTGTGGTTCGAGAACCGCCTTGTTTCAGAAAGTCCAGATGAAAAACTGCCTAAAGCCTAGATGTCTTTCTCCTATTAAATATTGTGTGTAACACTTGATTTGTTTACAGCGGTACCCAGAAACTTGAAGAAGCTGTTGAGTTGTTCCACAGAGCAGCAAATATGTTTAAAATGGCCAAGAAATGGAATGGTGAGTTATTACTGGAATTTAGACTCATATTATTGTCTTTGGTTACACTGTTTGTCAGGGGTCAAACCCTCACCCTTTTTTTTTCTGCCACGCTTTTTAGCCATACACCTGGCAACCACCGCCCTTTTGTGACCAAAGCTTTCAACATTGTAGTTGTCAAATTCGGAAGCTTCATTGCTACCGCAACTACATTGTCACTTCCGGGTTCTCACGATCTGCACCCGCCATTGTCCATTTCAGAGTCCGAATTGATGCAGAATCTATCCTCATCTAACAAACACTCATGATTTTCTTCTTCATCTGAAACATTTGCAAAGGTCCCTGGACGAACTGTGCGTCGCTTTTTTCAAAGCCATTTTCATCATTAATTCTGTTTCGTTTGGATGACAACAACAAGTGGGAACTTCTGCACATGGCTGACATCCTGAATCGATTCTGTTAAATCGGTCTCTACACAGCCGCTGTGGTTCCGTTCGCTCCACTTCTAGTGTGGAGCGAGTAGGCCAAAGCAGCGGTGTAGATTGACATTCAATCGTGGCCATTCATAAATTCATGGCTCGTCGATTCTACTATGGGTGACGTTTACGAGATGAAATATCAGCAAATTAATTTCGGCAATTTTCATTCAAAATTTACAAATAAAATATGAATGTTTTTGAAGAGATCATCAAATTACTTTATTATATTTTTTTCAATTAGTAGCTTTACCCACACGCTTAATATATTGCTCCTACACTTTTTAGAAACCCACCCTTTATACAGCAATATTTTAACGCCCACCCTTTTTACCGATTTTCGGAATTCCAAACCCCCACGCTGTAGAAAGCGTGCCGGACAAACATTGTGGTATGATGTTTATATATTAATTTTATACCTCATTGAACTGCTGATTTTGTAATGTTCCATACATACAAACCAGTTTGTCCCCATTTTAGCATGGTTGTGTTGTGTGGTTCTTCAATTATCGGTATCCATTTCGAAATCTTGTACAATTACGTCTAAGCTTAAAAGCCTACCATTAAAGCTAGATCTTACATGGATCAGCACAGAAATTAAATAAATGTTACCGTTTGATTATCATGTAAATACATGTATATTATATATTTCCATTACAGAGGCTGGTGATTCATTTTGTAAAGCAGCTGAGATCCAATCGCAGCAAGCCTCCAACCACCAGGCAGCTACTGACTATGTAGACGCAGGCAACTGCTATAAGAAATCTAACCCACAACGTAAGTCACAAATTCTTTGGAAATTCACTTCACATAATGGCCTGAACTTCAATCCCACTTTCCTCCAATCATTTCAAATAGGCTTGAGACGTGTGGGATGGCAGGAGCCTTGTATGTTACAGTTTCTGTCATTTAGCTAAAATCTTTGACATTGTACTTCCTGATAGTATACATTGATCTTAGCGGAAATAAGTCAAGGAAGTCACATTAATATTTCTGTCTATCTTTCTGCTGTGTCATGCTCCCCTCCAACCCATCTTACATGTAAGGGTTGAGTTTTTTCTCACCTGCACTTCAATGGAATCTAAGCTACTTCAAGTGTGTACAAATTAATGGGTCACACACAGACATTATGTGAATCTGTGTTCTGTAGCTGTGGATTTCATCATGTGTACACATGCATACATTATATCTTGAATTTGAAGTGCTATAAATCTGTCATGGGTGTGATTCCCAAACAGATGAATAGAAGCAGGGGTTTATCCAGGATCCAAATTCTGCCCGTCCACAGATCTGATGGCTATTGGGACCTGTGATTTAAGCTGCCAGTGAGTACACCACCCACAACATGGCAAATTACATTCAACAAATTTTGCAATAACCAACATGGATACGATTTAACACAATTGAGCCATACTAAATTGCCATCTTAAGGACATTTAGACACCTCTAGAACGAGTTGCCCTCTACCGTTGGTGGTTCAAGATCCTTCTTAAGAACCCACCTCTTTCCCACTGCCTTTTCTTGTCTTTTCTCTTGTAGTGCTTGCCTACTTTGTAAAAGGCAGTTAAGTCTCATTGTTTTATGCTTTATGTTTATCCATCACAGAGGCAGTTGAGGTCCTGAAGCAAGCCATAGAGATCTACACAGACATGGGTAGATTTACCATAGCAGCCAAACACCACATAACTATCGCAGAAATCTATGAAAATGAAATGGTCGATTTGGAAAAAGCAATAACCCACTTTAGACAGGCTGCCGATTTCTACAAAGGGGAAGAATCAAACAGGTAGGTGGTAGTTCAGAGGAGCCCATGAAATTCTTTCAGTATGGTTAAAAAATATGGAATTACGGATTTTAGAAAATTTCGAATCTGCTATTTCTTGAGATCTGAATGTAGGTACCCCAGTGGTATACCATTTTTCAGTATCAACGCATTGAGGCAGTTGTTTCGCACACATCTATGCGGCATATTTTGCAGGTGTGTGTGTATGCAAGCTCTTTAAGCAAATGCTGGCGATTTGAAGCTGCGCCCACTGACATCTCTGTCACATGGGGGGGGGGGATAATACAGCTGGTTGACTAGAGAAATGTGGTATTCAAAGTATTTTATATGTTTATGCTATATTTTAACAGAACATGTATACCTTAAAAATGATAGAACTCACACATTAAGAAATTTGTGTACACTCATGTTAAGAGTGTTATAAGGGCATACAGAAAGAACTGACCAGAAACAAAATATTATCACAGAGATTTATCTTTAAAAAAAAGACATAATTTGTGATAGCTCACAAATGACATTGAATATGATCAATTGACCATGGCCTGTTATTGTTTACACTGTTGACATTGTGACCATTCCATTCCACTCACTTAGAAACCAAAATGACATATGACCACTGGTATTCATTTATTCACTCATTCAAATCATTATTTCAAATGGTACACATTTGATGCTGGTCCGGTCTGGGAAGTGTCGGGGATCTATGGTTGAAAATGGATACTACTGGGTCGGGGGAAATTTATTCGGGTCAGATATGGGGTGAATGATTATATCAATCTGGGTCAAGTGGGCATCAATCGGGTTTGGTTGTGTCGAGGAGTTAATTTTAAGTATGCCCTGCTTGTGCATCAATTACCATTATGATTCAGTTCTACTAAATAGCTGGCTAGCTAAATATTATTGATTTCATTTATTTCAACTTGCGCATTGGTTTGCTTCAACTGCTTTGCTGCTTCATCTATTGTAGCATGTAAGTAGACTGAATCCTTCATCGTCTACCAATGCGCATGGTATATGTGTTGTGCTTGTAGGGACGACTGAAAAACTTGGCGTTCTTATCATGTCGGATTCATGAAAATAAACCTGTGCTACCTTGTTCGTGCTCCATAGCACGACTTCCTCTCGGCTCACGTGCCATACCATGCCTTTGTGACAGGATTGCACAAATGCAGTCAAAAGGTTAATTTGGACATAACTACGCAGTCTCAGACACAACTGCACAGTCTCCATTCCCCGCATTCTGTTCGACATGTTTTTAACAAATAAGTTTCTCAGGAGTCAAAATGTTGATGAATGAGGGCGTCAGTCTAGCATTTAAGTACATGTAAAATAAGTCTGCATGAGTAAAGCAAGTGAAATGCACGTGGTCATATGTCATGAATAGGTCTATCAAATATGGGGGACAACAAAATTAATGTGTTACACAATACCAAATTCTATTTTGGAAGCACCTGACCTGTGGAATAAAGTGATGTGTCCTCTTCACATCAAATAAACCCTCCAGATAATTTGCACATGTAATGAATGAGTCGGGGTAGACAAGTCGGGGGAGCAAGCAACCCCATAGATTTGCACATAGAATAATAAGTCAAAAGATGTTTAACATCATATCTTGAAAAGTGTTTTTCTTAGGAGCTTTAACTTGGATATCAAAACTTTAAAGTGTTGAATTTAACTTCTCTTAAAATTTTATTAATTGTTACCATGTATAATAAGATGTTATAATATCAGACTACTACAGACTATTCGCAAACAGCCAAAGTCTCTGTGCTTTGTATGCTGTAAATTCATTAGGGCCGATCGTTTCAAACATGCATATATCTAACAATCATGCCAGCTTTGCATTGAATGCATGCCTTTGTGTGTATGTTATAGAGTGCTGCGTGTCTTCGCCCGTAAAAATACGAGGTGTGAGTGTAGCAGTTTCATTGGTCGCAATTCGTGGAACAATTGGCCCTCATATCAGGTGATGCTAGGACTTTACCAGTTTGGGAATAGTGTGTAGTATTATGTTTTGTAGATTTCCTTTTACAAATTACACGTACTGCTAGCCATCCAGTATATATTGTTTTGCACACGGTCCAATGCACACACTTGACGTCGCACGCATATGTGACGTGTCATGTCAAAAGGAGACACATTTGGGCAGGTTATCAATTTTGAGGTTTTTACATATCTTAAATATAGAGATATTTTGCTCCACAATGCCATTTTCCCCAATGAAATCGGACATTCCTAAGCGAAGATATTGAGTTTGTAAGATACGGTATTATAAAATTGGAATCTGAGATATCAGCCTTTAAAAATATTATTGACAATGTTGAGAGTAGGAATTACCTTGAAAAATGTCTCAAAAAATACAAGATGCCAATTATATTCAGGTCTGAAACTATTAGACAATATTTTAAACATTTTAAATAACATCACAATTTCGCAACAAACCCAAATTGTGAAAAAATCACCCCGTGCAGATTTTTGGATATTTCTCCATTTACGATCCTGCCCAAAAGTGTCTCCTTTTGACATGTCACGTCACATATATGCGGGTACTAACGCTTAAAAAGGACCTTTCAAAACAATATTGTCGCACCTAATCCTCAGTATGCAGTATTACACATACATTTGTACATGTCTGCATGTAGCAATCAGTGTCAAATGTCGAGCTGATAAACCTGTATATTTTCTTCTCTGGCCCAGTTGGAATCCCACAGTACATTTTGAATTATCTCACAGTACATTTTGGTCACCTTGAGTATTATTTTGAAAATATTTGGCACATTAAACAACTTAGTTAGGTACTCTTGCAAATGTTTTTATTTGTCTAAATACTCAATGTTCAGGAAAAAAATAACTGTCAAAAAACTTCTATAGAAAACCTGTCTCAAAAACAGGTTTGTGCTATTATTTACATACTTTTTACCACCCTGTATTTTTGAATGTGGCAGTATTGGGTGAGTAAAGACTTTCTTTGCATGCATTATTTTAACCATATTTGATTTTACATATTGTTAATGGAGAACAAAATAACATGGTTTATCAGCATATGGTCATTTTCACAGTAAAGGGTGTACCTTTTGATTTTTGGGGTCAAAATTTCAAACCACTTAAATATGTTTCTGTTTACTGAAATCATGCATAGAAGCAACTTAAATTCCAGTAAAATAATGTTTCAAGGCTTAAACCTTTTGATTTCTAATAAAAATTTGACATTTCCATAACATTTTGGTTAAAATCTAAGAAAAAATGTCTTTTACATAACCTCAGAAAATTATGACATGATAGCTGGAATACATGTGAAATCACATTACAAAGTAAGTCAACAGATATAAGTTACATTTTATACCATGTTTTGCTATGTTTGTAATTGCAGTTTTGAAAATTTTTAACATCAAGTGTCATTTACAATGGAAATTTCCAAACCTTAAACATATTTTTTAAGTTTTAATTGGGTTCCTAAAATAATTTGAATGTCTAACTTCATGTACAAATACTACTTGATGAAAGGAACCTCCCAGCCAAGTTTCACAGAAATTGGAGTTATTTTTAGAATTGGCAATTCAAGCGATTTGTGTTTGGAGGCTTCAGTTAACAACACAGGTGATCATAAAAGTAAAATATTTGGCTAACCACTACAAGTTGACATAAAAAAATAGGTAAAAATATCACAATTACCAATTTTCATGCTTTGCTTCTAAGTATTGAATTTCAGTTGTGACAAAAATTAAATTATCACAGCAAGTCATTTTTTTTTGTTTCGGAGGCTTCATGTTAACAATTGTTAAACATTGCAGAAGTAGTTTTTTGAAAACAACAGTGTTGGGATCATCTAAGCTGTTATTTTCTTGTGTATATTGAATCAATGATTCTATGCGGCAGATATTGTAGATTTATCACATGTTAATTTTTTCACCCATTTGTTAAGTATGGTGTTTTTTGCATGTGAAGCCTCCGAAACAGGCTTTTTTGGGTATCAGTATATTTGTCAAAAATTAACCATAATGTCAATTTTTTTTTTAATTTATGACATTCTGCACATATCAAGTAATAATTACAATGCAGATATCAGTATGAAACACACCAATTTAGATATGCATAGATGATAATTAATCTTATTGTTGTTTCGGAGGCTTCATTTGTTTCGGAGGCTTCAATTGTTAACGGAAAGTTTGTATTGGGTCCCATTTTCAAACGGTGATATATATCTCCACGATTTAAAAACATGTGACTTGAGGATCTACTTTGCTACATTTTGATAAATAGATTGGATGAGCTCTTTTATTTATATTTGCACAAGCTTGCTGAACAGTTTGTTTCGAGGCTTCAAAAAGTTAACGGAAAACGGCTCTTTGAAGTCAAGATTTTATAAAAATTTTAAAAGCTTGCAAATCGACTAATTTTTGTTACCCATTTCAAGTTAAAGATAACAACTGTTATGAATCAAGAAGAAGTGAAGAAATAACCACGAATTATGAACCAAAGCTACACCCACAAAGTTTGTTAACAATTGTTAACGGAAAATGAAGCCTCCGAAACGACAAATATCGAAGACCGGTTCTCAAAAATACAGGGCTGTTCACAATTAAATCTAATGTGGCAGTGTTTACTGAACATATGACTGTACTTTCAGGATAAGAAAAATTATCCATGAACTAACTGAAGAAAACAAAAAAAAAAAAAAAAATGTTACTGTTTTTTATAGTTTTTCAAAATGGCAATATTAAGTACATTTAAGCCTGCTAAAACTGAACGCAGTAACTCCCAAAGCTGATTATGCTACCCAAGGTAGCTGCTAACTAGATGACTTATGTGGCCAAAAATCATGGAATTCTGTGGCTTTATTAGAACACTATGGATTAAAATGTTAAAAATCCAAAGTTACACCCTTTACCGTGAAAATGACCATATAGGAAAATATGATTTTCTTATGTTACACCCTATTATGTTGATCCTACAGTGTATAATTCTGATCGACTTAGATTTAAAACTTTTAAACATGGTTTTAACTCTGATTCTACTCAATTTTGGTTGTGACAGACATGTGCATTTCGCTGGTTACCGTATTAAAGTTAATCGCACAGAGCATGCAAGGCTAGTTTGTTAGCACACTTGCAATGTAACCACACAAAAGCATTGATATCACTTCCTAACTTGAGGTGAACCAAAGTAATAACCATGTTTCGTTTGGTTCAGTACCACTTTTAGTATTCTGTCTCAAGCTTCAGGATTTCCCCCTTTTTTTTTTTTGCCAAAGGTCGGGCACTTTGCCTTTTTTTTGTGTGTGGCTTTGCATCCCTTGCTGTGATAAATAAACCACGAATGAATGAATGAATGAATTCATGGACACCATGTTAAAGTTTCTGACTTTGGCAAATCTGGTGTCTTTGTTAGTGTCAGCTTTCCAAAAAAGTTTTACCCCCTGGATGCTTTTTGTGTCCTTCCCCAATCCTCATCCCTCATCTTGAGACAAAATGTTTTTGTCTCTCTAGATATTTGTCATGTATAATATTTTTTCTTGATGTACTTTTTGTTAAAACTTTGATGCTTGTCTCTTGAATGTTTAATATTGTAAAATTGGCTCCCTATCAATTTGTCCATTTTGCTGTGATAAATAAACCATGAATGAATGAATGAATTCATGGACACCATGTATAAAGTTTCTGACTTTGGCATATCTGGTATCTTTGTAGTGTCAGCTTTCCAAAAAAAGTTTTACTTTCATATACATGGATTTATGATATTGAATCAGAGTTGGCGATTTGGTGATTTTGATCTCATTTCAGAGTTGGTGATTTTGATCTCATTTTGTGTAACTTTTGTTATGACCAACTTACAACATATGACCAACTGAGTATTTTGTTAAAAATTCAAAATGATATTTACTATTGTAGGGAAAAAGCATGCATATTTAAAAATAATCAGCTTTATATACATGTGCCAACCATGAAAGACAGGGCAATCATGACAGGAGCTCAATGTTCAATGCTAGTGGAATAAGTGCATGTACATTAGAAACAGATACATCACAAGAAAGAAAGCAGAAATTACATACAAAATAAAACAAAACCACATGGTATAGAAAGGTGGAGGAATGCAGTTCCCAGAAAGTCTTTAGAAGTGGCAGAAAACAAATTGAGCTAACTTGTAAAATGATACATTGTACAAATTACTGCAACTGTAAATATCTGTATTTCATTTATGATTTAAATTTAATGCATTCAGCAATTGATGCATCCAAAGGCTGTTTTTGTAGCCAGACTACCCCTCGTAAATGTTAAAGAAAGATTTCGGCTCACAGAAAATTTCTGACATCTGTTCAGATTTGCTTGTTGGTTCCCAGAAAGGTAAAATTATTTCCACATGTCTTGAATAAAGTATACTGGCCTGAAGGCTGAATAATTACAACCTCATTCTTTCCTTTCCCCAGTTCTGCTAACAAATGTTTGTTGAAAGTTGCACAGTATTCGGCTCAGCTGGAACAGTACACAAACGCAACAGAAATATATGAGCAAGTGGCAGCCACTGCCATGGACAACCCTCTCCTAAAGTATAGTGCAAAAGATTACTTTTTCAAGGTGAGTTTTATGTTTGTGATGTGTCAAATGTTGAGGTGTTAGTGGAAGAAGGCCCTATCTGCAATAGCTGCCCTTTAGACATTTTACAATTTCTGCATTGTGTATTGCATACATTTAAAAACATGAAATGTAGCAGCTATTGCATGAGGTTGATTCATGTATTCTGTTGATTCATGTGTTAGAAATTCAGCTGTAAGATTGTAGCTTGCATACAGTTGATCTACTGAAATGCATCACTTACATGTATATGTACACCTACATGTAGTGTATCCTGGTGTGCGCTTTTGTTTGTAAGTGTCAGTTGGGCTTGGACACATGCGTTAAACAAAAACTGTTTTTCACCTACATAAGAGTGGGAAGCAAGGTTTGGCTTGATGATTTCATGAGGTCATTTTAGATGCCAATTCCAAGTATGTTGTCGTATGTAACAGTCAGAAAGTGTGTGTTATTAAAGACCATTGAGAAGTCAATCAATTTTAGAATTGAAAGTCTGTGTCATCACTGCTGTGCAAGTAATTTAATAATTCCAGCTCTCCTACATATTTGCATGACATTAAGTAACAGTGTATATAAATTTAATAGCACCAGTCAATATCATTTAAAAATCAATATTTGATCCACTACATTAGATACAGGCTAATATATATGTCATCAGAGGCTGTCTTGTCATCATAATGCAACTGTTTTATGCATCCATTACATTTAGGTTTCTATTTGTTATTCTTGTACACCAGGCTCAAGTAATTGGTAAAACAATTTATTATCATAAAATGACCTAATTAATTTAATTTAATTGAGACAATTACTGAATGTTCAATTTCAACGTGCTGAAGTGTGTAAATTAAGAGTCCAATTTATCAAACATGTCAGTTAAAATTTATTGTATAGATTGCATTTATTAGCCATTTTGCAGGAAGAAACATTTCTAGTTAATGCAGTTATATCAATAGGTGGCACACACATCACTAACATGCCCCAGACTGGTGTTACTGGATAAAATTTGTTTTAAAATGTCTAAAGAATTGCGATGTTTTCAAACCGTTGGTTACTCGATTAGAATAAACACTCAATTATTTGTGAGAAATTGTATACAAGTGCAGGCTTCTCGTTTGTCTTGCTTGAATGAGTCTAGTCCTTGTGTGTTTGTAATTACCACCAATCAAGGGTGTTTCAAGCCACAACGACTGAGCTGGGAATTGTTTGGTACTGCCCTCTACTATATATAACAGGTTATTTTTGCTGGGTTAATTTTTGTGATTTTAACTTTTCTGAACACTTTTGTAGTTTCTTTATTTGCGGTTTGAAACACCTACATATTGAAGCCTGTGGGTTTTTTGATCAAAATATCAACAAAAATAAAGAGTTTTGAAATAATGTTAGTAAATAAAATAGTATATTTCTTTCAAATAACATCCGATTTTGTTATTTTTTCCGCTGTCAGTTGCAGATTTTTTTAAAGAAACAATTATTAATTATTTAGATTTAGAAAAATTAATTATTAAAAGCAATATCACTCATTAGAAACAGCATAAAATGCATTTTAGCCTTTTGTCTCCCATTGGATCATAGCATGCAGGTGTGAAGTTGATTGTTGTTGCATTCTATTAGAATTTCAGTTACATAGAAATGTGTGTAAATGAAACATGGAAATATATATACAAAAAGTGTTGTATTTATAATTATGACAAAGCTATGCTACTAGATTGTACTTGTAGACTGCAAATGATGTGAGTTTTTAGCTATATCAGTAGCCAAACAAATATCAATAGCCAAACAAATACCAATATCTGTATGTAAAATTAGAAGACCACATTAAATTCAGTATGGTGCCCCACAAAAGATATAGTGTCGGTTGGTTAAGCCAGTCATTTTATGTATCGTAAAACAATCTAAAGATAAAAAACTATACATGTTTGGCCTTTTTCCTTTTATTTCTTTGAAAATTTTTTAATGGCTACTATTTAAAGGAAAAAGTAGGCTACAATAAATAGAAGGGAAAAAAAAAGCCTATGTTTCTCATAGCTTATTTTACTAAAAAAAAAGAAAAAGATTTTTCAAAATGTGTGAGAGACAGACTTTGTTATTTTCATTTTTGGGCCTGATTATTCAAATATTTATTTCACATATTTTTTGCCAATGACTTAGATGACACCAAATAATAAAAGCATGTTTTTGTTTTTCAGGCTGCTTTGTGTCACATGTGCGTAGACCTATTGAATGCTCAACTTGCTATACAGAAATATGAAGAGATGTTTCCAGCGTTTTCAGATAGTAGGGAATGTAAACTTTTAAAGGTAAGTCAATTCCAAATGACTCAATGCTGTCACATGCATTTGTTTTGTGTGCACATTTATCTTTTACAAAAATGTTGGTAAAAATATATTTTAAAAGCATTTGTCAGAAGAATATGATGATTAAAAAATATATTTGAGTGAAAATATTTCATTTTGTGGTTAATAATGTAAGTTTGAAAGTTAAGGTCATGTTTTTTATGTTGGGCACCAATTGCGTTGCATGTGTATTTTTCAAGCGAATCACATGCTTTTACAGGTTTGGTACTATAACTTCAAAAGTTTACATTAGAACCCAATTAAAGTATATATTCTGAGAGCATATACTCGGATGATTTCAGAAATGATACAATGGGAGTCATTATACAGGGTGACCCATAAAATACACAGGGTGTAACAAGCAAAATAAGGATGAAAATATTAATTCAGTTAGGGGTGTCACCCCCCGACGTACATTGATAATGTAAAAATTTGACAAATGTTTAAAATAGCTAACTTAATTGCCCATCCAGTCATATGGAACTTATGGCGGTCAAGTACTTCAAAATGTAGATACAGGGTTGTCAAAAATCTATCTATATTTATATAAATTTCTTCAAAACACACCTTATTTGGCACTGGAAATGCAAATTTTCCTGATTGAGGTATGTAACTAGATGTAAAATAAGCTCAACAATCCAGTTTTGAAAGTTAAAAGAGAATTCGACAAAGCGTTTTCGTAAAAAATGACTTTTTGGACCAAAATTGAGTGTGAGGACGCTCTTTCAGATTTGTCGCAAACCTTTTATGTTTTACTAGTTGAGCCTTTAATCATGTTTTGTTTGCCCGTAGCACCCTTTTGAATGTTCCCTATATTAAATCCCTATTCAAATGCATAGAGGTCAATGAACTTTATTAGTGTAGCAACAAGTAACCAGTAAGTTTTAATTTAGGGATTCAATCATGTTTCACCGTTGTTCATCACCGTTTAACAACGATGCGGCCGCGTCGTCTGCGTGGTTTACTTCAGGGGCAGCTTTAGCTGCTTGAGCGGGCGAACCACGCAGACGCTACCGGACGCGAGTTGTTAAACGGTGATGAACAACGGTGAAACATGATTGAATCCTTTCAACAACGCAAAGAAGCTAAATATCGTATAATTCACGATTATTTTACGAGGAATGTCATTTAATCATTGCCACTCAGCCTTACAAAAACTTCGATGATTTCTCTTTTGATATCAGCAATAAAACTACAGAATAAAACGGCAATGTTTAGCCGCTACCTGAAAAATACTGAATTCGACTTGTAAGCTGGCATACGCACAAAGGTTCCAGGCATGACGAATTTTACGCTCTCGCCAGTAACGCCAGTAGTCTCGCTTCGCGTTGGCGTACGCTTACAGTAAAAGTGTGGGTTCATCACGGTTTAACAACGGTTGGCTCCTGTACAAAGGTATAGGAAGAGTTGTTGAATGTCTAATTAACAAATACTGAGGCAGTGAATGCTAAACATGATATCATTTAGCCGAGATCAAGTACAGAAACAAGTAGAAAATAGAAATCCATCAATAATGTTTATTGAAGATCATATGGCGGAGGATCACCATTGTACAGCATTGTGATCCGCCGCCACATGATCATGAGCCACATGAGTTACAGTAATTAGTACAAATGAAAATCATAAATTTTTGTTTCAGAAATTGAAAGGCCAATGTCTAAGAAACAAAATAGTACTAGACAAGCTCATAATAAACATCAAATAAATAAACTACATGCATGTAAACATGTCTTGATGAGTAAGAATGCAACAGAGCCACCCCAAGCATCCCAAGCTTGTTTAAAATGAGTTGTTGAGTTGGGAAATGAAAGGAGAAGGAAAAAACATTTCACATTGGATTTTTTGAGACATACTTTCTTTTTTAGGCCAAGAATTATTAAGTTGTCAACAACATCCCAGAATGTTAAGCCAATTTTATTGAGAGTTTTTTTACATGACCATCCCAGCAAGTCAAGTTGCCTCATGATATTTGGTGGTACCAAACATAGTGTTGGAAGTTGAGGGGGAAGAAATCAAGGAAGTTCCTGTTAACTCATTTAAAATATTTTCCAACTGCAGGATGACTAGGAACATTCATTTATAAACATACTAGCTTTAGGTTTGATGAGTTGGTAAAACAAGTTAGCTGCTTTTGAGATGTAATTGCTAAATAGATTTTCAATTACCAAACCCCAATGAGTCACATATTGAATTCTTTCAGTAGTCTCAAATTTATAGACCTATTTGGTTATTTATAGGGATTGGTTTATCACATCCCTAAACACTAAATGAAATTTCAACACTTCAACACTGAATTGCTTGCAATTGAGTACCACAATACAAATAACAAAAGTAGCAACAACAAAGTTGCCTCAGAGCATTGTGTTATTCCATTTGAAATCCATACTCCCCCTATGGAAGGAATGACCTTCCATACAGGGAGTGTGAATTTCAAATGGGAGTACCTGATCGATGAATGGATGACTCAATTTAAAATCTACACCCCCTTCGTTTGATATTAAGGTCATGTTTTCCACAGGGGTGTATGAATTTGACCTTGAATAACCCATTTGTGGTGTGAATCCATCTAAGCAGTTGTTCCTTTTCTACAATAAAAATGATGCTGGTTTTTGTTTTGCAGAAATTATCAGAAGCTGCAGAAGATCAGAATGTGGATGCATATACAGATGCTGTAAGTACAAATTACCAAGTATGAAAAGAAATTCTGTCATCTAAAAGTTTTCCTGGTTTGTTTTTTTGTAACCTTATATTTTAGATCAAGTATAGGGAACATGCGACTTAGGGGCTGCATGCATTCCAAGTGATGACTGTAGTCCAGCCATCTAGAAAAGAAGAAAGAATTTTAGGTTATATTCTTGCATCAGCATAAATTAGAGAGTTGTAAATGTTTTTGTGATAAAACTCAAAAGGGTGGTGATGCATTTGCAAATTGAATTATTCAGTATCTAACAAATACTAATACTGGGATATGCTGCATATTTTACCCCATTTTTGAAAAAGTTTAAAATGAGGCAAAATACACAAAATCTGCATCCATGGTCACCAGAAACCTTGTTTTCCTGGGCTCGGGCCCAATTCCGGAACATGTTACTAAGCATGCTAACTCGCCGGGTGTAAACACACATGTGCTACACATCGGTACGCTATTAAAAAACAGGCACTATACACAGTATAGGAATAAAACGTTTAGTGACTATCATTAAGTAGGCTTAAATCTAATGGGAGCTTAGACAACTAAACTTTTTATTGAAGGTCTGATTCAGAGTAGGTCTACGTACAGGGAGGTCAATGTGTAACTGACTCAAGGACTACTGGGTGAAAAGGTGGTCCAGCCCAGGTATAGATTAATAGACAGAGACTCTACTCTGTTGCTTGTATCTTGCTATGTATGGCACTGTAACAGTGTCAAACATTTTTCAAACTTTCTCGCCTATACCACATTGATTGCGGTAGTTTCAGCATTTAAAATATTAACCAACAAACAGCCACCATGAGAAAAAGATTCCACTTTCCAAACACATGTATTAATATCTTTGTTTGAATAATCTTGCATAAGTGTTTGTATTGTGTCGTAAAGAATCTATTATTTTATAACAAAAACTATTCTATTTGTTTCAGGTGAAAGATTATGATTCCATTTCTCGATTGGACCAGTGGCTAACAACAATCCTACTTAGAATTAAGAAGGCCGTCGGCGGTGATCCAGATTTGCGATGAGCCACCCATCGCTACCACTCACTACTCAATAGAATTTATCATTATCATGTATCATGCTTCCCTGTCGCATGGGCTGGTCAGCCAGAGTACAACTTGCCCCCTTTTATAACATGTAATTCACAGGCTAAGCATAATTTTATTAACTCCAAACTGAATAGTTTCTTTTTCGAAAAGAAATGGGAAAATAATTATGCATGTTTATGAATTCTTGTAGGAATCATCAATGGCAAGGTTACCAAGGTGTTGAAATGATTTCAAGTCATCTTTCCATTGAATATAGGCCATCTTAGCATTTATTTTTGCACTTTTAATGCTACAATCTGCTACTACAGCTCAAGATCATATTCTTATAATGTATATAATCCATTTACATATATGTCTATGAAAGAAAGCTTAAAATTGCAAATTTAAAAGCAAGTGAAACAGTACAAAATTGGTAAAGTGCAAACAAAACAAATCACTCTGGATGACATTCCACAGATAATAATATGTATGCACAGTTGAATGGATTTTTATGGTCTGATAACTTGGTGCTAAGATGGCTTGATTGGCAATCTTTTTTAAATTTGTAAGTGAACGTAAATTATTTATTCAGTTTTGCGTCTATGAATCTTTTGTGCTTTTTTTTGCAAATTGGTTATGTGAAAGCATTGTGATGCATAAATTGTGTCTTTGTAAGCAAACACAAATCTGATATAGTCATCCCTCTACATGCATTATCCCATACTGTGACATGTGAATCATGCATAAAGATTCATCTATCTCTCTATGTCCCGTAGATTGGAGGTCATGGGGGTGACATGATGGCTCTTGAGATGCACAATTTCCACTGGTTTCTATATCTGTTCTTACAAATATGTCAAAATTCATCCCTGTCCCATTTTTTTATGCTATTAATTCAGGTTTTCTTTGGTCTTCCTCTCTTCCACCAACCCCTATTGGCTGTATGGTCAAACTACTGTAGCTGCCTTCATATCACAAATTCACAATTGAGATAAGATATTCATGTTTGCCAACAAAGCTTTCTATAAGTTCCCTGGCTGACTTGTTGGTTGTGTGTGAAGTATAGTAGATTTACAGGAGTCTTCACATACAGTTCATCTCAAAAGCATTTATTCACTTTTCAGTCTCTGCATTTATCTGTTTCGGATCTGTACAAGAATAGAGGTTGCCAGTGATTTATGATGTCATTGTAAGGCTTTTTGTCCCTCCAAATATGTTTCAAATGTGTTAGTGAATATGTAGCAACTGCAATTCTGATCTTGATATTTTTACACTGACTTAGCATCTTATGTGATGGTTGCCCCTATGAATTTAAACTGTGTGTTTGCCCAATCATAAACCATTAAGCCTGTAACACGTCAATAGGGCAAGTTGTAATGTTTACTACATAACTACACTCAGAACATAAAACCCACCATGTGACAGAGGTCTGCCATAATGCAATATTGTATTATATTATAGAAAACACAGATTATGAAATTATGTCTATTCCCTGTATGTACATGTCCTGACCCTTCACATCTCTTCTTATTAAATGTATGGTGTTACAAGTTTTTAAACATGTTTAAATCTAGTTCATCCTCAGAACTTGAAATGAGTATTAATAAGGCAAAAAGTTGAATTTTGAAACTTCGTAGAGTGTAATGTATTATGGTATGATGCGAATAATGAGATTATAATGAAGCAGCCAAGTGTTCATGTATTTTCACACATGGAAGAAAAATACATATGCAATTTAACTTTATCCACTACTAAATAGTATCCTTGATCACAAAGTTTTGGTAATTCTGCCTAAAGACAAAATTCAAGACTTGTGTACTGAATAAGAATTATTCATACAATCTAGGCCTATACCAAAGCTTTGACATATATATATTATATATGTTGTATAGAAATCACTTTACACCTGTCCATTATGTACACTTATAATTTGAATATGTATAGACGGAGATCTTATAAAAACATAATTGTAACTGTTTATTCCAAATTTAAGTTGACATTTACTGTTACTCTATAAAGTGGCTTGACTATGCTTTGTTTTGCCAGAAGTTTGGTAGTGATATCAGTGCCTGTACACGGTTGCTTTGTAAGCATGCTGGCAAACTGCCCGCCCTTGTTTGTAACTCTGCAGATTCATGTCTATGACTGGCAAAATAAGCACCTATGTCACTACCAAACTCAAGGTGAATCAAGGTACATGTATAGTGTTTTTTTTAAGACTTGATAGGCATTTGATGCTTCATCACAAGTAATAAACTGTCAGACCTGAAAAATTTAATATTGGTGTAATGTGACCTACCTTAATTTTAGTTTATATTGTATAAATAGATATAGAGAGAAAAATTTCTGTTATGGAATATTTGTGAAAATGTAGCATTTTTGATATGCACAAATTAATTAAATGTCTAAATTGACACTTATTTAGGGAGAGTATTATTTACTTTTAAATTTGTCATATCTACCTCCTTAGTTGTAGCTATTTATGTAGACCTGTATTTTCATAATGTTAACAAATCAATATCTACCCACCCTCTTGCATGTGGTCACTTTATTATGCCAATATTACAATTTTTTAGGTCTACATCATCAGGTAGGAAATGTGTCTGAAGAATTAGCAGGTGCCAGCTGTATGTCACTAGTTTTACAATTAAAGGTGAATAAAAATGAAGGGTTATTCTGCTCAGTAAAACCTGTAAAGTGAATGTGCAATAAAAGCAATTGTGGTCAGGGTAATACTGATTTGTTAACCTCTTAGATTGACCAATGGAGCGGACTTACTGACCTCACTCACGGGTGGGCATAGCGGTCCGCAAACTGAGTTAGTTGCCAGGGTAGCATTTGTTGATACTTTCAATGGGTTGCTCTATTAGGAAAGCAAGTTAGCTATCTCAACCTGAAGTTGCCAGTGTCATATCACTGCAAGGAGAGACAAATCAAATTCACAAGCGTTGAATTGCCGCTAATGTTTTGCCCTCGCTGCATGTATCAGCAACTGGTAGTATGATGTGGGCATAAGACATGTGTAAGTTGCCTTGTCAAAAAGGGGTCAAAACTCATCCTTGCCTAATATGGCATAATTGAAGCAATTTAACATATTTTCCCCAAAATTGTGTATGTATGGTATATTGTAATCAATACTACTCATCAGGTGTAAACTCTTCAACTAAAGTGTAATCTATCACTGATCAGATAATACCCATTTTATATTTAAAGCATTCCAAATCTAGCATGACTGTTAACATTAGTTTCCATTATTCTGTGCATGAGGTAGACACATCTGTACGCAAAAAAAACTATACTTCTTCCAACATAAAGTATAAATTTACAGCCATGTGTTCTCAAATATAATGTATATCTTTATAATCAAAGCATGTTACTTGATCAAAATAGAGTTGGAATTACATTATCAGAAATGTTCACAGTTATTTGCTGTCGGTTGAGCGTACAAGTATGTACATGATTGTCTGACCATTTTTATCTTTTACATGTACAACAGGATTTGTTATGAGTCATATATATATTATGGTTATGGAGTGTATTATGGAGTGTACCAAAATTTTGAACATTTCTGATACAGAGTTGTGGCAAGTCATTGTATAGCAGTATGGGTGCCTCCAGCATGTCTGGGCATAAAATATATTCACATATTTTTTATTTTGAAAGAGATGTAAATTTTCAGTACCCCACCTAAGATCTAGGAGATTTTGGGTAAAATATATATTAAGTGCCATGTTTAGTTTTTATTCAACTCAAGTGTATGAATTAAGAATAAAAACAAGTTATATTTTGTTTGGGTGAATTTTGGGATTTCATGGAGCAGTTGTTGGCACCAAATATATTTCAACTTGCAACAAGTCTGTGCTATATGAAGTTGGAACAAGTGAAACCTAAGGAGTTGATATGCAATGTACCATTATTGGGGCAAAATGTAGGCCCTCAAAAAATAAAGGCATGTAATGCGATTCCATTATTGAAGTACTGTATTTGACCTATGTGGATATTTGTTACTGAACTTTTGTGTACTAGTTGACAAGCACGTAATGACGTACGCACCAGGTGGGTTTGTTTAGCACCAGCAGTGTTAATTGATTGAATATGTATCCATCAGTCATAGATATACAAGGGTTTGAATGAGAGTGTAATTTGCCTTATTAATTTCTAGTTTATAGCATGCTAGCTTGTAGCATCTAAGGGCTGCCAATTGTCAGTCATTGAATTAATTTTTTTTACATTGGGGTGCACTTTTGCACCGCATTTTGAAAGTTGTGGTGCAATTTCATCTGACGCAGTGCAATTTGAGTGCAGTCTCAGACAATCAATACATAAGGTCAGTACAATGTGGTATCACAATTTTGCACCACACTTTTAAAGTTGTATCGCAACAGGCAAATTTTGGGGTGCAAATTACACTGCGATAGGGCTTATTTCAGATGCTGGCTGCTGCAGACTTTTATTGGATGTAGAATATTCGATGCAACATGTCTTCATTAATTTATTCCCATTCTATTGCCAGTAATGTTGAACTTCTAAGGAATGTTTGATGATGTAAAATCGATAATATATTTCCACCAGACATTCAACATAACATATAATTGAGTTTCCATCAATACACATTTGTTAGAAGATGTAAAAAGATTGTATTTTGAATACTTGTTGAATGAATATTCTACGTCAAAGATTTCAAGCCTGTATAGCCCTTAAATTATACAAGTGAAGTTCCAGTGAAGTTTGTGACACCTCTTTCCTAATTTCTTGTGCTACACAGCCAGACTCCTCTATTGATTGTCAAAGTGGCAGGTGTATTTCCACACCATATAGATACTCACAGTATTACGACCATTATTGCATAGTTATTAGATTTCATGTGGTAGTTGACTGTTATGGGTGGCTTATGTACACCGGTAGTATTTGGCCATGGCAAACAATACAGGAGTTACAAGGCTGTGTGTTTTCTTGTTCCTCATTATTTTTTTATCAACACTAAATGGAAAGTGCATGTGACAATAAATATTATGAATGTCTCTGTCAATATGGCTTGATTTCTTTTCATTTCAATTGTGATGTGTTAGTATGCATGAAGTGGTAGAAAATATCCCACAAGACAATCTTCTGTGCCCTGTCATTAACCACAATGTTTTAATGTTTCTCCCTTTGTTACTTGTCAATGGCTGAGTGGCACATAGATACATATCCATTAGCTGGTGAATGTATAATTGCCTGTATGATATATAGGGCGTGCACCAGGCATGGGGGAATATCGTCACAAGCAATCGTCATGATCAGTACACACCAAATGGACTCATGTCTTTGTGCCACTGAGCTATGGAAATTATATCCCAGGTGATGATTACACAACACCTATGCTTTATTTGTAATGGATGACAAAATACCTAAACATTGTGTCTTGTACCATCTGATTCCTACTAGTGTGAAACCACAGTGGGTGAAACTTTCATTTCAAATTCATCATGAATTATGATAACTTGATTCAAGAACTTTTTAAATTGACATGGCAGGAAGTGGTAATCAATGCATTAGTACTAGAAATGGGACCAACTGTTGGCATTGAGAGCAAAATTATGTATCTTATAATGAAAGGGGGTTAGACTAGTAGAATGTGGAATTCATTAAGCCCCTATATAATCCTATGGGAATTCTGCCATTGTAGATTGTCAGAATGGGTCCAAAATGGTGTACATTAGCATTTTTGATGAAGGCCTGAAATAAGCTAGAAATACTTATGCTAGGGTTACAAAGCTATGTGCATATAGCTGTCTTTTCTCAATTTGAGAGCTGTAGAGAGTGGATTGGCATGCCATCATTGTGTGATTGTGTCGCCAGAGAACGGACAAGTGGCTCTTCTATAAGTGTGCATACTCCTCGCAGGATTCAGTTAGCATACATGATTCAAAACTGCCACTGCGAAATCCAACATGGCATTAATCTCAATCACAGCTTGAGACACTGTAATAGTGCATGTAATTGGAACAACTCATGCATATTGCAAACCTGCAACACATTACACATTTGTCAAAATGTGGTATGGTACGCCAAAATGATACATTATTTTTTCCATCCATGAGTTACGCACAAACGCCTATAACCATCAAAGACCAAAGCTCTGTGCTCATCTAATATATATTACCATTAATTTAAATGCATGTCTTGTACTGAACATGAAATGCTACTTATTCTGATTCAGGGTGTTCCTGACTGATCCATTTATATATCTAACAATGTTATGTATCCAAACTTACAAATATATTTCCAATATTATATGACAATGGCAATAAAGACTTCAATGTATAAAACGCATGGAAATTTAAAATGTGATAGCCAAAAACTCTAAATCGCATAGAGATGTGCTCTTGATTTGTCTATACAGTTTGTACATACATTCTGCTGTATTATAATTTTACTTATAGCCAGCATTTAATTACAAATACTGTTCTTTCATTCATTTCTCGTCATCCATAATGTAAAAAACATGGCGTATTGTAGCACATAATACTATATATGATCTGTACATTTATTATTTGTGTCCTTTTTATACTTCATACCTGTAATATTATTGTGTTAATTGCATACAAATATGTATTATAAAGACATGTAACCAATTTAAATTATCCAAAAGTTATATGAATTATAGTTGTAAATGTAAAATACTCTTGTACCTATAGATTGTTGTAGGATAGATAAAACATTTGGAATTCAAAATAAATGTGCTAAATTAAACATAAACAAGACAAATAGATGTTGTAGATTCATTGCTTGGAGTTTGCACAGAAAATGTTTTCCTAATAGAACTCAGCAAACACAAAAATGTTTTTAAAACATTAACGCTATATAAACTCGCTTTTGGTACAAATGTTTTTAAAGTTTTGACAACATTTAAATGTCGGGTAGTAAAGGTAATAAAAAATTTTTAAGTTTTTCATATTAAATGAAAAAACACTACAACATTTTTAAAATGTTGTAAAAATGTTATTGCATAATATTTTTAGCAAACAGTTTTGAAAAATATTTTAACAACACTTAGTAACATTATGTTAAAATGTTTGGCATTAAGCTTTTAAAAATGCTTTCCGAACGTTATTGAAACCTTTTAATACTCTTTATATAATCGGACATATCTGTAAAAAAATGTTTGCTGGGAGTATGGCTATTTGAAAATAGCAGTTCAATTAAGTGTCAAGTCATAACCATAGTAGTCTAGTGAACCTCTCAGACTTCGATGAGTGCCCAGTACAGCACCAGGCCCCTGGTATGTGCTGCATGTTTTCAAAAGTAGAGTCTTAGCCTAGGAACTGATTTTTGTCACCAAAACAGGGTCTTCACTGCTGAAACTTTTCCATATTTTGCAAGATCAGTAGTAGTAAGCATAACAATTATGTCATCCACACCCTGATCAGCAGTAGATAGCATAGCAAGTATGTTATCCACACCCTGATCAGCAGTAGATAGCATACTAAGTATGTCATCCACACCTGATTAGCAGTAGACTAGATAGCATACCAAGTATGTCATCCATGTCCTGATCAGCAGTAGATAGCATACCAAGTATGTCACCAAAATACCAAAATGGCGGCCATTTTGAAATTCATTATGGCTGTCAAATCATTCCATCTGAATACCACAATAAAAATATTCATTACTACATCCAGTAATGTACATCTGACCAAGCTTGTCCCAGTGGAACCAACAATACGGAGTGAAAAATGGATGAAATATGGGTATTTTTTAATTAAATTTTTTTTTTATCAGCAGTATATAGCATACCAAGTATGTCATCTATACCCTGATCAGCAGTAGGTAGCATATCAAGTATGTCATCCACACCATGATCAGCAGTAGAAAGCATACCAAGTATGTCATCTATACCCTGATCAGCAGTAGATAGCATACCAAGTATGTCATCCACACCCTGATCAGCAGAATATAGCATACCAAGTATGTCATCCACACCCTGATCAGCAGTAGATAGCATACCAAGTATGTCATCCACACCCTGATCAGCAGTAGATAGCACAACCAAGTATATCATCTAGACCCCGATCAGCAGCAGATAGCATACCAAGTATTTCATTCACAACCTGATCAGCAGCAGATAGCATACCAAGTATGTCATCTATACACTGATCAGCAGTAGATAGCATACCAAGTATGTCATCCACACCCTGATCAGCAGTAGATAGCATACCAAGTATGTCATCCACACCCTGATCAGCAGTAGATAGCACAACCAAGTATATCATCTAGACCCCGATCAGCAGCAGATAGCATACCAAGTATGTCATCCACACCCTGATCAGCAGAATATAGCATACCAAGTATGTCATCCACACCCTGATCAGCAGTAGATAGCATACCAAGTATGTCATCCACACCCTGATCAGCAGTACATAGCATACCAAGTATGTCATCCACACCCTGATCAGCAGTAGATAGCATACCAAGTATGTCATCCACACCCTGATCAGCAGTACATAGCATACCAAGTATGTCATCCACACCCTGATCAGCAGTAGATAGCATACCAAGTATGTCATCCACACCCTGATCAGCAGTACATAGCATACCAAGTATGTCATCCACACCCCGATCAGCAGTAGATAGCATACCAAGTATGTCATCCACACCCTGATCAGCATTAGATAGCATACCAAGTATGTCATCCACACCCTGATCAGCAGTACATAGCATACCAAGTATGTCATCCACACCCTGATCAGCAGTACATAGCATAACCAAGTATGTCATCTAGACCCCGATCAGCAGTAGATAGCATACCAAGTATTTCATCCACACCCCGATCAGCAGCAGATAGCATACCAAGTATGTCATCCACACCCTGATCAGCAGTAGATAGTATAACCAAGTATGTCATCTAGACCCCGATCAGCAGTAGATAGCATACCAAGTATTTCATCCACACCCCGATCAGCAGTACATAGCATACCAAGTATTTCATTTACAACCTGATTAGCAGTCAGTATAATAAACATTTTGCATTTTATACCTGCAATTATTGTGAATACAAATCAAAGTAAAAACCTCCCGTTCTCAATTAGGTGGAGCTTAAAAGCTATACTGAAAATAAACTCCAATTTATGCCACTCTCTTCTGTCATCTTTTGGAATAGAGAGTAGCATAACATCACCAGATGTTTGTTGTGACTGCTTGATAATATCCATGGCACTGTACATAGCAATAGCTACAAAAATTGACCAGAATGATATCAATCATCTATTGAAATCATGAAACTCGTTGCTGAAGGAGATGATATTATTAATAGCCTATAGCACATTACATCATATTCAATATATCATATCATGACTATAATAGTCTTTGTGATGCTCTTGGCGAGATATCACAAGACAATTCTCGAAATAAAATATATTGATTTTATTCAGCTATGTTATAAGGCCAGCCGATTACGAGCTGAGTTTGACAATTTACTTTAACCATGTTAACTTCCACGGCAACTTCAAATATGTCAATTTAATTTTTTGTTCAGATTTACTTCAACGCGAACGTCTGATTGGTTACTGCACCAACAGCATCTTGTCGCTTAAACTTGTGACATGTGTATCAAATGGGCGATCAAAAGAATGTGTAAGGGACCCGGCGCATCCCTTTTGTTTGGTCAAGTGGGTTATTGGTGGCAATTCAAGACAAAAAAGACTCTAGCTTAGGCGCTTCGTTTGAATAAACATGAATGAACTCTCAAGGCAATGAAAAAGGGCGGGAAGGGACCTCAAGATAAATTATTAATGAAAAGGGCGGAAAATTATGGAAACTACCGGTATGTAACTACCAGCAGAGCCATTGCTCCACGTGGTGGGGGTAATTGGGGAATGTAACACCACTAATTCTTCAATATTAAAAAAAAAATGTTGAGAAAAATATTTTGATCCTAGCCCCTCCCTCGGGAAAATTGGCAAGAAAGGCCTAAAACGTAAAATATCACGGTGGCCAGCTTATAACAGGGGGAGGGTCAAGTATGAGGACACAATGTTCTACGGGGGAGCTGTCCTCCCACTAGCTACCATCACTGCACCTCCCTGTTCACTTCCAATGCCCTCCCTCTCCTCCTCCCTACCCCATTTCTTACCAGACGTTAGACACAACCAATGACATGTTCAATTTAAAAATATATGTACCTAAGAAGACCAGAAGTATGCTGTGCTGTTCGCTCCAGACTAAAAACAGGCCATTTACACGGGAACTTAATCCCTCCCGTTGAAGTTATTAAGAAACTTCATTTTGTACGTCATGTGCACACAAAAAGTATATACCAAGCTTGACGTTTGGAACAGAAAATCATTTTAACCTAATTCAATAAGTAAGTTTCGACAACATGGCGTGTTTTTTACGCAAACCAAATTAGATTTCCAATAATTTGTCTTTTAACTAGAAAATAGGTGATAAGGAAATATGGAAACTATTTAAAAATTGACATATATTTCACTCGACTTAAGTTAATGACAGTGGTTTTGGACAATCCTCTATAATCCTCTAGATGTTGAAGTTTGTGCTTTTGAACCGCATTTCGCAAACTCTCTGTTGTCCTTTAACAAGATATCTGCTTCTCTTCATGGTTGCATGGCTTTGCAAACAGCAACTGATACTTTGAAGAATGATTTCTGAGACCACTTTAAAAAGGGCGGATTTCACCCTTTTAATTTATAATCAAATAGCCTTAATAAGTCAACACTGAAACCTCATAATGTAATTTATCAACATCAGATTCATATATTTATTTTCTGTACAGCACAAAAAAGTATTTAAACGAGATCAGTATTTGCTTTTGATGAGTCTGAACTGCAGAAAATGCTAGACAGTCGTATCGGGACTTTCCACAAGAACAACTTGAATTTGGATTCATCAGCATTGTATGTTTATAGTACGATTTAGTATTTAGAAACTTTTAAGTTTCTAAATACTAAAATACTCCTGTTCTCACTAAGCTCCACAATGCTCCACTAAACCTGTTTCAAGTATAATTTTGTGCTTTATATATTAAAACTCTGGCAGAAAATCCCAATGACAACGGTCCACATTATTCTATCCGTAAGTTTATTATTTTTTGGATCGTTTTGAAATATATTGTAGCTTTGAATGTTATTTGGCATATGCACACAGTACATTTCAGTTCATTCCAGTCAAGTTCGGTTAAGTTCTTTAGTTCACATATAGGAAAGTGTTTGGTGATCTGCGTCCTGGATTAGAGACAACATCAGGGGTAGCATCAGCAGCCATCTGGGCCCAGACATCAGCTGGAGCCATATCTGGGTTAGACTGGAGGATGAGAGCAGCAGCACCTAATGGATTCGAACAAATAGATATAAAACAGTTAGCAAATTAAAAACAAAACAAAAACGTGTATCCAGGGTATCCAAGAAAACCAGTAGGAATACTTTTGGGAGAACTCTATTTTCACTTTGATTAGCATGGCAACATTATTTTTTACATTTTCAAAATGCTTGGAATTTATTCATATTATCTGCCAAGTCTCATATTTATTTACAAAATACTTTTGTCATCTGTGATTTGAAAACAATAATGCATTGTTAATTTTAGTTCATGTCCAACCCAAACATTAACAACATACGATTTCTGTCAAACTTAAACAAATGTAAAAATAATATTAGTCATAACCAGAAGGAGTAATATCTGCCAGGAAAGTTTGCTATCAATGTGAAGCCAAAATAAAATGTGTAAAATTTAAATTTAAATAAAATTGTAAAATGAAATAAAGAACATTCACTATCTTGACTCTTTCATTGTGGAACGCAATGGGGAATTATCATATTACGATAACAGTTTTTAAAATTTGCTATTTTATCACAAATACCAGCAAATTTAGCTGATTATAACTAAGTGTAAGTTGGAACATGTGTAAAATTTAAAAACAGGCACATAGCGTAGCCACCCAATAAAAACAAAATGTCGGGTTAAGTTTTAATAACATAAGTTTTAATAACATAAAGGTAAAAGTGTAATATAATTAAGTGTCCATTAATATATTTTGCAATAACATTTTGTTTTTAGTATTTTTTTCAAAAACGTTTAAAAAATCTTTTCATGATCTTTATATAGCCCGACAATTTTAATGTTATTAAAACGTTTTGATCAAAACCAAAGCGCATTTATAACATGTTATAACATTTTTAAAACATTTTTGTGTTTGCTGGGCAGCATGCCGCGCCGTCCACTGAATGGTGTAGGTTCCATTATATTCACTAGGAGAGGGGAATGGGACTGATAGTGAGGGAACACTATAACTCTACAGGGGGCATCGACTTACCAGAGACATGTGGGCAGGCCATGGAGGTTCCACTGATGGTGTTGGTTGCATCAGGTTCACCAATCCAAGCAGAAGTGATGTCTACACCTGGAGCAAAGATGTCTACACATTCACCATAGTTGGAGAAAGAAGCACGGACGTCACTGCTGTCAGTGGCACCAACGGTGATGGCCTGCATCAAAAATTAAAAAAATACTTATTTTCGGTAAATAGTATAGAAAATTACACATGTTAGTGCATTGTTATGCAAGATTATGATTTAATTACTTTTATCATGTTTATATTATTTTGCTCTAACTTGGTGATGAACTGTATTGTAAGTTAATAAGATCGGTGCATGTGTTTAGCGATTGCGACAGGCAGCAAACACCAGTTTTAAGCTTACTAAAATGATATGGCATGGGCATTTCTCCATTTTGGTAGTGTTTTGATTGACAATATGTTAAGGGTCTTGTTTTATTAGAGGAGCGTTTATTACAGTCAATACGGTATTCAGCCAATAATAGTAAAAACTGTTGACATTATGGGACATGAATTTTCTATTTTTTGTATGTTCAAATTTGCCCATTATTCCATAAGATAAGTATAATGGATTCAGTTTTTGATCTTACATTAGCAGCTCCGGCAGGAGAGTAGTTGCAAGCATTGGCATTGCTGTTACCAGCGGCAACAGATACGACAACTCCGGCATTGTGCATAGTATCGACGGCACGATCCATGGCAGATGAAGAGCCACCACCGAGGGACATAGAAGCAACAGCTGGACGTACACCATTGGTGGCTACCCAGTTCATTCCTATAGTACAAGAAGATACCGGTAACATACACGTTTCAAAACAATGAAAGCCAATACAGATACAAAGTTTTTAATTTGTCAAAACCAATAAGAAGAAACTTACTTTCTTGCTGACAGTTTCGTCAGTGAACCACTGACTTTTTTGAAGCGTTTGATGTTGATGTGATGATCCAACAGCTGATGATTTTGGTCCACTGTTGGAGACTGCTAGCAAGACTAACATCGCTACCGGAAGTGACATAACTTCCCACCAGTTATCAGCTGTTGGATCATCACAACAACATCAAGCTTCGAAAAAGTCAGTGGTTCACTGACGAAACTGTCAGCAAGAAAGTAAGTTTCTTCTTGTTAGTTTTGACAAATCAAAAACTTTTAGATTGTATAATAATCCCAAACCTGATTAACTTGTTTAAAAAAAAAAAGAAGTTTATATGCCTATAGCCAGATTATGTGCTGCTTTGTGATTGTTTCTAAAACCATTATGTATTTATAACTAAACGGAAACTTGCTTGATGCTTGAAAACTCGTAAAGGGCTATTTTGAGAAATATGCATTGAGCATACTAATGCACATTATCCTTGGGCTTTCAAATAATAGATTTTGTAAAAGCTCTTCAGAAGTTTTGGTCAAATAATGCAAGAAATATCTCACAATTTCAAGCTCTTTTGTGAATATCTGCAACTTAATCTCTAAACATACTATGCAACCCAAGTAGAGCTGTTAGTTGTACTTATTAAAGAACATCAAATTCCCCTTGCCTCTCCTATTCCAGGAGTAAACTTACCATCAACAACACCAGTGGTAGATCCAGATCCTAGACAGCTGAGTACACGGATACCATATGCCATACTGTTCTTGGCTACACCCCAGGTAGAGCCACTAGTGGTACCAGCGCAGTGAGTTCCATGTCCATTGCAGTCAACACCACCACCCTATAATATGAGATGTGATAAGAGCAACTGTTATGGTGAAATCCTTGCTAATGAAAATCCTCTTTCTAGTTCATATCACCACAAACTTGGTGTGCTACAAATGGTTTTCTTTACTGAATATCAAGACTCTCTTGGAGATCAAGACTCTCATCTTTTTTTTTTTTTTTTTTTTTCATTCAACCTTTCTAGTTCTGACTTTTGTTCTATCCTTCTATTATTCTATATTGGTATTGAACAAGTCCATATATGTAAAATTTAAAAAAAACCCAGAAAACAAAACAAAACAAAAAACTTAAGACCTGCAAAATTCTCTGTTGAAAGCTCCATGTAAGCTCATGTAAGTGGACGTCTTTTTACTAAATGTATCATATGAAATGCGATATACTTACAATTCCTCCAACAACATCATAGGCCATCTCGCAACGTCCACCAACACCACCAAAGTCAACATGGTCTGGGCTGACACCGGTATCAATGACGTATACATTCACGCCAGTACCATCATCTAGGTGATATAAGGATAACAACATTATTAGTTTCAAAACAACGCAGGCGCGTAAAAGAGTGCAAAAATCTGGCCATCATACAGAGAGCAAAGAGCATGCAATAGAAATTTCATTTTGGTGCTCCCAATATTACCTAAGAATATTTTTATAGGGAAACATCTCTCCTCGCTCCATTTGGTTAGCCCTTTTACACATAAACCTCCTAAAAACCATCCTTTCCCTTTATAAATTAATTTCTTCTCTGCAAACACTAACCATTGGACAGACAGTGTCTAAACCACCAAGGAAGAACAACCTAGGGTTGAAGTGGGCCCACCGTGGCTAAATAAAGTTGAAACTCAGGTCCAAGTTGCTATTTGATATTTTGCTGAAACTGCATTGGGCTATTACAGTTAAAATCCATACACCCCTAAGGAGGACATAACCTCAATCTTCCCGTAGGGAGTGTCAAGTTGAAATCTACACGTCCTGTGTGAGAGATTAAGGTAATGTCTTCCACTGGTGATGTGTGGATTTCGACTGGAATATAACATCTCTTTAACAAGATATCCTGATACCTGATCTGATTTCTTCTCCCATCCTCACATTGACCCCAATATCCCGACTTACTATCTGAAGCATAGACACCATCCAATGGGAGAGCTCTCTGATCTACACGGTCAAGACCCCAGGTAGCACCTTGTTGTACTCTCATCAAACCATCTTCTTCAACAAACAGAACATCTTTCAAGCCACGTACCTGTTTAGTGAAATAAAGAAGTGGTGTAAGTTTTTACAAGTTCAACTTTAAATCATTAAAAACTTTTGGTATAAAATTGAAACTAACAGAACAAGAGTTTGGTTAAAGAATTTTTCAAGATTTCTTTGGTATAATTTGAAATTAACAGTCAGCAGATAAAATACACTTTATTTTTTACATTACGTTTTTTCATTACTTTGCAGAAATAAAGTGTTACAAGTTTACAAGTTCAACTTTGTGTAAGTGTTGGGTTACCAAAAATCTTCGAAATAGCTCTGGTATAAAATTGAAACTAACAGTCGGCACATAAAATACACTTTATGTTTCAAACATACACTTTGAATCGCTGCCACAAAAGTATTAGAAAACTACATTACCTTCTCAAGAATTTCAGCATCCATGTCGACAGCCAGCATGTTGAAAGCTTTGAATTGTTTCTGGACACGGGCACGCACTGTGTTGAGACTGAAGGCAGCAGACTCCATGTTGGCACCATCCTAAAAAAATCATACAATAAAAACGCTAAGTTAAATTTCATAAATGTTCCTTTTCATTCGGATATGTATTATCAAAATACGAAGCTGAATTTGTTATCTAAACTTCTTATTTCTAATATGGCTGTATAATTACAGTTATCATTATACTTTCAAATAAGGAAGAGGCTTCCTCTCCTGACTCTGAACTTCATTTACTAACTCAATGATATAAGTACTTTCTATAAACCTCTTTATTAATTTACAGGGGGAAAATGATTATGTAGTGACAAGGGGAACAGAATGCACGGTAAGAGGTAGTGCAGTTATACTAAGTATCTTACCTTAAGAACAACGATGTATTTGCCTGGAATCCTTTCCTGAGCCTTTTGCAGTGGAGCAATGGCTGTGGCAGCAGCCACTAAGCAAGCTAAGATGAACACACGCATGGTTATAGATTCCTTGGTTTTTCTGAAACTGAAAAAGGAAAGAATCACGAGCACATTAATAAAACCAGTATAAGTTTGAAAATGAAAAAAAAAAAAAAAAAAAACAACAACAAAACAAACACAAAAAACATGTAAGTTAAGTTTTAATTTACTGAAGACAAATTTTAGGTTCCTAATTCAATTGCAAATTAAAACATAGCTGTAACTATATAATAGCTGTATGTCCATTGCTGCTATTGGTGGCTTGGTTGTACTTACCTCAAGAGCGGCAGAAGAGAAAGTGAATATTGGCGATTTTCCAAGGGTTTATATACTCTCTCCATCCCATGATAACTGGTCTTAATACCGGACATAGATAACATAAAGAAGATTATATTGATAACAAACACATGGCCTAGACATTATGTTATATGACATCAGGTATGTTTTCACTTTCAGCTATCCTTTTATATTTTTGTACGAAATTGCATCAAATATTGCACTGTTTATCAAAGTTGACATTTGATAAGGACAATATGATTGTTTCCGTTTATACAATAATATTATTCCAAATATTTCACACAATACAAAATGTTATCTCGAATTTCTTTTTAAAAAGGGATGTACCAGGATACACAATTCTAGATGTTAGACAACTGCTGTTTTCAGAGCCCCAGCCACCATGGCCACACATCACCATCCAAAATTAAGAGTCACCCCTCCCTGAAGACAGCCATGTGGTTTTAGGGTTGTCAAATCTGCTTCTATACCATTTTCCCTGATGTGGTAGTGAATGCGCAATTTATTTGGCAGCTTCAAATAACTAGCGTTCTCTCAAAGCGCTGGCAAGCCGCAAGCAGAAATGATACAGAGTACGGTATTGCTGTCCGCTACAGTACCTTGAATTCTGATTCTCACATTACTTTTAGCTACTTTGACAAAATACAGTGGTTCCGGAACCAGAAGGGGATGGGGCTGTGGGGCCGCCCCAATGATTTTGGTGGGGGCCCAAGTACGTTAGGACCCCAATAATTCAAGGTAAAATTTCTAATTTTAGGGCAAAATTCATAACTTAATCTACAATTTAAAAAAAATGTATGCATCCAAAATCTTCCGCGACACGGTCCTCCCGGGGACACACTCTCCCGCACCCACCCCTTTCAGCGTTTTGCACCTCGTAGAAGGTCTCATATTGATAGCCCCCTCCCCCGCCATTGTTAAAAATCATCTGGAGCCTCTGAAATATTAAATTAAACAAATCCGGTCCTAATATTCTAAAAATATCCCTACCCTTAGTTTAACATAATGAATTTTTGTGTGCCTTTTCAACTGTGTGAATATACGAGTAAATATACGACACAACAAATTGGGTTCCATCTCAGTCAAATATAGTAATTTCTAAATACCAATCAGGTTCAATTACCTCTCTTCTTTGTTATATATCAGATATTAACTACCTATTATTTTTCATACATACCTTTATATTTGATTACAACTGCCAAAATAATTTATGATAAATGATGAAAATTAACACCAAACATAGGTTGGATCTTTAGTTTTCTATTTTATCTAAAATAGATCCAAGTTGATATTATCAGCAAACATTGCTACCTCTATTTAAGCATTACAGACTGATTGTTATCTCTTGATATATATATGTCATGTTTTATTTGCATAATCATTATATTTTGTAATGATAACCCAGAGCTTAAATTACAAATGTCATATTGACAATATGATGACTACTTGCCCCTAACATGCCTAAGTGGATGTATAAAAATATATTACTTTCACTAAATTTCACTAAACCTAGATACAAATTTAAACTATATTGTAATGTAGGGTTTTCTAAAATTAGTGCATGAAACTCAGGTTAGGCTAATTCCTTATTCCAAAGATTCATTATTCCAAAGGGTCATTACTCCGTAGGTTTATTGCTCCGAAGGCTTATTGCTCTGAAGGTTCATTTCTCCAAAGGTTCATTTCTCCGAAGCTTCATTAATCCGAAGGTTCATTACACCAAAGGTTCATTACTCCGAAGAGTCATTATTCTAAATTTACAGCAAGGTTCGTTACTCGAGGGGTCATTAGTCCGAAATTCGGAGTAACGCCGAGCCTTTGGTGTACATGTTGTATAATTTGACCCTTCGTATATGGTCGAATCCAACCAAAAGTGTCCACGGGCCAAAAATAAAAGTCCGAAATAAAAATGTCTATACAATTTTTTCCTTTTGCCCATTGATTGATGACATATTGGCCTTATAGGAACCAAAAGTGCCATTACTAATCTTGAAAAATAAATCCAGGACGTGTGATAGTAAATGTGATATCAAAACCCAATGTTACCTACGAATACCACTAGGATGCTTTCACTATCGCAATACTAATCAACCTACAACAAATGGAATATTCCCATTAATGCTTTTTTCGTGTAATGTATTATTATTATTTTTATAACGCGATCAATATGATCTTAGTCAATTTATGCTAGTTTATTTTTGAAAATGAAGTTTAGGTCAGTTTCTGTATTTTATTTATCAAATGAGTATGAATCAATTTACATGTTTTCAAGAATATTAGGAATTATACGCATACACCTAACGCTTTATACAATGAAAAGGTGAAGAAACCCGTGTATTCGTAGGTAACATGAGCGATTTAACAATATCTATATTGAGTTTAGAGGTTTAAATTTTGCTATTATGGTAATAAATTAACAAAATGGTAGTTTTTAGATCTCTTTCAGATGGCATGTCCAAATGAATAAATGCTATTACCTTTAGTAGTTAATCAGCAATTTTACATAATAAATAATTGTTGAATGAATCCGTATATAGGTAATAATAGTGTCCTGGGGTACCGCTTAAAGTTTTTGACAATTAATTTCCATTGGTAGGGACACTTCATTACACATGTCATGTATTATGCTGTATTCGTAAGTAACATTTCAGTATTTGTAGGTAAGAATTAGACTTTTGGTGGATATCGCAATCAAAACTTCATTTTATAAAGCACTTTGAATGTATTATTTTCTTTATGTGCGTTTATTGATACTTTAGACCCTATCATGTATTAATAATGTCGGTTCACAGCGGTTGAAAGAGGATTGAAGTAAGAAACAAAGGCACTAAAGTGACTTTAATTTGCTTAATTGCACACAAATCGCTTAAAACCGTTATTGCAGACTTGTGAAGTCCATCTTGGAGTCAGTTACGTCTTGTGGCCTTTCTTTTGAGGGCAACTACAATTAGCTTAATACCAGGGTCCATCACTGTGTTGTCTAGATCATGAGACAATGAGAACAGTCGTTTTTCCATGGTATTCGTAGGTAACCTTAGCGAAAACGTCAAAAGTTACCTTCGAATAAATCAATTTGGACACAAATTACTCAGAAACCAGAAGGTCGGTAAACATTTAAAATGAAGCACACGTGACAGTTGACAAATCCAAGTATTTATCCCTTCTAATCTTCTTTGAATCTGATTTTTCTTTCAAATGAGCAGACCGTCGTCTATTTCAATACATATTTTTCAACAATTAAGCCGTATTCACTTTTGCATGGTGGGCATGTATGTGAATTCGCATCTTTCATTGACATATGATTTGATAGCAAACATTTTGTCTTTTGTTATGTACCAATATGGGCATTGGCATGAATGGTGGTGTTTCACAATACTGTCATGATGTCAAATTGTATTCGTAGGTAACATTCGGTTACCGAAATTTACCTACGAATACTTGCTTTTATTGTTGACATCTCAGAAATATTTAAACGCAGGCTATTGAAACTTGGTAGAAATAAAGAGTGTATTACCCTGCACCTATTGCTTAACTACCGTATTGTTTACTATTCTCTCACTTTGTGGAAATGACACAGCTTTTAACATGTATTCGGAGGTAATGCATATTTTTTACCAAACCTACCTTTGTGCCATTTATAGAATTTCTGGCAGCTAAACACAATAATAAAGATGTCCGAATGCAATGCATTTCAGTATTGGACATATCAAAGCTTGTATCAATTGCGCATTTATTAGTGATTTCCATTTCTTAAAGATATATCTAGTGCTATGAAAAATTGTATTCGTAGGTAATGTAAAAAATACCACTCAAAAAATTATCACAAAAATTCATCATTATGTATACAAATATGTGAAAAATTGAACAGGCAATCTTTGAATACACATCTTTCAGGAAATCAATTTAGATTCAATCCAATGACTTCTTTTCATAACTAATTTAGATGTTTTTAAAAATACTTTAAGAAATATTTTGAAAAAATGGGTAAAAATAGCATGTTTTGGGGTCTCTCTGTCTAAGTTTTTCACAGAAGGGGGTCTTATTATATGGCGCGAAGCGTATGGTCAAGGCAAATAAACACAATACAAAAACGAATTCCAATTGATTAATACTTTTAAGTTATGGCCCTGAACATGCCGTGTACACTTTTCGTTGGATTCGACCATATAATTACGAACTGTTGTAACTTCGGAGTAATGACCCTTCGCAATAACGGTCCTTCAGAATAATGATCTGATCAAGCTTTCAATTTGAATTTGCTAATGCCGCATGTCTGCAATATTATATTAGAGGAAGTATTTAAAAGAGCAATATTGAGTCAAAATTGCTCCGAATTTATCACAAATATGCCAAAGTATTTAGGAAAGGAACTCTTCAAGGGAGTCAGATGACTCCCAATATGGAGTCATTTTAGACATAGAGTCGCAGAGTGGCTGTACTCTGCTTTTAGAGTCACCCTGACTCCAGTTTGGTTTTAAGTGAATATATAGCATACCAAGTATGTCACCCACACTCTGATCAGCAGTAGCTATAGGACACTAAGTATATCATCCACATCCCGATCTGCAGTAGTTAGCGCTGCAAGTATGTCATTCACATCCCGGTTAGCAGTAGATAGAATATCAAGCATGTCATCTACTTCCTGATCAGCAGTAGATAGCAAACCAAGTATGTCAACCACACCCTGATCAACAGTAGCTAGCACACAAAGTATGTCATCTACAGAAGGTGAATTATGAATAAAATACTGGAATAACATACGAAATTTGCAAATTTTGATCCAATCTCATTGGACTTCATCTGGCATCTGCAAGGATGCTCCTGTATTGATCGTAGTCGGAGACTGGTTACGTGTCAATTATGGATTATTGATGAATCCCATGCATGTGAAAGCTGAAATCTCAGGCCCCCTCGTTTGTTGAGAGATGGCTTCTCCACTCGTTCCGAAATAGCTTCTCGGACTCCCCGTTGAAACCACCTCTCCCCACAATTTAGTATGGTAACATCCTCCGAATTAATTTGGTTTCCGGATGTTTTCGCGTGAGTATAGCTGAATCCGGCTACCAATCACTAGAACTCTGACGCCTATGCTGTCCAAGCCTGGCTTTGAGGGACTGTTTTGTTACACCTACGTATGTTTCTATGTAGTCCGGATCCCCGCACATAAAACCTTCAACAAATTTGAATTGTTTATCTCTCGTTCTTAACATGGACTAGTTTTCCGATTAATTTGTTTACCGGTTTAAACGCTGTTGAAATACCGAAAAGTTTGTAAATGTTCTTGACTCTTTCCGAGACACCAGCAGAATAGGGAATGATTATCAGGTATTTACGAATGGTTTGTTCAGGAGAGGTGGTTTAAACGGGGAGTCCGAGAAGGCATTTGGGAACTAGTGGAGAAGCCATCCCTCAACAAACGAGGGGGTCTGAGATTTCAGCTTTCACATGCATGGGATTCATCAATAATCAATATTCCATGCCGGCTGACACTTGTCCAGTCTCCGATTACGATTAAGATGAAATTCGTTATTCCATTGTTTTATTCATAATTCATCAAGTTGTATTTTGGGTTTTGGTTTAGGTAAAAAAAAATTTAATAACATTAAAATGTCGGGTTATATAAAGGTCATGAAATCGTTTTAAAATGTTTTATATGAAAACACACTACAACAATATTTCTAAAATGTTTTCGAAATGTCATTGTAAACTATTTTTTGCAAACATTTTTGGCCGAATATTTTGTCAACACTTAAATAACATTATGTTAAAATATTTGCACCCAACAAACACAGAAATGTTCTTAAAATGTTTTTTGCAAAACGTTTTAATAACATTTAAATGTCGGGTTATATAAAGGTCGTGAAAACATTTTTAAAACGTTATTGTAAATATTTTGGGCAAACGTTTTTTGCAAAATATTTTTTCAACCCCAAAATAACATTATGTTTAGAATGATTTCAAAAATGTTTTGGAATGTTATTAAAACGTTTTTATACCCTTTATATAACCCGACATTTAAATGTTTTCTGTAAAACATTTGTGTTTGCTGTGCAGTAAATTACCAACAAATGTTATTTAATGTTTTGAAAACGTTTTATACCATTAATGTACCCTTTACATAACCCGACATTTAAACGTTTTCTGACAACCTTTTATAACCTTTTGCGAGTGATGTCGAAAACGTTTTGTGTTTGCTGGGTAGCATACCGCGTACAATGATCAGCAGTCGATAGCATACGAAATATATTATCCAAACCCTGATCAGCAGTAGCTAGCACACCAAGTATGTCATCCACACCCCGATTGGCAGCAGATAGCATACCAAATATGTCATCTATACTCTGATCAGCAGTATATATAGCATACGGTATGACATCCACACCCTGATCATCAGATAGTATACTGAGTATGTCATCTATACCCCGATCAGCAGAAGATATCATACCAACAGCCGTAGATAGCAGATCAAGTATGCCATAACTGCAACATAATTTTGTTCATTTCAAATAACATATGGCGTATTATAACACATACTACTATGAATCTGTGTCATTTTTATACTTCATACCTGTAATATTATCGTGATAAAACTAGAGTAGTAAAGTGGACCTCTCAGATTTGGATGTGTACCTTCTTGTTGATTTGAAAACTTTAAATACAAACCTGTGAATAGAGGAAACATTTTCTACCCTCCCAAAATTCTCTCTTCTGAAAATAATTTTTCTATTCTTTGGTGAAATATAATCACATTTTCCAAAAATGATGTCTTCAGAAAAAGTTATTCTTTTCAACATGCTATACATGTAATGCGCAAAAACGGTCAATGTTTTTATGGATTTAATTGTTTGTTTGTTGTCTTTGATTTTATGTGTCCGATGACTCAGTCACATATGCAATCATCTTTCAGTATAAAACATTGACATATTGACATGAATTTGGACATGGATGTGTTTTCTTTGAAGTTTTTATTCAGCAGGTGTTTCAAAAATAGTGTTTCACTATAGGAGGACAAATAGGGTTTGCAGTGTGGTGCGTGGTTCTTTCGTTGGCATGAAAATATGAAATTTACTTCTATATGGTAGACTGAAACAGTTGCAACAACCCAGAGCGATGGCTCTCTTGAATAAAGGCGTAAGTGAAAGACGAAATTTCCATCAGAGATCGCTTGAATTAAGCGATTTGATGTAGGCATCCCAACCTCTTGACTCTTCACTTATCCAAGAAATCCATCACTTTAGATCGAGATGCAAGATGCTTCAGCCTGCCCATAATGTATGCATGGAGACAATATTATCCCTCCTGATTTTATCATTTTGAAACAATTGCTGATTAAAAACTTCAAAGAAATCCTCATTCGTGTCTTTTCTTTTACTGCATGGAGGTTACATGGGTAACTGAGAAATCAAAAACAGAGAGGTAAAGGAAAAGAAACCAATCATAACATTGATATCGAGAACGTTTTGTTCATTAAGTGTATGGGATGGTGGAAGGTGCAACTGTTTCTGAAAGTATCATTTTTGGGAATTTGATTAATATTGACCAAAGAAATCGTTTTCGGAAATGGGACAACTTTGGAACTTTTGAATTTTTCAAATCAACAAAATGTACGTCGAGTTATTCAAAGAAATGTTTTGTAATCTTAGGGGGGTAGTTATTTCTTTTGAACCCTGTAGTAAACATACAACTCGCAATTTGACTTCAACTTCTTTTCAAAGAGCAAATTTTACTTTTTAGAATTATTTTTGTATCTTAGATCACTTAAATTAGTTTAAAAAAGTTTTAATGAGTCAATAAGTTAGTAAGTCAACACTAAAGCTTTATAATGTAATTTATCAACAAAATATTTATTTTCCTTTTTCCTTCTAATAGTTACAGCACAAAAAAGTATGTACATGAGATCAGTATTTGTTTTGATGAGTCTGAACTGCAGAAATACTAGACAGTCGTATCGGGACTTTCCACGAGAACAACTTGAATTTGGATCCATCAGTATAGCAAGTTTAGAGCAAGATTTAGTATTTTAGAAACTTAATATACTCCTGTTCTCAAAAGATCCATAATGATCCACTAGATATAAACCTGTTTCAAATATATTATCTGCTTTATATACATGCAGGAAAATTTGAAGATATCAAAATCTGGTTCCAAACCTCTTGCAGAAAATCCTATTAACAACTGTCCATATTGTTCTTATTTATATCCGTCTATCATTTCTTTGATCATTTTGAAACATATTGTAGCTTTGAATTTATTTTGACATATGCACATAGTGCATTTCAGTTCAGTTCAGTCTAGTTCATTTCCATTATTTAGTTCACATATAGGAATGTGTTTGGCGATCTGCGTCCTGGATTAGAGACAACATCAGGGGTAGCATCAGCAGCCATCTGGGCCCAGACATCAGCTGGAGCCATATCTGGGTTAGATTGGAGGATGAGAGCAGCAGCACCTAATGGATTTAAACAAATAGATATAAAACAAGTAAGCTAGAGTTAGCAAATTAATTAAAAAACAATATATATATACGGTGTCCAAACAACAACAACATCATCATCAAAACAACAACCGACAACAGTAAGAATACTTTTGGGACAACTGTAGTTTTCCCCTTGATCAGCATGACAACATTAGCTTTGCATGTTCAAAAAGCATAATTTTTGGTAAATCTCATATTTATTTACAAAATAATTTTGTCCTGTGTGATTTGAAAGCAATAATGCAGGGAACTAGTTCAACAATTTAAAAGAAAATTAAGGTGTGTCATTCTTGCAAGCAGTCTAAGTCTCTCGTGCATTTTAATTCTTAGTTCATGTCCAAACGAAATATTATTAAAGACATATGATTTCTGTCAAACTTGAATTTGTTATTCTTTTACAAAAAGGCACAAATAATATTAATAAGAACCAGAAGGAGTAATATATGCTAGGAAGGTTTGCTATCAATGTGAAACGAATATTACGATGTAAAATGAAACAAAGAACACTCGCTATTCTTGACTGTTTTTGGAACACAATGAGGGCGGGGGTTAAATTATCATATTACGAAATTAATTGGGTTTTTTAATTGCTATTTTATTATGTAGCTGATTAGGTGTAAGTTGAAACATGTTTAAAATTTACTAAACAACCACATAGCCGGCGTACACACCACTGAATTGTGTTCGTTCCATCACACTCACTGGGAAAGGTGTGGATTTGAGATAAAACTACAACTCTACAGGGGGTCAACTTACCAGAGACATGTGGGCAGGCCATGGAGGTTCCACTGATGGTGTTGGTTGCATCAGGTTCACCAATCCAAGCAGAAGTGATGTCTACACCTGGAGCAAAGATGTCTACACATTCACCATAGTTGGAGAAAGAAGCACGGACATCACTGCTGTCAGTGGCACCAACGGTGATGGCCTACATCAAGCAAAATGATATTGAACATTAAGAAAGAAGAATAAATAGAGAAATAAAAATAAGGTACCATGATAGATGTAACCCAGCAAACACAAAACGTTTTCGACATCATTCGCAAAAGGTTATAAAAGGTTGTCAGAAAACGTTTAAATGTCGGGTTATATAAAGGGTATATTAGGACTATAAAACGTTTTCATAACCTTAAAAAACCTTTTTCAATAATCTACTGCTCAGCAAACAAATTTTTTTTACAGAAAACGTTTAAATGTCGGGTTATATAAAGGGTATAAAAACGTTTTAATAACATTCCAAAAACATTCTTGAAAACTTGATACAAAACATTCTAAACAGAATGTTATTTTGGGAGTTGACAAAATATTTTGCGAAAATGTTTGCCCAAAATATTTTCAATGACGTTTTAAAAACGTTTTCATGACCTTTATATACCCCGACATTTAAATGTTATTAAAAGGTTTTGAAAAAAAAAAAACATTTTAAGAACATTTCTGTGTTTGTATTTTAACATGTTATTTAAGTATTGACACAATATTTGGCAAAAATGTTTGCAAAAATAGTTTACAAAAACATTTTTTGAAAACATTTAAAAATATTTTTGTAGTGTGTTTTCGTACAAAACGTTTTAAAACGTTATCATGACCTGTATATAACCCGACAAAAGCCAAAATATAACTTATTTAAAACGTTTTAAAAACGTTTTTGTGTTTGCTGGGAAGGTGCTATGCAAGTACCAATATCGACCTCGTACCCAACTTATATTAAGTTTAAGATCCCCTTTCAGTGTACTCTTTTGCAAGAATTGGAACAAAACTCAAAATTGAAATCACAGATATAGTTTTCAGGTTTCAATGACTGCAATGTGTATTCATAAATAGTGCTTTATTACAGATTTCTCTTACGTTTGAGCGAATTTCCACTATGTCACAAGAAATAGTCCATTGAAAATAAAACAGTCACAGATAATAGAAATTCGTTTTACTTGCGTTTTAGGTGATGAGTGAAATAAAAATACATTTTCAGTTTCTTTTGAGCCTAATATCACTTGGTCAAGTTCATCTTCTGATTGTTGTTATCTTCAGTATATAGCATTTATATGCTTTGTATGTCGTATGTTGTACTAGAGCTTACCGTATTGTCTGCAAGTTTTTGGGAGGCGCATTTATTAAAGGTAAATTTGTAAAGAAAAAAATGCTATTTATAAGCTCAAAAATTGGGACAGAAATCTGTTAGTGCATTTTTATGCAAGATTATGATTTAATTACTTCTTTATACGAATATTTTACTTTAACTTGACGATGAACTGTATATAGAAATGCATAAAAGCACAAATAGGTTTTGTGCCTGTATTTTAGTATTGTGTAAATACCTATTTTTAGCTTAATAAAATGATATGACATGGACATTTCTCCATTCTGGTAATTTTTCAATTGAAAAAATGGGGGGGGGGGCATTATTGTATTAATAATATGGCAAATTAGTTTTAATTTTTTGTGGTCTTGTTCACGTTGGTTCATTATTCATTTGACATTGACAAAATAAATTTATATAAATATGGAATGGGTTCTGTTTTTGATCTTACATTAGCTGCTCCGGCAGGAGAGTAGTTGCAAGCATTGGCATTGCTGTTACCAGCGGCAACAGATACGACAACTCCGGCATTGTGCATAGTATCGACGGCACGATCCATGGCAGATGAAGAGCCACCACCGAGGGACATAGAAGCAACAGCTGGACGTACACCATTGGTGGCTACCCAGTTCATTCCTATAGTACAAGAAAATAGATAAAAAAATTTTTGTCATGTTCATACATTTTTAAAACAATGAAAGCCAATACAGACAATTTATTAATGAAGTTTGTGTCTATAGCCAGATTACGTACTGCCTTCTAAAACTATGAATAATGACTTTATTACAAAAACAGAAACAATTTTAAATAACACGGTTATGCCTAGTGCCATAAGTAGTTAAAAATAATTACATAGTATTTTACACATGATTTGAATAATGAGATAATTATTTGCATCACCAGGTAGTACATAGTTTTAGAAATAAAACCTTCATAATGTAGGTCTATCTGGGTGCAAAGCTTGTTGTAAATAATGGTTTTGGTCAAATATTGGAAGAATTATTTAATAATTTCAAGCTCTTTTGTGAATATCTACAACAGCCAGTTCTACCAAATAAAGAACAGCAAGTTTTTCCTTCCCTCCCCTACCCCAGGAGTAAACTTGCCATCAACAACACCAGTGGTAGATCCAGATCCTAGACAGCTGAGCACACGGATACCATATGCCATACTGTTCTTGGCTACACCCCAGGTAGAGCCACTGGTGGTACCAGCGCAGTGAGTTCCATGTCCATTGCAGTCAACACCACCACCCTGTAATATATGATGTTATAAGAACAACTGTTATGGAGAAATCCTTGCTAGTGAAAATCCTCTTTCTAGTTCATATCACCACAAACTTGGTGTAGTACAAATGGTTGTCTTTACTGAATATCAAGACTCTCTTTAAGATCAAGTCTCGCATATTTTTTCAGTAAACCTTTCCAGTTCTGATTTTTGTCTTTTTCCATCTACCATTCTATGCTGGTATTTCATGTATATTTAAAAATTAGCTCTATGTAAGTGGACATCTTTCTACTAACAGTATCATAATGAAATGCGATATACTTACAATTCCTCCAACAACATCATAGGCCATCTCACAACGTCCACCAACACCACCAAAGTCAACATGGTCTGGGCTGACACCGGTATCAATGACGTATACATTCACGCCAGTACCGTCATCTAGGTGGAATAAGGATAACAATATTATTAGTTTCAAACAAAAGTAGGTGCATGGTCTCCAGAAACTGTTGCTCTCTCTCATGCCATGCACAAACAACACAGGCGTGTAAAAGATTGCAGAAATCTGGCCACTGAAAGTTTGGGCCTGATCAGAGAGCAATGAGCATCCAATAGAAATTTCATTTTGGCGCTCTCAGTTTTACCTAAGAATATTGTTTTATAAGGGAACATCTCTCCTCGCTCCATTTGGTTATCCTTTACACACACAAACCTCCTAAAATCCACCATTTCTCTTTATAATTTAATTTCTTCAGCAGGTGCAAACACTAATTATTGGACAGAATTTGTCTAAGCCACCAACTCATAGGTCAAGTTGCTATTTGACATTTGCTGAAACGGCATTGGGGTGTTACAGTTGAAATCCAGAAATGCATACACCCCCTATGGAAGACATAACCTCAACTTTCCGTAGGCAGTGTCAATTGAACTTTGAAATGTACACGTTCTGTGGAATATTACATCTCTTTACCAAGATATCCTGATACCTGATCTGATTTCTTTCGCCCATCCCCACATTGACCCCAATATTCCGACTTACTATCTGAAGCATAGACTCCATCCAATGGGAGAGCTCTCTGATCTACACGGTCAAGACCCCAGGTAGCACCTTGTTGTACTCTCATCAAACCATCTTCTTCAACAAATAGGAGATCTTTCAAGCCACGCACCTGTTTACAGAAATAAAGAGGTGTTGTAAGTTTTTAAGCTTAACTTTGGATAAGAGTTGGGTTAAAGAATTTTCTCTGGTATAATTTGAAACTAAAAGTCTGCAGATTAAATACACAATCAAACATACACTTTGAGTCGCTAGCACAAAAGTAATAGAAAACTACATTACCTTCTCAAGAATTTCAGCATCCATGTCGACAGCCAGCATGTTGAAAGCCTTAAATTGTTTCTGGACACGGGCACGCAATGTGTTGAGACTGAATGCAGCAGACTCCATGTTGGCACCATCCTAAAAAGTCATACAATAAAAACGTGTAAGTTCAATTAAATTTCGTAAAATAATGTTCCCTTTCATTAGGATCCGTATCATCAAAATATGAGACTGAATTTGTTACTTAAAACCTCTTATTTCCAACTATCTCTCCTAAACTTTGACTTTCCGATAGAGGGCTTATTACAGTTATTGCAACAAAGAAACAATCTCTCCTGACCCGGAACTTCATTTATTGAGTCAATGATGTAAGTACTGTTATTCCTCAAATGTAAAGCTCTTAATTAATATACAGAAAAACAATGATTCTGTGACAACAGGGGAACAGAATGCATTGTTAAAGAGTTTTGAGTTGTCCAGCTATCTTACCTTAAGTACAACGATGTATTTGCCTGGAATCCTTTCCTGAGCCTTTTGCAGTGGAGCAATGGCTGTGGCAGCAGCCACTAAGCAAGCTAAGATGAACACACGCATGGTTATAGATTCCTTGGGTTTTTACTGAAACTGAAATAAAAAAATCACAAGCATATTAACAAAACTTACATATTATGAAAACTTGTAAGTTTAAGTTTGATAATTTATTATAAAACATGTTACAAGTTACTGTAAATTTACTGCAGACAGATTCTATGTAATATAAGTTCCTAACTTTATTACAAGTTGCAAAGTTTAGCAAACTAGCCGTATGTCCATGCTATTCTTGGTGTCTTCTTGGTTGTACTTACCTCAAGAGTGGTAGAAGAGAAAAAGTGAAGGTGAGCGATTTTCCAAAGGTTTATATACTCCTTCCATCCCATGATAACTGGTCTTGATACCGGACATAGATAACATAAAGAAGATTATATTGATAACAAACACATGACCTAGGCATGCTTGTTATGACACCAGATATCCTTTTATATTTTCTTTACCTGATAGTGCTCACTAATTGTATTGTTTACCAAAAGTTCTCAATTATTATTATTTTGAGAAATGACAGTATGATTGTTCCATTTATACAAATATTATACCAAATATTTCATACAATACAAAATTTAACTTGAGATTTTGTTTTGAAAAACTGATGAAAAGCAGATTGTAATTACCCATACCATCAAATTATATCACCAGGATACAAAATTATAGGGTTTGATCCACTGCAAGAGAATGTGAGTGTACAGGACCAATTGCGGCTTTATTTTCTGAATGTATACGCGAAATTCGCACTTTTTCAGCTCATTTGCTTCCGACAAGTGTCTACATTAAGTAGTTTTAGTAATATTTTCCAATTTTTGTTTCCGAGATGAAGTTTTTGCGCGAATTTGAAAAATGCCCGGTTTCGAAAATTCAGTGATTTTTTTGGGTTAAATTTGCACCCTTTTTCTAGCTTTTTCTTCGCGGCATGTAAAATAGCCAAAAACGCCGATGGTTACCATTGTATTTAGGTATAAGTACAATATTGTACATATAATCGGCTTTAATTTGATACTAAGCTTCATATCTGAAATACGTTATTTCATTACAAAAACGCAATCCAAACGTGCATATTTTCCTGTGTATTGATGCGTTTTAATGGTGGTGCGCTCTTTTAAAACTTGCATTTTCCACCCTGATATGGCAGTGACATCAATATACATTTCATTGGGCGCAGTCTGAAATAGCTAGCGTTTTCTCAAAGTGCTGGCATACGCACGCACACGCTTAACGACGCCGCGGAACAGCTGCCTCAACGCATTGACGTCACTGCCACAACAGGGTGAAAAATGGTATAGGCAACTTTCCATCCTTTACAAACTTTTGACAGTTGGTTTCTGTTTCTGGTATATATATTTCTGCTCAAAATAATTTCGTATGCACGTTGAAAAAATTACTATAATTATTGTTGTCACTTTTTAAATTTAAACATTTCTCATTCAAATGAATAAACCGGGAAAGAATTAAGTTGTTAAAATTAAATGTGCAAAACAGATTTATCAATGTATATGTACAATAATTATACTCTTCCTGTGTGTTTATTTCTTCACATAATTACCATTGTTTCGTATGATTTGACACTTTTTGGTGCATAATTAATTTTATATTGCCTTTCACTTATGAAAGGAGCTTTAATAAAAGTGTTGAATGTTATTATCACAAAATAAAGACGGATTTTACTTTGAGACCTTACTATGGAGATGTAATGCGCCTTCTCAACGGATTCCTACCGCAATTGAAGTCGTTACATTAGTCTAACTATGAATGAATGTTGTTATCATTATTCATTGTTTTTCATACATACCTCTTTGATTATATACTGTTAAATTAATTTGTGATAAATGATGAAAATTAACCCTAACTTATTTTTATATATCTAAAAATAGATCCAACTTGATATTATTAGCAAACATTGCTTTATTACAGCATTATAGTCTGATGGTTATCTCTTATCATGTCATAAAATATTTAATTTGCATATTATATTTTGTAATGATAATCCAGAGCTTAATTACAAATGTACCATAGACAATGTGATAACTAGGTGCCCTAAGTGGATGTTTAAAAACAAATTTCTTTCTTACATTTCACTATACCTAGATACAAATTTGAACTAAAGGATTTGGCAATATTACCCTTCAAAGGTTCATTACTCTGATGGGTCATTATTCCGAAGGCTAATTACTCTAAATTTGCAACAAGGTTCGTTATTCTGAAAGGACCACAGCAAACATAAAACGTTTTCGTCTTCATTCGCAAAAAGTTAGAAAAGTTTGCCGAAAAACGTTTAAATGTCGGGTTATATAAAGGGTATATAATGGGCACAAAACGTTTTCATAATATTCAAAAACATTGTTTGATAACTTACTGCAAATATTCAAACATAATAAATGTGGACAAAACTATGGCAAAAATGTTTGCAAAAAATATTTTACAATAACATTTCCAAAACAGTTATAGATATAGTTATTGAGTGTTTCTATACAAAACACTTTAAAACGTTTTAACGACTAATAGCCCTTCGGAATAGCGATCTGTTCCCGAAACTCAAGTGGGTTTACTGCATGACCAAGCTTTCTTAATGTGATTTTGATCATTTTAATTTTCCACCAGCAAAACCTTATTAGAGTGAGTATTTAAAAGAGTAATATTGAGTCACATTCCATACAATACAGTTTAAATAAAAATATTGCTTAGATTCTGTCAAAGCACGTCAAAGTATTCTTCTGGTCATAGCAACTCGTATTACTTGACTTATCTGCGGCATAACCGTTCTTGAGTCATAAGCAAGAAGGTCAAAGTCATGAAAGTGGGGTGTGGTCAGGTGTTTTGGCCACGCAGGGGTCAGAAACGCAAAGAGCTCCGATTTCAACAAAAATGGTCTCACGTTTTGTCGTATGTGGAACTTGATATTCTATCTAGTAAAAAAACAACCCTTATAATATTCAAAAAATTGCAATTAAACTAATGTGCAATTTCTAATGAGTTATGAGAAATTAGTTATGAGTTATTTCATGTTACACAGGGAAAGAGTCATATAAATTAATGCAAAGTGTCCCCCGTGCCCCTTATGACGCTACGCCACTGTGACGTCACTGCCACAAGGGGCACTGCTTGGTGAGGCAAGATGTTGTATAGAGGTACTATTTGGTCTTTGTTAAGTCTTTGTCGCTGGTCCAAACTTCTCTTTTAAACAACTTCTTAGGAATGGGTAGCTTTTTATTCCACTCTACCTCTTTTCAAACAACATTCCCTGCCTAGAGGATCCTGCAGATTTTATTCTACCTATTGACCTGTTGGTACTTGCATCGTTTTCTTTTAAGTACAAGATTAAATTTCATATTCTCTATAGGTGTAAACATCATGAATTCCTTTTCAAAATAATATTAAGAATACAAATAATAACAATAAAGAAAGTTGGTGTACAATACAGTTTTAACAGCAATTTGCTGACGAAAATCTAAAATGGAATTAAAGAAAGTGCTGCGTTTTCTAAACCTGCATGGTGTCATAACATGCATGTCTAGGCCATGTGTTTGTTATCAATATAATCTTCTTTATGTTATCTATGCCCGGTATCAAGACCAGTTATCATGGGATGGAGAGAGTATATAAACTCTCGGAGAATAGCTCATCTTCACTTTCTCTTTTACCATTCTTGAGGTAAGTACTACTAAGACATCAATGTCAGCAATGGACAGGCAGCCAGTTGGCTAACTTTGAAACTTGCAATTAAGTTCAGAACTTCAGACAAATTCAATATGCTTTCCTGCTTTCCATTTTCAAATTTAAACTGCTTGAATAAGTTGCCATAATTCTATTAATATGCTTATGCTTATGATTCTTTCTTTTTCAGTTTCAGAAAACACCTAAGGAATCTATAACCATGCGTGTGTTCATCTTAGCTTGCTTAGTGGCTGCTGCCACAGCCATTGCACCTCTGCACAAGGTTCAGGAAAGGATTCCAGGCAAATACATTGTTGCACTAAAGGTAAGACAGTTGGTATAACTCAAGAATTCTTTACCATGGTGCATGTGTTTATTTGGGTTTGTTTCCTGCTGCCAAAACCATTGTTCCATTGGCAAATACACTGTACTTATGGTATACTGTATTTGAATAATAGAACAATGTAACAGTTTGAATTTGACATTCCTTGTGTGTGTGATTGAGGTGTTCATGTGTGATTAGCAGGTTTCATGTAATGAGTGATTGAGGAGTTCATGTGTATTATGTACAAAGTTTTCTATAAAGAAGTACAATAATTTGGAAAAACTCTTCAAATATTTTCATTAAACTGCCAATTTTATTTCTGCTTCTTTTGTTTCAGCCTGGCGCTAGCATCAACTCTGCCGCTTTCAGTCTTAACAATGTCCGTGCCCGCGTCCAGAAGAGGTTTGCCGCTTTCAACATGTTGGCTGTCGATATGGACTCACAGGTTCTAGAAAAGGTATTGATTCCACTTGTTTCTTTTTGATCACCATAATACTGCACTTTGAACCACATTGTTCTCATTTCCATGGGCTGACCACTTTTCAACAAGCATATCTCAAAATTTGACCAGAAGTTGTGGAATAAGATTTTTTGTACCCAGCAAAGTCAAAGGTCAATAAATGAGTGTGCAAGCATATTGGGTTTAAAGAACTGTGTCCGAACAAATGAGCATTTGGGAGATCTCAGTACCATACACTGGAACTTCTAGAAGAGTTGTGTAAATGGTCAATAGACCCAAAAAAATCATCATGACTTCAACATTTTTAATTAAAGTTTTTTGAATATCACTATACAGGTACGTGGCTTGAAAGATGTCCTATTTGTAGAAGAAGATGGTTTGATGAGAGTACAACAAGGTGCTACCTGGGGTCTTGACCGTGTAGATCAGAGAGCTCTCCCATTGGATGGCGTCTATGCTTCAGATAGTAAGTCAGAATATTGGGTTTAATGTTGGGATGGGCGAAAGAAATCAGGGAATCTTGGTAAAGAGATGTTATTGGGCTATTCCAGTTAAAATCCGCACAACCCCAATGGAAAACATGGTCCTAATCTCCCACACATGTGGTCTAGATTTCAAAATGGAGTCACTCATTCAGTTAACTTCATTTCAAATTCACACTCCCTGCGAGAAAATTGAGGTTATACCTTCCATGAAGGTGTATGGGTTTCAACTGGAATAGCCCAATGCAGTTTAAGCGAAATATCAAATAGCAGCTTTACTTGACCTATGCGTTAGGTACTTTAGACACTGTCTGTCCAATAATGAGTGTTTGCATTATTAATTTATAAGAGAAAGGACGGTTCTAGAGAGGTTTATATGTGTGTATAGGAGATAATCAGATGTGGTGAGGACATACGCCCCTTGGAAAAATATTCTTAGAAAAAATTGGGACTACATAAATAAACATTTCTATTAAATCAGGTCTGTTTGGATGCTCTTTCCCCTCTAATCAGGACCACACTTTCAGTGGCCAAACTTTTGCTCTCTTTGAACGCCGAAGCAGGTTAGATAACTGTGTTTTTGAGGGAGATGGGCGAGAGTAGATACTATCTGTCCACTATAAGTTTCTGAGATGGACACGTATGAGAGTGAATCGCAAAGAGAAAGGAAGGTTCTAGAGTGGTTGTGTGCATGTGTGGATGGGACAAGTGCTGCTTGTTTGCTAGAGAGAAAGAGAAGGAAAGTTTATAGAGACCATGCACCTACTTTTGTTTGAAACTAACAATGTTATTATCCTTATTTCACCTATATAGATGACGGTACTGGCGTGAATGTATACGTCATTGATACCGGTGTCAGCCCAGACCATGTTGACTTTGGTGGTGTTGGTGGACGTTGTGAGATGGCCTATGATGTTGTTGGAGGAATTGTAAGTATATCGCATTTCATTATGATACTGTTAGTAAAAAGATGTCCACTTACATGGAGCTTTCAACAGAGAATTTTACACTCCTTGATTGGTTTAGTAAATTATACATATGAACTTAGCCACCAGCATAGAATGATAGAATTAAAGAACAAAAATCAGAACTGGACAGGAAAAAAGATGAGTGTCTTGATCTCTAAGAGAATCTTGATCCTCAGTAAAGACAGCCTTTGTAGTGCACCAAGTTTGTGGTGATATATGTCATATTTCATATGATACTCTTAGTGATTGGTTTTTTAAATTATACATATATGAACTTGACCAATATCCGCATAGAATGATGGAAGAAATAACATAAATCAGCATTGGAAAGGTTTGATGAAAAAAGATGAGATTCTTGATTTACAAGAAAGAGTGTCTCGATATTCAGTAAAAACAACCATTTGTAGTACACCAAGTTTGTGGTGATATGAAATAGCGCGATGATTTTCACTAGCAAGGATTTCTCCATGACAGTTGTCTTATCACATCTCATATTATAGGGTGGTGGTGTTGACTGCAATGGACATGGAACTCACTGCGCTGGTACCACTAGTGGATCTACCTGGGGTGTAGCCAAGAACAGTATGGCATATGGTATCCGTGTGCTCAGCTGTCTAGGATCTGGATCTACCACTGGTGTTGTTGATGGTAAGTTTACTCATAGACCATTTAATAATTTTTAGATGGTCTATGGTTTACTCCTGGAATAGGGAGGGAATGAGAACTTGCTATTCTTTAATTGGTACAACTAGCAGTTCTACTTGGGTTGAGAATGTCCAGATGAAGTTGTAGATATTCACAAAAGAGCTTGAAATCATGAGCTATTTCTTCCAATATTTGACCAACATTTCTGAAGAGTTTTTACAAAAACGTATTGTTTGAAAGCCTAAGGACAATATGTATTATATGTCCAATGCACAATTCTCAAAGTAGCCCGATGCCAGTTTTGAAGTATCATGGAAGTGACTTCAAGTGAATGGATTAATAGTAAATGGTAAAAAGGTCCATTTCATGACGACAAAAAGTTTGCATCTCAAGTTCAGCCCCCGTTTTTGGAATTCTGCACTTCTTTAAACAAAATGTAGATAACAGTTACAAAATCATCTTTGTATAGCATACGTGCAATATTGTTCATAATTAGCATAAAAAAGAAACATGAAAGACAATGTTATTATTTACAAGCTTTGTACACCGATAGACCTATTTATGAAGATTGTGTTTTGTAATTATATATAGGTACAAGTATTGCCTTGTGATTAATACTTTTAAGAATTAACTTGTGATTTGAATTATTTGTTTATAATGTAAAACAATGATTTGTAATTAATTTGAACTACTTATTTATGTGACAAGGCCTAATAATGTTATTTGAAATTGTCGAAGTTTCTGTTTAGTAACGAAAGCATTTTAGTTTTTGAAACAAGCACAAAGCAGCACAAAATCTGGCTGTAGACGTAAACTTCACAATATGTTTAGGACTTAATTATTTTAATATGAAAATGACAAATTTTTCATCTATCTTCTTGTGCTATAGGAATGAACTGGGTAGCCACCAATGGTGTACGTCCAGCTGTTGCTTCTATGTCCCTCGGTGGTGGCTCTTCATCTGCCATTGATCGTGCCGTCGATACTATGCACAATGCCGGAGTTGTCGTATCAGTTGCCGCTGGTAACAGCAATGCCAATGCTTGCAACTACTCTCCTGCCGGAGCAGCTAATGTAAGATCAAAAACTGAATCCTAATTCATTATATTTTGTCAAAAAACAGGACCACAGAAAAATCAGAAAACTACTTTCCCATAATATCAACAGCTTTTACTATTATTGAATAAATACCGCATTGTCTGTAATTAACGCCATTCTAATATAATATATAATAATATATAAAATGATACTCCTCAAAACATTACCAAAATGGAGAAATGCCATATCATTTTAGTAAGCTTAAAACTTGTATTTGCTGCCTGTCACAATCGCTAAATTGCATATATAAAACCTATTTTAACTTACATTGCCATACAGTTCATCGCCAAGTTAGAGTACAATATTCATATAAAGAAGTAATTAAATCATAATCATGCATAAAAAGGCACTAACAGATGTTATTTTGTAATATTTCCCGAAAATAGGTATTTTCTGATTTTTGTCCCAATTTTTGAACTTAAAAATTCACCTTTAATATATTCCCCTTGAAAACAAATTGTAGACAATACAAGTCGTAGTACAAAATACTACATACAAAGCCTAGTAGCTTTGGGACATACAAATGCTATCTACTGAAGATAACAATAATCCTATAATGAACTTGACAGAGTGAAATTAGACTCAAAAGAAACTGATATTGTATTTTAATTTCACTCAACACCTTTTAAATAAAACGAATTTCTATTATTTGTGACCATTTTATTATCACGGGGCTATTTCTTGTGACAGGCAAAGTGGGAATTGACTCAAACTTACAACAAATCTGTAGTAAACACTCTTTGTTGCAAAATCATGATTGAAACCTAGCACGAGTCATCCAATTGAACAAACATGGTGGTTGTACTGGAATTGGAAATAATTATATATTTTCAAATTTTCACCTCAATTTGGGCCTCCTGTGCCACTATGATGTAAAACCAATCTTGCATAGGGGTGCATCATAGCTCTATGCTGCATGTTTCCGGAAAGTCATTTTAAGGGGCGCAAAGTTAAAATGAATATTTTCCATGCAATTCATGATAAAGAAATGAACTATAGAATAGATATTGCAGTCATTGAAACCTAAAACCTATATTTTTTCTGGGGTTTCAATTTTGATTTTTGATCCAATTTCATTAAAAAGAGTACACTGGAAGGGGCTTTAAACTAAGTTGGTCGGTTATGGTTATCTATCAGGATACCTTTTTATAATTTGTTGTTTCTTAATGTTCAATATCATTCTATTTGATGCAGGCCATCACCGTTGGTGCCACTGACAGCAGTGATGCCCGTGCTTCTTTCTCCAACTATGGTGAATGTGTAGACATCTTTGCTCCAGGTGTAGACATCACTTCTGCTTGGATTGGTGAACCTGATGCAACCAACACCATCAGTGGAACCTCCATGGCCTGCCCACATGTCTCTGGTAAGTTAATGCTCCCTGTATTATATCTCCCCCTCTAACTCATGCCCCTCTCCATCCTCCCAGTGAATGTGATGGAACAACACCATTCAGTGGAGGGCACGCTGCCCAGCAAACACACAAATGTTTTTAAATCGTTATAAACATATTATAAATAAATTTTGCTTTTGTTCAAAACGTTTTAATAACATTTAAAGGTCATTCAAATATTTTTAAATCGTTTTTATGAAAAAATACTCAAACAACAATTTAAAAACCAATTTTTTAAAAAAATCAACACTTAACAACATTATGTAAAATACAAACTTTTGCATCAAGTTTTTCAAAAACATTTTCTCTGAACGTAACCCGACATTTAAACATTTCTGTAAAAGGTTTTGTGTTTGCTGTGTGACTATGCGCCTGCTTTGCTTGTAGTAAAATAGCATTTCTTTTTAAACTTTTATCGTAATATGATAATAAATCCCCCATTGTGTTCTACAATTAAACAGTTACACAATTAGTGTTCTTTATTTAATTATCTTTGTTATCTTTGTTATTTTGAATTCACATTGATATGAAACTTTCCTGGCAGATATTACTCCTTCTGGTTATATTACTAGCTTTTTGAACATGCAAAAATTATGTTGTCATGCTGATCAAGGGGAAACTAGAGTTTTCCCAAAAGTATTCCTACTGTTTTCTTGGACAGCCTGTATAGTAGTATACGTGTTTTTTTCTTTAAATTGCTAACTCTGTTTTATATCTATTTGTTTAAACCCACTAGGTGCTGCTGCTCTCATCCTCCAATCTAACCCAGATATGGCTCCAGCTGATGTATGGGCCCAGATGGCTGCTGATGCTACCCCTGATGTTGTCTCTAATCCAGGACGCAGATCACCAAACACATTCCTATATGTGAACTAAAGAACTTAACCGAACTAGACTGGACTAAACTGTGCATATGTACAAATATGCATATGCCCAAATAAATTTCAAACTTACAATATATTTCAAAATGCTCAAAGAAATAATAGATGGATTTTAAGACCAATATGGACAGATGTTAATGGGATTTCTGCAAGAGTTTTGAAACCAGACTTGATATCATATAAAGCACAAAATATGTTTGAAACAGGTTTATATCTATTGGAGCATTATGGAGCTTTTGAGAACATGTGCATGTTAAGTTTCTAAATACTAAATCGTGCTCTAAACATACAATGCTGATGGATCCAAATTCAAGTTGTTCTTGTGGAAAGTCCCGATACGACTGTATAGTATTTTTTGCAGTTCAGACTCATCAAAAGCAAATACTGATCTCATGTACACACCTTTGTGTGCTGTAACTATAAGAAGAAAGAAGAAAATAAATATTTTGTTGATAAATTACATTATGAAGCTTCAGTGTTGACTTCTTGAGACTATTTCATCAGAAATTTACTCTTTTTAAAGAGATTATTTAAAGTAAAATTTGCTCTTTGAAAAGAAGTAGTTTTATGTTGTACTATAATACACATATTAACATCCTGGTATAACTTAAGACTTAAAAACCCCCATTTTAGTGTCAGCCCAGCAAACACAAAAATGTTCTTAAAACGTTTATTCAAAACGTTTTAATAACATTTAAATGTCGGGTTATATAATGATCATGAATACGTTTTAAAATATTAGGCCTATTGTAAAATATTTTGGGCAATCAGTTTTGCAAAATATTTTGTCAACAGTTAAATAACATTCTAAATAACATTCTGTTTGAATGTTTTGCATCACGTTTTCAAAAATGTTTCATGAATGTTATTAAAACGTTTTTATACCCTTTATATAACCAGTCATGTAAACTTTTTCTGTAAAACATTGTATGTTTGCCGGGAGGTATTAACCCAACGATGTACTGAAATGACACCGTTGAATACGACAACTGCCAGTTAACATTTTAATATTTTAAAAAATGAAGAGAATATGGATCATATTCCCTGGGTTTATATGGTGAATTCATTGATAATGATAATTTCTCTTGATCAATCAATCAATCAATCAATCAATCAATCAATCAATCAATCAATCAATCAATCAATGCGACGCACAAATCTATATGATACCTATTAATATTATTATTTCATGTATTTAAATCAATTGTTTCATTCGGCTTCAATTTTAATGTTATTATTTTACTATTATTTTCATATTTTGCTTTTGTCACCTGTCCTCATATTGATGAAATCAACCCTTGACGGACTTATAATATTATCGTGAACCATTTTTCTCTGTGCACATCTATATAATAAGATGCAGAGGAAAGCAAGCCGCCCAGCAGCTGTTATATAAGACTACGGTATTATAGTCGTGATGTATTAAATGTGATGTACTGTGCTATAGGCTATTGATAATCTAAACTCCTTCATCAACAAGTTTCATGATTTCAATAGATGATTGATATCATTGTGGTCATTTTCTTAGCCATTGCCATGTAGAGTGCCATTGATATTATCAAGTAGTCATAATAAACAAGCGAAAACATTCATCGCATATTCATATGATAGTGCATAATGAATTCCACATGAAATAAAGAACTAGATATAAATCAAGGATACTATTAACCCATGATGTTAATTACATATTATATTACCCCATATTCCAAAAGATGACAGAAGAGATTGGCATAGCATTGGTGTATGTTTTCAGTATAGCTGTAAGTTCCACCAAATTGAGAACGCGAGGTTTTTACTTCGACTTTTATTCACAATAAACGCAGTCATAAACATGATGAAAATGCAAAGATATATATACATCATACCATGGTAGGTATTATAATACCTACCATGATCATACTGTTAATCAGGTTGCAAACGACATACTTGGTATGCTATCTACTGCTGATCAAACCTGCATAACATACTTGGTATGCTGCCTACTGCTGATCAGGGTGTGGATGACATACTTGGTATGCTGCCTACTACTGATCAGGGTGTGGATGACATACTTGGTATGCTACCTACTGCTGATAAGAGTGTGGATGACATACTTGGTATGCTGCCTACTACTGATCAGGGTGTGGATGACATACTTGGTATGTTATCTACTGCTGATCAAGCCTGCATAACATACTTGGTATGCTACTTACTGCTGATCAGGGTGTGGATGACATACTTGGTATACTGCCTACTACTGATCAGGGTGTGGATGACATACTTGGTATGCTATCTACTGCTGATCAAGCCTGCATAACATACTTGGTATGCTACCTACTGCTGATCGGGGTGTGGATGACATACTTGGTATGCTGCCTACTACTGATCAGGGTGTGGATGACATACTTGGTATGCTACCTACTGCTGATAGGGGTGTGGATGACATACTTGGTATGCTATCTACTGCTGATCAGGGTGTGGATGGCATACTTGGTATGCTGCCTACTGCTGATTGGGTGTGGATGATATACGAGGGTCATTAAAAAAGTTCTACCTTCATTATCATATCTCTGTTATCTCACGACCCCAAACCATGAGGCTATTTTAACGTGCCTCCTGGCACAATTGTGAAATAAGTTTAAGATTACGTGCAGTGAGAATTTCAAATCCGTGCTTAAAATATTTCTATGCAATTCGACAAATTCAATAAGGATAATTCAATAGCACCTATAGTATGGTCACTTTTAGGTAAAATGTCAAAATTTTCAAATCCGCGCTGCGCGCGCTTAACATGCTTTAGCTTCAATGCAATTTTTCGCGCGCGTAAAATGTGCGGGATTCACTATACTTCAAGACATTTTCCCATCCCCTCCCCCATGTCAAAAAGAAATTGGCGCCAGGCAGGGCAAAGAAGAGAGAGGTTAACCCAATATTTAGCTAATTTTAGCATTAAAATACGATTTGTTTTTTACGAACCGACTTCGTAATTTTGATCCCTTTAAAAATGTATTTTTTCATCTCAAACTTCTTTTAGTTCCGTCCTTTAATCATGAATATGAGTGCTGGGGAAGCTCTCCGGTCCGATGCCTTGAAAAGCTCGTGAGCTTGGGGCTCTACACCCTGGCCCCCCCGCCAGGGGCGTTGACCCTCGACTTAACCAGGGGATCTAAGGCGGATCTCTTTGATAACTTGCCAATAAAATAATAAGATTGTTTATACTAATTTCGTGGGTGATTTTTACGGTGTTCAAAAAGTAACAAAATAAAAGTAAACATTTTGCAGGTTTGTTTGCAGATTAGGCTTAGCGTTGCTTTATAATTCAAGAGTGGCAAGTTTCCAAACAAATACTGTCAAAAATGAGTCACTAAAATGCGTGATTTTCTAAAGTCTTTAAAACGCAAGGGGAGAAACTCCCGTCCAACCAGGGGCGTAGCCAGGTTTTATTTTGGGGCTTTGAAATGACCTTTTTTGACCTTTAACCAAAATTGTGGATTTTTTTTCACCAAGACAGCATAAAGAACGTAATTGTTTCGCTCGCTACGCTCGCAAATGCGCAAATTTTAACCCTTTTTGAACCAAAAAAGCATAACAAATATGTTTTTTGTTATTTGGCCTTTGGTGATTTGGTTGGGGGATCCATAACTACACCCCTACTTCCAACACCCGCTCCCTACAAGCTAGACCTTACAAAATTTCATCGCCAACGTGCAGTGACTTTTTACTTCTAAAATAGCCCCTGCAGGATACTGAAACTACCCATGGTTATACTCTTAAATTTTGGCTACAACATAAAAGCTATTTGATAAAAATGTAATTTTTGGTTGTTAAGATGTGTTGTTTATTAAAGTGAATACAGATTTGGTATGTCCGAAACGGTCTGAAAAGAAAGGCTAATTTTGATTAAAAAGGTTGCCAACATATATGTGGAAATCATTACAGTTTTTTTCTGAAAATAATTAAACTGCTTTATTTTTGTTCAAGTAATTTAATCAATATCTAATGTTTGCAGATAGTACAGTTTTACTGCGTATCAGCATTTTGCCCAACAAAACCGATACATGTTCAGAATAGCCTTCGTATTGACCCCTTCCATAGGTTGTTGACTTCGATCGTGTGAGCAATTGTTGGTTCAAGTCATGTTAGTTGGTCCATAACTTCAAATTAAAATTGAAATTTGTGTATGTTGTAAGTATATCCAATGTTATTAACAAACTGTTCATCTTATTTCCACGTCAAGATGCATCCAGTACTTAAAATAGGACGCACTTCTGAATTACCCATAAACGTGGTCTTGTCGAAATCTGGCAAATTTCACCAACATTAGTGTGTCTGATCGGGGTGTGGATGATATACATAGTATGCTACCTACTGCTGATCAGGGTGTGGATGACATACTTAGTAATGCTGCCTACTACTGATCAGGGTGTGGATGACATACTTGGTATGCTACCTACTACTGATCAGGGTGTGGATGACATACTTGGTATGCTACCTACTACTGATCAGGGTGTGGATGACATACTTGGTAATGCTGCCTACTACTGATCAGGGTGTGGATGACATACATGGTATGCTACCTACTACTGATCAGGGTGTGGATGACATACTTGGTATGCTACCTACTACTGATCAGGGTGTGGATGACATACTTGGTAATGCTGCCTACTACTGATCAGGGTGTGGATGACATACTTGGTATGCTACCTACTACTGATCAGGGTGTGATGACATACTTGGTATGCTACCTACTACTGATCAGGGTGTGGATGACATACTTGGTATGCTACCTACTACTGATCAGGGTGTGGATGACATACTTGGTATGCTACCTACTGCTGATCAGTGTGTGGATGACATACTTGGTAATGCTGCCTACTACTGATCAGGGTGTGGATGACATACTTGGTATGCTACCTACTACTGATCAGGGTGTGGATGACATACTTGGTATGCTACCTACTACTGATCAGGGTGTGGATGACATACTTGGTATGCTACCTACTACTGATCAGGGTGTGGATGACATACTTGGTATGCTACCTACTACTGATCAGGGTGTGGATGACATACTTGGTATGCTACCTACTACTGATCAGGGTGTGGATGACATACTTGGTATGCTACCTACTACTGATCAGGGTGTGGATGACATACTTGGTATGCTACCTACTGCTGATCAGGGTGTGGATGACATACTTGGTAATGCTGCCTACTACTGATCAGGGTGTGGATGACATACTTGGTATGCTACCTACTACTGATCAGGGTGTGGATGACATACTTGGTATGCTACCTACTACTGATCAGGGTGTGGATGACATACTTGGTATGCTACCTACTACTGATCAGGGTGTGGATGACATACTTGGTATGCTACCTACTACTGATCAGGGTGTGGATGACATACTTGGTATGCTACCTACTACTGATCAGGGTGTGGATGACATACTTGGTAATGCTGCCTACTACTGATCAGGGTGTGGATGACATACTTGGTAATGCTGCCTACTACTGATCAGGGTGTGGATGACATACTTGGTATGCTACCTACTACTGATCAGGGTGTGGATGACATACTTGGTATGCTACCTACTACTGATCAGGGTGTGGATGACATACTTGGTATGCTACCTACTACTGATCAGGGTGTGGATGACATACTTGGTAATGCTGCCTACTGTTGATCGGGGTGTGGATGACATACTTGGTATGCTGCCTACTGCTGATCAGGGTGTCGATGACATACTTGGTATGCTACCTACTACTGATCAGGGTGTGGATGACATACTTTGTATGCTACCTACTACTGATCAGGGTGTGGATGACATACTTGGTAATGCTGCCTACTGTTGATCGGGGTGTGGATGACATACTTGGTATGCTGCCTACTGCTGATCAGGGTGTCGATGACATACTTGGTATGCTACCTACTACTGATCAGGGTGTGGATGACATACCTGGTATGCTATATACTACTGATCAGGGTGTGGATGACATACTTGGTAATGCTGCCTACTGCTGATCAGGGTGTGGATGACATACTTGGTATGCTACCTACTACTGATCAGGGTGTGGATGACATACCTGGTATGCTATATACTACTGATCAGGGTGTGGATGACATACTTGGTAATGCTGCCTACTACTGATCAGGGTGTGGATGACATACTTGGTATGCTACCTACTACTGATCAGGGTGTGGATGACATACTTGGTATGCTACCTACTACTGATCAGGGTGTGGATGACATACTTGGTATGCTACCTACTACTGATCAGGGTGTGGATGACATACTTGGTATGCTACCTACTGCTGATCAGGGTGTGGATGACATACTTGGTAATGCTGCTACTACTGATCAGGGTGTGGATGACATACTTGGTATGCTACCTACTACTGATCAGGGTGTGGATGACATACTTGGTATGCTACCTACTACTGATCAGGGTGTGGATGACATACTTGGTATGCTACCTACTACTGATCAGGGTGTGGATGACATACTTGGTATGCTACCTACTACTGATCAGGGTGTGGATGACATACTTGGTATGCTACCTACTACTGATCAGGGTGTGGATGACATACTTGGTATGCTACCTACTACTGATCAGGGTGTGGATGACATACTTGGTATGCTACCTACTGCTGATCAGGGTGTGGATGACATACTTGGTAATGCTGCCTACTACTGATCAGGGTGTGGATGACATACTTGGTATGCTACCTACTACTGATCAGGGTGTGGATGACATACTTGGTATGCTACCTACTACTGATCAGGGTGTGGATGACATACTTGGTATGCTACCTACTACTGATCAGGGTGTGGATGACATACTTGGTATGCTACCTACTACTGATCAGGGTGTGGATGACATACTTGGTATGCTACCTACTACTGATCAGGGTGTGGATGACATACTTGGTAATGCTGCCTACTACTGATCAGGGTGTGGATGACATACTTGGTAATGCTGCCTACTACTGATCAGGGTGTGGATGACATACTTGGTATGCTACCTACTACTGATCAGGGTGTGGATGACATACTTGGTATGCTACCTACTACTGATCAGGGTGTGGATGACATACTTGGTATGCTACCTACTACTGATCAGGGTGTGGATGACATACTTGGTATGCTACCTACTACTGATCAGGGTGTGGATGACATACTTGGTATGCTACCTACTACTGATCAGGGTGTGGATGACATACTTGGTATGCTACCTACTACTGATCAGGGTGTGGATGACATACTTGGTATGCTACCTACTACTGATCAGGGTGTGGATGACATACTTGGTAATGCTGCCTACTGTTGATCGGGGTGTGGATGACATACTTGGTATGCTGCCTACTGCTGATCAGGGTGTCGATGACATACTTGGTATGCTACCTATTACTGATCAGGGTGTGGATGACATACTTGGTATGCTACCTACTACTGATCAGGGTGTGGATGACATACTTGGTAATGCTGCCTACTGTTGATCGGGGTGTGGATGACATACTTGGTATGCTGCCTACTGCTGATCAGGGTGTCGATGACATACTTGGTATGCTACCTACTACTGATCAGGGTGTGGATGACATACTTGGTATGCTACCTACTACTGATCAGGGTGTGGATGACATACTTGGTAATGCTGCCTACTGTTGATCGGGGTGTGGATGACATACTTGGTATGCTGCCTACTGCTGATCAGGGTGTCGATGACATACTTGGTATGCTACCTACTACTGATCAGGGTGTGGATGACATACCTGGTATGCTATATACTACTGATCAGGGTGTGGATGACATACTTGGTAATGCTGCCTACTGCTGATCAGGGTGTGGATGACATACTTGGTATGCTACCTACTACTGATCAGGGTGTGTATGACATACCTGGTATGCTATATACTACTGATCAGGGTGTGGATGACATACTTGGTAATGCTGCCTACTACTGATCAGGGTGTGGATGACATACTTGGTATGCTACCTACTGTTGATCGGGGTGTGAATGACATACTTGGTATGCTACCTACTACTGATCAGGGCGTGGATGACATAATTGGTATGCTGCCTACTGTTGATCGGGGTGTGGATGACATACTTGGTATGCTACCTACTACTGATCAGGGCGTGGATGACATAATTGGTATGCTACCTACTACTGATGAGGGTGTGGATACATACTTGGTATGCTACCTACTGCTGGTCGGGGTGTGGATGACATACTTTGTGTGTTATCTACTGCTGATCAGGGTGTGGATGACATGCTGGGTATGCTACCTACTGCTTATCGGGTTGTGGATGACATTCTTGGATGCTACCTACTGCTGATCGTGGTGTGGACGACATACTTGGTATGATACCTACTGCTGATCGGGTGTTGATGACAAACATTGTGTGCTATCTACTGCTGATCAAGGTGTGGATGACATACTTGGTATGCTACCTACTGCTGATCGGGTTGTGGATGATATACTTGGTATGCTACCTACTACTGATCGTGGTGTGGATGACATACATAGTATGCTACCTACTGGTGATCGGGGTGTTGATGACAGACTTTGTGTAATATCTACTGCTGACATACATAGTATGCTACATACTGCTGATCAGGGTGTGGATGACATACTTGGTATACTATCTACTGCTGATTCGGGTGTGGATGACATACTTGTTATGATAGCTACTGCTGATTAGGGTGTGGATGACATACTTGGTATGCTACCTACTGCTGGTCGGGGTGTGGATGACATACTGGTGCTGTTTTATCCCTCAACCACATCAACTATTTAGTCCTGTTTGGTTCTGGCAATAGAATACCTGTAACAGTGCAGAATGTTGATGCGGGAGTCTTACTTTTGTATAAGATATTCTTGTTTGGAAAACTCACAAACTGCCGACTCATCCCGATCGATTTTAGTATCAAAGGATATTTGTTTATGAATAGGGGAATCACTTATAACGAGGTTGATTTGGTAATATAAAATGAAGATGCGGTAGGCCACTGGTTTAAATAAAAGTTCTGGCAACAACAGGAATTGGTTTGGTGATGAGTTTATTTCATATCACTGGTACTGATACACATAAATCAAATGTATACAGAACGACCAATTATTGTGGTGTTGACCCGATGAGAGTTTGAGTGAGAGAGAACGAACTCCCAGCACGCCACGGCTTTTATTAGTGTGTAACAGTGCAGAATGTTGATGCGGGAGTCTTACTTTTTTATAAGATATTCTTGTTTGGAAAACTCACAAACTGCCGACTCATCCCGATCGATTTTAGTATCAAAGGATATTTGTTTATGAATAGGGGAATCACTAATAAAAGCCGTGGCGTGCTGGGAGTTCGTTCTCTCTCACTCAAACTCTCATCGGGTCAACACCACAATAATTGGTCGTTCTGTATACATTTGATTTATGTGTATCAGTACCAGTGATATGAAATAAACTCATCACCAAACCAATTCCTGTTGTTGCCAGAACTTTTATTTAAACCAGTGGCCTACCGCATCTTCATTTTATATTACCAAATCAACCTCGTTATAAATGGTGGCAGCGGTGGGATCTTTAATGTTCTTTACTCCGAATTTACAACAATACAACATGTACACCCCTTACTTTTACGGCTCGTTACGCCGAAGGGTCATTAGTCCGAGTAATGCCCCTTCAGCATGTTCAGAGTAACAAACTGTTGTATATAACTTAGTTATGACCCTTCGGAATAAAGAACCTTCTGAGTAATCACCCTTCTGAATAATGAACCTTCTGAGTAATGAATCTTCGGAGTAATGACTCTTCGGAGTAATGAACCTTCCGAGTAATGACCCTTCGGAATATGACCCTTCGGATGAACCTTCGGAGTAATGAGCCTTCAGAGTAATGAACTTTCGGAGTGATAACCTTTGGAATAAAGAAGCATAACCCGAGTTCCATGCACTAATTTGACCAAACCCTACATTAATACATTTGTATCTAGGTTTAGTGAAACGTCAGAAACTAATTTGTTTTTAAACATCAACTTAGACATGTTAGGGCCAAGTATAGTCATCATATTGTCAATGTGACATTTGTAATTCAAGCGCTGTGTTATCATTCCAAAATATAATGATTATGCAAATAAAATATAACATCATATAATAATAAGAGATAACAATCAGTCTGTAATGCTTTCATAGAGGAAGGAATGTTTGCTGATAATGTCAATTTTCATCATTTGTCACAAATTATTTTTGCAGTTTATAATCAAATTATGTGTGTATGAATTATAATAGATATTTAATATCTGATATACTTGTACGGAAGAGAAGCAATTGAACCTGGTCGGTGTTTAGAAATTAATATATTTGACAAAAATGGAACCCAAGTAGGATGTTGTGTATTATATTGCAGTGGAACTTTTTGCCGTGGAACTCATCACAACAGTTAAAAAAGCACACACAAATTCATTATAGAGTTCAAGTTAAACTAAGGTTCGGGTTAGTGTTAAAATATTAGGACTGGATATTATTAATGTAATATTTTGAGAAGGTTAATTACTACTCCCAAGTAAAATCTCAATGTAAATACATCTTTACTTTATACCAACATTCAACATTCTGAAAAAAGGACCTTTCATATAAGTAAAAGGTTATCTAAAATCAACTGTGCACAAAACATATCATTTCACATGAAACGATTGTAATTTTGTATAGAAATAAATACACAGGAATACAGTTTTAACGAGTTGTACATACATGTACATTGATAAATTTGTTTTATACATGTTAATACTTTACTTTATACAACTTAATTATTTAAATTAGCGTTTTATATTCGGATGACAAATGTTAAAATTTAAAAATATTGAGTGTATTTATTTTTATTCAACGTGCATAAACAGTTATTTTGCGTAGATTACCATAAAGATTCCCCTAATGTTGCTATGGGTTCCCTTGACATAAGTGGAATTTTAGGCACAACCTAAAAGTGCCCTCCTGTAAAATTCCCCAGCAAATAAGGACACGGAATCTTAATTCTTGTTTGAATTCTATTTGCACATGGAATTTACCCTAGGGCAAACGAACCCATGTGCGGCAATAGGTGACTCTTTACGGTAAATGGCATGAGTAAGTGGATTAGAAACATACCAGAAGCTTTTGTCTTGGTCATTGGTCCAGAACACTCTTTAAACCACTTCTAAGGAATAACAAGAATCCCAGCAAACACAAAAACGTTTTAAAAACATTTTAAATAAGTTATATTTTGGCTTTTGGTTTAGGTAAAAACGTTTTAATAACATTAAAATGCCGGGTTATATAAAGGTCATGAAAACGTTTTAAAACCTTTTGTATGAAAACACACTACAGCAATATTTTTTAATGTTTTCAAAATGCTATTGTAAACTATTTTTGCAAACATATTTTGCCTAATATTTTGTCAACACTTAAATAACATAGTGTTAACATATTTGCACCCAGCAAACACAAAAATGTTCTTAAAATGTTTTTTTGTCAAAACGTTTTAATACCATTTAAAAATGTCGGGTTATATAAAGGTCATGGAAACATTTTTAAAACGTTATTGCAAATATTTTGGGCAAACATTTTTCGCAAAACATTTTTTCAACCCCAGAATAACATTCTGTTTAGAATGTTTTGTATCAAGTTTTCAAAAATGTTTTTGAAACGTTATTAAAACGTTTTTATACCTTTTATATAACCCGACATTTAAACGTTTTCTGTAAAACATTTTGTGTATGCTGGGCAGTAGATTATCGTAAAATGTTTTTTAATGATATGAAAACGTTTTATACCTATATACTCTTTATATAACCCGACATTTAAACGTTTTCTGACAACCTTTTATAAACTTTTGCGAATGATGTCGAAAACGTTTTGTGTTTGCTGGGAAGGCTTTTACATCAGTACCTCACTTCAAAAGCTGTCCATGCCTACAACATCCCGTAGATTCATAATTTGCAATGGGGCAATTTCTCCTCCAGTCCTGCACACCCACTTTCTCCAGCAGTGGACTTAAATCTATTATTTTTTTATTCTGGTGGTATTTCATGGTGTGAGTAATTAAAATCTCCTTTTAATCGCTTTTTCAAAAAAAATCAAGATAAAATTTTGTATTGTATGTAATATTTGGTATATTGTATAAATGGAAAAAATCATACTGTCCTTTCTCAAAATAATAATACTAATTTGCAACGTTGGGCAAACAATACAATTTTTGAGCACAATTTGGTGAAGAAAATATAAAAATAAATCTATTGTGGCATAAAGAAAAGTGCTTCATATGCAATAATTTTTTAACCTTCTGATGTCATAACAAGCATATTCTAGGCCACGTGTTTGTTATCAATATAATCTTCTTTATGCTATCTATGTCCGGTATCAAGACCAGTTATCATAGGATGGGGAGAGTATATAAACCCGTGGAAAGTCGCTTACCATCACTTTCTCTTCTACCACTCTTGAGGTAAATACAACCAAGAAGACACCAATAACATGAATAGACATACGGCCAGTTTGCTACACTTTGTAACTTGTAATTAATTAAAGGATCTGTTTTCAGTAAATTAAAACTTGTAACATGCTTTTATCTTAAACTGCTTGTAAAATAAAAAGTTTTCATAATATGTAAATTTCGTTAATATGCTTGAGGTTCTTTTTTTCAGTTTCAGAAAGAACCCAAGGAATCTATAACCATGCGTGTGTTCATCTTAGCTTGCTTAGTGGCTGCTGCCACAGCCATTGCTCCTCTGCATAAGGTTCAAGAAAGGATTCCAGGCAAATACATCGTTGTACTGAAGGTAAGACAGCTGGTGTAACTCAAGAATCCTTTACAATGCATTATGTTCTGTGTCACAAAATCATTTTTGTATTTTAAAAGGGCATTTCGTGATCCACAGCATCATCCCCCCCCCCCCACTTTTCTCAACTAAAAAAAGGTGAGATTTTTATATCACTGATAAACATAATGTTTATGTACAAAACGTTTCTTGCCGATTAATTCGTTTAGCAAAGATATCGTGAAATTTGAATTTCGTTCTGGTATACCAGAACGAATTACAACACATTGTCTATGCAGCAGTGTAATACACATAATCATGCATAACTCGCAAACGCAAAATCGGAATCAACTGACATTTTGGGAATAAGTTTTTTCATGGAAATATACTGAAAAATGTCATAAAAAGAGGATGCTAGGATCGCGAAATACTCCTTTAATTAAGAGGTTTACATTTTATGCCTATATCATTGAGTTAATCATTTTTGTTTATGTTCAGATTCAGGAAAGGTTGTTTCCTTGTTATTTCAAAGTATTACTATACGGTAACTGTTATTAGCCCTTTATCGGAAAGCCATATTAGCTGATTAGGAGTGATATTTAGAAATAAGTAGTTTAGGTAACAAATTCAAATTCAGCTTCGTATTTTGATTATGCGTATTTTAATGAAGAGGAACATTTGCAAAATTTAATTTAACTTCCACGTTTTTATTGTATGACTTTTTAGGATGGTGTCAACATGGAGTCTGCTGCCTTCAGTCTCAACACAGTGCGTGCCCGTGTCCAGAATCGATTCAAGGCTTTCAACATGCTGGCTGTCGACATGGATGCTGAAATTCTTGAGAAGGTAATGTAGTTTTCTAATACTTTTGTGCTAGCGACTCAAAGTGTATGTTTGAAAAATAAAGTTTATTTTATCTACAGACTGTTAGTTTCAATTTTATACAAGAGCTATATTGAAGATTATTTTTAAACCAACACTTACCCAAAGTTGAACTTGTAAAAACACTTCTTTAATTCTGTAAACAGGTACGTGGCTTGAAAGATGTCCTATTTGTTGAAGAAGATGGTTTGATGAGAGTACAACAAGGTGCTACCTGGGGTCTTGACCGTGTAGATCAGAGAGCTCTCCCATTGGATGGTGTCTATGCTTCAGATAGTAAGTCGGAATATTCATAATTATATTGGGGGTCAATGTTGGGATGGGCGAAAGGACTCAGATAAGATATCAGGGTATCTTGGTAAAGAGATGTAATAATGGGCTATTCCAGTTAAAATCCACACACCCCAATGAAAGGCATGACCTCAATCCCCCATGGAGTCACTCATTCAGTGAACTCCATTGGAAATTTACACTCCTTGTGGGAAGATTGAGTTTATCCTTTTCATAGGGGGTGTATGGATTTTAACTGGAATAGCCCAATGCAGTTTCAGCAAAATGTCAAATATTAACTTGACCTATGAGCTGGTAATAGACACTGTCTGTCCAATAATTAGTTTTTGCAGGAAAGAAATTGATTTTTAAAGGGAAAGGAAGATTCTAATGAGGTTTGTATGTGTCCATATGGGGTAACCAGAGGGGTTGAGGGCAGATATTCTAATGTAAAATTGGGACCACAAAATTGAACAGTTCTATTAAATACGGGCTGTTTGGATGATCTTTTTTATTTTTTATTTGCACGAGGGAGAGAGATAGAGTACCATCTATCCACTATAATTTTTTGAGATGGACAAGGGTGATGGTGACCCGGGGGATGGTGAATCTCAAAGAGACAGGTAGATTCTAAAAGAGTGTGTGTGCATGTGAGGGTGTTTGTGTCGATGGGGGCGTGTGCTGCTTGTGTACTAGGGAGAAAGAGATGAAAGTTTATGGAAACTATGCACCTACTTTTGGTTGAAACTAATAATGTATTATCCTTATTTCACCTAGATGATGGTACTGGAGTGAATGTATACGTCATTGATACCGGTGTCAGCCCAGATCATGTTGACTTTGGTGGTGTTGGTGGACGTTGTGAGATGGCCTATGATGTTGTTGGAGGAATTGTAAGTATATCGCATTTCATTATGAAAGATCGATGACGTCCTATAAACGAAACTAGTTTCATTTAGGGGGGAGGGGGTAAAAATACTCGATTACGTTTGTACAAAAACATCGGTCTGAAGAATGTGTCATTATTATTATTATATCAAAAATTTCAACATTTCATTATTACGTTTCTGGCAGGGAGGGGGGGGGGTCGGCTGAGAAACGAAACTAGTTACGTTTATAGGACGTCATCGATCTTTTGGTTTGTTCCCTTAGTAGAAAGATGGCCACTTACATGGAGCTTTCAACAGAGAATTTTACACTCCTTGATTGGTTTGGTAAATTATACATAATTATATGAACTTAGCCACCAGCATATAATGATAGAATTAAAGAACAAAAATCAGAACTGGACAGGATAAAAGATATGTGACTTAATCTCCAAAAGAATCTTGATCCTCAGTAAAAACAGCCTTTTGTAGTACACCAAGTTTGTGGTGATATATTTCATATTTCATATGATACTGTTAGTGATTGGTTTTTAAATTATACATATATGAACTTGACCAATATCCGCATAGAATGATGGAAGAAATAACATAAATCAGCATTGGAAAGGTTTGATGAAAAAAGATGAGATTCTTGATTTACAAGAAAGAGTGTCTCGATCTTCAGTAAAAACAACCATTTGTAGTACCACAAGTTTGTGGTGATATGAACTAGAAAGAGGATTTTCACTAGCAAGGATTTCACCATGTTCTTATCACATCTCATATTATAGGGTGGTGGTGTTGACTGCAATGGACATGGAACTCACTGCGCTGGTACCACTAGTGGCTCTACCTGGGGTGTAGCCAAGAACAGTATGGCATACGGTATCCGTGTGCTCAGCTGTCTAGGATCTGGATCTACCACTGGTGTTGTTGATGGTAAGTTTACTCCTGGGATAGTTGAGGGAATGAGAACTTGCTGTTCTTTGCTGCAGCTTTTGGGCTAAATATTTAGGGCTTTTTTAGATGATGAGGTTGTAGATATTAACAACAGAGCTTGAAATAACAGCTACCTTCCTACTATATTTATAAATACGTATTTAAACATACGCACGTGACCCATGGGCATGACATACCAAGACTAGCAAGCGTGACCAAATCATCATGCCATTGAACAGGATAGGAACTCTTTAAATAAACAGCATCAAATTTAAGTATTAATTGAATAGCAAAATTACTACATATGGGGGGATTCCGAATTTGTAATATATTATCAAATAACATTTTGAAAGTATTTGCTGACGGAAAAATATTTATCGACGGAAACATTTACAATGTAATATAAAGTTGAACAAAATAGATTTTGCTGCACAGTGTCGCTTTGTTTACCGCCTTTGCATTCAAATGTACAAATGTACAGGAAAACCACCCGCTATACTATGTAGAAGGTTACGTCGAGACTTACTGTCTACAAGCTGTTATATATGGCAGCGCGGCGGTTGTCACGTGCGTATTTATAAATACCTATTTATAAATATAGTCTAAGCATACTGAACATGCTGAATAAGAAGATATTTCTTCCAATATTTGACCAACACTACACGCCTAGGCAATCTGCTTTTGTAAGGAAAACAAAAATACTGTACTAGCTCAATTCTTCTCAAAATATCCCGTTACAAGTTTTGATAAATAACAGAACTGAAGAATTCGATGGAACAGAAGTAATCGTCAAAATGGTCCATTTTGGGACGACAAAAATATGAAACATAAATTCCTTCTTTTAACTGGATATTCTTTAAACAACATTGTGAATATGCCTAATATTCTTTTGAATGCTAGTTATAGTAATGTCACAAGGTTACCTTTTATGCGCAAAATAGTGCAGTGTGTCAGAAATCTGCCTGAATTGTATTAAAAATAATATTGAAAAAGAATGTCATTACTAAAAACAAGAGCTTGTAGACTTACTGATAGATATAGAGCTATATAGGCCAATATGAAGATATATTAATAAACCTGCGTAGGTGTGTGTGTGCTGCCTTGTAAAGCTTATTGAAAATAATGGTCTCATAATTCTGATTATGTGTTGATTATTTACAACTAATTACTTATGTCACAAAGCATGCATTATGTTATTTGAAATTGTCAAAATTCAAGTTTCTGTCTTTTAATAAAATCAATATAGTGTTGGAACCAAAGACAAAACAGCACATAGACTTACCTGGTTGTATAACTATTATCTTGTCTGTATTGGACTACATTGTTTTAATAATTGTATGAAAATGACAAATTGTTCAACTATCTTCTTGTACTATAGGAATGAACTGGGTAGCCACCAATGGTGTACGTCCAGCTGTTGCTTCTATGTCTCTCGGTGGTGGCTCTTCATCTGCCATGGATCGTGCCGTCGATACTATGCACAATGCCGGAGTTGTCGTATCTGTTGCCGCTGGTAACAGCAATGCCAATGCTTGCAACTACTCTCCTGCCGGAGCTGCTAATGTAAGATCAAAAACTGAATCAATATCCGGGATCAATATGTACATAATTATATTGTAAATAGAATAATGTACCGGACCACCCCCCCCCCCCCAAAGTGGGAAACTCATCTGCCATGATATCTGAGTTTTATCCATTATTATCTAAGTTGTACCACACCAGTCACCACTTACTCACAAGTAGGCCTGGATCGGTTGGATTACATGACACATGTTATATACTGAAAATAGCAACATTCAACATTTTCAAATGTCCAATGAACTTGACCCAGTGATATTAGGCTCAAAAGAAACTTAAATTGTATTTTGATTTCACTTATCACCTTTCAAATCCAATTTCCAATATTGTTTTTTTTAAAGCCAAAATAAATCATGCATAGGGTCAAATAAGTAGCCTCAAAGGGCTGTTTCTTGTGACATATTGGAAACGTAGGAGAAATCTGTAGAAAAGCACTCTTTCTTGCAAAATTATGATTGAAACTTAATTAAGCTGCAGAAACCAACATCATCCAATTGAGGGGGCAACAAGCCTGGTTGAGCTGGAACTAGGGGGCATGCCCCATGTGTCCGTACGATACAACCATGCATAAAGGAGCACCATTAGCTCTATGCTGCATGTTTTGGCCTACGATAGTCAAAAGCTTAATCAAATTACCATATTCCATCTCATTAACACATAGGAGCTAAACATGAAAAGGGGTGCTTATTACGAGCATTTACTGTGTTGAGAAAAGTTAAACTGAAACGTTTCTTTCCAAAATAATGTTGCAATTCATGATAGAGAAAGAAACTGTACTACAATAGCTTACAATAAACACCGTTGTTTCTAAGAGTGTACCTGAATATTAGTCCAATTGTATGCAAAAGAGTACACTGAAAAGGGAGCTTAAACTTAATGTAAGTTAGAAGGTCCTTTTAGGTGCTAATTAGGTCGAATATTGTATTTGCATAACACCATGAACACCTTACATCTATCATGGTACCTTATTTTTATTTCTCTGTTTATTTATGTTATTCTTGTTTCTTAATGTTCAATGTCATTTTATTTAATGCAGGCCATCACCGTTGGTGCCACTGACAGCAGCGATGCCCGTGCTTCTTTCTCCAACTATGGTGAATGTGTAGACATCTTTGCTCCAGGCGTAGACATCACTTCTGCTTGGATTGGTGAACCTGATGCAACCAACACCATCAGTGGAACCTCCATGGCCTGCCCACATGTTTCTGGTAAGCTTACAGATTACTTGAGTTTTAGCTCCCCCTCAATCTCATACCGTCTCCCCAGTAGCCTAAATGTGATGGAACCAATGCCATCAGTGGAACCGTCATGGCCTGCCCACATGTTTCTGGTAAGCTGACAGATCACTTGAGTTTTAGCTCCCCTCAATCTTATACCGTCTCCCCCCAGTAGCCTAAATGTGATGGAACCAATGTCATCGGTGGTACCGCCATGGCCTGCAAATAATTGTGTCCCTCTCATGAAAATGAACTATGAATCCAAGCTTTATGAATGTGTAAAAAAATAAGTTATGAAACGAGAGCTCTACTATATCAAAAGTGTTCCGACTGGTTTTTTTTATGACATCCTGTTATCCCTTTTAAAAACATGTTGCTAACTCTGTTTTACATCTATTTGTTCGAATCCATTAGGTGCTGCTGCTCTCATCCTCCAATCTAACCCAGATATGGCTCCAGCTGATGTCTGGGCCCAGATGGCTGCTGATGCTACCCCTGATGTTGTCTCTAATCCAGGACGCAGATCACCAAACACATTCCTGTATGTGAACTAAAGAACTTAACCGAACTAGACTGAAATGAATCGAAATGTACTATATGCTCAAAGCTAAAATATGTTTGAAAATAATTGAAGACATAATATATAAATATAAGTAAATAAGAACAATATGGACAGTTGTCAATGGGATTTTCTGCCAGAGTTTTGGAACCAGATTTGAATCTTCAAATTTACCTGCATGTATATAATGCACATAGGCTCTATGCTTGAAACATGGTTAAATCTAGTTGGGCATTATGAAGCTTTAGAGCACAGATATTATGTTTAGGTTTGAAAGACTAAATCTTGCTCCAAACACTGTACTAATGGATTCAGATGCAAGTTTTCTTATGGAAACTCCCGAAGTGACCGTCTAATATTTCCTGCAGTTCAGACTAAAAACAAATCAACACTAATCTCATGTATACTTTATGAACTGGAACTATTAGCAAAATAAAATGTATGTATTTGATGTTGATAAACTACATTATGAACCTCCAGTGTTTAATTATTAAGACTACTTGATTGTAAATCCTTCTTCTAAAAAGTAAAATTTACTCTTTGAAAAGAAGTAATTATCGTGAGTTGGACGGCATATTATAAAACACAAATTAAACGAACCCATAGACTCATGATAAACATGAGACTAAAAAAAACCTATTTTAGCCTCGGGTATTATATGCAATGTTGTACTAAAATGAGACAATATAATATATGACGCCTCGAGGTACAAACACAAAACGTCTTTAACACGTTTTAAACGGGTTATGCTTTTTTGATTTTGGTAAAAACGTTGTAATAAAATTAAATGTCCGGTTTTATATATGTCATGAAAACGTTTAAAAAACGTTTTGTATGAAAACACACTACAACAACATTCTTAAAATATTGTGAAAATGTTATTGTAAAATATTTTTTGCTAACATTTTTTGGCAAATATTTTGTCAACACTTACATAATGATAATATTATGCATATATTAAATATTTTAATTGTAAAAAAATCATCTGTCATTTGTAGCAAATCAACAAGTGGATTATCTCTGGTTTTTCGATGAGCCACGAACAAATATAATGTGCTGCGGAGCAGAGATAATGTGACGCAGTGGACCATGGATAATGAGTAAAGAACATAGTGCGTTTCTAAATTTAGAATTCTTTTCTACTTGACAAACACTATGTAAAAATGCAAAATATTAAGGCAAATTTCCAATCCCCCATGAATTTTACTTTTATGCACAATGCCCCAGAAAATCAAATTCACATGCACATCAAAATTCCAAAAAACAAACCAGGCAACTGTTTCATACAGTTATTTGGATTGTACTTTATGATGTAATGAGCTACTATAAACTAAACTACAGCAACAGGTTCCTTTAAATAAGTAATTGATATCTTTGCGGCCATTATCGTGGCCGTTGCTGTTGCCATTGACAATGTCATGGTCATTACGAGGGTTGTTATCAAGTAGTCATAGCAAAGAAACATAAACACTATTCTTTTAATAGTTCATGTTAATGATTAATGACAGAAGAAGCCCGCGTTAAGTAAAGAGCTAGTGAATCGAATATTAAATTCTATCAAAGCCTTAATAATACGATTTTGGTCACATTCTAATATGGTAATTCTTTGCCAAATATCATAAAATAGTATCAGTAACAATTGTCAAGAAAGTTTTCTGGTCATTTTAAGCCAAACTAATGAAGTAAAATGAAAGAAACTCCCTTACTATCTTCTTAGCCGTTTAATTGTGGTGTAATTTGGCTGAATCCAATTACGATTAGATGGGACATGTGTAAACGTTACAAATATGCCAAAAAACATCAAGTTAGAAAAAATTGACCTAACTCATTTGAAAAGATTGTACGTTAATATGGTTTATAGTAGCTCCAAAATAATAGAGCACTGAAAATATAATCTACTGATGATCAAGTGTGGATGACATGCTTGGTATAATATCCGCTTCTGATAAGAAACATAATTTGGTATGCTATCTACAGCTGATCATGTCGTGGATGACATACTCAGTATGTTACCTATACTGGCTACTGTTGATCAGGTGTGGATGCCTGTCACACTTGGTATGCTACATGTATCTACTGCTGATCAGGTATGGACGTCACTATGCTATATGGATGACATACTTAGTATGCTATCTACTGCTGATCGGGGTGTAGATGACATACTTGGTATGCTATCTACTGCTGATCGGGGTATGGATGATATACTTTGCATGCTATCTACTGCTGATTGGGGTGTGGATGATATACTTTGCATGCTATCTACTGCTGATCATGAATGAATGACATATAGTTTGCTATGGGCCTATATCTACTGCTGATTTGGGTGTGATTGACATGTATTTTGCTTGCCGCATTTTGCTTGTCTTAGTTACTCACTTAATATTTCTTCCTTCACGTTGGAGGACTTCATCAGCATTGACTGATCTGGTCATCTGACCCACTTTCCCAGGAAAGAAAGAAAGAAAACGTAATGCTTTGCAAAAAAGGTACTACATTATTCATGGTGTATTATGCACTGACCCATACCAACACTTTTACATTATTGATTCTTCTTTGAAAGATGGAAATTAATAATTTATTGATCGATTTTGTTTTGGCAAATTGTCAGCATATTACAAAAATACATTGATGTGCATAATAAATAGAGAAATTGCACAAAATATATGAAGTTATATAATTATATATAAGACTATTTTTAAAGTATACGTGTATAGGCTTATATTGCATTTAAAACAATGTTGATTCGGAATGAAAAGTGATGACAAATAATCAAGTAGCAAACACGAAACTAATGCAAATTTTACACAACAGAATTTAGATACTAAATTTATGTTTTATAGTTACTCTATCCATTGGTGTTGTTGATTTTTACTGTTTTTCTTCATACATTTCAGTTATTTCAAATGTTATTTTAAAATGAATTAGCTCATTTCAGTTGTCAATTCTTTATTCTCCCTCAGGCATGAAAGGTTGTCAAACAGCTTCATATGACCTTGAACGCCAAGTACAGCAACAAGTGCGTTTTCGATTAATTTTGTGAGAATATCAATTAACTAATGGACATCATCGATTATTCATCACGTTCAATGTCAAACTCGTTGCCATAGATTTTGTCATGTGATTGCAATAAACAAATAAAATACGTTGAAGACACTCTTTGGAACCAATCAGGATTAAAGCATCTCTGTAAATATGGTAACTAATAACTCACGTCTATAGTGGTAATGACCAAGCACCTAGGTTGTATAACGAAAGATAACACCCATATATAGGAGAGTACCAATACATCGAGTTCACATCTTGGAATACTAGATTTATCATGATAATGGTCATTAATTCCAAACTAAAACAAAATTAGCCTATAAATTTTGATAGCTTTATAACACTAGCTATGCCTATCGTTTATAGAATGAATACGGTGGCTAAGTGGTTACGGCCTTGGACTCATAATCTGAGAGCTTGCTCGACGTACGTGGGTTCGATTCCCCGTCCCACCACCGTGTTGCGCCCTTGGGCAAGGCGCTTTGCCTCGCTTGCCTCACCCCACCCAGGTGCAATGGGAAGCTGTTAGGGGTAGTCACAGTCGTTGTACTGATGGACCCTGCGCCACTTGTAGGCTGCAAACGTGGTTCCGACATATTCTAATGACGGCGGAATAAATGTAAAAGCGCTTAGAGGCTGTTTACGGCATAAAGCGCTATATAAATGTCTACATTTATTTTATTATTTATGGTTATAATTATAATGTATGGCGAGTGCATGGGATGACAGGATTCATATTTTCCCAGTTTTAGCCATATAACTAAAACAATGATGCATGTGTACCTCTTAATATAAATACATTGATCTTATAGGAAATAACACAAGGAAGCAAATAATCACATTTATATTTCTATATTTCTACTAATAGGTCTTGCGGTTCTTGAGTTAATGTCAATGATATATCAAAACGATAGTTTTGACGGTTTTCCCCCTCCCGAGAAAATCATGCACATGAGGCAGAAATGACATCCCGTATATCATGGAAATAGTAGATATTATCTACTATTTCCATGCGTATATCAAGTCTTGTGATTTCCTTTCTAGAACCCATACAATTCATCTTGTGTGTCAGCTTTATTTGTCTCAAAATTTAGGTTATGCTGCCCTAAGACCAGCATACCATGTATGTGTTCGAATTGAAAACAATAACAATCAAAAAATAATAACTGCCTGTGCCAACCGCAGATGAGGAATTATTTTGCTTGCTATGCAGACATCCTGACCGTAAATCCCCGATAAACATAACATTTTTTCAAAATGTATACTTTATTTTGATATAAAGATATAGATCCTCTTCTTGTTGATGATGACAATATTCTGTTCGCTCAAAGTTCCATTAATGTCCTGCGAAAAGTCACTGTTCAGCAAAGTCCACTGTACACATGCATTTATATATTCACTCGGTCGGACATCCGGGAACATTATCCCCTTTGCACAAGCGCTCGCATAGCAACCAGCTCGAGAAAGGGAAACTACACGTTCGCACACTGGTTTTACAAGGCTATTTCCAAGGGGGTGACACTAAATTCACGGTTGTTCTATTAGCAACGCAAAACCTATGAAAAATTCCGCTGGTTTACTATCTAGAAAGTGAGGCCAGTTATCGATCCGTTATGAATAATTCATGTTCGACCCCTTGGATCATGTTAATTGATATTGGCAAATAACAACGTTGTTAGTTTTGCGAACTTTGCCTGTTCAATGAGAGTATAGCGCGCCCCAATACATCTGGGCGCAAACCAGGCGAAAACGATCCAGTTTAATGAAATGGCGGACGGATATTCCCATCGGGCACCAGTGATATATTTTTTTCAAAGAAAGTCTACTAATTTGATATGAAATAACATTTTGCAATAGCAAAGTCAAAATTAGGACTTGCGGTCAATAATATGAAGGAAATACGTGACAGAGGCAAGGTGTGAAACACAAGTAGTATTTGAAGTTAAAATAACCTTTGATACCCGACCTGACCTTCCATAGCTTTCCATCATGGCGCCTTATTCGTTTTTATGTATTTCTATATGCTCTCAAGTAAAATAAAATACCAAACTGCACTAAGCAGACAGAATGTTACTTGGCTCCCAGCATGAATTATTGATTTTATACGGAGGTAAAGAAATACACAGTTGCCTGCAAGCCGTGCACCATACTCTAAATACTTCGGTAAATCTGAATAATGGTCACATGTAGACATATCACGTGTTCGGGAAATCACGTGGCAACATTTTAAGATTTCAGACTTGTTTACTAGTTAAATTGTCATTTGTACTATTGATTATTTATCTTTGTTAATTAATATTAATTAATATATCTTTTAAATGCTGATAAATCGTGGTTGGCTGCCCATATTATATGTTAAATTCAATGTTTTATGAATATAATCATATAATTCTACCACGCAGAGGGGGTCACACAGCATAATTTCACACTACACGATTTAGCTAGATTTGGAGCTCTGCATTTCAAATTCACGTCAATTTTAAAGTTTATACACTTAATATATTTAATATAATACTTATTTTTTTGTTACAACAAACTGGAACACGAAATATACTAGCTTATTACCTATACAGAAAGGGATTTATACACATTCACTCAGCAATTTGACATGCCTGGCGCATCAAGACATTCTCTGTCTGGATAACATGACTGTCGCCCTCAATACGTCTGGGCGCAAATTTAAATAACAATAGCTATTTACATATGAATGCGGCTTCATGCTAATTTCTAGCGCCGCTTCCAGGCCTATTCCGTGCTATTTCCCTGACGTCAGTCCGACCTAGAGAATCCTTTGCGTATAAAATCATCGCGCAGAAATGGTGCTGATTTCTCCAAATACTTAACCCCTTGCACAGATGAAGATCTCCAAAAATGATGTTCTTTCACCAATCACTCTCTTTCTCCAGGAAACAGGCTCATTGCTGTATTACAATAGCACATTATTGCTATACACACTGGTTCAAATGTACCTCTTTTTGAAGCACGGCCACCAACATATAGAGAGTCTACAATCTCTTTTCATATTCTGCCTAGAGCAAACTCAGTTGCTTTCACCTTTATACTCACCACAACCTATTAATAGACCATTCTGTCACATTCAGCTTATTTTAGCAAATGGGATTTTCCCAGTTAACATTAGGCAATGCACTTAGATACATCACTTCCTGGAGTGATTCCAATATGATGTCATATTTTGATCCCAATTGTGCAACACAATGAACATTCTAAATTCTATACTGTTGAACCGGTTATATGACATACTTGATAAGCTATATAATACTAACCAGGACGTAAACTTCGGATGCTATAATTGTCCATGGTACATTTGGTGGTCACTTCTTCGATGCAAATCGCGTCTTGTCCATACAGCCCTTTACGAACCAACAACACCGTGACAATGTTCTAACTCTCCATAAGTATACTCTTATTATCGCTGCTTCATTATATAAAATATAAGACGTGTACCTCGTTGTCAAGGCTATAGCGTAGGGAACAGATATTGTCTAATGTATCGATTTTAAAATGCTATAATACCACTAGCAGCTGCAACGTCTGCGTCTTATATTTTATTGTAAGGTGCTCGCGACCTAAAGCCTGTGAATACATACATTACTGAAACGGCTAATCTTTTTTTTTTTACAACAAAATTTAGCCTAGTTTCACCAGTAATATTTGGAGAGACTGTCAGGCAGCGGTATGTTCCTGAGCCTTTGAGGCTAGGCCTTATATTGGCCATTCGCGGGATTCTTTATCCCGGCATTATTAGTAAAGCTTCATGTAAATGATTATCACAAACCGAGTAACGATGAAGCATCTACACTTCATATATGTACTTGCTTTCACGGCAATTTACAATGACCTCGTCAACGCTCAAGATCCATATGATCCGAATGCAGAGACCCCAACAGAATACACGGGACGGACCATATCACTTCTACCCGAGCCTGGAAAAATCACAGAAGAAATAGCTTTCACGGATTTACTGGATATGGCTGGTAAAGCTGGTAATGCTGCAACTATAAGAGAATCTTTGTTGGAAGTTTGTAAGTTCGGAGAGCCTTATTTGGAAGAGTACGACTTTCTTCTACCTGAAGGGGCATTGGTCGACAAGTTTAAAGACGCAATCGCGACCATATGTGACGATGCTGAAGCTGCGCCTATGGACACCGTAAGCGATACCTGCAATGATCTTGTTGATACCATTACAAACACTAACTTCGAGGATTACGTTATAGATCCAAGTAGGTATGAACAAATGATCAAATTACCAGAATTGAATATCGATTTTGGTGAGGATGAGGATGATGAATGGATAAATGAATATGATGATATTCATGGAAATGTTACACAGAGCGCGAGCAAAAGGCGGAAAAGAAACGTGGGTGCAGAAAGCGACTACAAACACGGTACGATACAGACTATGTTTCAGTATTTTACTGATACAAGCAGGTACCCTGACGTTAGCGAAGTATGTTATTTCATTGAAGGCGCCGGAGATACACGACATGTTGTGGAGGAACTATTTTGGCCCAATCTTAAAAACGCGGCTAATGCCTTGGCGGGAGCAGCTGGAAACTATTGTTACGTGAGAAACGATGAAGAATGGGGCACCCCTCCATCAGTCGAAAGTCCTTTCCGTCGCTTTGGCCAGATGATAATTGATTTTATCCGAGAATTAAATGACGAAGGTCGCTCTGAAGTCGACATATGCAGCAACATCGTTTCAAGTATTAACGAAGCGAATTGGGAGCACTCTTTTGGACATTTAGCGGAAACGATGACTTCAAATTTCTTCAGTTGGGTGCTCGAGGATGAATATTTTTGCAGACGTGTTTTGTCAATTCTTGAAAATGCCGACGAAGACGTGTTTCAGTTCAACACTATAACTGGTTACGGCTCAGCAATCGAGCTTTGTGCCCATGTATACAACACAACACACAGTTCTGGAGTAATTGAAGATATTAGTATACCGGTCGAGATCGGTTGGGGAGATGATTCATTTGACCTGAAGTCTTTTATATCTGTATTTGGAGCAGCGTATGGAATGCAAAATTTTAAAGATGGTCTTAGTATTGTCTGCCAATACGCAAATGATGGACTGAGCAGCGTAATAACGGCCCTTGATTTCAACCAGCTATGTTCAGCACTCGCAAGTGGAAATAAAGATTTTGAAAACTATCTGCGGCGCTGCCAGGATGAAGAACAATATTGGATTGACTATTGGGAAAAACACGAACGGTTTCAAGAATTTAAAGAACATCAGACTTATTTTGTGAATGAAATGCTAATGAGTGGTGTAAGAATGCTTCTGGCAAAGTTGGATTCTGACAGTGAATTTTACGATCCTCGCAATATTAACCCATTCCAAGTGTGTCAAATGGTGAATGATAATTTATACACATCCATGGATGATGTAACTGATCGCTTTTTGGCACCAGGTGTTAGAAATGCTTTTCGTTGGGTGTCAGAAAACGTAAGATATCGATGTAATGAACGACAGTGGCGAGAAAACTGGTTAACCTCAGAATTCGTCGATGATCCAAATCTTCATTTCGACAGAACATTAATGCAAATCCTCATGTTCATGGGAAACCACGAAACCATCCCGGAAACCATGGACGACTTGTGTAGTGCACTCGATTTCCACGACCCGTGGAGAGAATGGAGGGCTGAGGAATCGAGTTCAAGTTCAAGGGGAGGAGATTTCCGGCAACATATCGACTCCGTAGTCAACACCTTCTTCGATATGTTCAATGATAAAGATGTATGCACCAGTGTTTTTCAATTACTAGAACAAGATAACACGATCGTGTTTTACAACGTGACAGGCTATGCTGCAGCAGATTTGTGCGATATTCTTGTACAAGCTCATCTTGGCACATTCGACTGGAATAGGTTGCATGTACTACTACTAGACTCATTTACAGAACTCGATTGGAATGCTCCTCCAGATCTTCCAGGGTGGGTCACGCCCTTCGCAGATTTCGGTTCTCTCTTTGCCGTTGCTGTCAATGCATGGAGCCAACCAAAAGTTATTGATGGCTTGGGTGTGTTTTGTGAACATTTAGGAACACCAGTTGGAGCTCTATTAGGTTTTGAAAGTGAATTTGTACAACTTTGCAATGCCTATATCAATAAGGACTTTTCCACTTGGACTGGTGATAGTCTGTCCGCGTGCGAGAAGGTTATTGTGCCTATAGTGAACGGAAGAGATTACCCGGTTAGCTTGAGACCTTTTCCCGAAGAGAAATTGTTTGAGAAAATACAAGGTTATATTGGCATACAATTTGATGATTCTACCACCCCTGAAGACATCTGCCAATTTGGTGCGGATTTTCTCAATGAAGATATCAGTGTATATGACTATTTCTATAATATCATCGAAGAAGTTTTCCTCTTTGTGGCCGATGAATATTTGGTAGCTCTCTGTCGCGATATTGATAATGTCTTAAATCTGGTAAACGATAACGACGAGTTCCCATTCGACATTATAAATGAATTAATCGGTTTCGTGACCGGTTTTGGAAGCATAAGTGGCGTCTGTAATGAAATGGTTGTTGCTTATGACGCGAACGCCTTGCAGGACTACCTCCAAACAATGACAAACAGCATGACGAGCATATTCAGCGATGTAACGAGATGTGAGAGTTTCTTCGATTTCAGCAATATTTGGTTCGAGGAAGTGATGGTCCAGGAAATTTTCACGGAGATCATCGCCCTGGCTGGATTTGATGATTCCAGTGATATGTGCCAGACCGTGGTGTTCTATTTGACCCAGGAGCAAGAAGTGGGTAAGTGTGATCATTGGAAACATTCGAGGTTATTTTCTGGTACATTTCTTCTTCTTCTTTTCTTGTACTGTTTTTTGTTGTTGTTGATACTGGGGGCAAAAAAGCAATAGTAAAAATATCCCTTTTTTACCTTTTCCCCATAATTGAATGTTAATGTTAATAAAAGAAACCACAACCGCGAAATGTGGATATTCAACTAGTATGCCCACCCAGCAGGGCTACAAAGAATCACTAACCGCGAAATATGGTTATCAGCAAGCTTAAACTATAAATTTGCTCCCGAAAGAGGGCATGGTCTGAAGAATGAGGGATATTATGGGGTAAGTAAAAAAAGTAGCCATTTAGGTTACAGTATTGCTTTTTTGCCCCAGTATCAACAAAAACATCAAGGCGACACGATTAGGGTTAGGGTTAGGGCAAGAAAGCAACAGTAATTTTAATGTAACATTGACTAAAATTAACCAATTTAGTTGTTTTTCCAAGTAAACGGCGTTTTACATTGTGACGGATCTTAGATACGTCACTCTGCAACACGCCGGGTAATGTATCAACATCCGTCAATTATGCAAACTTGAGCTTCAAATCTTGGTAATATTATACTACTCACTATCTAAAATACATTGGCCAATTTTCATAAAAATGACAAAATCAACATCCGTCACTGAGTAATGCACCCGGCGATATTTACATTTTCTTCTTCTTCTTCGCCTTCCCCTCCTCCTACTGCTAGCTGCTACTCCTGCTCCTGTTCCTGCCCCTCCTTCTATTGAAATATAACAAGAAAATAATGGATTGTGCATAATATTTTGCAGGAGAGCCAGAGTGTGATGGTGTCTTAGATTGCGCCGGCGAGTGCAATGGTGATGCAACTGAGGATTGTGCAGGCATTTGTAACGGAGGAAGCATAACAGATTGCGCCGGCGATTGCAAGGGTAATACAGTTGAAGATTGTGCAGGTATTTGCAACGGAGGAAGTAAAACAGATTGCGCCGGCGATTGCAATGGTAATGCAGTTGAAGATTGTGCAGGCATTTGTAACGGTGGAAGTGAAACAGATTGCAATGGTGTTTGTAAAGGTAAGGAAGAACAACTACTACCAGTAGTGAGGTATAAGCTGTCAGCTAGTCAGGTGATGTTTTAAATTCCGGGCCCTACATTAAAAAAATAACATCAGAAGTACCTTTTGGTGTTTAGCCAGTATTATATCCGGTATATCCGTGAGCCCAAATATATAATTTCTCGTTTTCGGGACATTTATAATCCGAAAATTATATTGACTCAGGTCACTTTCTGGAAAGCTGGACTTAACAAGGCCATTCATGTACCGTATAAATTGATTCGACGGGTCACATGTAGTGCCACTGGTTCCACCAGAAATTGGTACACCATAAATTATATATCAGGGATAAATAATTCCCAAGCATTCGAACTTATATGTTGTCAAAAAAGTTAGAATTTAAAAAGCGACTTGTGAAATGAAGGCCGTCATTATCTCATTCATTTGTCATGTCTATAGGTGAAGCATTCATTAATGATTGCAACGAATGTGTAGGCGGAGATACCAGAAGAGCAGATAACTTTGGAGCTGATAAGTGCGGCAACTGTCGAAGTGATCCCAACTATGAAGAACAATGGGACTGTCATGGAACATGTCTTGGAACGGCGATAGTTGATCAATGTGGTGAATGTGTTGGTAAGAAACATAATAGACCATCATAATTAGTTTTTCTTCATTTTTTTGTAAAAGAAAATATCACAAGCTCAAGGTACTTGTGCTTTGATGATGTGCGTATAATATGGCATGGCATTGGTCCGTCGGGCTCCAGCGATAAGTACAATAATGTTATATTTTGCCGATTATTATTCTTTAGGTGATACAACATGGGGTTACGCAATTCAAGATTTACAAGGTCAAAGTTTACACAGGGGTCAAAATTGCTTACATTTTTTGAAACCCATACCAAAATTAAGCGACTTATCGTTCCGGGGTTACATGCTAAAAGGTCAAAAGGTCTAAAAGGTTAAATTTGAAGAGCTGTAGGGGCTAAGTAGATAAAATGCTCCAATTTAGAACATTTGAAACCATTTTTATCAAAATTGAAGCAATTTTCTATTTTACCCCTTTTTACTCATAACTCCAAAAACGATAAGTCGTATGATGTGAAAAATATATATTTCCTGAATCCTCAATTATGACGTGAGGAATAATGTGGCAAAGGTCACAGTGGACACACACACACATACAAAAACATTTTGACCCCTGTTTAAACTTTTACCTCAGATATCTCGAATTGCCCAGAGGTGACAATTAATACCCCTCGGAATCTAATTTTGACTACCCATAGAACAAGGAAAAACACTTTAATTGGCAAAATCAATCTTCCTTGCTCTGCCATCGGACTATTAGCAGTTTCTCTAATAAGCTAAATTAGCTCGGCTTATATAATAAGCCTACTTAAAATATCCTTGATAGGCTTTTAGAGAGCCATTCTAGATCACACAGTGCATATATCACGTGCTGTATGGTATAAGAACCAGATCACTTTATCTGCTTCTGCAGATTTCGCACTGAACTTGTGACAAGGGTAGGCCTACGGCTATTTTAAGTGCAGTGAGATTAAAAATCCGTGCAGTGAGAATTAAAAATCCGAGTTTAAAATACTTCTATGCCATTCAGGTTTCAACCGGTCAAATACAACAAGTCTTGTGGTATAGCTGGTGGTTAGAATGATTAAACATCTCGTTTAATCCCAGCATTCCCGGTGATATGGAGCGTGCCCTGTCTACATTGACTCACTGTATCCATGAAATCAAAACCTGGATGTCATCAAACTGTCTGAAGCTGAACGATTCTAAAACGGAGTTCTTTGTTGCAGGGTCACCTTACAATCTTAAACACTTGCCCCAAATTGAACTCACAATTGGCACAGCCAAGATCAAGCCATCTGAGACTGTTCGAAACCTCGGCGTCATGTTCAATCCAACAATGACTCTTTCCAGCCATGTCAACTTCCTTCGCAGATCTATCAATTTCCAATTAAGAAATCTCTGGCGTATTCGTCAATTCATCGACCAGGACACTTGCCACCTTGCAGTTCTTGCGCTCATTTCATCTCGTCTAGACTATTGCAACGGACTCTTCACTTCATTATTCGGCAAAGACCTTACAAGACTACAACGCCTACAGAATAATGCTGCGAGACTGGTTTTTGCAGTTGGTCGCAGAACTGACGCTTCCAATCTCCTAGAGACCTTGCACTGGCTTCCAGTTCGCCAACGAGTACTGTTTAAAATCCTTCTGTACGTCTATAAGTCCATGCAACAACTGAGTCCCAACTACATTTCAGACTACTTTACCGTTTATGTTCCTCCTCGTACCTTGCGATCGTCTTCTGACACTAACCGGCTTGCTATTCCAAGACGCAGCCACAGAATGACTGGCGAAAACAGATTTCACATTGCAGCCGCTACGGCATGGAATACACTACCCGTGGACATAAAATCTGCTGCGACCATATCCGCGTTCAAGTCTATGCTAAAGACTCATTTGTTTTCTTGAACTGTTCTCTTGTTATTTGACTTTTTGTGTATATTTTTGTAAGCGCCATGGTATCTTTGTGAATGGCGCCATAAATGCCTGTAAATGTAAATGATTAAAATTAATCTATATTGGATTAAAGTTTGTATTGTCTTTTAACTTCACTCTGAATAAGGTGGGGACACTGGAATGAGCTTGACTGCAAACGACGGTCGTTTGGACTGCCGCGGTAGGTGTGACGGAGAGTGGATACAAGACACGTGTGATTACTGTGAACCTGCGCCTCTCTCTGATGTATCCTATCCATTCGGCAGCAAGTATAAGGATTGCACTCAATCATGTATCCCACCAGGTTCAGGTAGGTAGTTAACATTTATATTTTTAGGACAAATAATAAGTCTTAAATGCCATTCTGCCAAAATCCTTACAAGAAATAATACACGAATAAATAACAAATACGTATAGGCCCTAGAACTTGACAAGTTTGTTTAGTTGACATGTATATAATACCTTAATCGTTCTACGAAGAACCCAAAATGTTTCTGGAAGGCCAGAAAGAACCATTTTATAGATCTGAAAAAGGTTAAGGCGAAAAATACAAACATAATTTTGAGGTTCTTTCAATTTCCAAGAACCTCTTTCTCTTGACGGTACAGGACAAACAGAAGCACCATTTTATTGAATATTCTAAGAGTGTATTATTTATGACATTAAATAAAACTGTTTATAGTAGTTAATAATGTGCGCGAGTAGTGCGCGGCAAATGCTAAAATACAAAGGGGATGTACCGGGCCGGAGTCCAGTAGCCAGCGGAGGGGGGGGGGCTGAAAAAAAAATGAAAGAAAAAGTGCCCCTCTTACAAAAAATGAAAGAGAAAATCAGGAGGGCAAAGGAGAAGAAAAAGGGCAAGGAGCCCCTTTTCTAGCAAAATTCAGGGCCAAAATAGTGTAAAATACAATTTTTTCCGCGCTACGCGCGCACATTGTAACAATAAAGCCCTTTTTTAAGCCGGATAATGGGCGGAAATAGTGTAAAATACCATTTTTTTCACGCTACGCGCGCACATCATCCCAATAAGGCCCTTTTCGGGAACCTCGAAGACATACAGTCTCTATGTATTGTATGATGCAACTGCAAATTTTTTCGTCTGTGCCCCCAAAATTTGATTTTGCCCCCCCCCCCCGACCAAGAAAGCTGGCTACGCCCCTACCGGAGTCACCGAGCAACATGACCAAATCGTCCCACTGATCTGCTACTAAAACAAAAGAACATTACCGGGACAAATGCGAGCAAAACACGCGAAAAAAAATGTAATTTCAATGCTAAAATAAACAAAATTGACGACAATTATGTCCTAGTCGTGCCAAAGGAAGGTGCATATAGGCCTAGTTTGGCAATTTTGCTTTTATAATACTGAATGGGCCAAAATGGGATAAACTTATGCAAATCGTAAATGTTGTCACAACATTTTCCCTTCTATCTCAGGGGCGGATCCAGGAATTTTTGATAGAGGGGGCGCCTTTTGGTCGACGACGAAAAAATGGTGTTAAGGGGGTTACCCCCTCGAAAACTCAACGGTTTTGGCCCATTGTTTGCTGTTCATGGCCAAATTTGTTCATTGTTTTAATTTCTTTCATTTTTTGTATTTTTAAGTTAGGCTGGCGCCCTTTGCTAGTCAAAAAATAGAGGGGGCGCGCGCCGGCTGCGCCCCCCTAAATCCGCCCCTGTATCTCCCTTACTCTCTTTTTTCCTTTTTTTAATATAAATTATTGCACATTAAAGGTCAATATCTTTTTCAATTGTGTGTTGCCACTCTCAAGTAATGATACCATTTCATTTTTGATTTTATTATCATACGTGCATAGGACTCCCTCGTGCTTATGAAAATGATTGCGGTGAATGTGTGAATGATGCAGACACGGGACTAAATGTCTGTGGTCAGTGTGAGAGTGACCCGGATGCAGATGCAACATCTTGCGAAGGCTGTGATGGCGTTGCAAATAGGTAGGAATGTGAATGTCCGGCCACAGGGAATGTCTTAGCTTTTGTGTAGCAAAGGCGGGAGCAAAAGTAGGCATTATAGAAATAAATTTCCTATCCTTTATACGGACATGATGTTCGCAATCGTGATGTAACCATGGGGTGTATAACAGTCCATCTTGTTCCCTCCCCCCCGGCCTCCCCCAAGCATGTTGGCCGTCATAGTTTCACCTCGCCCTTCCTCCATTTACACTAGACCTACTAAATGCGCATGAGAATATGAGGAGCTAGGAGGTTTCTTACTAGGTGCAACAGCCAGACTGTCACATTGGCTGTATCAAACTGATGTACAGTATAGATAGGGAAAGCCAGGGAACCTACCAGCAGCTACAAGCATCATGTCGCAAACACAAACATTTTATTCTAAAACCTTATAAACATGTTTTGGTTGGTACGTTTTAATAACATAATGTCCGGTGAAAGGTCATGATAAAGTTTTTGAAACATTTCATTCACACAAGCATGTTATGCATTATCATACCACACTTGTGATGAAGTAGGGTCATCTACGGCCTGACAAACCACACCCGAAATTCGATTGTCCAATCAGATTTTGTGTCTGCAAACTAGACCACACCCACTGAATTAGTGCAATATGATGTGATCACAATGATATTTAGGCTAATAATCAGGTATTGATGAGTATGATGAAATCATGCAATTTTGTATCTTAAAACATGGAACTTGCATTAGGGTGCATGGCCAGCATTCTTTTTTAAACCATATACCACATAATAACCAACTCTGTTTTGAACATGATAGAGAATTTAATAAGTTACACACATTAAATACTTATTATGTACTATTAATATTCTTCATCTCTTATCTGTGTTAAATTCAAGTGGTAAAGAGTATGATGCCTGTGGTGTATGTGGAGGGGATGGTACCAATTGTGTTGGTGTCAGCAGAGTTCAACCAAACCTAATTCCAGATAAATTGATTGAGGTATCTATTCTTTACTTCTGTTTATATTAGATATCAATGCAGTATATATATATGTGACCATCCACCACAAAGTGGTAGTAAAGTCGGCTCTAGACCATTTTCTGTTTATTGCAGATGTTGAAAGAATGTACTTTCAGCTTTAAAATGACACCTCAACCAGCTTCATCGGACATCGGGAAGTGAAGTTATGGTTCATCAAAGGTCAAATATTTTACATAGAAATCCATATACTGTTTTGATTGTATCTCAAAATGGAAAATGCGGACTTTACGATCAGTTTGTGGTGAATGGGCACATATGTGATGCGATCAAGCAAAATCAGTCGGAACTCGGAGATATCAAATTTTCAGTTTCTTATAAGATAGTAAAAAGCATTTACAAAGCTGGATTTTGCAGAAAACCCCATTGAAATTGAACGACCAGTTCCAAAGATATGAGCAATTTAACTGTTTTCAAAACAATAAGAAACAAAAGGAAATAGTTCCTTTGTTTGGCTATATCTCAAAATCAATATTTCCGAGTTCCGACTGATTTTGCTTGATCGCATCACATATGTGTACATCCATATCAAAACGATGCACTTGTCGGCTGCTACATGTGTCTCATTTCAAATAATAGCTAAGAATAAATACCAGACTCAACTCAAGTGGAGGTCACTTCAAATCATCTCCAAGTCACATGGTTTATGAATACAGAGAACATTTCTTAACCATGTGACTTAGGGATGATTTGAAATGGCCTCCATTTCAGATAAGTCTCATTATTTATTCCTAGCTATTATTTGAAATGAGACACATGTAGCAGCCGACAAGTGCATCGTTTTGATATGGATGTACACATATATGCTAATAGCATAATGTAGTATTATAATGTAGATTATCGATGCCATGTCTACTGCTGATATTAGATGATAGCTTATTGATGTCACATTTACTGCTGATTAACTACCTGATATTTGTAGTAGATATGGCATTGATAAACTACTGTATACACTGAAATTTTTACGGTGGTTTTATTTTTGCGGATTTCGCGGAAATAAAAACTTGCGAAAACATGATAATTAAGCATTTTACTATATTATTCTATTGAGGAAATATCCATAACCGCGAATTTAACAACCCTTGAAATTGACAATGATACATGAAACTGAAAATATATTCCGGCGAAAAAATATTGGCGTATACAGTACCTGGTATTAGCAGTAGATATGGAATTAATAAACTACCTGATATCAGCTGTAGATATGGAATTGATAAACTACCTGATATCAGCTGTAGATATGGAATTGATAAACTACCTGATATTAGTAGTAGATATGGAATTGATAAACTACCTGATATCAGCTGTAGATATGGAATTGATAAACTACCTAATATCAGCAGTAGATATGGCACTGATAAACTACCTGATATCATCAGTAGATATGGAATTGATAAACTACCTGATATCAACAGTAGATATGGCATTGATAAACTACCTGATATCAGCAGTAGATATGGAATTGATAAACTAACTAATATAAGCAGTAGATATGGCATTAATAAACTGCTTGATATCAGCAGTTAATATGGAATTGATAAACTACCCGATATCAGCAGTAGATTTGGCATTGATAAACAACCTGATATCAGCTGTAGATAATGCAACAAACTGCCTGATATCAGCAGTAGATATGGCATTGATAAATTATCTGATATCAGCTGTAGATATGGCAATGATAAACTGTCTGATATCAGCAGTAGATATGGCATTGATAAACTACCTGATATCAGCAGTAGATATGGAATTGATAAACTACCTGATATCAGCTGTAGATATGGAATTGATAAACTACTTGATATCAGCTGTAGATATGGAATTGATAAACTACCTGATATTAGTAGTAGATATGGAATTGATAAACTACCTGATATCATCAGTAGATATATCATTGATAAACTACCTGATATCAGCAGTAGATATGGAATTGATAAACTACCTAATATCAGCAGTAGATATGGCATTGATAAACTACCTGATATCATCAGTAGATATGGAATTGATAAACTAACTAATATAAGCAGTAGATATGGCATTAATAAACTGCTTGATATCAGCAGTTAATATGGAATTGATAAACTACCCGATATCAGCAGTAGATTTGGCATTGATAAACAACCTGATATCAGCTGTAGATAATGCAACAAACTGCCTGATATCAGCAGTAGATATGGCATTGATAAATTATCTGATATCAGCTGTAGATATGGCAATGATAAACTGTCTGATATCAGCAGTAGATATGGCATTGATAAACTACCTGATATCAGCAGTAGATATGGCATTGATAAACTATCTGATATCAGCTGTAGATATGGCAATGATAAACTGCCTGATATCAGCAGTAGATATGGCATTGATAAACTATCTGATATCAGCTGTAGATATGGCAATGATAAACTGTCTGATATCAGCAGTAGATATGGCATTGATAAACTATCTGATATCAGCTGTTAGATATGGCAATGATAAACTGTCTGATATCAGCAGTAAATATGGCAATGATAAACTGTCTGATATCAGCTGTAGATATGGCAATGATAAACTGTCTGATATCAGCAGTAGATATGGCATTGATAAACTGCCTGATATCAGCAGTTAATATGGAATTGATAAACTACCTGATATCAGCAGTAGATTTGGCATTGATAAACAACCTGATATCAGCTGTAGATAATGCAACAAACTGCCTGATATCAGCAGTAGATATGGCATTGATAAAATATCTGATATCACCTGTAGATATGGCAATGATAAACTGTCTGATATCAGCAGTAGATATGGCATTGATAAACTACCTGATATCAGCTGTAGATATGGCAATGATAAACTGCCTGATATCAGCAGTAGATATGGCATTGAGTAACTACCTGATATCAGCAGTAGATATGGCATTGATAAACTACCTGATATCAGCTGTAGATATGGAATTGATAAATCACCTGATATCAGCTGTAGATATAGCATTGATAAACTACCTGATATCAGCAGTAGATATGGCATTGAGTAACTACCTGGTATCAGCTGTAGATATGGCATTGATAAACTACCTGATATCAGCAGTAGATATGGCATTGATAAACTACCTGATATCAGCTGTAGATATGGAATTGATAAACCACCTGATATCAGCTGTAGATATAGCATTGATAAACTACCTGATATCAGCAGTAGATATGGCATTGAGTAACTACCTGATATCAGCAGTAGATATGGAATTGATAAACCACCTGATATCAGCTGTAGATATGGCATTGATAAACTACTTGATATCATCTGTTTTTTTACATAAAACATTTACATAAAATACATTATCTCCTGACCTTTCAGCAGCTGCACCACAAACCATTTGCATCTGTAATTCTTTATTTCTTTTCTAATTTCAGCTTGGCATTATTGGTGCTGGATTCTCTGCAGATGCCAGTCTTAAATGTTTGTATACTAAAAAATCTGATGATTCGCAGTTTGAGGGTGAACTTATCCAGAGACACACTACCCAATACATTGTCTGCTCAGCAAACCTTGCTGCTGGTAAGGCAATACAAATAAATTAGTTTGATCTTTCGATTGACCATCGATGCATGGTCTATCCTTATTTTTTATGAAATCAATTACTTAACTATTGTTAATTGTTATAACATAAGAAAAATAACATGTATTTATATTGACCAAGATAAATTTATCACTAATTCTGATTAATTAGTTGTTAGTTCATTATAATAATCATCAAAGCAGCATTGACGGTTTTTTTTATGAACAAGGTTGTATTTACAGTGGGAGACCATCTTTCTTTTATAGCTATAATGTCAAACTATATTGTGGGTAACATAATCTGTATTCTATTTCCATGCCTCCCTAGGCCCTTGATGTACTACAATTTAAAACGTCTGGGTTTACTGCAGTTTGGGCATCTAGTTGTGTCTGCAGTCATCAGTGAAAGTTTAGTTCTCGGATGGAGGGTGTCTGACAATTTCTATTATGCAGTCATTACTGCAGTGGATTGTGATTTTTACTTGGTCTAATAAGTTTCATGATTATGAAAGAAGTAGTACTTGTAAATATTATATATATGATTAAATTGTCATTTTATACAGGTGACTATGATGTTGCAGTGCAACGGGGTTCTGATTTGGTCACTGACATTGTTGCATCACTTAAGGTCTATGCAAGTAAGTTGAAACTTTATAATGAACAAAAAGAGCCTTAACAAGTACTGCGTGTGCCATGTTTGGGTATCCTATTTTAAGAGAGCAAAACTTTTCACCATTTGTTTGTTACATTGAATTTAATGAATTGAGCTAGTAATGTGTAGTCCTGCACTAAGTGCTACTTTTCCAAACCTTTTTGGTTTTGAATGCTCATATCTCTTAAAGAGTTATTGTGTGTATAATAAATGTGGGCTAGAAATGACATTTTTCAGAAGTATATGTAGCGCTAAAAATTTTCCAACATAAATTTGACTGATCTTCTTGCTGATATTTATTTTCAGATATACAGATCAACTCCTTTACGCCTGACACTCTAACAATTAATAAGGCCTTGGCAGGGACTACCTTTAATACTGTGGCAACAGCATCAGATAACACAGCCTTTGCTGCAATCCGTGCTTTAGATCCTGATGTATGGGATGTGAAGCCTACGCTTTTGGCTGATACTCAATCAGGTATATGCAACTTACAGTGAGAATTTCAATTGATTGAACACAGTATGATGAACGCCCTGCCAGTGACCATGCACCTACAGTGAAATTACTGTACACATAACTAAATGTAGCGGATGCAATGTAATTGCATGCACATCTAAGGGAACAGCCCAAAAGTTCGCTATAAATGAAATCGAACTTTTGGGTTGTTCCCTAACATGATACACTGTCTTCATTCATTGAAATGCTCAAGGTAGAAAAATGCTGATGATATTGAAATGTGGAAAATCTTACTTTCTTTTACATCAGCATGATTCAGTATTGTGCTCAGTACAAATTGTACAATGTTGCTACAGGATGTCATACAAATTGAACATAAGTACATAGGTATTAGGGTTACAAAATATCTGTTGATTGCTGAAGTTATGTTTCTTTAATATAAACTTAAAACATATTCAATTGATTTTGAACTAGGTGAAACATGGCAACTATCAGGAGAGTTCCTGAGTGATAATGAAATCCAATTTAACATGCGCTACCCAGCCAATTCTGGACAACTGACTGCAAGACCAACAATCAATGGGGTATCATCCCTAAACCGTCAAGTTGATCCATATTTACTGACTGCATACTACCAGGCACCTCAAGTGGAATATGCTAAATTTACACAAGACGGTAGGTTGATGAAGCATTGATAAAGCTTTTGCCTAGCCTAACTCCATCAATCTTATACTATATCTTCCCACAATCTGGGTCATGCAGCAAGTGAAGCAACCGTGCAGATGGGTTAGAAGACTGAAGGATTTAGCCTAACTAAACTTTGCCATGGTTGCTCCCAGATGACTGATATATAATTAAAGACCGAGATAAAAAGAGTTTATCGCGTCTGACGTCATCTGTCAATCAAATTCGAGCATGGTTTGTTTACAAGTGTCGTGATGATGACTTGCTGAATGTGGCGGTATAACCGGGCGCCTTATTGTTAATTTTGCATCTTCAAACATGCAAACCATCTCAAAAGATAGGTCTTCATAGTAGGAAACTTTCTTTGGCGAATTAGGCACCATGTCAATAATGCATAGAAAGGCTGCTTTTTGCCTTGTAAAAGTACGTAATTTTTCGCCATTTACTGCTATTCCTTTTCTCCGATCAGCACCAGATATATTACGCGCTATTAACCTGTGTAAACCAATCAAGGATCGTAATTGATAGTGACATCAGACGCGGTAAATTCTTTTAATCTCTGTCTTTAATTATAGTAATCTACTATTCGTCCAAATGTGGAACTCACTGCAAGGTGGTCTGGCCTTTTGATCACAGATGAAACAATGAAATGTAAAACATTTTTCACCATAAACTAGCATTCATTGGATGCTAGGGAATACATGTTAAATAGTGGCATGCAATGCACAATGGGGCATCAGTAAAGGAATTTAGAGAAAGAAAGACACAATCAGCAAAAGTTAAGAAACCTGTAGGCCTAATAACAAAACACAAGAATCATTTCAATGTTGCTGGTTATGAAATTAAATCTGCTTTGATAATATTATTGAAACCATTTCTTTTTCACTATTTCAATTCTTGGGACCTATTTGATCATTTTGTATGATTCTACCACTATTTTCCTCATTATTGTTAGCAGTGTGTACACTGATATGACTCTATCATTTTTGGTCAGCTGCATTGCTGCTAACCCAAGACTCTGAAAAAGGTCACTTTTAAGCAAATTATTATTGTTATTATTTTTCAATACAGGTGCTGGTTTGATTGTGTCTTTTGATATTGGTGTGGACTACGAGGGCTTTGCAAGTTGCGATGATGTCTTCTCTAATGCTGAGGTGCTTGGTGATGGTGCTCAGTGTCAATGGAGGGGTCCAAGAAAACTCTATATTCCCATTGGTCAAGGCAATAACTTAATTCAAATAGGTATGTAAGATCACATTTAATTCTTTAAAGAGAACTTCAGAGATCCCACAATCCTAAACCAAAATATTCTTTGCACATGTCATTTTTTGCATTTTAAAAATACTTACTAATGTGATAACTACCCAGCAAACACTTTTACTGAAAATGTTCAAATGTTGGGTGCCAAATTGACCAATTCAGCATCGATTCTGCGCCCCCTCCAAGCGATGAAGGTCAAATTTATCATGTGATTTGTGTGCATTTCAGCAGAACACCATTTGAAAGATCAATTTAAGACTGATATAACTTCATTATAACAAAATTAATTAGAGGAAGGTCCTACTTGTGCAAATTTTGCTCGCTCCGCACGTAATTGTTGGTGGAGGGGCACCATTATGTATCCTTTGCCCTGGACACCATAACTCCTAGCTACACACCACTGCACTTTAGAAAGAGGAAAAAGCCATGATTTGGCTTTTTGTGTTTTTTTTTTTTGTAATCTATAAACTCTATTACAGAAATGCGGTCAAAAATGGTTATATTTTGGCCTTATTTGATAATTTACAAAATAATGCCAATATCCAAAAAATGAAAAACTGTTCTTCAAATGGATTACACAAAAAAATACACACAAGCCAAAATGTTTAGCTTTTTGATTCCAGTTTAGGCTTATTTTCTGACTGATAAGAACAATAATTATTTCTTGCAGGGGACACTCTGGTGATTAAGGAAGGTGCTATAACTGCTTTTCATCAAGACTTGAGCCTTGCAGCCAGTGGAAGCATTACCATTGAGGAACCAGATGAGTCCTTGCTACCAGAAGCTGTCATCACTGGTTCTCCTAGACTGCCTAGCTGTGGTTATGTTAAACTAGATGCCAGGAAGTCGCGTGGTGGTGGAGGCAGACCTTTGACATTTGAGTGGTCTGTGTCTAGCTCAGGTGATACAACCAGTGTGTCTGAAGCCCTGGATGCGCTTAATGGTAAGTTGTGTATACTTCACACTTTTGTTTCTTACACACTGAGGTATAGGACATTTATTTTTTGAGGAAAATACCTCAATAAGGTGAACTATTGCATGACATACTTCTGTTTGAAAATCTGCTTGTGCTTTTTTACCAGAAGCCTAGAACTGATTTAAATAGGGTACCCAGCAAACAAAAAGACATTTTCGACATTTGTCGCAAAAGGATAGAAAAGGTTGACAGAAAACATTTAATGTCATATTATATAAGGGTAGAAAATGTTTTCATAGAGTTTTGTGACCTTTATGAAACCATTTTATTAAAATGCATTTACCAAAATCAAAACCCAAAACATGTCTTGTTTTAAGATGAATACCGTCTCCATAATATACTTACATGTAAAGCTGATGTAAATATGTTTTTTTTTATTACAAAACTCCCAAGAATTGAAATCAAGTATTTTGTTTTCTTCATAAACTTTAATTGCACATTATGTTTTCAAACATAGAGGTATGTCCCCAGCAAAAAAACATTTAAATGTTGTTTTGCATAAAGGGTTTACAACATTTTTAATATCATGCAAAAAATATTTTTGCCATCTTGATGTAAAATATTCTAACATAATATTAAGTATTTTCCAAACATTTTTGCCAACAATATTTTTTGAAATGTTTTTGAAACATTTTTGAAATGTTGTTGTAGTGTTTTCATGACCTTTACATAACCTGACATTTAAATGTTATTAACGCGGTTTGACCAAAACCAAAATCCGTTTATAAGTTATAACATGTTTATAACATTTTAAACACATTTTTGTGAATGCACTATTGAACCCTTGTCCATTGAATTATAGAATATCTGCTATAGTATCAACAATTAAACTTCCAGCAAAGTTAGGCATGTTTGTATGTACAATGCTACAAATGTATAACTCAATCACCCTCTACTGAAAGTTGCTAAATTTCCTGTTGGCAGTGGCATATACGAGCGTAGTCAGAACTTTTCAGGAGGAAATTTTCAAGGGGGAACATTTGACAAAAATGGGTGTAAGAGCACAAAAAGTTCTTGAAGATATAAAATTTTTAGGCAAAAAAAGGCCTAAAAATGGGTGGCCAGCATCACATGGGGTGCGATTATGCTTTATTTCCTGGTACTATGGTGTATTTGCTACAAAGCTACTACCTGCTGTGATATGTGGTGTGTCAAATTTATTATTAAAATGAGTTTTCTGCATTTGACTCATGATATGCATAATCAGAAACATGATGACTTTTGTATCTTTCTACACTTAATTGTGTGAATTGATATTAACTAATTATGTTGCATTTTCATATTCAGGTCTTAATGATGGTAAAGGTTCTGCTTTAGTAGACATTGATGGAGCCAACTTAGATGCAGGCACATCTTATACATTCACCCTGGCCATTTCCAACTTCTTGGGTGGCAGTGATACAGCCTCTTTTGGTGTACAACGTTTTGAAGTTGCAGCACCTGAAGTCAAAATCCTTCCACAGGGAATTGATCCAGACAATGTTAAAGTTTCAGATAGGTATGTTAAGTCAAGCTTGGTTAGAGAGAGCGTTCCCTTTGAAGGCTGAATTTGCAGAACCAATGCCTCTGAAAATGTTGACTTATATGTGAACCATTGTAAACATGCAGTTTTTTCTTTGTCTAAAGATATAGAATTGAAAACAATAAAAGTGTTTCTTGATTACTAATGTCACTTTTGTTGAATCTATTCACTTTTGAGCTGAAAAGCATACCCTAAATGGCGTCAACTGAGAAATATCTAATTTATACCCTAAGTGGCGTAAACAAGAAAATGAGCTAATTTGATACCCAAGGTGTCTTTTTGATGTTGCAGACCTATAGATACTAAAGAAAACATGCACAAAGGAACAAGAATCAATTAAAAAGTGGTGATTTTTATCAAATTAGTGCAAACTCACTCAAACAACAATATTACTAACCCTAAACGTCTAAGGATTTGGCTGAAAAAGAACCCCTAAATGGCGATGCCTTCTGAAAAAGTACCCCTTTTTCAAAAAGACGTTGATGATGCTGTGTGGTGAAAAACGTACCCTTTTAGACATTTTTCTTGGACGCGAGTGCGTAGCAAGTCAAGTAGTGAGTGACCCCCCCCCCCCCGGGATGAGGCACTGCAATACATGTAATTATGTCATGCATGACTTTCAAATTCAATGTCAGAATCAACAGAAACCATTGGAAATAAACTTTTTTATTGATAGCTATTGAACAAAACCCTAAAAAAGGATGCTAAAATCACAACCCCATTATGATTTCATCATGATTATGATGGCAATAACATAATCTCAGGGTTAATAGAACTGAAATGTAATAACTCATCTGAATTCCATATGCTACAGATTTGCCCTGACTGCTGAAGTTACATTTTATTCTGCATGTGTGCCAGCAGGAGAAACCGTCTTTGAATGGTCCTGTGATAACGCCCGTGTACCTATGAATCTCAAGACTCAAAACAGCAGGAAATTGTTTGTGAAAGAGAACTCCTTGCCCAGTAAGTATTAGCAGTATGACCTAGCTGAAAATAAAACCAAAAACCCATATTTGTTAGTTTTTTTATCGATCAAATAAATGCATTTTATGGTGTGTTTCTTTCTAGACCGTTGTAAAATAAAATAAGTGTAAATTTCCACTTTTTTATATCTGAAATTGATTAAGCACTGCCTAAAATTAAAACTAATGGACTAAAACAAAACACTTAAACCTGAAAAAGGTATAAGAAAAATAACTCAGCTTCAATACTCCATAATTCCCTTTCAAGCAACTAATAAATATTAGATTTTTAAATTCCTCATCAAATTTTTAACTTATGTTGCTAGGTGGAGAAGACATCCAATTCACTGTCAAAGTTTATAAATCCAGTGATGAGACCGCCTATGTGGAACAATCAATAGATATAACTACTATAAAATCTGAACTAGTAGCCAAAATCAAAGGTGCCAGGGAGTTCACTGTAGGCCGAGGAAGTGATGATGTCGTATTAGATGGTTCCCTGACCTATGACCCTGATGAAGAGGCTAGATCATGGGTGTATTCCTGGGGGTGTACTCAGGTAAGTCAAGGGTTGCTATTATTTCACCTTAAATCTTAAGCCAGTTTTGAAGGAAATTTCTACTCCCCATTCCAGAAAAATACAACACTATTTTTTGCGATTAAAAAAAATATTACCGGTATCAAGTTCCAAATGAAACATAGCTCAATCCTAATCATTCATTTAGTCCGAACTGGCAATAAAAGAAAAAAATCACTATTTTACTACTTTCTTGAAAAAAGAGCCAAACACCATGCATTTTTGGCATATTTTCTAACAATTGAGTCACAAAAATCAAAGACTTGGAACAAGTCTAAGCATTCAAAATCCGAAATTTTGCTATAATATTTTTTTTTGTGTTACATTAATTAAATGATTGGTTATCAGAATGAAACATGTCTTTTACGATAATTAGACTGCATAAACTGAAATTAGTCTTGGTACAAGTCTTTGAGCTTGATTGTCACAACATACGAAAAACACCTTAAAAACACATATTTTGGCCCTTATTTCCAAAAATTGACCAAATATTAAAATTTGACTTTTATTGCCAGTTAGGACTGACTACAGGATTAGGATTTAGCTGTTTCATTTGGCAAAACAGGATAATATTTTTTTAATCCCAAAAAATAAGTTCTGTATTTGTCTGGAATAGGGAGTAGTCTGAGTAGCTCTGAGTCAAAGTCATGTACCAGTCCATGAACAGGATCCAACTCAAAGTGTGAACAGCCTCAGACCTAACACTGTCTTAAACCTTTACCATTTGTTCAACTTTCCAAAATTTCTTACATAAAGAACCTTTGTGACAGACCAAATGCAAGGATATATGACATTGATATACTATTGGATGGCTGAGCATGATACCATAACATATCGCATGAGTCATACAAATATCGGACGAGCCAACGGCGAGTTCGATATTTGTCTGACAAATGCGATATGTTATGGTATCATGCGAAATAAGCCATCCAATATTATCATTATTAGGTTTTCTTAACTCCTAATAACCCTGAAAACATAATAATGTAAATTATTGGACCAGTTGTGTCAAACAAAATGGGCTACCAAGAACTTTTATCATTTTGTAAAAAAACTTTTGGATTTATTATAAAAAGTCTTAGGGGGGAGGGGGAACATATATCTTGTAATGAGTAATGTTCACAAAACTTTGCAAATTCTTCATCTTACAGATAACAGACAACAGTGCCGCCTGGTCATTTGATCCAGATCATCTTGGTGAATTGATCACCAATGTAAACAACAATGATGGTGATGTGTTGACCGTTAAACCGTTAGCCTTTGAAGCAGATAAGTGTTATGAATTCACTCTTACAGCCACCAAACAAGAGAGGTCTGCAACAGCTAGTGTTATTATATGTGCTGTCAATGGAGACCCACCCAAGGTGAGTACTGCATTTGTTTGTTTGTTTGTTTGTTTGTTTCAACAGTTGTTTGGCATAGCTTGTAATGTGTATGAGAATCACTGAAATTTGGTTTTACTGTATATAAACGAATACGGACCCTAATTTTGGAAGATACAATAAAGTTATTGGTCTAGAAACTTGCCTTACCTTAGGCCGTTCACATTATATTGGAACCAACAAAAAGCTGGAAATTTTCATGTGTACGTGTACAACAGATGACTGGCTGGTAAATATGGTAAAAACTAATATTTATGCATGAGTTATAACTTGAAAGTGGAATTTAAAGACATGTCATAGGGATAGTAGTTCTAGTTCTAGTAGTAAACTTCTCCTTCAGTATAATAGATAATCTAATTTTAGAACATAACAGATTCATGAAGGTTTTTGTTTCAAATCCTTCTATATTATTGAGTATGTTTCATATTAGGGGCTAGATTGGTAAAGATCATCTTTAGCAACTATATTTCAAACAAGTGAATGAACGAGCAAGCTCAGTTTAATTAAGTTCCTGTAATTCAAGGTAACAAAGAGTCTCTTTCCTATATTAATTGTTTTCAGATTGAAATTCAAGCGCTTCAAGATGGTGGTAAAGTCAAAGACACAGATGTGATTTTCTTAAGAGCCAAAATATCTGGAGCAGAAGCCGATACGATTACATGGACAACTGTAGGCACTGAAGATGGTAAGATGGTTTATTGGTCTATTCCAGTTGAAATCCATACACCCTCTATGGAAGACTCGACCTTAATTATCCACACAGGGAGTGTAAATTTCAAATGGAATTACCTGAATGGTAACTCCATTAGAAATCTAAACTCCCTGTGTTGGAGATTAAGATCATGTCTTCCATAGGGGGTGTATCAAATTAAACTGAAATAGCCCAAATGTGTCACATAAAGTGAACCATTTTAACATGCATGGTAACATACACAGTTTTACATAACGTGACCTGCTCCCACAAAATTAAGCATAAGGTGAGAAGATACTGTTCATCAAACAACAACATTCAAAAGAAAACAAAATTTTGATTTTTGAAGACAAAAAGCAAGGAGCCATCCTAACATGTTTGGTATGATTTTAAATTGCATAAAGTAAGGATTTCAAATCTAGAATATCTCAGACAACTTTATGCTCATTTTACGAGTTTATTTTCCCAAATTACATGAATTATGGCAATATGAATAAAAAATAGAGTATTTCAAAAGTGACAAAATTTACATTGAATTTTTCTCAAAACACACTAATGATGAGCACAGCCGTGATTGTTGATCTGCCACGCTGTAATGAGCCTGTAACAATAGCCAGTAGGAATTACCCTGGAGGAGGAAATATCCCAAATTTGTCACTTTTTAAATGTTCTCTTTTCTTTTCATTTAACATGTTTAAAATAGTATAACTTGCTACTTGGGGAAATAAAGTTACATCATGCAGAATGATTTGGTCATTTAAGTTGTGTGTCTTTAAGATACTTGCTTTAATTTAAGTGTACGGATACTATTTATGCACAAAATAAATGTAAATGCCCAAGAGGGATACATAATACTAGCATGCAGATGATATTGTTGGTATTGTCAGTTACTGCATCAAATATCATTAACAGTTCACAAGCTCAAAAGTTTGCCAAACTTACCGGCATGTCCAGGATCTTTTCCTGCGGGGGGCTCAGGGGGACTTTCAGAATTATGCGGGGGCTTAATGGCTAAAATCACCAAAAATGACTGATTTGACATGATTTTTAACAAAGTGCGGGGGGCTTCAGTGGGTATGGCATTATCTTTTCTTACTACAAGGAGTACCTGAATTGTTGTTAAATGTTTGGTGCTGTAATTTGAAGGTCTTTTAGCAACAATCTGAAAAGTGTTAGGCCTTAAGCATTTGGCATCATGCACTATAATATCAGAAAGTTTCTGATTTGTTATATTTAGTTTATTTATCATGTTTTATCATATGTGATGCGATCAGGCAAAATCAGTCGAAACTCAGAAATATAGGATAGTAAAAAACATTTACAAAGCTGTATGTTGCAGAAAACCCCATTGAAATTGAACAACCAGTTCCAAAGATATGAGCAATTAAAGAGTTTCCAAAACAAAAGGAAATATTTCCTTTGTCTGGCTACAACTCAAAATCAATATTTCTGAGTTCCGACTGATTTTGCCTGATAGCATCGCATATTGTTCTTTATTTTTTCATCCTCCTCCTCATCGTCATTATTATTTTGCCAATTACCATTATTATTCAGGTTATGGTTTTATTGACTTAACTGATACAAGCAATTTGCTGCCAGGATTTCCAAGAGTCCTTAAAGCTACAGCAAGAGCAGGACATATGATTGCTATGATTGGTGTAAAAAAAGGTAAGAGTCCTTGATCCTGAAGCAGGAGCAGGGTATATGATTGGTGTAAAGAAGGGTAAGTATTGCTGCATGGTGTTCTTATCACAACCGGTTTTGACATTCAAGTAATTCTGCGCTGTCATGTTGCATGGTATATACTGTATACAAGCACGTATCGCTCCCAATACTGCAAGTGGCATATGTTGTAGGAATTATAATTCGAACTCCCATATGAAATTTTTATATCATTTTTTCTTCTTTTGGAAGGATTTGTCCCTAATTGCAGTCAGCAAATGATTAAAAAGCAATAAAAATCAATCCTTTCAACTGAATATTCAAATAGCACAGATTGGTCTCTTAAAGCCATATTTTACCATTTTCAAAAGAAGTAGAATTGTACTTTTTTACAAAATTTTAGTTTTCCACTGTCATGACTGTCAGATATGTCCTCTTTTAATTTTGGCCCAAACAGATGAGGCAATACAAAGAAAATTGGTTAGTAATACTAGCGTATATATGTAGCCAATGTGAGCCACTCCTTCGAATTGGATCAGGCTCTTTTGATATGTCATGACCGCCAACATGCCATGTACGTACTGTGTTATCGAACATCGCGTATCTGTTCGACTGATATTTCCATCGTAATAATAAACTAGAAGGTTTGACAAAACTACAGCACCTAAAGTCTTGATTTTGCAGGATATGTTAGTTTACTCAAGTACATTACAATTGTTTAAAAACAGAATTTTGAAAAAAATTGAGGGCATTCTCATTAAAAGATTTGAGAACCACTCCTTTTCATTGATTAAACAAATGAAAATTCAAATCTTTTGACTAAATAATTATCCATATAAATTGCAGTTGTCGGCAAAAGATTTACAAATGTTTTTGATTACCAGGAGAAAGATCATGTATCAAACACCATCATATCAATATGTATATAGGCCTATACACAGTGGCGTAGATTTCTTTTTGACATGGGGGGTGGGGTAGGAAAAAAGTCTTCAAGTATAGTGAATCCAGCACCTTTTGACGAACGAATAAATTCATGGTACAAATGTGCGCAAAAATTTTTGCCATATTGAAGCTAAACTGGTGAAATATGGTACAAAAAAAATTTGCACTTTGGGGGCTAAAATGACCAAATATGACGTTAATTTGGTCAGAAACCCACACACAGGCGTCAACATTGAGGGGATGATTGTATGGACCCCCCCCCCCCCCCGGCAATATTGGGGGAATTTATCCCCCCGGAATCTACACCTATGCCTTTACATGATAATATATGAAATGACCAACACTGACCGCTGAGTGCACCAAATCCGCGTAAGTTACTAGTTTAGTAGCTTACTTCTTTAGTAACTACTCCGCAACTGGCGCGTATCTTACTAAACTAGTATTTTTGGGACTTGCGCTGAAGCGTATCTGGCGAGTAACTACTTCTTTAGTATCTTCGTTAATGGAGCAGTAAATCCCAATCAGCACCTTTAATATCACGTTTTTAACCACGCGGTCGATTGTTATTCAATTTCAACAATATTATGTCACTAAATACCCGGTACAAACAAAATACCATATCAGTGTATTTAGCGTGCTTTGTAGTAGTAGGCCTATGGTTATGAATGTGATATCTATTTTGTCACACCATGACAGAAGGGGAACACGCGGGAGTGGGGAACTCAGCAGTGTAGTTTTTTTGTAAAAATCCTTTCGGGTCAAAGTAGTTTACGTGTTCAGTCGGGTATCAGGATCAGTTGTAGGAGGGGGAAAAGACAAAAACAAATTGGTGGATATGTGCCATTGTGATAATTGCTAATTTCAATTGTAGGCTTACACCATTTTAGTCCAAAATTACGGTGATATTTTTTGTTTCTATGCCAAAATTCATTTATTTTGCCCAAATAAGGGTAAAATTGTTTACAGTGACATTTTAAATTTTACACTGGGGGTCAGGGGGTGAAAATGTTTAGGTGGTTGGTTTTAGGGTTTTAACATTTTCTTTGTGAGGTTGGTTTTAGGGGTTGTAATTTTCTTTTCTGGGAGTTAGCACCCCCCATAAAGACTACCTTGGTGCTCAGTTCAAATGACCGTGTACGTCATAGATAATAAGCCGCAAAATATGGATCTCATTTTGGGGCTTCTTGTATAATAATGGCTCCCCAATTTTAGTATAAAGGTTTGTATTTTTCTAAAACATCACAAAAAGCGCATGATATTTGGTAGCAATGTCGCAAAATTGTTTTCAATTTGGGCAAAATATCTGACAATCGTGGGCCTACTCTATTCAAACTTTAACCAGATGGTGTGCCCCAGGGGTAGGATGGGGGAGGGTATATAGCGTTTTGTGATAGTGTGTAATTTTGCAGCCCTGCAACCAGGCGAACCGGGAATGGAATAAACAACAGGATAGAGGGGCATATAATTCCTCAAGGGTCAGGAAATAATACTTAAAATAAATCCCATCCAGTGCCAGTCGGATTGGGATAAAGTATTTGGATCTGCCGTTATCAGGTTAAAATAAGAGATTATCATGAGGACTAGGAAAGAATTTATTCTGTGATTGTATCCAGCCGTGTGAAGGGAATATTTATTTGGTACAAAACTTACAATTATTCCTAATTCTTGAAGCTTGGGGAGATCCTGAAATAAGATAATTTATATGTAGGCCTATATTAGAGATAGAAGATATCTTTTTTGCATCAGCTCCCCTTGTAAGGGAAAAAATTTGTAAGGCAAAAAATAAACGCAGAAAGTAATGGGACTTTGACTCTATTGTGAAATTTAAATGGTAGGCCTACTAATTATGCTATCTACTGAAGATACAAATGGAATCGCTAATCACTCTGCATGTGACACGTCACAGGGAATGAATAATGATTGATTGATTGATTGATTGATTGATTGATTGATTGATTGATTGAAGAGCGGTTATACTAATTAACGATGATCACCCCCTTCTATCTTGTCTTGTTCTCCCTTCCAGAATAAATTCCGTCCGTAGGCATACACAAAATGTTTGCGGTGCCGCATACGAGACGCTCTACACGCAGAATGCGAAATATCTTATTATTTACTGTCAAAATCTCATCAATATCAATGATTTTCTCCTCTATTTATGAATCGATTTGCTTACTCGCCAACTTACTCCTCCAACGATGAAGAGTACGTTGCGAGTAAATAACAATAACTGCAGCGTAACTTTACTAGTTTAGTAACTTACGCACATTTGGAAGTCACGAAATTCTGAGATACTCGCCAACTTACCCCGCAAAGATGAAGAGTAAGTTGCCGAGTAAATAAACAATAGAACTTACTAGTCTAGTAACTTACGCCGATTTGGAAGTCTCAAAATGCGAGATACTCGCCAACTTACTAAACTAGTAGCTTACTCCGAAGTTACGCGGATTTGGTGCACTCAGCGGTGAGTCTATTATCAAATTCCTAGGGCTGCCTGTATAAGAGCCTGCTAGAAGGTATGCGCTTCACTAGGGCCCCTCTTGGCAAAAGGAGACTGGGATGCCCATGCACCTCCTATATAACCTACATCTAACATGTGCTAAGTTACATTATGAAGGCATGATTTAAACAGAGATCACTGTACGGAGAAATTAACATATCAAAAGTTTTGGCTATATAAAACGATACTCTTATAAATCCATTTATGCACAGTTCCACCTCCATACACCTGAGTACACACATTTGTCCAAGCACAGTGAGTTTAACAATGCATTGTCTCTACATAGTCTGTGTTTACACTGCACGATTGAGTGCATAGCATCATAAGAGCTGTGTGAGCTTCTAGCTGGTAGGACTACTGGAAAATACAGCATCTGTGATTGGTTTGGTCAAAACCTCGATAGTTTCATTCATTCAATCAGAAAAGTTTTTATATCGAATGAAAGGTACCACTTTCTGCTAAAAACACTATTTTTCATTTCATCAACAGATGACGCAATTCAATGATTATAGCAAGGCGAATGTGGTAAAACTGCCTATTCACACACAATATTTGACCAAGATGCAGGTTTTAAAAGATAAAATCCCGGTTGATCCTTACAATATTTTGCAAATTTTATGTCATTAAATGAATTATTTTGTCTATATACTAGATTCATTGCAATGAGCAATGGCCAATTCTCTTTAAATTGTAAATCTTGTGCAAAAAGTTACTATTTTCGCTTGTAAATATACGAAAGTAATACATTTCATTCGATATTTACAGTTGTAAATTCAATGAACAATGACTTTGCTAAAAGAGCGCTTAGAAATTGATATGTCTTGTGATCACCTACTTCACAGCCAAAGGAAGAGTTACAGCTTTACTGAGTTCTTATTTTGAACTTTGAACTAAGAATGAAGATCAAACCATGGAAATTAGACAAAACAACATTTCATTTTTAATTTACAAATTTCAGGTATTGCTGAGCGTGGTACAACTTATGCATTTCAAATCAGTGTGACAAATGTGGAAGGCCAATCAGCAACTGCTACAGCATATATTTCTTTACGCTCAGGGCCGACATCCTGTGACTTCTCCATTGGTGATTATGAAGCATTTTCTGAAGTGAGTGGTTACAACATAAAACATTGGTATTTATAAGCCTCAACAATTTTCAGCAACTAATAGGCCCTATGCTGCTATATGAGAACCCATTACTGAATTGAATGCCAGTGTCAGTGGTATATCAGGGGTCAGTTTAAAAAGTACTGGTAGGCATCATTTTGGCACAGTTTTAATGGGGCAATTGCGCACAAAATAATACACAAACATTTTCAACTTTAGTCAAAATTAAGTTGTTTTACTGGGCTAAAAAGAAGATTTACAAGACAATGCTGATCAATTTCTGCATGGTAGGTGGAGTTGACCAGCCTGGTAAGATCCATCTAGGGACACTGCTGGTCAGACGAGCTGTCAAGTTGTCACTGTACCAATGATAGTGAGTTTCTGGTTTAGACAGGATAGGTTCTATATAACGGTAAAAATCAAGTTTTGCAGATTTGCCCCTAGTGGTGTCCTAGAAACTGGAGGACAACAAAATTGCAAAGTTGATGCATACGCACACATGACTCAAGGTGTCAATATTATACTGTCGCAAAATCATTTGTCATCCAAAACGAAATTGGCAATACTTGTAACTTCATCTTTTGATTGAACCATTCCACATAAATATCATATATCTACTATTTACAATGCAAATTTTGTTAAATAGGTTGATGTGCTGGTAGAAAACTGTGTTACAGATGCAGATGCACAACCATTGACATACCAACTGTTCACACTGGATGCAGATTCAGTCATACAGTCAGTCTCCGATGCAGTCTCTGAACCACAGTTCAGTTTTGTTGGTATAGCAAGCGAGTTAGAGGATAATACTAGGATATACAGAATGAAGGTGAGACTTAATTTACCCAAGTATTGTTACCAAGAATTCATTGGTCGCATCACATAGTGGCGTATGTTTCCGAGAAAAACATGTTTGAAGGATATGTTACTAATAACGGAGTCGATACTCCTCCACTGTTATTTCTCAGTAGCCCAATTCCATTTGAAATTTAAGTTTTAGGTTCAACTTATTAACCTGTATCTTTAATAGTTTAATAGGAATAACTTTTATAGGATATAGTTAGCTCTAAAACCTTTACGCCACTATATGTGAAATGGAACATTTTGAAAAATCACTCTACACCACTATGTGTTGCGACGGACAAATTGGTAGACAATAATAATTGTCTGTGAAAGTGGCATTGCCAACATAGAACATCAGCTTGTGTTAAAGAATTTATCATCATCATTCTGCAAATAATTTTCATAATCTGATTAGTCTAGGAACTAATAACACTGCTTTTAAGGTCTAAACCAAACCAATTACCTTTTCATTTTCCTTAGATGGTACGTCCCATTCAAGATGTTCTCATAATAAAAAAGGGCCCTAAGTCCAACCTAATGAATTAGCCAAATGATAAAGAGCTTGAACAATAAAAAGATTTGTCAATATTAGCAATTGAAATGATTCATTATAAATCATCGAGTTCATCACATAGTGACAGAAATGAATAATTTAATAAAATATTTTTCACATGGTGATGGATAACTTTAGCAATTTATTACATGTTTGAGATATTTTGCAACATTTTAATAGTGTGGGAATAACTTTCAAAGACCTACTTTAAATAGACATATTAATTGCTGAACATTAATCCAAGATGTTCACATCCATCTCTATGTGATGCACCTGACAAAATGTGAAGTGATCAAGCAAAATGAGTCTCTGATGTTGATCTAAATTAAAAGTCGGTTTTCATTAGATGAGCCATTCTACAGATTTTGCTGAAAAGAAAAGGGGCAAGGAGCCCTTTTCTACCAAAATTCAGCCCGATCATGGGCCAAAATAGTGTAAAATACAATTTTTTTGCATGCTACAACACACACACATTGTAAAAATAAAGCCATTTCTATCCTGATGATGGGCAAAAATAGTGTTAAATACCAAATTTGTGCATGTTTCACGCGCACATCGTCCCAATAAAGCCTTTTTTTTGAAGCTCAAAGACATACAGTCTCTATGTATTGTATAATGCAACATTAATTTTTTCCGTCTGTGCCCCCGAAATTTTATTTAGCCCCCCACCAAAAAAAGCTGGCTACGCCCTTGCTCAGAACAATAAAATAAAAAGGAAGTTTATTGGTTATATCTCAAAATCAATATTCCTGACATAAGATTAATTTTGCTTTATCACATCACAAATGTCCAATAATAAATGCTCCTTGTTTGCAGGTATGTAACACGTTCCAGGTCTGCACTCAGTATGATGCAACTGTTGTTGTGACAGCAAAAACCTCACTCACAGAGACAGAAACAGATGAGTACATGCAGAAACATGTTCTGGAACTTGCATACAAAGGTATGTTAAGGCCAAAAAAAAATTGTTGTGTTGCCCTCAACCGTCCGACCCTAAATCCTGAAAAATCAGAAGTCAAAATTGACAAATGTCCCCTAATTGAAGAAGTATTATTTAATATTTGAGGGGATTTTTAAAAACTGAAGGTTAAAAAGAAAAAAAAAAAAAAAAAAAATCCGACCGTCCGACCCAAATTTCCCATTTTCCCACTTGAGGGCAACACAACAATATTGTTTTTTTGGCCTAATTGACACCCCAATTGTCATCTCCTCTCAGATGCTATTGGCCTGCTAGTGGGTTTGAAGTATGTAAACATCTCAAAAAAAGTAACTAACCCCCTTAAATAATGGCCATTATTCAAAAATTGGCTATTGTATTACAAATCTGTAAAATGCGCTGGAAGCAGAATTTATTTCCACATATTTTGACACCTCATTTGTAGCAATTGTCTAAATATTGACACCGCAGCATACATTTAAGTCAATGTAACCCAAGATTTGAAAGTTGCAGTAAATTCTATTGATTTGTATTCAGTATAATGGAAAGAGATCTGTGTAATGATAGGGGCCTATCTGAATGTTTTTGTATTGTTGTAAGTGCAACTTTCAATTCTGGACCTAACTACATTAAATTGACCAGTGTTTTATTGTTTTCTGGGCTATCGTATCAAATGAGGTGTCAAAATGCGCAGAAATAAATTCTGCTTCCAACGCATTTTACAGATTTGTAATACAATAGCCTGTTTTTAATGGCCGTTATTTAAGGAGGTTAGTTACTTTTTTGAGATGTTTATTAGCATCTGGATCTGGGGTCTGGATGCTGCTGGCACCTTTCAGATGGATATTTGATTGTGAAAGGACCCCATATTTCATTGTACAAGCAATACATTAAAAAAATTCCACGCAGCCCCTGAATGAAAAGTATTTAATTATCTTTGTCATCACTCAAAAAGAATTTTGTGTAAATTTCCATCCAAATTATATGCTATTCAATTTATATTGGTCTTTTATTTTACATGTAAAGTCTGTGGGGCTGAGGATTAGAAATGTACGGCCATATTGAAAAACCTAACCACTGGGCCAAATATTGGGAGGGGGGACCGACCATGATTGGGGGCCATTAAAAAAGAATAGAATATAGAATTGTCATAAAATTCACACACAATGCTACCAGAGTGAGTACAAACATAATATAAGATACTTTTCATTTGTGGGCATCAGCAAAAAAAAAAAGTCCTACCTAAATGATTACAGAACAAAGGTGCACTGCCATCACATCTGATGATTGGCGACCATGTCTGTGTACCTCCTTGTCTACAATTTGTCCTGTTCTGTACTAGTCTCTTGGTTTGAATGTAATTAGTTAGCCCTGACCATTCTCTGATGTTGCCGAACCATTCCTTCTTCTGATAGCCCTTTTGCTTTTTCCTTCTACCCATGTCTACTTTTACAGCATATTATCATTATTGTAGTTATAAAATGTTCAAAAAGTGGTATAGTGGTAATATTTACTTTTGATTGCTGAGTTAAAACATATTTCTTTGTTTACTTTGTGTTTTTCAGGTGACTATCTCAAAGCATTTGCTAACCTTGGACATCTTGCCAATATTCAAAATGGTGGATCTTCAAGACGTCGGCGCGACACTTCAAGTGAGTGCGGAGAAGCTGCTGAAGTCGACAGTGATATAACAGCAGAGCAACTTGAATTGATTGAGTTGACATTAACTGAGACAGTTTTGACTACTAGTAGCGCTCAGTTATTGATTGACAATACAGCTTCTTTGTCTTTGTGTAGCATGACTTTGGCAAGTCAAAGTAAGTGAAAATACAATGGATCATTCTAGACACAGCATAATAAATTTGATTGGCATTTTTTGGCAATATGTTAAACGTGTAACTTTTTTTTTCCTGAAAATTCTATGAAATTGTTTACTTTATATACGAGGGAAGAAAATAGATGTGTCTCATGTCCCACGCGCATTGAATTTCTGATGGTGAAAACATTCAAAAATAAAATTTTATTTCACAATTTTTATTCTATTTTCAAAAAATTGCCATTGGCAAAACATTATGGGCCAAAAACTGGTGAGTTTCAAGGGGGTAAACCCCATGAACACCTGATTTACTGATAAAAAAAATGCATACCACATTAGATTTCTAATTCCCATGGGACATGAGATAAATCTTTTTTTGACCTAAACAAAATAACAACATTTTTTTCCTTCTTCCATAAAGAACTCAATTTAACTGTCCTGGCCAAGGTTGGGTTGGATAAAAAGAAAATTATTGGACCCAATCTCTTGGTATATTTAATTAAGCTCTTTTTGTCATATATATGTGTTATCATTTGTGATATACCGTATTTGAGGCAAATTGTATAAATTTCATCCATTTGCATTTCATTTAAAAGCAATTTACATGAATGAACTTCGCTTTCAGCTGCAGACTAGTTTGTTTGGCTTATAATTGACCAAACATGAAACTTATATCATTGTGTTTTAATATAAAATGGCATGCACATACTTGCATGTTACATGTGTGACTGACACAATTTACATGAGTGTAAATTAGGACTTTATTGATGCGTGCATTAACAAAAACTGAATACTTTTGAATTTTTGCCAATTATAAGCCGATCAAACTTTAAAAACTTATTTCAAAGCTATATTTACGAGGGCTGGTCAATAAGTTCCCGCAACTATGATGTATCTCCGCTCATGCATGACTTGGATGGCTGTTACTTGCGCTAAATTCAAGTTTGTACTTTTGTCTTTCAAAACGAATATGTTTTAGCGATGCTGAATGCTTGATTACGTAATGACATTAGCATAAACACAATAGCGTATGGGCACTGCCTGATTTATGGTGAAAAGTAGTCAAGAAAATCTCGCGCCAAATTGAGGTATTGTTACATAATTCCAAATATCTCGAGAATAAAAGTATAGAATCTGGCACGGTTTTTGCAGCTTTATAGACCGATAACATAGGCATGATGCTGGACTCTTTTTAGACATATACCATTTTTCTTAAAGAAAAGAAATCGTGTTGAATATCTCCAATTTTGAGTAGGCTTTATCACCCATTGTTCTTTACATAATAAGAGATAGAAAGATTAATCGATGACAAAATTTAACCAATGGTACCTGGTTTGATTGGGTATCTACTGATTATAAAAAAGGGAGGTCCCAGTGGTGAAACCATAAACATTTCTTTCTTAATGAACCCTTAATTTCAAAAGGTCTTGTTTTTGTAATTAAAGTAGCACACCATAGAGAGGCTCTGGATTGAATAAGAAATTTGAATTTCGAAAGGTGTGTCTAATTTGAGCATAAGACTTGGTATAGCAATTCACTCACACAGCTACTGTTCCGCAAACCTTGTATTAGTCATATTTTTAGCGCGTTTTTGATGAATTTTTACTTTTTTCATACATTTTGGTACTTTCAATCATGCATACCATCAACGCATGCATATTTCTATTTTTGTTGCAACAAATTCTGTTGGCCTGACTATGATCTCTAATACCATACCAATAACCATATTTGGTTTTGTTTTATTTTGGAGATAATTTGGATTCTTTCTTCTGCCGTGTGGGCTCTTTTTCGCGATTTTCACACCATTTTTGCTTACTGTTATAGGCCTATTTTTGGTGAAGTTCAAAGACGGTCCCTTTCCTCATCTGTTGACGGATACATTTCTTCTTTCACAATTATCAATTGAATATACTCAGATTACCTCATACCAAAAATAACGCTTGTAAACTGCTTTGGTCCTTACTTCTGCTTCTTTTTATTCCACGTTAAGTCAAAGCCAATTCAAATTTCTACGCCAATGTTGACAATTGTCAGTGTACACATAGCAATGACTTTATGCAAATGAGATTACGTAATTAAAGGTACTCTGATACTAATTGTTGTGCGTTTTTAAAGACAAAGGTACAATCTTTATTGATCGTAAGTAACAGTCATCTAAGTCATGCATGAGCGGAGATAAATAATGGTTGCGGGATATTATTGACCAACCCTCGTAATAAGCACTGTGAAAACTAAAATAATGTGTAAAATGGAAATGCTTTCAAAATTGACATGTTTTCAATATCATATTGTAAAAATAAAACCAAACCCCTTTCATCATTTTTTTTTCATTTGTTCATTTCAGTTGACTTGCTCGATTACTACCTTGAAATGATTGCAGTGTATAAGGATGCAGGAGAAACAATGCCACAAAGTTCTTTAGATCTCATCTTGGAGAAAGTCAGTGAAATATGTAGTGGTCTTGACCCAGCTTCCAATGCAAATGATTTGGACAAGTGCAAGTAAGAAAAATATGTGTTATTTTATGCTGCAAATCCATCTGTTTAGATATGATTTTGATATATATTTGATTATGGTATTCTTTATAAATCTAACAAATTGTCAAAAATCAAAAACATATATGTTCTTTGGACTTGGATAATAATTTTAAAATGTTGCATGAAATTGATTGAAATGTTTTGATTTCTTAAAATAATTTCCATACAGAACTGTTCATGAGATGCTTCTTGGCAGTTTAACATCTGATTTGATCCTTGGAGGTGGTGTGGTACAAGTTGTTAACAATGATGTTACTCTTGGAATTCAGAAAACTCTTCTGGATGGAGAATTGAACTCAAAAACTGGTGCAAATTCAGTTGTTATTGACTTTGGATCTCAAGTCGATGGAATGTAAGTTTCATTTTAATTTGGCTTCAATGTATCCATCTCAAATGGCAGTACCAGAAAAGGATTTTCAGGGAGAGAAGGGAAAGATACAAAATTTCCTAAAATTTTCCTGAATTATGACCCAAAAGAGTGAATTTTTGGTGATTTGTTGTCTGTTATGATGATGTTATAAGCAAATTCCTTCACCGGTGTGTGACTGCTCTTCCTGGTTATCACATAAAAAGAACTAGGTCACATGTTGCTACGTGGCTTGATCGGCGAATGAGGTGACAATATGATGATGATGACATGATTCAAGCCAATCAGAACCCCACTTCTGTGCCAAATCAGCAGACTGCTGAAGAACCTTGCCAAAAACTTTAAGTTAACATAAGTTTAACATATGTTGTTGTTCAATCTTTACTATAGGTTTGGAGCAGCTTGGTCATGTAGTTCTGGAGATGCATGTTCTGGAGTCACACTCAAGATTTCTCATTACAACACAGATGTGGATACATACTCCAAGACTACTGATGATAAAAACAACAGAGCAGCTGATATCATTGACATCAAGTTAGCTGATCCTGATTCTGGTAGGTTCAGTTTTTAGAATACCCACATTTTTTTTTTCAAATGCTTGAGGTTAAGTCCAATTTCCTGATTGGCATATCTCAAAATTTGCACCTTGCACATCAAATGTAGCATGCAGATATTGCAGTGATTCAATGTTGCAATAAGAAATACTTTTGCCCACAAAGTAAAACAACAGTATCTACTATGTCGATTATTTACTGATACTGCTGTTTGAGGCTGATATTCTATTCAAAATAAGTCTTGCACAATTATTGGAACTCTGAGTGTTTTTACTGACATCATGCAGGACAGAGGTGTGCCATGATTGGTTGCTGTCCTGCACAGTACAGCATTGGCAAGACATCAACATTCCGAGTTTAATTCTGGTGGTGACAATTATTACCAATTTATAGATGAACAGTTAAACTGTTTGCGTGTGTATTTTTTTTGTTTTTTGCTGTTTTTTGTTTTCTGTGGAACATGCAAAATGTCCAAATATACTTATTTGGGTAACAATATTTTACAATTATATTTTACACAATCAATAACTCATATCTTTTATTGCTCCTTTACAACTAACAGATGACCAGATCGATATCACTGGTCTGACCACGCCTGTAGAGCTCACCTTCCCTCTGACTGCTGGCTTGACCAATGTAGAATACTCCTGTGTCTATTGGGATACAACCAATGAAGCCTGGTCTACAAGTAGTGTTACTACCACCGATTCTGGAGATGGCAATGTCATCTGTGCCACTACTCATCTGACTGTGTTCACAGTTCTTGGTACACCCATTCCTACTATCATTCCAACTACTACAGGTTAGTGCTCTATCTGTCAGATCAAATCAAATTAAATCAAAACAAATTAATCATTTTAATAAAAATCTCACATTTTGACACAAATACAGGAGCTAAGACCTTGATTTCCATGCAGTATTATAGTTCATGAAGTACATTACGTGTGAAAAACAGAATTTTGAAAACAAAATTGATGGCGGCCTCCTCAGCAAATGTTTCAATATTGCTTGGATTGCTGGATTATCACTGACACCAGAACCCCGGGACCAGAACGCTCCATAAAGTCAATCAAAATTCAGATTTTTGCATTTTCGGAACAAGCATATAGATGTTGTTATAATTTAAGGAAACAAATGGCATGTGTGAAAGTGGAGGGGGCAAAGCGGGCACTTTCCCCCTACCCCAATTTTTTCTCCCCCCCCCCAGTCAGGACAAAAATCACAGAAAATGTTTGGCTAAATTGACATGATTTAAGGACAATTATCTGATTCTTCCCCCCCCCCTATTCACTTTGCTGAGTGATGGGGAAACCACTAACCCCAGAAAAATATTTTAGCGCTGCCACTGAACCTACCTATGCTAGCAGTCAATACTGGAGATAGCAATTTACACTTACAAGATATGAAATGAAGATATCAAGATTATGAAATAAATATGAGATAATAATTATGATCATAATTATTGGCTTGTTTATTAATGTTGATTATTTGGCATTGCAGTTACACAATATACCTGTACAAACTCTCCCATAATTCCTTTCAGTGTAATTACAAATACATCTATATCTGCTATCCATAACCTGATCAGAACATTACATTCAAATGTCTATAGCTCATCTACTTGAATTAAACATTACTTTGAGTGTTAAGATTTGAATCTTTCCTTCTGTTTTTTGTTTAATCTCTGTAGGAGTACCCAATGCTGGAAATGGTGGGCTCCTGTCCGTCAATGGTAAGTGTGCCATAATATGTAAAAGCATGACAAGGTTCAGTTGTATCTGCTCCCTATTCCAGAAATATACAGAACTAAATTTTTGGGATTAAAAAAATATTTTCCTGTTTTGCCAAATGAAACATAGCTAAATTGTGTGTACTTTCATAAAAGTTGTTGAAAGTACTCAACATTTTAAATCCGTACATGGCAAAATATTTAAATGTTAAAATGCAATGTTATCCTGCTAACCTGTTCATAAAACTTCTTTGCTAGAATGATTGATGAAGATGAAACATGTAAAATTTACATTTGGTAAATTTTGGTCTTAAATTGGCTTTAGTTAGATGCCCAGCTCACTATTGGCTCTCCTTGAAATACTCATACTTCATAAATAAGAACAAAATTGACAAGTTTAAATTTTCTATCACCATGATTACTGTAATAATCATTCTAACCACAAACAGTTTTTGTGGTGTCAAAAATTCAAATCAAATAGCACATGGTGGTTGGGATTCTGAGGCCCATAGTGTTGTTAGTCTCATAGAAAAGTTTGAGCTACGGTATAGGCCTAATTCTCCTGGACAAAACTGCTAATGTGTACAGTGTACCTATATTGGGGATCTGTGCTTGACCTACATAATTATATGGCTCTAAAATTAATCAAAAGACCTCATCAGTTCACATGATTTGGGTCTACTCCCTAGATCATGTGACCGGTCAACCAATGTCCCAGATAACTGAAGAAGAGTTTCATGGATGTGACTCAAAATTTTTGTGAGTAGAGACTTTGCTGGTGTGAATTAGTTTAACTTACATGTAATCTTCATTATATCCCATTTTGGTTTCTTTCATTTTTCCAGGTTATCTGTTGTGGGTCATCATTGCTATTGCCATTCTCATTATCGTAGTTGTGATTGTAGTCTTATTAGTTTGCATTGTCTGTAAGATGGGTAATCGCAAACGTGTAAGTCCCAGCCCTGAACCTGGTGGAACACCACATGCCATACATGCTGAAAAGGGAGAGGTTACACATCCCCATCAGCCTGCTGTACAACAAGGGTATGGTCAACCTGGATCCAGTCAAACTGGCTATGGTCAGTCTGGGTATGATCAACAAGGTGGGCAACAAAAACCAATGCCTTCTGCACCAGGCTATGACAGCCAACCACCAGGAGTGGTTCCAGAACATCACTTCTCAATAAGGCAGTTGTCGTCAAAAGTGAACTTGTAGATTTCTTTACCAAACTAAAGGACAGTTTTTAAGCTTTAAAATGACACCTCTTCCATTAATGTCGCATGTAGAATGGTGATTTTTGTGACAAATAAAGTTCAAATTTCTTTTTATTTTCTTTATTTTTCGGGGCACATTTTCTTTATTATCTTTAAATGTGTGTTTCTGACAACTGCCGTGTTTCGATGTGATGGGTCACATATAATGACATGCCAACTGTGTCATAAATTTATAAGTCAACATGTTTTGAACATTGATGTTTTTTCTTAGGGAGAATAACCATCAACAACTAGACATTAAATAATATTAGGCCTACAGTTTACCAACAGCTTGTTTTTTTTGCATTTTCGTTTTGGTATCCCAGTAAACACAAAAATGATGTTATGGTTTTGGTCAAAACTTTTGTAATAACACTTAAATGTTGGGTAATATAAAAGTCAGGAAAACATATTTAAATGTTTTTCTATGAAATAACACTATACTACTATCGCAAAATATTTTTGGTAAACATTTGTGCAAAATATTTTGTCAATGCTTAATAACATTATGTTAGAATGTTTTACAGCAAGTTTTCAATCATGTTTTCTCGATCTCATTGCAACATTTTATAATCTTTAACCCGACATTTAAACTTTTTCTGTAATAGTTTTGTGTTTGCTGGGATGACATGTTTTTTAGTTAAATTTAGTGTCAGAAAATTAACATGCCAGCTGTTAGACATGGCACAAATATACTGTTATAAAATAAGTACATACTACTGAATGTATTAGCATTTGTTCTCAGAATGTGTGATTTATATCATTATAAAAAAAAACTTGTTTGTGATTAGCATTTTAAGGGAGGATCCCTATTTCTAGATATTTTACCCACCATGCGCTGCAGCTGAAACACTTACTTAGTTTATATTGTGTTACTGTATTCGACCTAATTAATAGCATCCTGTTACGTGGGCACACGCCACGTCTGATTTTGTTCCATAGCACTATCGTTGCCCAGTTAGGTACTGATGACTGACTCTATCATACATACACTGGTGATGCAATAAATTGTATCAAGCAGATAATAATTAACAATTGCATAGTGTTATCATTTTTCATTTAATTAAAAACTAGAGCACTATGCAAATGTTCAGGGTGCCATAGAGCCATTGGTACCTATTGGGCACCAATAGGACCAAATTAGATGTTGTGCCTAAGTCATCTGAAGGTATGTTTTAATTAGTTTAATAATTATCATATTTGAGAGTCAAAACTGGACATTTTATATGTAATGTTGTAGTTCAAGAAAATAGCAAAACTAGCCTTAGATCAAATGTTTGCAACTCTGTGCCAAGATGTTTTATGCTGTGACTGAACTATATAGTATGTATATTAGTATCTACCTCGAGTCACCGACACTAGCTTTGAAGTTTAGCGTGTTCTGTGTTAATTTAGCTAAGCATTACTTGGTGTGTGTACATACTTTTATGCGTGCAATCAACGTGCCGCATATGTAAACGCAAGAAACTACGCTAAGCCAACACAGCACATGCTGAACTTCAAAGCTAGTACCGGTGACTTGAGGTAGATATACAGACTATAGCTGTGATTCTCTACAATTTTTATCCTAAAAGTGTATAAAGGAATGAAATTAGGTCGAATACAGTGATATTGATTGTGCAATATCATTATATATTAGTATATTGTAGGAAGAATCTATTTTGATAAAGAAGAGCTTTTTAGTTTGAAATTTAGTTTGTAAAGACAAGCAATATAAAGACAAGTTTTATTGTCTATATCTATGTAAACTTTTATATTATTGATTATTATTTATATCAGTTTATTATTTATATCAGTCTTTTGAGAGGTACAATAAATCAGTGTATTGCATAGTGTCTTGGAAGTACCCGGATACACAGATGATGTGCGCATGTGTACATTTGACTGATTGGTACTGGGTTAGATGAAATAAAGTCAAATTCAATTTATTTTTACCAAGTTAGTCTGATATAAATAATAATAATATTATTGAATGTTTTTTTTTTCATGTGATACTATTAGTTATCCCCTGTTTGTTCATGCAAAATGAAAAATATCACTGGATTGAGGTCGTATCACACAAGGACGCAGAGACAGGGGTAACAAATTTATCATTCAGTAGACATGAATTTACTATAGACCTAAACAAATAAATAAATAACACCACAACTCTAAAATAATCAAGTTTTACTCCAAACTCTCCCATGCATGCTTTTACAGTTTCCTGTCCTACCACTACTGCCTGACCATGCAATATGGCGCGCCATTGCCAACACACACACAAATTTAGTGTGTCCCGCAAGGCAGCGGGTAAATTGCCATCTTTACCGCATACGTGATCAGCACGGTTAAAATACTCACACAAGTATGCAGACCAGCTGGTTGCCTGTGCTAATTAATATGGCTATATATTGTACTGTCATTTATTAAAACTGAACGATACAGAATTATATTATTTGGCTATTAACCAATGAAATGTTGTTATTCATGTCTACTGAATGATAAAAGATTAAGAATATATTGCACTCGATAGAAAAATATTCTTGTATCACACTCAAAGACATTATTCAATATTTAATACTAGTATGTAAATATTTGTATAGAACAATTCTTTTAACTCATCTCAGCAGCTCACAGCAAGTCAAGGCAAAGACCTGATGAAGTATAAAACTTGCAAATTAGAATTATTATTAAATACTTAGATTAAGATTAAGAAGGTATATGTGTGATGTTATGTGTAGAATTAATCAAATTCTGTATGCCGATTTGAACATAAGTTTGAACTCTGTGTATAATTATTCTACTTACAAAAGAACATTCATATAGCAGCCACTTTTGCCAAAAAAAATGCATATAAATAGGTTTGACTACAAAAACGATTCTCTTCTAAATGCATCTACGCACAGTTTCCACCTTGATACACTCGAGTACATAGATATTTCCAAGCACAGCGAGTCTAGTATCTATGCAGTCTGTGATTATACTACATGGTTTAGTGCATAGCTTCATAAGAGCTGTGTGAGATCTAGTGGAAAATAGGATTCTGCGATTGGTTTTTGTCAAAACTTCAAGTGTTCCCTTCATCCAATCGGAAACTTTTTTTTATGTCGAATGAAAGCTAACACTTCCCCCCTAAAAACACCTTTTCCTCATTAGGTCAACAGATAACACAATTTAATGTTTATAGCAAATGTGAATGTGGTAAATCTGTTGAAAATGACCTATCCAAGTACATTTGTTGACCAAAATGTAGGTTTTAAAAGTCAAAACCTCAAGTGTTCCTTACAATATTTATCAAATTTTATGTCATTAAATGAAAGAGCGCACTTGCCCATATACTAGCTTTATTTCAATGAGCAATGGCCAATTCTCTTTAAATTGCAAATCTTGTGCAAAAAGTGATTATTTTCACCTGTTTTGTCATATGGTTGTAAATTCAATACTGTGACTTTGCTAAAGAGTGTTTACAAATCTTGGCAGCGTATATAGGTACACCATCCAGTGGGCACAATTTGACATCAATTCCACGTTGGCACATCAACTCATTAATCATCAACCCGATTTAAATTTCAAATCTGGTTGAAATTGTGTCATCTTCAATCAATCACCAACCTGTTTTCAACTACATTCCAATGTAAAGTTGACATTGGGTCAAGACATGGTCGAAATTGGTTAAAAATGCCAACAAACATCGACATCGATACAACATACAACATTGATTGGATGTCAATTTGATGTTCAATACAAATAGTTAACTTTAAAATCAGACCGTTATTTCAACCTGTTAATTCAACATTGATATCTCAACCCTATGTGGGTCACTGTGATACACATCTTAGTTTCAAGTATTCGAACCACTGGAGTAATTGTTTCGCTTTTGAAAACAAATGTATATTAATGTGAGTTGTGTTGTGTTTCTTGAATAAATTGGAGATAGCTACAAAATTAGATCATTGTCCTTATATTAAACAATTTGCAATTTTTTTGCCTAGAGAATTACATATTTTTTAACATATACATAAGGATGTGAGTCAGATTGTGACAAATAAATATTCAATTTATCAGTAAAAAAGTGGCAGATTTGATTTATGTATGGACATCCACATCCTTTTTTGTTTGTTTACAGCAATAATGACAAGTGTCAAAATGGTGCACTGTTGGTTTGAACTGGGCCTTTTTCAAAAAGTGTCCAACCTGTCAGGGGGGCACATCTTCCTTTGGACACCATCTGCATCTCACAAGTGTGGTATGACGCAGCCATATTTTACACATTTGGTGTAGTCGGGCCTCCCCATCTGACTTGTCTAGATCTGCCCCTGTTCAAACTACTTCATATTTCCCCCACTTTCAACACACATTTGCAACTGTTTAGAAAGAGAAATGGTATGGCCCAACATCATGATCACAGCACAAGCAAAGTGGCAGAATAATGCGAGTCCTTGAAGTCCATGCTTAAATGCAAAATAAGCAGCTTTTTAGTGAGATGGCTCATTAGTCTTAATGGTTTGATGAAATGAATACAATAATTAAACCTATCAGCAATGTTTCTTAGTCTGAATTACAGTAGAAGTATCAATTTCATGGGTATATTAGTTTGCACATTGCCAATGCTAAACATTTTGCAGGGATGTCAGATCCCAAGAAATTAACTATTACCTCCAAAATTGTCAAAATGCGAAAGTTTTGAATTTGTTGGGAATAATCTGGACCCCTTGCAAAATTCAAGAAATGAAATATCTTGTAAAATAAAGCCTGAATCAATAGAGAAGAACTAATATATTCATAGCACTAAACCTTATGGCATTTGGTAGGTCTATCCTGATATTTCTAGCCATGGGCACTTCCCTCGCCCTGTCCTCTGTTAGTAAACACGATTCATTGCCTATTATTTTGTCAATGGAACATGGCTGATTTCATGCCGCAATTCTCACATATTCAGAACTCCCAAAGCCAGCAATACCAGATTGGAAGCTATGAAACTAGATGATTTAGATCCCAAGTGACCGAAAAGTGAACCTTAAACTGGTAATGCACCATCGATTTCAAGATATACATACACAGGGCAGGGTTATACATACACAGGGCAGGGTTAAAACTTACAACCTGATGCTGTCAAGATGAATTTTGAATAAAATAAATACCATTTCAGCGCATCAATCGCCAAATTGCACATTTTTTGCTACCTAATTTGGTGGGTTTTTTTCTTCAGAAAATCTATATTCTCTCATCTTATTTTCATGCATCACCCATGCCTATTAGTTACGAAATAAAGGATAATGCAGTATCCTTTACACCCAAATAATGTGTCCGAGGCAGTAAAATCTTAAATAATGGGCGAGGCTCAGCCAAACCCATTATTATTTAAACGCTTTTACTACCGAGGACACATTTAGGTGTAAAGGATAATGCTGAACCCTTTATTTCTATTCTATTACCACAAAACAGTGTGATTTAAAGAGAAAGTATCAAACTATTGCCTAAATATTTTAGGTTGTTTAATTCTAGGCAGAGCGTGTATGCGTATTGCGGAAATATTGTAAGTGTAACCAAGCGTAATGCTATGCGTAGAATATGTTAAGGTGCTTGACCCATTATTGTGACCCATTATTTTGAATAATGGGTTGTGAGGGTAATAGAATAAGTGTATAACCAGTTGGTACACACATGCAAAATTCATACTGGTAATTATTTCACAGCCCAAACAATTTGATATTGATTAGTTATGAGTTAATTTATTCACATTTCAACTCTATACATATCACATAATATGATATTTGTGTCCCCATGTATTAAAAGAGAGCACATCAAAGGTATGTATAAACTTTTCTACTCAAAATTGTCTCCATATCGTTAAAATACATACTGATGTGACATGTTCTCTTTTCACATGACTGGGAAATTTTAAAATTTGGTTAAAATTTCTAATCAACTAAGGCTTAATTAATTTATAAAGTATTCAGTTCTTTAGTTCACATATAGGAATGTGTTTGGTGATCTGCGTCCTGGATTAGAGACAACATCAGGGGTAGCATCAGCAGCCATCTGGGCCCATACATCAGCTGGAGCCATATCTGGGTTAGATTGGAGGATGAGAGCAGCAGCACCTAATGAATGTAAACAAATAGATATAAAACAGAGTTAGCAATATTTGTTATTGTGTCCCAGAAACAGTGGCAAAGGTTTTTTCCAGAGGGGGAAACCAAGGGCAAAGTAACTTTCGGGGGGTGACATACAATATCATAATGACCAGCATCCCAATGGAGCAAGGGGAGGAGAGGAAGCAACATTTTTCACAACACAATGGGGAAGCTGCTCCCACAGCTATGCCACTGCTGTTCATAGAGCTCTAGTTTCATCTTTCCAACAATAATTCTAAACATTTATAATGCTTGGAATCTATACATTTTTCTATCAAATATCAAAGTTCTTTTCAAGTTCTGTGTGATTAGAGGAAGGGATGCATGGAATGAGTTATTAGAAACTGGATGTGCTAGGTGTGGCTTCAGACCCAACTATTGGTTGACCGCTGGCCCTGGCAAAACCGGCAATTTAAAGGCCCATTCAGTGATCCCAGCGAAAGTGTTAAAAATTAAAGTTGTGTATAATTTACTTCATAAGGTCATTAAAATAATCAATAAGAATAATTTTGAAATGAAAATAAAATGTGGCCAAAAACATCGAAAAACAGCAGTATTGAAAAAGTTGAAGCCCATTTAAATTTTACGTTAAGTAGAGAAAGTTACATTTTAATGTAAAATGTCCTATTTTTTCTTTAATATGGGGCTTTCGGCTTAACCACTAGCAGGCTATGTTGGTCATCTAATACTAACAAAGGTGCAGTAAACTGAATTTTGATGATTTTCATGATTTTCTGAATGAGCATATCACTTTAACCATCATTCTATTTTTGTCCCCTACATTCTTCCAATGTCCATTCTTGAGTCAACTTGGTGTTTGCAGCTTAAAATTGAACTATTTTGATTTCAGACCTTACAAGGCCTGCTTTTGACGCAATTGACTGGTGAGCTTGTATATGCCTGATAAAATATATAACATCATCAGTGTAAGGTATATTTTCAAACTTGTATCACAAGTATTTGAGAGCAGATATGTGAGCAGGGCAAGGAAATCCCAGCTGGTCTATGTTGCATTGGGGTGACACTGGAGGGGGTATCAGTTTCACTCTAGATACGTTGACAGGCTTTAGAAGTCCCACTGATGGTTTTAATAATGGTTTCAGAGTCTCTGAGACAAATTGCACAAGAATGAAGGCAGGGGAAGGCAAAGTATGTGTACATGTATCAACTTACCAGAGACATGTGGGCATGCCATGGAGGTTCCACTGATGGTGTTGGTTGCATCAGGTTCACCAATCCAAGCAGAAGTGATGTCTACACCTGGAGCAAAGATGTCTACACATTCACCATAGTTGGAGAAAGAAGCACGGGCATCACTGCTGTCAGTGGCACCAACGGTGATGGCCTGCATCAAATAAAATGATATTGAACATTAAGAAACAAGAGTAATAAGATTTAAAAAAAGGGATCCTGATACATGTAGATGTATGGTATTATGCAAGTACTCAACTTAATTAGTGCCCTTTCCATAATTAGCACTGAAGAACTTTTCTCAATATACATTTGTTTGAAACCCCATTTCAGTGTACTATTTTGCATACACTTTACATAAACTGAAATGAAATTACAGAAAAGCAATCTAGTCATCATGTTTTAATAGCTGTGATATAATATTCTACAGTTTACTTCTGTATCTTCACTGCAGCATTATTTTACATGGAACATGGTTCAGTTGACTTTCATATCACAGTACAGTAAATAATAAGCATCCCATAAATGCCTGGGGTTCTAATTGGGTTGAATACAGTAATCTGAGTCTTGAGCTTTGACTACTGTGGACAAAACATGGAGCATCGAGGTATCGATGCTGCACCCCCGTATGCAGGGTTAGTTCAGCCATAGGCATAGCATCAAGGGACATAAGAGGGAATATGCCCCAAATTGCCTTAAGGGAGGTGTAATGAGCGTGAACCTGGTTTGGATGCAGAGGGAGTGTGCCTATAACAGACACAGCCACCAGAAAAGGACCAGCTCAGATCGCGCGCCAAATAAGTTTGCAGTCCAGAAATTTCATTTTTTTCTCAGCCTTGCAAAAAATAGGCAGAGGTGGGAATCGAACCCGGGACCTCGGTGTTGTAAAACCTACTGCGTACCACTGAGCCAACTTACAATCAGCTATGAGAAGTTTGATAGTAATCCTTGATATTGCTGAATAGAATAAATCAATACTGATAGGTCTATTTATCTAATGTACGATGTTATTCAAATTGGCCTATAAACTAGGAATATAATGTGAAATGACTATCAATCGATCAATCAATCAAGTTGTCAAGTTATCAACAATCAATAATAAACCGACGTAGGCCTATCATGGAATATTACTAACTAGGCCTACTAACTAATATACCAAATAAATAAAATAAATAAATAAGTCAGTAAATAAATAAATAGGCATAGGCCTAAATAAATAAATAAATACATAATGCAGAATGCAGTTAGTATTTTAGTTGCAAAATTCCAAACATTCTATTCACACATTCTATTATAATTTTCTGCTATACACGCAAAGGACCTGTGCCTTTAATATGTCCGCGCCTAATCAATAATGAGTCTTTCACCATGCTCACACACCATGTTAAACTATTGTATCCCTGCAAGTATAGTACTGACCAAGTCCTAACACCTCAATGAAATGGATGCTATAACGTACCCAATCAAGCGAACATATCAAGGTCATATCAGGGCGTTATACAAAGAATGGTCAAAGGTCAACGTTTCCAAAGAAGTATAGTAATAGATGTAGACACAAGCTTTCGTGCGGGAAACATAAACACATAGTCGTCAGTCGTGTGGTTTTTATGAGATTTGATACGGCGCTGAAGTCTATTGGCTGTCCCAAAATCAGTACCAGACCCGGTTTCCAGACGGCAATGTGTGTTGTTACAAGGAATGCAAACTCATTTTATCAATGAGTGAACCACATAGAGGAATACGACATCTATCGTGAGCCAATCTGCATTCTGTTGCCTGCAAAAGCCGACGATCAGGTAAAATTTCTAAAAGCAGCGTGACTAGATATTTGCGTTAATTTCATGATACGTGTAAAACGCATTGAAAACGCCAAATTGCAGTCATAAAATATATAATATTAGTAAATCACCCAATCGAATGTTAACGTAGGTATGTGGAAAAGAACTGCAATAACAATAACAAACTATGTGCCCAAAGAGTTGTCTTTGGCATGTCGCTTTTTTGAAATATGACCAAAAATATCAAATTTTGGAAAAACGCCCCAAAATTTAAAACAAACACGAACCTTCCAAAATAAATATATATTTGCACTCGGCGGCCCAGTCACTACCTGCCGCTGTGATTTGGGGTAACTCATTGCTTCCCCTCTCCAGATACCGGAACTTCAAGGTCGCTCATACCCCAGCCCTTAAGCCCCCAAAGTTATTAATTACAACACATTTTAACATTCTTTTAAAGCTGCTATCACTGGGTTATAAGTTCCTTGGCTATCTGTGAATGTTGCTATCTAGGATAGCATGTGCATGTCCTAATGCTGTTTAGGCCTACTATGTAGGGGTGAGTTCTGACTTCCTGATGTGCTATAACTTGAATCGTTCATTCAATATAAAATTTAAGAAAGCCTAGAGATAATAGAAAATTTATGTTTTCCAAGAATGTTTTGGTCCTTTTCAAGTTTGTGCATTATTATTTTTACAAAATATGTATATGTGACATGACCTGCTCCATGGGGGCCAAATTAATTAAAGGAGGCTGTTTAGAAAACTGAGTTACTAATTATTACCTTATAAAAACATTAAGCTATCATAATCTGAAGGTGTCTGGCATACTTAGATCAAAGGTTTTGTGATGTGTATTTTCTTATGTATTTTATTCTTTTTACTCCATTTTTTTGCCTTTATCTCAATTTCAAATTTGCCGCTTTTGGCCCCCATGGACCAGATCATGTCACATTATGGTTTCAGTTTTTGATCTTACATTAGCAGCTCCGGCAGGAGAGTAGTTGCAAGCATTGGCATTGCTGTTACCAGCAGCAACAGATACGACAACTCCGGCATTGTGCATAGTATCGACGGCACGATCAATGGCAGATGAAGAGCCACCACCGAGGGACATAGAAGCAACAGCTGGACGTACACCATTGGTGGCTACCCAGTTCATTCCTATAGTATAAATAAGACAGATGAAAAATTCTTTGTCATTTTCATACACTTTTCGCCAGCCCATAGGGCTGGTATCTAATTCTGAGATGGGATTTGTGTACACTAAAGATTAGCTTAGATTATAGTCTTCTTCTATTGGTATGAATTATTTGTTTTACTTCTTGTTTTTGATGCCTGCTAATTCGATTTGCAAGGAAAAGAAAGTATGTTTTGCCGTTTCAACGAACGAAAACGATTGAGTAATGCCAAAGTTATGTTTGAATTAATTATGACTTAAAAAGTTATCATAGGTTAGACCTACACATATAAACATAAACTTGTTCAGCAATCAGCATATCCAAAAAATGACATGGTCAACAATTAGTAATTAGCGGGGAATGATCACTGGAACAAGGTCATATCAGTGGACTACTGAGCATAGCATGATGTTTGGTTGCCTGTGAGTGCATAATTGATATGTTGATAACGGAGTCTACTCCTATCCTGTATCGTTTTATGGATAAAATTGACTCAAAATGTTATTGATGATATTCTTGCTATCTTTAACAGAAAACACACAATGCAGACTATTACAGAATGGATAGGTAAGATGCCATGTCCATAGCTTTGCAGTAGTTTCGGACTAACAATCAACACATTCAAAAAATACAGTTTAAAAGTGAAGATTGTAGTGAATGATCAGTCCTTTATCATGTACTTGCCACTATCTACTTTATATAGTAAACTATACATTGCGAAATAATATAAAATCATTTTAAAATAAAATGTGCATGTAAGTTGAGTTTACATAGCGAATTAACTAACAACTGCAGTGTATTTTTTGATTTTAATAATAAGCATGGGTAAAAAGCAGTAAAGACAAAAAGACAGAACAATTTGGAGTAATATTAAAGAGTTGACAGGAGTTATATATAGGAGTTAATGTTTTTTGCTGTTTCAGTGTGCATGTTCTCACCATTGATGGTTTGGTGAACTGTCATGTAACATGGATGTAAGCGTGATCCTAAAAATGCCTTTCACGGTGACCCAAACTATTTACAAGACCTCTTCTGCATTGAGGCTGGCCTTCCTTTTAAAGGGAATTTTTATTAAAATTATGAAGTTAATATTTACAATCGAGTAAGCATGGTAAGTCTATCAGCTTTGTGTTTAGTTCCAAAACTATATTGATTTTATTAAAACACCAAAACTTGAATTTTGACAATTTCAAATAACATATTTTATGCTTAAAATGTGACATAATTAATTAATTAAGCATAATACATTATCAACAAAATCAACAAAATAATAATCAGAATTATGAGACCACTATTTTCAATCATTTGTAAGCATCACAAGGCAGCACATAATGTACTTACTACTTACATGATTTTATAAATAAAATCTTCATGGGCCTATCCTATCTATCAATTAGTCTTCAAGCTCTTGTTGTTAGTATTAATGACATTTACTTAATATTATTCTAAGGCATATTTGTGGCACATTGCAGCAACCATTTTTTGTATAAAAATGTAATAGCGTGGGTTAACAATTACAAATAGCATGCAAAAGAATGTTAGGCAATACCAAGATGTCACCATGTTGTTTAAAAACTGAAGTTTATCCAGTTAAAAGAAGCGATTTATGTTTCAACTTTTGTCATCATAAAGTGGACCATTTTGACAATTATTGCTACTGGTATTTCACCAAATTCCTGAGTTCTGTCATAATCAAAACTTGTACAGGGCTATTTTAAGTACTGAGCTAATATTAAACATGTGTGTATTCACTAAAAATCATATTGCCCTTAGGATTTTAAATTATGTTTTTATCAAAACTCTTCAGAACTGTTGGTCAATTGTTAAGGTTAGCAACTATTTTAAACTGTTGCAATTTGGTAGTTCAGGGGATCTTGCGAATGGCAGTGAGCTTTGGCAAAAATTGCATTGATCATTTCATACCGAGTGTGCAGAAGAATTCAAATATCACAGATATACTTTTGTAGGTGCTGTGGTTCTTGAGTTGTAAAGAAGGCTGAAACAACAGCACTTTTGTAAAATGTACAAAACTCATTAACAGCAATAAATCAAACAAGTATATGATTATTTTGTAGAATGAAGTTTTGCAAAACATCAAAGTTTTATTTTTTAATATATTGATTTAGATAATAAAAATTGATTTTTTTTTTTTTGCTTCGACCAACAATACATTGTGTACCCTTAAAGCTCTGTTGTTAATATCTACAACTTCAACTTCTAAAATAATTAGCTAAGTAGCTAAGTGTAGCAAAGTATACGAGGAGTAAACTTACCATCAACAACACCAGTGGTAGATCCAGATCCCAAACAGCTGAGCACACGGATACCATATGCCATACTGTTCTTGGCTACACCCCAGGTAGAGCCACTAGTGGTACCAGCGCAGTGAGTTCCATGTCCATTGCAGTCAACACCACCACCCTGTAATATGAGATGTAATAAGAGCAACTGTTATGGAGACATCCTTGCTAGTGAAAATCCTCTTGCTCTTTCCTTCTATCATTCTATGCTGGTGTTGGACAAGCTCATTGTGTTTAATTAAAAAAATCAAAGCTTGTAAAATTCTCTGTTGAAAGCTCCATGTTAGTGGATATCTTTTTACTAAAAGTATCATAATGAAATGCGATATACTTACAATTCCTCCAACAACATCATAGGCCATCTCACAACGTCCACCAACACCACCAAAGTCAACATGGTCTGGGCTGACACCGGTATCAATGACGTATACATTCACGCCAGTACCATCATCTAGGTGAAATAAGGATAACAATAATTATAATCAGTTTATAAGTAAATGCATTGACTCCATTAACTAACATTTTCTCTCTCTCTCAGCTACACCACTCGTCCCATCCAGAACCTTACTCTATTCGATTCACCTTCTTACATTGGTTCACAAAAACGTATAGTGGGCAGATAAGATGACATCTACGCTCTCCCTCATGCACACACATGTAAAGGAGTATAACCTTCCTATGCAAATCTGAGAAGGCTAAAGTGTGGGTACTAAGACCTTGATCCCAATTTGAGGGGAAGAATATTTAAAAAAGAGCTGTTTAATAGGAATCTGCATTTTCCTATCCCCATTTTACCTTTTAATTATTTGCCAAGGTGGTTGTCATCTCCAACTGCCCCCATGTGGCTACACCCCTGCACACACAAACCTTATTTTAAACCTTTCCTTCCTCTTAACTGGTTTACAATTAATTTTGTTTCCATGAAAAAGTAATAAGTGGACTGACAGTATATATTAAACCTCAAACTCATAGGTCAAGGTGCTATTTGACATAATTTTTGCTGAAATTGAATCACTAAATAACCACGATTCCCCGATTCCTCTTTTGATTTCTTCTCCCATCTTAACATTAAACCAAATATTCCGACTTACTATCTGAAGCATAGACTCCATCCAATGGGAGAGCTCTCTGATCTACACGGTCAAGACCCCAGGTAGCACCTTGTTGTACTCTCATCAAACCATCTTCTTCAACAAATAGGACATCTTTCAAGGCACGTACCTGTATTATAGTGAAATTAAAAAAACTTATTAGAAATGTTAAAGTCATGATGATTTGTTTTGTTAATAAATTTTTTAAAACATGAGTCTAATGACAGTTTACACAACTGTTCCAGTGTATAGCACTGGGATCTCACAAATGCTCATCTGTCTGGACAAAGTTCTTAACCCCAATATGCTTCATACTCATTTAATGACCTTTGACTTTATTGGGTACAAGAATTCTTACTCCACAACTTCTGGTCACATTTTGAAATATGACTGTTGAATAGAAGTCAGTGAATGCCCATGGAAATGTGAACACGGTGGTTCATGGTGCAGTATTATGGTCATCAAAAAGAAACAAGTGGAATCATTACCTTTTCTACAACCTGTGAGTCCATATCGACAGCCAACATGTTGAAAGCTTCAAACTTCTTCTGGACGCGGGCACGAACAGTGTTAAGACTGAAAGCGGCAGAGTTGATGCTAGCACCAGGCTGAAACAAAAGAAGCAGAAATAAAATTTGCAGTTTAATGAAAATATTTGAAGAGTTTTTCCAAATTATACTTTTTTAAAGAAAACTTGGTATAGAACACCGCAATGGCTGTGGCAGTATAGCTACTACACAGAATAAAGATGAATACACATATGATGTGCATATATATTTTTTGGGGGAAGGCTTTTAAGGCACAAGCCCCTGGGGTAAAAGTAGTGGAGGCAAAAAAGAAGGGGCGAGAAGCAGGGCAGCAGAATGAATTCTTAAAGAAAAAAGGCGGAAAGAATGTCACCATGGTCAAAAGGGTTTTGTAAAACAAATGGAACATTTACGAGTGGATATTCATACGTAGTGGTAGATAAAATGATTAAAGAGTTTAACTTCAACACTACACTATTTTTTCGCTCACCTGGAACGTTTTCACTAATTCGACTAGCGTCTTCAGCAGATGGTGATGCTGTGATGGTATCTTGTCTACGACGTCATTCTGTCAATCATATGACGTCATCAGTGAAGGTTATCCCGATCGTAGACAAGATACCATCACAGCATCACCATCTGCTGAAGACGCTAGTCGAATTAGTGAAAACGTTCCAGGTGAGCGAAAAATAGTGTAGTGTTGAAGTTAAACTCTTTAATCAAATGGAACATTCTTTCTTTTTGGTCGCTAGTGCCTATTATCCTTTTTTTGTTCTTCACTTTTTCAAACCATCGGAAAAAAATTGGGTCAACCTTTTCAGGCTGTTGAAGAAGGACCGGCAAAATTCACTTTTTCTCCAGCCCCCAGGGAGGAGTGGCCTGGGTACGCCACTGCACATCGTAAAGGATTCTTGAGTTACACCCACAGAATTCTCCTTCTCTAATTCTGTGGTTACATCAGCTATCTTACCTTTAGTGCAACAATGTATTTGCCTGGAATCCTTTCCTGAACCTTGTGCAGAGGAGCAATGGCTGTGGCAGCAGCCACTAAGCAAGCTAAGATGAACACACGCATGGTTATAGATCGTCAGTTTTCCTACTGAAATCAAAAGAGAGAAAAAAACATTATTGAGAAGAAAAACTTTAACTGAACTAAATACATATCAGTACAGAATCAAAGAAGTTTTTAGTTCAGTATCAACACGATCAAGAAATATGAAAACTTCTGGTTCAACAAGTTTTTCATGCACACAAATGGTGCTAATTTGTGGCAGAAGAAACAAGGCTACCAAAATAGAGTATCAGCACATCAATCAATGGACAGGCATGTCACCCTCCTTTAGATGTATCAACTAACTCTTAGATAGAGAAGTGGATGGATCCAATGCATAGCACATCATCATCATCGGTGTCTTTACCATGTTTATAGCCTGCCAGGTTTAAATGGTAGAAGAAATATTTGAAACAAGCTGAATATTGTTTCAAACAGCAAATTATAGTGTGTGTTTTTGCTGATGCAAATTACTAGTTAACGAGCATGTCTTACCTCGAGACCAGCTGAAGAGAAAGTGAGGACGATTGCTCCTTCATGATGCTTTATATACACTTCTCTTGGATGTACTATCTCCTTAAACATCCTAAATGGATATAAAGATAAAAAGAAAGAAGATTAAATTGATAATGCAATCTTAACATATGGTCACATCCACTGCTACTAATTGTTACGAAAGAGATTATTTTATAACTCATTGAAGTAAAGAGTCGGCAATGAGTGCTGTTGAAACAATTTGTCAACAATTTAAACAAAATTTGGGATTGGTTTCTTTATACCACAGTAACTATAGAAAATATATATCACTATACTAAAAGTATAGACCTGTGTCATGCATGAAAATAAACGAGAACTATTTTTTGTAGGCCATCTGGAAAGGCTGCTTTAAAATTACTGAAAATGACCAAGTTATATAGCAAAAGAAAGAAGATTAAATTGATAATGCAATCTTAACATATGGTCACATCCACTCTAATGATTGTTACGAAAGAGATTGGAGTATCATAGCAAAAAATATGATAATTTATTTTATAACTCATTGAACTAAGAGTAATGAGTGCTGTTGAAAAAAATACACATTGTCAACAATTTAAACAAAAATTGGGATTTGTTTCTTTAAAATAATTCTTTGAATCTTTTGGTGCTGGTATTTTGTATGTTGAACTTCTGACATATGTGTAAAGCAATGAACATAACTGATTGTATTTGATAGATGGGGTTCTATACCTGGTGTTTTGAGTATCTGCTGTGTAGTGAATCCTTCATTGCATAGACATGGGTGATGCATTGAAACAGAACAAGGAACTATTTTTTGCAGGCCATCTGGAAAGGCTGCTTTAAAATCACTGAAAATGACCAAGTTATGTAGCATAACAAAATTGCATTTGGGGGTTTGAATTAGTTTACATGTTTTCTTTCATTATATGGCATTTTTGTTGAAATATTTAATATTTAATACCAAAATTCATCTACACAGCATTGCTTTACAGTAAATATTCGCCCTTCTCATTTATCACTGTCAGCTTTGAGAGCACACTGCCATCTAAAGGTATTTACAGTTCTGCTATGTTGGCTTTTAACTGGGAGAGTTCTAAATATAAGAACATTACGCAAGAAATTAGCAATGTTTCTGCTTAAAATTGTAGGCAACTAGTGACATTTAACAATAAAGCATAGAAAAAGGTGGAGGATATTTTTGGGGATACTTGGCAGTAATATATTGGTATGTACCTTCCCATTATATCTTCCTCAATTCCCTCCCTGAATAATGTTACTACCGTAAACGTTTGCCTAATGACGCTATGGGCTCCCTTGACATAAACTGGAATTTTAGACACAAACTAAAAGTGCCCTACCATAAAAAATCCCACCAGCAAACAAGGGGACATACCCTTAATTCTTTTTGGGATTTTAAGAGGAGGGAGCTCTCTATTTGTACATGAAATTTACCCCAAGCAAAGATCTCAGGTGCGCCATTAGGTAAACATTTACGGTATAACCATGCAGGTATAAACCCACTTGCTTATATAAGCCCAACCCTTACTTTCAAAATATTATAGAAATAAGGGCAGTAATGTTGACTTGATAACATACATTGAAGTCTTAAAGGGAACATTAAAAACTTTCGAAATTTGTATGAGTAGCTTCCCAGTAAACACACAACGTTTTACCGGGCAAAAAAGGTTTAAATGCCGGGTGATATAAAGGGTATAAAAATGTTTTAATAAAATATTTTTGAAAGTGTTAATTGTTCACAAAATAATTTGCAAAAATATTTGCCCAAAATATTTAACAATAACATTTTAAAAACGTATTCAAGGTAATTATAACCCTACATTTAAATGGTATTTGAATAAATGTTTTTAGAACATTTTTGTGTTTGCTGGGTTATGCAAGAACAAAAGGGTTGTGTCTGGACTCACACGGGATTGGAAATGCAATGCGGTATGTGGTTTTTTTTTCTTCTCCAGAATGATTTTCAAATAGTTTTGCTGGATGTTTCTTCAAAAAAGTTAAGTATTTCTAGTTCGACTCTGGAAAATTTCGATTTCTTTGCAGTGCACCAACAATCGACAAAGAAAACATTTTACTTGGCCAAGGGCTAAAGTATGTTTTAAGTGAAAATATACAAGTAATGACACACAATGACACTCTTCAAAAAATTGGAAATAACTGGGAAATAAATTGAACTTTCTTTTGATCTAGAGTTGTAATATTTATACTAAAATAGATGTATTACAGCTTTATGTAAAGTGTCTTATTTTGTCTTTAAAATAGATGTATTACAGCTTTATGTAAAGTGTCTTATTTTGTCTTTATAAAATAGATGTATTACAGCTTTATGTAAAGTCAGAGGATGATTTAAGCACTTCCCACCACACCACTGTGTTGACTTGCGGTTAGCACAGCTGTGTGAGTGAACATGACACCACTGCGCGCACATTGCATTGACGGACATGATTAAATTTGAATTTGGACTGATATATTTACAATAAAAACGAATTCACAATGCTAGTCGATTTCACATTTTATGTTACCTACAGAAGGTGTGAATTATCCTTCATGTATACATCACTTTAAATCTGAAATCGACCAAGTAATAATGACACACGCACAATTCTTAAACAACATCTTTTGCACAGAATTCAATGGGATTTGAAAAGTAAAGTGGCAGTTGAAACTCTGGTGATAACACGTTTGCAGTGCATGATGGGGCTTCCTTAAATCATGCTCTGATGTAAAGTGTCTTATTTTGTCTTTATTACACAGCTTTCAGCTCAACGGCTAGCAGGCTACGTTAGAACATCCACGATACTATATGTAAAGTGTCTTATTTTGTCTTTATTACACAGCTTTCAGCTCAACGGCTAGCAGGCTACGTTAGAACATCCACGATACTATATGTAAAGTGTCTTATTTTGTCTTTATTACACAGCTTTCAGCTCAACGGCTAGCAGGCTACGTTAGAACATCCACGATACTATATGTAAAGTGTCTTATTTTGTCTTTATTACACAGCTTTCAGCTCAACGGCTAGCAGGCTACGTTAGAACATCCACGATACTATATGTAAAGTGTCTTATTTTGTCTTTATTACACAGCTTTCAGCTCAACGGCTAGCAGGCTACGTTAGAACATCCACGATACTATATGTAAAGTGTCTTATTTTGTCTTTATTACACAGCTTTCAGCTCATCGGCTAGCAGGCTACGTTAGAACATCCACGATACTATATGTAAAGTGTCTTATTTTGTCTTTATTACACAGCTTTCAGCTCATCGGCTAGCAGGCTACGTTAGAACATCCACGATACTATATGTAAAGTGTCTTATTTTGTCTTTATTACACAGCTTTCAGCTCAACGGCTAGCAGGCTACGTTAGAACATCCACGATACTATATGTAAAGTGTCTTATTTTGTCTTTATTACACAGCTTTCAGCTCAACGGCTAGCAGGCTACGTTAGAACATCCACGATACTATATGTAAAGTGTCTTATTTTGTCTTTATTACACAGCTTTCAGCTCAACGGCTAGCAGGCTACGTTAGAACATCCACGATACTATATGTAAAGTGTCTTATTTTGTCTTTATTACACAGCTTTCAGCTCAACGGCTAGCAGGCTACGTTAGAACATCCACGATACTATATGTAAAGTGTCTTATTTTGTCTTTATTACACAGCTTTCAGCTCATCGGCTAGCAGGCTACGTTAGAACATCCACGATACTATATGTAAAGTGTCTTATTTTGTCTTTATTACACAGCTTTCAGCTCATCGGCTAGCAGGCTACGTTAGAACATCCACGATACTATATGTAAAGTGTCTTATTTTGTCTTTATTACACAGCTTTCAGCTCATCGGCTAGCAGGCTACGTTAGAACATCCACGATACTATATGTAAAGTGTCTTATTTTGTCTTTATTACACAGCTTTCAGCTCAACGGCTAGCAGGCTACGTTAGAACATCCACGATACTATATGTAAAGTGTCTTATTTTGTCTTTATTACACAGCTTTCAGCTCATCGGCTAGCAGGCTACGTTAGAACATCCACGATACTATATGTAAAGTGTCTTATTTTGTCTTTATTACACAGCTTTCAGCTCATCGGCTAGCAGGCTACGTTAGAACATCCACGATACTATATGTAAAGTGTCTTATTTTGTCTTTATTACACAGCTTTCAGCTCAACGGCTAGCAGGCTACGTTAGAACATCCACGATACTATAATGTAAAGTGTCTTATTTTGTCTTTATTACACAGCTTTCAGCTCAACGGCTAGCAGGCTACGTTAGAACATCCACGATACTATATGTAAAGTGTCTTATTTTGTCTTTATTACACAGCTTTCAGCTCATCGGCTAGCAGGCTACGTTAGAACATCCACGATACTATATGTAAAGTGTCTTATTTTGTCTTTATTACACAGCTTTCAGCTCATCGGCTAGCAGGCTACGTTAGAACATCCACGATACTATATGTAAAGTGTCTTATTTTGTCTTTATTACACAGCTTTCAGCTCATCGGCTAGCAGGCTACGTTAGAACATCCACGATACTATATGTAAAGTGTCTTATTTTGTCTTTATTACACAGCTTTCAGCTCATCGGCTAGCAGGCTACGTTAGAACATCCACGATACTATATGTAAAGTGTCTTATTTTGTCTTTATTACACAGCTTTCAGCTCATCGGCTAGCAGGCTACGTTAGAACATCCACGATACTATATGTAAAGTGTCTTATTTTGTCTTTATTACACAGCTTTCAGCTCATCGGCTAGCAGGCTACGTTAGAACATCCACGATACTATATGTAAAGTGTCTTATTTTGTCTTTATTACACAGCTTTCAGCTCATCGGCTAGCAGGCTACGTTAGTGCAAATATTTGAATTTTGAAGACATTTTGTGGTTTCCCAAATGAGCAAATCTATCACGGCTGTCACCTTTGTTCAAAACTTTTGCACGGGACCCATATTAAAAGACCAGGTCCATTATTGTTGAAGGTTGTGGTTTTGAATATTCATCAAGCTGAAACTATAAATTAGCTCATAATAGGGGGCAGAGCCTGAAGAATGAGGGAAAAATTATGGGGGTAAATATTAATCCCTAACCCTAATCCAAACCATAACTAACCCTAATCCCTTACCCAAAATAATAACTTTAACCCTATGCAATGTCTTCTTTTCCTCAGCCAATCTTCATTGCTATCAGCAGTAGATAGCAGAAATATGCCATTTCAGTTCATGTGTGATGTTGCTGTTGTGGGGGTGGGTGGGGTGTGGTGGGGATGTGCATGTGTTTTGGGGTCTTCTTTCTTGTCTATTGTCAGATTAACAAAAGTAAAAGCATATTTAATTATGATTATTACTACTCACATTATCCAAACAACATTAAACCCATATGGTATTAAACATGTAAATTTACCAGATGCTCACATGAAAGTCTACAAGTTAGAAGTTAGCAGGCAAAATTGTTAATTTGTAAGAAGTAAAGCATGGCTTAAATATTTCCATCTTGCTTGACAAAACCAAGGATCTTGGATTTGTTCCAGTTTATTACATGGTTTTTTCTGGCGACGTGATCTGAAATAGCTAATTCTGTCTATTCTTTTTCTGATGCTTTGTGTGTACTTTTTCACTTCAGCTTGGTGTTCGACCAGTCTGCATGGTCTGGTCCCAAACATATGACAAGTCACAGTTTTGGCATTCAATTTCATAAATGCAGTTGCTGTGTTTTTCTTTCTGATGTTTGTCTTTTGGATGGACTGTGATTTTCCTAAATGTTTGGTGGAGCTTCAAAACAGTATCGACCTTGTGTTTCTTGTAAATTATCTGGATTCGCTCCAAGAGACCATTGAAATAAGGGATTGCCACCATACCTTTGCTCTTGTAGTCGGTGGTCTTAGATTTCTTTGATCTCGGTTTTTCAGCATTTTGTGTTTTGCATTTGGTCTTTTACCTTATCTATTAATAGTCCAGTCTGGGTAGCCACAAGTTTTAAGGGTTTTACGGATTCTCTCTTCTTCTTGTTAAATTTTGTCTTGTCTCCGTAACAACAGAGTTCATGCAGTCGAAGAGACTTGCTCAGACTTAAAATTTAGATATTGGTCTGTGTGTGTTGGTTTCTGGTACACAAAGAGTTTTATAAAACCATCAGGTTTCCTGATAATAAGAGTGTCCAATAAAGGGATTTTACCATCTTTCTCTTCTTCATATGGGACATTGATGCTATAAACAGTTTGTCTCTTTTCCGAAAGACTTACTTTCTGAAAGACTGAAAAAGAGACTGAAAAAGAGACTAAGAAGCACCAGAAACCAGTTCCCCAGGAAAGTGGATCAGATGACCATATCAGTCTTACCTTATGAAGTCCTTCGATGTGAAGGAGGAAATAATGTAGTGAATAAAAATTCACTTGATTTTGTCTAGAAAAATGGAAATATTTATTTTAATCAACTAACCTATTGAATCTATTCAACAAAGTAAAGCATGGTATTATGAAATAAATCAGTCATTATACACAACTTAATAGAAATATAAGCAATCAAATGACTTTATTATGGTTAAAATGTACATTTTATTTACATGTTGAGCACATTGCTGGTCTTGGTATGTCGTGCCCATGGATCACATGCGTATTTATAAAAACGTATTATAGTCGGCTCGAAGCATACTGTTGAGGGTGTTAAGCCAACATAGTTTGCTGAGCTCAGCCAAGCTTTGCTGCCTTCACTGACAGTTCAGCTTGCTTTGCTACTGTAGAGCCTTCGATGCTAATAAACAAACAGTATACCAGTTTTCTGATATGTGTATCAGAACCTCCAGCAAAGCAGCAGGATAATGTGGAATCTGAGTTCTTATACTCTAGTTTTTTACAATGGTCAAAAATGTCTTTTTTAAGAGACATTTTTGACCATTGTAAAAAACTAGAGTCATGATATGACATATATTTTTGATGTTTAACTAAGTAAACTTTATAAATCTTATGATATATGCTTAAAGTGTATGTAGCTGGGAGGAAAAGCCATTCATGATCTTTTGTAGGTCTTTTGGGAGGGGAAAAATATATATCTGCAATACAAAAGGTCAAAATTTTCAAATGAGGGACAGCTTTTCCAATCAGCTACCTAGGGGGCCTTCATTTTACGTACATGTAGCTACATGTCATTAGATTTATAAAGTTTACTTTGAGGACTGTTAAATGTCAATTATATATTATGTATCCAAAATATCAATTTTTAATAATTTGCAATAAAATTTGTATATTGCAAATTTCCAAAAATCAAAATTATATGATATCAGAAGGATATTCCTCGTATTCAGAATGCAATTTGGTGTGTTTGATGTGCTCTCATGTCCCATAAAAACAGTGTGCAATCGTTGCTCTCCGATCCTTTAAGGTTTAAACTATTTAGCTGTAACTTAAATAGTTCAAAAGGAATTAGACAAAAAAAAAAAGGTTTGTCTCAGGACCTTTTGGCAAAAAAGCTATGTGCTGTATACTTCTTTTGTTTTTGGAAAAACAGGCAATGCCCTATGCGAATTGTTTTCCTTTTTTTTTTCCAATCCTGTTTTAGTGGGGTTTTTTTTTAGCAAGAAGGCTACCCCAAGTTGCATGCCTTATGAAAATGTAGTTCTAACTATTCTAACCATCAGCTCCTAAACCCCTAACCTATGCTAACTAAGCCCTAACCCTGACCTAAAACTACAAATATGCTAAATAACTCAAACTCTTAAGGGATCCAAAATGAGCGTTTATTGCATTTCGACAGTATTTTTTATGGGATATGAGAGCACCTCAGACCTATCGAATTGCATTCTGAATACGAAGCATGTCTTTCTGATATCAAATAATTTTCATTTTTTAAATCACAATATAATACAAATTTTATGACAAATTATAAAAATTTGATATTTTTCAAATTTTTGATATATAACAGTCCTCAAAGTAAATTATATAAATCTAATGACATATTCTTAAAGTGTATGTAGCAGGGAGGAAAAGCCGACGGTCAATTGAAAATTTTGACCTTTTCATATTGAAGATATGGATTTTTTCCCAAAAAGACCTAATTTATTTTGGTGTTTTGGGAAAAAAATCCATATCTTCAATACGAAAGGTCAAAATTTTCAATTGATCGTCGGCTTTTCATCCCACCTACATACACTTTAAGTATAAATCATCAGATTTATAAAGTTTACTTCAAGTACTGTTAAATATCAAAAATATCAATTTTAATGATTTGCCATAAAATGTGTATTAAATTGCGAATTTCAAAAATCAAAATTATTTGATATCAGAATGACATTCTTCGTATTCAGAATGCAATTCGATATGTCTGATGTGCTCTAATGTCCCAAAATAAATACTGTCCAAACATTCATACCCCAGCCCTTAATAATTCAAACTTGCAAAGTTCTGAAAAATCAAGATCACATTTATAGGTTAATGAACGCGTATTCATCCGGCGCTCGTGCATTAGACGCATCAACATCAGCGCAAGTGCATTATTTTGTCTAATTTCTCTCCCAATAAGTAATACAAGTTTATTAATCTATTTCATACACGAGAAGAAAAAACACACATGATTTTTCCTTTTTTTATATAACAAATTATCACTAAAAATGTTGGATAACAGAACCAAATATAAATGCATCAACCCGCCCGAAAAATGAATCAATCCTACGCGATGCGAACGCGCGCAAAACACTGCGCGTAGTATGCGCAGTGCACAATATACACAATCAATGCATGTTTCATACTTTTCTAACAGCTTTTCTGATTGGCTGCTTTGATATAGGAGTGTATGAAAACGTGACAATGTAATGTGGGTAATGTCATTGGTGCAAAGCTCAGCACCCCAAAGGATGATGTGTGCCACTAATTTACTGCTATTTTATCCTACATTAAAACTTATAAGGAGTTCAAAAAGTTGAGGAAACTCCAATATTTACTTGGCATGACATGAAAATTAGTTAAAAGATGATCTTTGCTCTGGTATATTGATATCAATCAAGTAGTAAAAATTTGTTCCCAGTGACAGTGTTATAAAAGGCAGAGATTTATAAGTAGAGTCCGATTCGTTCGCAGAGCCTTAAACTTGCATGCTGTTTCTTTCAATAGATCAATATTCAGAGCAAATGATGTGATACAGTTCTTCGGGTATTTAAAAAAAAAATTGTCTGTAATGATTGTAAATTGTTTTGTATCCAAAAATATGTAATTTAGTGGAAACTTTGATGACTTTATCACTCAAAAAGAAAAAAAATGCATTGGCGCATTGTGCTACATGCTAAATCTCATTTTAAAAGCAATGCATGCGGGGTCCTGAGACAAACTTTTTTTGGCCTAACTAATACAGGATATATTAGCTTTTCTTTTTGTACCTTACGCCATGCAAAGGTTGGGATTTTTGAACCGTTTCTGCAGCATTATGCCAAATTCCATGACGGATTATGCCGATTCCATGCCCAAATGATATCAAATCTGATTTTCACTGCAGCACATAGTGTGGCGCATGTTGATCATACATCAGTATGAAAGTGAAAATATTAGATTCTTACCGAATTGTTAACATAGGTCAATTAGGTTAAAGTTATTAATTTTAAAGGTTGATATCTTTTTTATAGCATTTTTCAGTAGATATCCACAAAAAAAGCTAATTCCCAAAATTTCAAATTTTGTTTGTTTGCAAGTTATGCATGATTATGTGTATTACACTGCTCCATAGGCTAGTGTAGTAATTTCGTTCTGGTGTACCATAACGTAATTCAAATTTGGCGATATTTTTGCAAAATGAATCTATCTGCAAGAACTTTCTTCTACATAAACACAGGGGCATAGCAAGTGGGTGGACAGGGTGGATGAAGTCCATGGGCCCAAGCACAAAAACAAAAATAAGGACTGATAATGGAGAGAGAGCAGGGCCGGATTTACCAGGGCCCAAAAAATTTGGGGCCCAAAATTGCCCTATACATCTTTCTTTTAACCCCAGAAAGTTTTTGGGTCAAAATAGAGCAAAATTGTAAAATAGCAAAATTTGTGTTGATCTGGGGCTTAAGGTGGTACTACACCCCCTGATAAATTTGGTGACTAATTTAGCATTTTTCTCAAAAAATAACTACACATTGGTAGCAAAAGTTATGTATATTATAGGATGGGGCAAGAAATCAAATTACTTCACTGTAATTTCAGTGATTCAAGACAAGTGGTTCATTATGTTAAGAAATGAGGTACATTCTAGCGGTACCCATGGTACCTCGTTTCTTATCATAAATAACGTACTGCTTGTCTTGAGTCACTGAAATTCCAGTGTAGTAACTGGATTCCTTGCTCTATAATATACATAACTTTTGTTACCAGTGTGTTATTATTTTTGAGAAAATGCAAAATAATCACAAATTTATCAAGGAGTGTAGTACCACCTTAAATAGAATTGAATTTTGTCGCATGCTTTGCGCACAAATGTCCTAGTAACATCGGAACAAAATATGTTAGTACCCCTCTATATTATATGTAAACCAAAACTTGGCCACTGACTTGAGTGCACATACCTTCCACGGTATGCGAGTTTGGGGCCTACAAATTTTGGCCTGGCCCAGGGTCCCCATAAGGTAAATCACCACCCTGGTTAAAAGGGCTGTACTGCTCCTTGTCCATGGGCCCCTAATGTTCTTGCTACGCCCCTGCATGTAGCCAGAGGTTTCCAGTGGTATAAAAATCTCAACTTTTTTTGTGAGAAAAGTGTGGGATGAGGCTGTGGATCACAAAATGCTACGCCCTTGCATAAACATTATGTAGCCAGAGGTTTCCAGTGGTATAAAAATCTCAACTTTTTTTTGTGAGAAAAGTGTGGGATGAGGCTGTGGATCACGAAATGCCCTTTTTATTTAAGTATAATTGAGCTTTCTTACTTCGTGTACTTGAAGAACTTGATATTTAAAACCGTTGGGCCAAATTTCATAAAATGACAAAAATCACCATACGCCACTAATATGTGTTGCAACTGACGTTATTTTTCTTAAGGTTACACGAAGAAACGTATAAAAAACGTATAAAAGACGTATAAAGTTGTTCTCTAAAACCGCGTTTTCAGCAATCAAATATCGCAGTGAGTCAAATGTTGGTGCATAGATGTATCTTAACATTATTTTTGTGTGTTTATACAAATTTTTAGAATCCGTTTGAAAATCCTTCGTTTAAATCATTTTTACGCACCATGTTCACAAGATCAAAAACACGTTCCATGCAGTTTTTTCAAATATTCGCTCCGTATAAAACCACGCCGAGTGATTGTTTTCTCCTTTTATGTATTGTACTACAAATCGACCAAAGAAATAATGTTGCCATGGGGAAGAAGCAAATACAGTACCGATTAAATTTTATTAGCCCGTTTTTGGGAACAATTTTCGAGAATCTTGTACCACAAAACACTGTTATGTTACATTATCGATATCTGGATTGTGGAACGTTAATTTTGATTTCTAACTGCCTACATTATTTCTCAAAAGTATGTCGATCCCTTTACCATTTGAATTTCACTCCAAATTTAAGCTACTTTTGCAAAAATCGAGGTTTTTTGCCATCGATACCTCCGACATTTACAGCGGTGATGAGATTGTTTATCATAAGAGCCTGGTATGCACTATTCCATATATAATAGTCAGTTTGAGATCAATCGATTTCACAGGTCACTCAGTAGCTCAATCGGTTAGCGCGTCGGACTCACGTTCGATTATATAATACTATAGTTTTGAGCTGGAAAACTTTGGTACGTGTTCGAGTCCCTATGTGGTCCATTCCATCTATTTTATAGCTTTTTATTTTATTTTTCTCTCACTTTTTTCTTTTTTCTTGTTCGTTTCTTTCTTTCTGACTGCAGCGATTGATTGTTTTTGCCCGTTTTTTTTTCATTATATAATTCAGGAATTTTTAGACTATACTAGTCTAATAGGCGCGGCCTATGAATATATTTTTACAAATTAGATTAACAAAATATTGGTTGTTGGTTTTGTTACTGTTGTTGTAGTTATTGTTGTAGGCCTATATATAGCTATCAGGGTATAAATAGGCATACTAGACCTATTATAGCCTATAGAAGCATTGATTTATTTCACGACAGATATCATCCAGGATAATTTTAAAAATTGAAATTTTAGAAAATCCAAAGGAAAATTGCCGAAAACGGCTGCCCACAATCACCCCCCCATCAGCCTATATGGTCCTATCATGGTCGCCCCTTCCCTATCCCTGCAACATATAGGATGACTCACGAGCCGCGGATTGTCCGTGGCCCTAGTTCAGATTGATGATACACTATTGTACGCGTGAGTTCATTCTTTTCTGCATGGCTGTTTCCATTATTAACTTACGCCCCTCTGGAATCAAGCCTTGAAAATCAATTCTATTTAACCTTAAAGGTTGATGACACATGTCATCCATCCCCAACTTAACTTGAATCAAAATGGTGATTTTGGTATCAGAAGAAAGCTCAAATATTTCTTATATCCCAAGTAACACAAAGAACATTTTGAGACCTAAAACTTGTAGTGGGGTCCTTGGTTAAAAGGAGGATATAGGGATGCATAGCAGATTCAGGGTGCATTTTTAGCCATTGAATTTAGAAGGGGGTCATTTTCAGCCATTTTGTTAAGACTCAATTGTTATTTTCAGTCTTGTTGATTTAAATATTTGGTTTAAAGGAAGGTGACCTGATATATTTGGAAAATCAAATTCTTTAAAACTTACGTATAACATAAAATGTCATCCCTTTCAAGCACTCAAGCAAAAAGAACATGTATTAAAATGTGACTAATTCCTAATGGAATTACCAACATTTATACAGCGTGATATTGGTAGTTTTTATTAATGATAATCATCATGATCATGTAATATATTGATTTCAAGTGAAATGCCCTATTTTTCTCATAAACAAATTGAAATTAGAAGTTCCAACTCAGTGTATTTCCGAAGATATCATCAAAAAACTTGCCTAATTAGTCTCAAATATGGTATACCATATTTGAGACTAATTCGCAGTTTTTGATGATTTCTTCGAAATATACCAATTTGGAACGCCAAATTTCAATATGTTTATGAGAAAAATATGAGCTTTCATCTGATACCAAAATCAGCATTTTGATGAGGTAAAGTGGGGGATGAGATTGTCAATCAGGTCAAAATTTTCTCTAAAATTGCTAATTTTTCATTGTTGTTTTTTTCAAAATGTGTGAAAATTTACCAAAATATTGTGTGATATGCCTTAAGTAATAATTTAAGTTGACTATTTATCTCTGTTTACAAAATTAAGAGATATTTCATGAGACATTTGGGAAAATCCCTCTCATTCATTAAGTTGATCAAAACAAATTGAATCATTTCTAATTTTGGATATTTGGGAATTCCCTTTTCCAGAATGTTCCCTGTTTATTGCACCATTAGGGGAATCCCTGATAATATAAAGTAAGTGGATATATGACATCATGGGGAATATCCACAGGAAGTGTTGTGACATGTGACATAATGGTCTATCAATAGATCATGTGGTTTTCAGGAGTATAAAAAGGTGGAAGCTTTAGTTTGCTCTTGGCAGAATATCATGAGAGTTTGTAAACTTTCTACGTGTTGGTCATCGTTGTGCTTCAAAAAGAGGTACATTTGAACCAGTTTGCACAGAGGAGATTTTGAGTATATGAAGGTACTCCTCCTCCCCAAAGGATTAAGATTCTTCTGCCAACTTGCTTGAGAACCCCCAGGCATTGCAGTGTACCACCCCATCCAGTGGGCTAAGGTTGCCAAGCAAATGCACTGATCATCAACCTGTTTTCAAATTCAAAATCTGGTTGAAATTGTGTCATCTTCAATTGAACACCGACCTGTTTTCAACTACAATCCAACATGAAGTTGATATTGGGTTGAGACAAGGTTGAAATTGATTGATATTAGGTTAAGAATGCTGATGCACATCAACTTTGATACAAGGTTGATTAAATATTGATTTGATGTTCAACATAAATTTTTTAACTTTCAAATCCAACCGTTGATTCAACATTGATCTTGGTATTTCTAGCCATGGACACTTCCCTCACCCTGTTCTCTATTCATTGCCTACAAAGTTTTAAATGGAAAATTACCTACTCAGAACTCCCACAGTTAACATCCATCAATTATACCAGATGAAAGTGGAGGATTTAGATCCCAAATGACAAAAAAATCAACTTAAGTTGAGTTGAAACTTGACTTGTTTTAACACACTGAACCATATATTACACTGGCAGTTTTCAGAAGCCTGCAAACAAGTAGTTCCTCATATCATTTTTATGCATCGCCTAGGCCTAAGGCTAATGAAAGTTGATTCCAAGTTTCCCACACCACTTTTCATTTTGGCCAAAACATTATTTTCATGAAAAAGTCAATTATCTAAAAATTGAGATGGAACTCACAAAATATCAGCCATGCACCATAATTTCAGCAGTTTGTCGTAGTTGAAAGGGTAGAGGATGTAGTAATGAAAATTAAGGGATTCCCTGATCATGTTTCTGGTTATTGCAATAAATCTTTTCATATTATCAATTAAACAAACTCAAATCTTTAATCAGACTGTAGCAAAATGTCTGTAAAGATGATCTAAGCATTAATCCCTGTTTTGACATGGTCTCATATCTACAATATTAGCAAATAATGAAATAAAGTCAAATAATAAATAATAAAAGAGTCGCCTCATCACTCGACAAAAAATATGTGACTCCTTTAACATCAACTTTCATCAGCCTCACCAGTAGGTAAACAGTTGCAAACAAACTGTATAAGAGCCGCTGCATACTTTTAAGTGGGTGTAGAATATTCAATGTAACATATCTTCATTATTAATCTATTCCCATTCTATTTCCAGTGATGTTTAACTTCTAATGAATGTTTGATGATATACAATCGATATCATATTTCCATTGGACATTCAACATAACATATAATTGATTTTCTGTAAACACACATTCGTTAGAAAATAAAAATGATTTGAAATAACTAACAAAATTCTACATTGTTATTCGGAGTATGTATGACCCTTAAAATTCAAACGGATAATTATTTCACAGCCCAAACAATCTGATATTGATTAGTTATGCAATAATTTATTCACATTTCAACTCTATACATTTCACATAATATGATATTTGTGTCCCCATGTGTTCAAAGAGAGCACATCAAAGTTATGTATAAACTTTCCTACTCAAAATTGTTCTCTATATCTTTAAAATACAAACTGATGTGACATGTCCTCTTTTTACATGACTGGGAAATTTTTAAATTGATTCAAATTTATAGTCCACTGAAGCTTAATTAATTGATTAAGTATTCAGTTCTTTAGTTCACATATAGGAATGTGTTTGGTGATCTACGTCCTGGATTAGAGACAACATCAGGGGTAGCATCAGCAGCCATCTGGGCCCATACATCAGCTGGAGCCATATCTGGGTTAGATTGGAGGATGAGAGCAGCAGCACCTAATGAATTCAAACAAATAGATATAAAACAGTTAGCAACATTTGTAAAATGTGTCCCAGAAACAGTGGCATAGGATTTTATTTGAGGCCGGGGGGGGGATGAAACTTTCAGTGGGATTTGACCTAAAAATCTAAAATATCATGATGGCCAGCATCCCAAGGGGGGAGTGGGGAGAACAAGATAATCCACAAGGGGGAGGTGTTCCGACCCCTCATCTATGCCACTGCCTAACTTGCTTTTGTTAGAGCTCTAGCTTTATCATTCCAACAATAATTTTAAACATTTATAAATGCTTGGAATCTATACATTTTTTTCTATCAAATATCAAAGTTCTTTTCAAGTTCTGTGTGATTAGAGGAAGGTATGCATGGAATCAGTTTAACAAAAATAGATGTGTTAGGTGTGGCTTCAAAACCCAACTGTTGGTTGACCACTGGCCCCTAGCAAAACTGGCAATTTAAAGTCCCATTCAGTGATCCTAGTTTACAAAATTAAAATTGTGTATAATTTACTTAAAAGTAAAGGATAAGTCATTAAAATTTCAGTGATAATTTTTGGTAAAAAAACAAACAAACAAATGAAGAAAACTGCAGTATTGATAAAGTTGAACCCCTAATAAAATAAATGTAGTGAATTTCTTTACTGAAGTAGAGAAATTGCACGTTTACGTAAAGTGTCCTATTTTGTCTTTAATACACAACTTTTGGTGACACTAGCAGGTTATGTCAGCACATCTATGCTACTAACAAAGTTGCAGAAAACTGAATAGGCCTGTGTTCTATTTTTCATCCCCTGCATTCTTCCAATGTCCATTCTTGAGACAACTTGGTGTTTGCAGCTTAAAATTGTTTGTTTTCAGACCTCACAAAGGCCTGATTTTGAAAAATTTGACTGATGAGCTCTTATGTACCTGATATAATATATAACATTATATTTGGGCAGAATAAGGTCCATTTTCAAACTTGTTGCATCAGAATGATGGGACAAGCATTTGAGAACAGATATGTGAACAGGGCAAGGAAGTTCCTGACTGGTCTATGTTGCATTGGGATGACACTAGATGGGCATCAGATTGAGGGAATCTATTTCTGGGATCTATTGACTCTAGATATGTGGGCAGGCTGTGGATGTTCCACTGATGATGTTGGTTGCAGAGTCCCTGAAACAGATTGTTCCAGGATGAAAGCAGGGGAGAGGGCTAAAACTACCTGTGTGTATATCAACTTACCAGAGACATGTGGGCAGGCCATGGAGGTTCCACTGATGGTGTTGGTTGCATCAGGTTCACCAATCCAAGCAGAAGTGATGTCTACACCTGGAGCAAAGATGTCTACACATTCACCATAGTTGGAGAAAGAAGCACGGGCATCACTGCTGTCAGTGGCACCAACGGTGATGGCCTGCATCAAATAAAATGATATTGAACATTAACGAAGAGTAAGATAACGAAACAAATCCTGATAGATATAAGATATTACCATATTACCTAATTAGTGCCATTGCCCTTATTAACACCTAAAGGTCTTTTCTTAACATGCATATATTTGTTTGAAACCCCATTTCAGTGTAATTTTTTGCATAAACTAGGGTCAAAACTGAAATAAAATTAAGGAAAAATCTAATCGTCAAGTTTTAATAGCTGCAATATAATATTCTGCAGTTTATTTCCCTATCTTCACTGCAGCATTATTTATCATGGAAAATAGTTCAGTTGACTTTCATATCAAAGTAAACATGTAAATAATAAGCATCCCATAAAATGCCTGGGGTTCTAATTAGGTCAAATACAGTAATCTGAGCTTTGACAAAATATGCAGCATCAGGGTTTCATACACTCTTAGAACCACATAGCCAATCAGAAAAGCCGTTAGAAAAATACGCTTAGTGCATTAATATTGTATAATTGCACGGTAGCGCGACTCCAGCGCATACTACGCGGTGCTTTTCGCTGCGTTAAGCATCGCGTAAGATTGAGTCATTTTTCTTGCGGGTTGATGCATTTAGGGCTCATATTAGTTTTTTCAACATTTTTAGTAACAATTTTGTTATAAAAATAGCAAAAATCACGGCATTTTTTTCTCGTGTATGAAATAGGTTAATAAATGCGTATCACTTATTGCTCGAGAAATTGTACAAAATAATGCACTTGTACTGAGATGTTGATGCGTCTAATGCACTCCCCCCTTCGGGCTTGTGCATTAGACGATCAACATCTCAGCACGCTGCGGCATTATTGTGTACAATTTCACTCTCAACAAGAGATACTCATGTATTAACCTATAAATCAATGGTGCACCCCCTTAGGGTTTGGGCATAGCATCAAGGGGCATAAGGGGGAACATGCCCTAAATTGCCCTAAGCCCCAAAAAGTTATTTACAACACATTTTTAGTTTCTTTTAAAGCTCCTTTCACTGGGTTAAGTTCCTTGGCTATCTGTGAATGTTGCTATCTTCAGTAGATAGCATATGTATGTCCTAATGCTGCTAGGCCTACTATGTAGGGGTGAGTTCTGCAGTGCTATAACTTGAATCATTCATTCAATAATAAAATAAAAAATTTAAGAATTATAGAAAATGGATTTTTTCCAAGATTGTTTTGGTCCTGTTCAAGTTTGTGCATTACCCCTTTTACAAAATATGTATATATGCAATGTGACCTACTCCATGGGGTCAAAATTAAAGGAGGCATTTTTTTAAAATTGAGTTACTATAATCATTACCTTTTAAAAATGTTATGCTATCGTATACTGAAAACACCAAAGGTCAAGCATACTTGGTTGAAAAGTTTTGTGATATTATTTTCTTATGTACTTTCTCTTTTCACCCCATATTTTTGCCTTTATCTCAATTTCAAATTTGCCGCTTTTGGCCCCCATGGACCAGATCAAGTCACATTATGGTTTCAGTTTTTGATCTTACATTAGCAGCTCCGGCAGGAGAGTAGTTGCAAGCATTGGCATTGCTGTTACCAGCGGCAACAGATACGACAACTCCGGCATTGTGCATAGTATCGACGGCACGATCAATGGCAGATGAAGAGCCACCACCGAGGGACATCGAAGCAACAGCTGGACGTACACCATTGGTGGCTACCCAGTTCATTCCTATAGTACAAAGAAGATAGATGAAATACACTTTTTAAAACAACATAACAACATAATAAATTAATTTCTACAACCGGTAAGTCTATGTGCTGCTTTGTGTTTGGTTCCAAACCTATATTGATTTTATTTAAAGACAGAGACTTGAATTTTAACAATTCCAAATAAGACAAGTTATGCTTAAAATGTGACATAATTAATTAGTTGTCAATAATTACAAGCCATTAACATTATCAACAAATAATCAGAATTATGAGACCACAATTTCCAATAATTTGTAAGCATCACAAGGCAGCACACATGCACATACTTGGTTTTATAAATAAAATCTTCACATGGGCTATAGATCCTATCTATCAGTCAGTCTTCAAGCTCTTGTTGTTAGTAATGACATTTACTTTCAATATTATTTGTAATCCTCTGTGCACATACAAAGCGGATTTGTGGTACACTGCAGTAACCATATTGTGCTGTGCATAAAGAGGTAATAATGTGGCATAACAATTACAAATAGCATGCAAAAGAATGTTAGGTAATACTAAAATATCATATTGTTTAAAGAACTGAAGATTATCCAGTTAAAAGAAGCAATTTATATTTCAACTTTTTGTCGTCACAATGTGGACCATTTTGACAATTACTTCTATTCCATCAAATTATTCAGTTCTGTTACCAAAAACTAGTCATCAAAACTTGTAAAGGACTATTTTGGGTACTGAGCTAATATTGAACATGTGTGTATTCATTAAAAATCATATTGCCCTTAGGCTTTTAAATTATGTTTTTATCAAAACTCTTCAGAAGTGTTGGTCAAATGAAATATATATTACCCAATTTCAAGCTCTGATGTTAATATCTAAAACCTCATCTTCTAAAATAATTATAAACATAAATATTCAACCCAAAAGCTGCTATGTGTAGCAAAACACAGCAAGTTCCCCATCCCTCCCCTACCCCAGGAGTAAACTTACCATCAACAACACCAGTAGTAGATCCAGATCCTAGACAGCTGAGCACACGGATACCATATGCCATACTGTTCTTGGCTACACCCCAGGTAGAGCCACTAGTGGTACCAGCGCAGTGAGTTCCATGTCCATTGCAGTCAACACCACCACCCTATAATATGAGATGTGATAAGAGCAACTGTTATGGAGAAATCCTTGCTAGTAAAGTCATCTTGATGTAACAACAAACTTGGTGTAGTGCTAATCAAGTTGGCGATCAAGTCTTGCATCTTTTTTCTCACCAGTTCCGATTTTTTGTTAATGCTATGCTGGTGTTGGCCAAGTTCTTATGTAGGCCTATAATTAAACAAAAAACCATCAAGGCCTGTAAAATTCTCTGTTGAAAGCTCCATGCTAGTGGCCATCTTTCTAACAGTATCATATGAAATGCTCTCTACTTACAATTCCTCCAACTACATCATAGGCCATCTCGCAACGTCCACCAACACCACCAAAGTCAACATGGTCTGGGCTGACACCGGTATCGATGACGTATACATTCACACCAGTACCGTCATCTAGGTGAAATAAGGATAATAAATTATTAGTTTAAAGTGAAAGTAAGTGCATGGACTCCATAAACATTTTCTCTTTCTTTCTCTCTCTCATAAACACCACTCGCCCCACCCACACAAATACCCCACATAAGTATAATTACTCCTTAGAAACTTTCTTTCTCTTTACAATTCACCTTCTTAAACTGTATCTAAAAATTAATAGTGGACAGATATCATTTACTCTCTCTCCCTCATACACACATACGTCCAGGAATGTAACCTGCCTAGGCATTCCGAGTGGGCTAGAGTCTGGGTATTAAGAACTTGATCCCAATTTGAGGAGTAAGAATATTAAAAAAGAGCTGATTAATAGAAATTTGCATTTTTTCTATCCTAATTTCCCTAAAATTATTCACCAAGGGGGTAGTTTTCTCCTGCTGCCCCCATATCCATATGGCTACACCCCTTTACATATAAACCTTATTTTATCTTCCCCTTCCTCTTAACCAGATTACAATTAAATTTCTTCCCCTGAAAAACTAATAAGTAGATTAATAGTGTATATCAAACCCCAAATTCATAAGTCAAGGTGCTATTTGACATAATTTTTGCTGAAATTGACTAAATAACCATAATTCCCCAATTCCTCTTTTGATTTCTTTCGCCCATCTTAACATTAAACCCAATATTCTGACTTACTATCTGAAGCATAGACACCATCCAATGGGAGAGCTCTCTGATCTACACGATCAAGACCCCAGGTAGCACCTTGTTGTACTCTCATCAAACCATCTTCTTCAACAAATAGGACATCTTTCAAGCCACGTACCTGTTAAGTGAAATTCAAAAAACTTTAATTAAAAATGTCATGATGATTTCTAGTCTCTATTGACAGTTTACATAACTCTTGCAGATGCTCATTTGTTCGGACACAGTTCTTTAACCCCAATATGCTTGCAAACTCATTTATTGACCTTTGACTTTGCTGGGTACAAAAACTTTGGTCAAATTTCAAGATGTGCTTGTTGAATAGTGGACAGCCAATGTAAATGAGATCACGGTGGTTCAAAGTCCAGTATTATGGTCATCAAAAAGAAACAAGTGGAATCAATACCTTTTCTACAACCTGTGAGTCCATATCGACAGCCAACATGTTGAAAGCGGCAAACCTCTTCTGGACGCGGGCACGGACATTGTTAAGACTGAAAGCGGCAGAGTTGATGTTAGCACCAGGCTGAAACAAAAGAAGCAGAAATAAAATTGGCAGTTTACTAAAAATATTTGAAGAGTTTTTCCAAATTGTACTTCTTTATAGAAAACTTTGTACATAATACACATGAATTCCTCAATCACTCATCACATAAAACCTGCTAATCACACATGAACACCGCACCCCTACCCGTGTCCACCGCCAAACGAGGACACCTAACTTTTCACAGTAAAACCGAGGACCTTATACATTTGAATTTTCACATTCTAATCGTGGACTTTTGTGTGAAAACATGACAATTAATCGACTAACCGAGGACTTTGACATATTACCGGCAATGGGGGACCTACCCCCTATGCAATTTTGAGCTGTATAGCGCCCTCTACAAGCATTAAAAAACCAAGGACATCCTCGTTTTTGTGTGTGTCTGTAGTTTATAAGTGAAATTTCAAGTGGGTGTCCTCGTTCGTTGGTGAAAATGCACGCAATCACACACACACAAGGAATGTCAAATTCAAACTGTTACATTGTTCTATTATTAAAATACAGTATACCATAAGTACAATGTATTTGCCACAGGAACAATGGCTCTGGCAGCAGCAAACAAATGAACACATGCACATGGTAAAGAATTCTTGAGTTATACCAGCTGTCTTACCTTTAGTGCAACAATGTATTTGCCTGGAATCCTTTCCTGAGCCTTTTGCAGTGGAGCAATGGCTGTGGCAGCAGCCACTAAGCAAGCTAAGATGAACACACGCATGATTATAAATTGTCAGTTTTCCTACTGAAATCAAAAGAAAACAAGACATATTACTGATGAGAAAAGCTTTAACTGAACTAAATACCCAGCAAACACACAATGTTTTACAGAAAATTTTTAAATGTCAGGTTATACAATGGGTATAAAAACGTTTTAATATCATTTATAAAACAGTTTTGAAAACATGATGTTGACAAAATATTTTGCAAAAATGTTTGCCCAAAATATTTTACAATAGCATTATAAAAATGTATTAGTGATCTTGATATAACCAAACATTTAAATGTTATTAAGTTTATTAATTATTTTAAACTGTTGTGATTTGGTAGTTCACAGCATCTTACGAATGGTAGTGAGCTTTGGCAAAAACTGTATTGCTTAATTCATAGCCAGTGGGTAGAAGAATTAAAATATCACAGGTATACTTTTATAGGTGCTGCGGTTCTTGAGTTACGTTGTAAAGAGCGCTGAAACAACAACACTAAAACGTACATAACTCATTAACAACAATATATTAGGCAAGTTTGCAAAGTATATGATTTGCAGAATGAACTTTTGCAAAACATCAAGGTGTTATTTTTCAATAATATATTGATCTAGATAATGAAAATCGATTTTTAGGTTGCTTCGACCAACAATACCTCGTCTACCCTTAAAACATTTTGAATAAATTGTGTTTGCTGGGTACATATCATATGGATATAGAATCAAAGAAATTTTAGTTTAGTATCAAGTAGGCTAATATGAAAACTTCTGGTTCAACAAGCCTTGACACACAATATATAATTGTGAAAATGGTGCAAATTTGTGGCAGAAAGAAGGCCACATAGAATAACATAGCATCAGCACAACAATGACTGCAGGCATATCACTCTACCAACTCTGGATATAGAAGTGGATGAATCCAGTGCATATAGCACATCATCACCAATGGCTTTACAGTATGCCAGGTTATAAATAGCAGAAGAACAATTTGACATAAACGAAATATTGTATGTTTTCCAAAACAAAAAGAAAATTATAAAGCATGTATTTGCTGATGGAAATATTTACTAGCATGTCTTACCTCAAGACCAGCTGAAGAGAAAGTGAGGACGATTGCTCCTTCATGATGCTTTATATACACTTCTCTTGGATGTACTATCTCCTTAAGCTCCTTAACCGGATACAAGGAATAAGATTAAACTGATAATATTATCTTAACATATGGTCACATTCACTATATACTAATAATTATAAAAGAATTTGGTGTTTGATAACAATAGTAAGGTAATTATTTTATCGTTAAAGTATGTTTTAAACTTTCTAACATTTTTGAAACTACAGGGTGATTTAAAATGAACTGTACCCAACTTCCCCCAATTTTTTATATACATTTGCGGAGATTGTACATATCAAAAACTATCAAAGAAAGCAGTGATAAATGTTCTGTTGTAGAAATTTTGAATTTTGATAGTAGATGGTTTTTATTCAGAAGATATCGCATTTTCAAGTTATCATCCTATTTTTAGACCAACACACGGAACTAAGTTTATCCGTGTTCTCTACCGCATAATAACAAAAATGCAACTACCATGACTACGTACATGTACAGCAAAACCAAGACAAATTTCGCAACATTAAATCAATAATATTGATATTGAATTACAATGTCAGGTTTGCAAAGATTACATGTTAAATAATACATGTAGAACAAAGGACCAGTTGACTTGAAATTGTAGAGGGAAATTTGAATTCAAATAGAAACGGTGCTGGTGCAATATCCATACACTCGTAATTGAGACCTGATTTTTTCACCAATAATAAACATAACCTACCACACAGCTTGCAATATAAAGTTATTTAATTTTAATTGTATTTATTTATCAATTCATCTTTATTTTTATTTTTAAATAAACATGCGCAATTTATGTTGAACTGAAAGTGTCTGAGGGCAGTTGAGTGAACAAAATGCTGTAGAACACATAGTTTGAATGAAATACTCTTCGGTGTGCAACATCGTTTTTGGTGTGTTTTATAAGAATGTACTTTTCTTCAAAACCATTAGAGGTAAAGACATGATTTTTTCACCAATAATAGGAAACATACTACCCTGTTACAGTATACAAGCTCAAATTATTTAAATATCGATAGGTATTTTATTTCAATTTTTGAAGTTGGGTACAGTTCATTTTAAATCACCCTGTATGATAAAAAAAACCCAACCCATATTTTCTTATAATGTTTTTTGTATTTGACAAGTTCTATTTGCCTATATTTCAAATCAAGAAAAATTGATATATCACTTTTTGTATCTGAACTCTCCATTTGATCTTGGTTTAGTCCTACTAGGTCCCTCCCTGAATCATGTCTCTATCTTGGTTTAGACCTACTAGCAGGCATGAGGCTGCACTTTCCTAAAAAAACTGAAAATGTGTGCGAAATTGGGCAAAAAGTACCAAAATATGTTGAAATTAAATAAAGTTGCGGAAATTTTGACTAAAAAAACCCCCTGAATTCAGTTTTAAAACTGAAAATTCTCATGCCTGTACTAGGTCTCTCCCAGAATCATGTAAAATCCTTGTAGTCATTTTGGCTTGATGATAACATCCATTGATGCCATAGGCCCCTAAAGGGATTTTCTGTGATTCCACAAGAACATGAACAAATTTGGAAATTCATTCAAGTTTGTCTCTTGATTCAAATAGAATACAGCATGCATCTTTCTTTTACACCCCCCCCCAAAAAAAAAAAAAAGATTTATAATTAGTTTTGAAATTTTTGATGATTTTGCTGGATAATTTCGGAAGCTCAAAAAATAGAAAAAGAGATAACAAGCAAAAAAAAACAGGAAAAAAAAAAAACATGATTTAAATGATGAATGTGAGTGACCAGAGAAAATTACATTTTGTTGCCTTATAATTAAGTATAAGTCTATAGATTTACATTTAACTACTCGCAGGATACATCGACAAGAGAGTAAAAGGTGCGTAAATAACAAATGTTTGTAAATACAAATAATACAAGTATGCAAATAACATGAATCTCTGTTTTTTTCCTTGGAAGCGGTAAAATACCTCTGCCCAAAACAAAACCCGACAATGCACAGTTATTATTGTCTAATAGATTCACTGAAGTTTGCTAGACAACCAAGTAAATTTGTGTGTGTGTAAAGCAGATTTACAATATGTGTGATCATCATTTTTGAATTTGAATACTTGAATAAGAATTTTACATAAACAATATAATCAACTTTTTGATAGGGTGATTCATGCTGCTAAGGCATATCCATTTCTGTCTGTACATTTTCCATTTTAAATTTTAACATGTACAATTAAAATGCCCACTGTCATGACTGTATATCTTTTAATGAGCTTACCCTGACACCAGACTTATAGTAGGCATATCACCTCAAAAATAAGCGTAGCAGAAACACGTTATTTAATGTTTCTACATGATTGAGCTTTATTAAAGTATCAAAAATCAAAAAATGGAATTGAAATCGGTCAATGCATTGTGATGTAGTGTCAATTTTAAAGGGGCATTTCGTGATCCACAGCCTCATCCCCCCACTTTTCTCAAAAAAAGTTGAGATTTTATATCACTGGAAACCTCTGGCTACATAATGTTTATGTACAAAATATTTCTTGCAGATTAATTCGCTTTTGCAAAGATATCGTGAAATTTGAATTTCGTTCTGGTGCACCAGAACGAAATTACAACGCATTGTCTATGGAGCAGTGTAATACACATAATCATGCATAACTCGCAAACGCAAAAATCGGAATCAACTGAAATTTTGGGAATAGGCTTTTTTCGTGGATATGTACTGAAAAATGTCATAAAAAGAGGATGCTAGGATCACGAAATACTCCTTTAAGATGCTCATAAATGGAATTAAAACCTGCCACAAATGGCTATGACAAAATTGGCACATTTCGAGATTTTGAAGGTTTATTTGGACCCTTGCTTGAAAAAGCAGCGTTAATTTAAGTATCACAGGTTAAATGCCTATCTTTCCGTACTTCGTTAAAGAAAACAAAATTTGAAAATCTATCATTGAATAATTATAATAAATTAACCAAATATACTATTTTAGCTATTTCAGCCAATCTGCAGACAAATTAAAGGTGAAAAAATGACTAAGTTCAGCTAATTAATATGCAAAATTGATGCCAATAGAAAACCGTACATGATATCAGGGTGCGTTTTTTTTTTTGCACACATATGTATACAAAGTTATTTCAATTAATAAAAAAAAAAAAAAAAAAAGTAATTAATTATGCAAATTAGCTAATTACAGCTAATTATGTATTCATGATATTATTATGTAAATTAGGCATGAGTAATTTGGGTTTTTTTCAATATTTAATGAAAGTCTATTCATTCACCATAAATTTGTCAAGTATGAACCTGTTATGATGTTGAATAAAGAAACTGCAGTTAATTACTTAAATATAATACAAAAAAATACAAAGTTTGACATTTTGACGATGTCTGGAATAGAATTTTAATTTTTTTCTGTAAACATGGTATGTGTCACCATTGCTCAAAGCTAAATCCGAAAAGTAAAAATAAAAATTAATTTGCAATGAGACTTTAAATTAACATTTTGTTATCTGGATTAACATGGGAAGACAAATGGTAAACGGAGCAGCCATTGTACTGTATCGCATATACAAAAATAGTATGGCCTTGGACACACACAATGGCTTAGAGCTATTGTGGTTTGGAAAATTACTCCCTAAAAATTTCTTTGATAATGTTTTGTTTTTAATTAGTTTTGCTCAAGGCAAGGGAAGTGTTTCATTCGTTGTCGACGGAAATAATTTACATGCTAAGAAAGATTAATATTTCAGCTAAATGGTGGTAGGTCCCTTTATTTCAATAGGCACATATTTACTGATTTATGAGCGATCTTCAAAAATCCATAAAAACAGGCAGAGGCAGTAGCTCTTAAACAAAACAATATTTAATTTTGGCGGACCCGATGGTAGCCTCGGAAAGTCTTCACACACCATATATTAAAAATTCAAACAATTTGGATAAATGAAGCATATGAAGAAATTCATTTTTTGACATAGATGTTTTCTAAAATTGGTCAACTTTGAAGCGCGCGCTTTTCAATTCACTGTTATGCTTGCATGCACAGTGTGGCAGAATTATTGTGCAGCCACTGTGACATACCTACTTATAGTGCTCACTAATCATGCTAATGCAGAAGATAAAATTACAGATGTAATAAACTCGTAAACAGTGTCAAGGAAATGAAGCCACAAGTCACCTTTCACCCCAAGTGATTACTTTCAAATTGAGCTATGCCAGATAGAATCCATACACCCCCTATGGGAAGACATGACCTTAATCTCCCACACAGGGGGTATAGATTTCAAATGGAGTCACCCATTCAGGAAACCCCATTTGAAATTCACTCTCCCTCTGTGAAAGATTAAGGTCATTTCTTCCATAGGGGTGTATGGATTTCAACTGGAATATCCCAATTTGGCAATCTTCATGTACTTGCAACTAACTCTGTGTGCTTCTATATTATGTATTTAAATCTTAAACACAAAGATTTGAGAGAAGGGGAAATTTGAACCAGTGTCAACTGATCTAGCGCATTCAAAATTTCCAGTAAAGAGCGATTCCACCATGCCACTGGCAACTACCTGTACTGTGGATTTCTGGTGAAACTTTAAAAGGAAGTGTAAATATCAAGTACATTATTATGTAAAAATCTGCACTGGTGGGTGGTATGTTGCAAAACATTTCTAGTGGAGTAAAATGAACCAGAAACAAGTCTTTAATTAACTATGCAAGGTAAAAATAAGGTTGAAAATTTCTAAAAATTTTTGATGCCTTTTCCCTTTATCGAGTACATGTTGGAATTGATCAGAAAAAATAGATATCAGCACAAAGTCACAGAATTCTCATCTCCTGCTTGTGCTGGGATAGATCCTGGTCCCAAGTCAGGGCTGAGTACTAGAAAAGTAGCAAGTACACAACTTGACCACCTGGAGGATAAGTACTACTTAAATAAAGCCAGTCAACCAAATTATTATTACCATTTAGCTTAATTTATCTTAATAGTGTTAAGGGGGTACTACACCCCTGTGGTAAATTTGTGACTATTTTTGCATTTTTTTCACAAATTAATAACACACTGGTAAAAAAAATAATGTATATTATTGGGGCAAGGAATCCAATTACTACACTGAAATTTCAGTGAATCAAGACAAGCGGTTCAGTAAATATGATAGGAAATGAGGTACATCCTAGCGGTACCTCATTTTCTATCACAAGTCTTGAACCGCTTGTCTTGGGTCATTGAAATTCCAGTGTAGTAATTGGATTCCTTGCCCCTATAATATACATAACTTTTTTTACCAGGGTGTTATTAGTTTTTGAGAAAAATGCAAAAATAGTCGCAAATTTATTGAGGGGTGTAGTACCCCCTTAAAAGTTATACTATTACCAATGTTATGTCTTTGTTAGTTAGATGAAACATCTGGCCAAATATGCTGATTTCTTATCATAATCCTTCAAAGATTAATTCAATAATTACCATTGATACTTGACTTCAAAGTGATATGTATCTTATCTTACACAAGTAATGCCATAATCAGCTTCTTACATATAGGCCTATAGTATAACACTTTCTTCTGGGTACTGCATAACAACAATATGATCACAAATTGTTGCAATTTTCTACAGTAGCATAGCATCACTCTCACACACAAGTGCTACCCATAAGTGCCCGATAGCCAGTGAAATGCACCCTAAATGGTGTTATGCATACTATCAATTTTGTACGCCTAAATAGTGTATACGCCAAAGCTCCCCCAAATGGCATATAGCCAATACCATTCTGCTGAAAAGACCAAACTATTTTTCTTAAAATTAGGCAGATTTCACAAGTCTGTTTTCAATGTCATAGTCATCCAGCAAAATAATTAACTTCTAAATCTAGGCTTTTGGCTGTCCAGGTAACCTGAAGAGCAATGTTGAAGAGATTCATCAGGATTGTCTATATAAATTATTACTAGAGTTCTCATAACAAATCCAGGTACTCACAATTAGTAGTGACGTTTGCAACCTTACTGGCTGGTTGCTTCTTCTTGACTGAGCTGTATCCAATGCTAGCACTTGCTGTCTTAGCTGTAGTGTTGCCAGTTGATTTTTCTTGGATAAGCTGATTGTATGCATGACTGAGAAAATAAGTTGGGGAAACAGGTAGACAGTTTGGAACAAGAATGAAAGAACATCAGAAAGAATCAGATAAAATCAGCCAAAGGACATGTACCAGAGCCGCTCGGTTATCATCGGTTTCAGAACAACACAAGTCTGCCATTTCAGATCATGTCGCAGAGCACAACCACATCATAGACTGGGAGGGGGCCAAAATTCTTCATCGAGAAAGTGATAAGTTCCCAAGATGGATAAGAGAGTCAATCTGGATCAGGAGGCGCAACGAGCAAGCTATGAACAATGAGGGGGGCGCAGCTTATTTTCTCAGTCATGCATACAATCAGCTTATCCAAGAAAAATCAACTGGCAACACTACAGCTAAGACAGCAAGTGCTAGCATTGGATACAGCTCAGTCAAGAAGAAGCAACCAGCCAGTAAGGTTGCGAAACGTCACTACTAATTGTGAGTACCTGGATTTGTTATGAGAACTCTAGTAATAACTGAAGAGCAATGGCTTCTAAAAATATCCTTTTTAAACGATGGATGAAATTACACACTTTTCAACAATATTTTGGATATAGCAAGTCACTTACTTGGAAAGTGACCACCCAGGGAATTTCATGCTCAAATATAAGTTTTGTCTATTATCAAAATTTCACACCTCTAAAAGGATGGACCTTCTCATATTCATTGAGTATGGTTGGCTGCAAATATATTTAGTTTAACAGCAGCTTATTACATATGCTACACATTACCTGAATTGAAATAATTGCACAAAAATCTTTTTTGTTAGCATAACATTTGTATTTATTTTACACCTCCGTTGCCTTTAGGCTAATAAATAAATGATACATGAAATAACTTGTTTACAATATAGACTTCTGAGTTTACAACCGCTTATGAATATGATCACCAATCTATTTGATTAAATTACTTTGAATCATTTTATAACTCAAGCCAAGTGTCTATTTCTATTAAAATAATACAGGGAATTCAATTTATTTGATTTTTATTTATTTTGATAACCCTGTGCCCACAAAATGGCAATTCAAGTGACATGAAAGTAATTTTGTGCAACAGAAGTAGTAGACTGTATAAAATATAGAATTCTTTTGCTTTTTGAAGTAGTACACTGAACTTGTAGAGATCATCAAATAATATCGGGATGCGACCAAAAAAAGTCACAAATATAAAATAAGCATAATGTTCTTACATTTGGCCAATGCACAGGGGTCTAAATTTGCCTAAAAGTTAACGATGACATAATCCAGAACTATTCACAATACATGAATGCAGGCATTTATATGGCACCTTTATAACAGTCATCAAAGGGTTACATTGGGTTACTCTAGTTGAAATCTATTCACCCCCTATGGAAGACATGATATTTACCTCCAACACAGGGGGTGTAAATTTCAAATGGAGTCGCCCATTCAGGTAACCCCATGAATCAAATGCACTGACCATTAAGCCACCATACTCACCATGCTGGCACAAGAATGCTGTGCAACATCGTATTTTATTACAGTTATGAATAATTTCATTATTTAATTTATTTTTATTGATTTTAAAAATTATATATTTCATTAATTTATCTATTTAAAACTTGGACCTATTTATTCACATAATTAATAATCAGTTTCATAAAATTATGTGACCTTTATTTGTAATTATCATGACTGTAAATTGTTGTGTTATTTCATGTAGTGTGTTTGGTGTTGGTGTACATGGTGTAAATGTTATTTAAATTAAATGTGTTGCTGCTGAGTAGCTTGATTAAGGATAGTTGTACCCCATCTTATTTTTGAAGTTTACGTTCAAGAAAATAAATTAATAATAGTAAGTCATAACAAATTATTGCTGACCGAGATTGATGGGCAAATGTGATGCATGCTGGGAATGAAAAGGGCTCAAAAGCTATAAAATTTGTCACACAAGATCGCAAATTTGAGCCCTTTTCCTTCCCAACATGCATCACTTTTGCCTATCGATCACTATCAGCAATATAGCTTATTCATCCACTACTTTCATTTGAGTGAGCAGAAATGTCAGGTATCAGCTTATTGATAAGAAGAATTACCCAACATCCCTTTCACAAGTGAAACAAGTTGGCATATCAAATAAACAAGACTACAAGCATGTATTCATTTGATATGCCCGCCTATTCCACTTGAGTGAGAGTTATGTTGAGGTTGCATCTTAATTACATAAGAGTTAATATCCCATAATCCCTCTCACTCAAGTGGAACATCCTTGCACTTACTCAGTGACAAGGGGACTATAACAGGTCCTCTCTGACATCACAATTCACAACCCCCTGAGGAACTGGAACCAATTCTAAAGTTTGTTCGGCTGTAAAAATTATTTGGTTTTTGTTACTATGTGTGTCAATAAAGTCCCAACTGACGCTTGTACAAATTCACATATGTGTGCGCCAGTCATGCATTACGCAACGCCCAACTAACCTAAGTGTTGTGCCTAACTGCATGCACCCCTTCTATATCAATACATAATGTTATGAGTCTTTATTTTTTTTTGCCCATTGTAAGCTGAACAAACTTAAGAACATCCCTCTCACTCAAAAGGAACATATGGAAAGCCGATAATTATTTAACAAGATATCATTATGGTATGAATTATATATAGCAGAAAATAATACTTCTGTACAGCTCTGTGCAAATATCTACTTATTTAACAAGTTTATTCCTCTTATTTACAATGATATACAAATTACCAAACTGGTATCAGGTCAACAAAATATTAATGAAAACGATTAATTCTTTCAAATTTATCTTGGAAATAAAAACAAAACATTATTTTGATAGAAACATGTGTATTTGTAAGGATTTTGAATGTGATTCAGATAACATTTGACGGTTCAGCAGCTGAAAGACATATCTCCATTATCCATAAACTGCTGTGTATATGATTGTCTGTGGTATGCATGAGTTCACTCCCTGCACAAGGTATGCTATACTTAGAGAATAATGGTATTGTTTTTCAATCCTGTCATGCATCTATCTTCTCATACAACATTGGTGACATCATTATTTTAAGTAAAATGAGGCAAAGCAGAGTTGCTTACACCAAAAATAATGATCTTAGATCATGTTGATCGCGTCGATGCGCACATGCTGAACCATGTTATATTTAGAGAATAGAGGTATTGTTTTAGCCGCTGGAGTGCATCTATTGTCTCATATAACACGGACGACATCATTATTTTTAGTAAAACAATAAGGCGAAGCCGAGTTGTTTTACGCCAAAATTTCAAAAATATTTGTTACAACAAATATATATTATTCAATCTTTACCCATTCTATTTCTAGTCATGTTCAACTTCTAACAAATGTTTGTTGACAAAACATTGATAAATATAATTGATTTTTCATCAACAAACTTTTGTTAGATTGAATAACAATTACTTGTTGAACGAATATACAATGTTGAATATATGCCCTATGAATGCATGCTATTTGTGCATGAATGGACACATCCTATCAAATGCCATCATACAGAGCAGTAGCTAATGGAGATATGTCTTTGTGCCGCTGAGTCACCGATAGCTTTACCCATGCGCTTTACAGTATAGCAATCATGTGTATAACTGTGATGCATGACTTGCACATGGCTTGAAAAAATTACCATGTTCTTATCATATAATTTTACCACAAAGGTTTCTTCTGGCTAGAATATTTATGCGGTCAAAAGCCATTATCGCATAAGTGATCTGGGAGTAATTTCACAAAAGCCTTAAACCAATTGCATTAATCGTAGCTTATCTTAAATGTAGAAGTAATCTTTGTCATAACTTTACAATGGGTTTTGTAATAATGATGTAATAATGATCTTATGATGTGTATTATCCCTACTTTGAAACTGGCAAGCAACTAATATGATGGATTTATCAAGTTAAAATACTGGGTATTCCATTTGAAATGCACATACCCTGTGGAAGATTGGACTGCTATCACAATAGCACAGTGTGATTTTTTTGTCTGTTTTACTATTTCAAGGGAGCATTTTGTGATCCTTAACCTCATCCCCCCATTTACAAACAATATGTGATATTTATATCATCAGAAACCTTGGACGACATTAAGTATGTACACCTCAAAACATTTCTTGCAGATTCGATCATTTGCCAAAGAAATTCTTCAATTTGTAATTGTTGGCTGTCCACATCAGTTAATTACAACACAACTGCCTATGCCTGGAACAGTGTTACACATGAATTATGCATATAGCTCAGAAATGCAAAATCTGAATCAACTGAAATTTTGGAAGGTTTTGTCATCGATTATATCGATCCATACTGTGAAAAAGAACTGAAATTCAAGATTTCAGACTCCAAAACTTCTAAAAAAATATTAGGATTCCTGCTACCATTTATTTTAATAAACAAACATTAGAAACATACTCTATTGTATTTCTATTAAAAACTCCATACATATTCCATTCTCAACCATACGATACACAAGCTCATTGCACTGAAAATAAACTACATCTTAAATAATATCTTGTCACACAAATCAAGCACAATTATGTTGGATCAAGTAACATAATTTGATAATTAACACATCAAAATAAACATATTCTCCCATATCGAACATTTAATAACAAGTTAACATACCAATAATTGGTTAATGATGGTTGTTGCCAGAATGATTGGTCTGTGTGTTGTGTATATGTCATATTTTATTTTAAACACATCGTACAAGGGCTCAGTGCAACTAAGGGTCATCCCCATTAGCTCCTCTTGGTAATAGTAAGCATTTAAACACAACATTACCTAGGGGAGCTGATGGAGCACAGTGTCAACACCCTGTATTATAAATATTTTTTCCATACAGCTCAATACTACGTTGAAATCAATATTCTATTATTGACACAGATAAAGAAAGTTTACATATGCATTGTGTTATAGGATGTGCACCTGAAATGGCTAAACGCGTTCCTTTATACCTATAAAGGATAATTGTCATTCTCAAAATTAAATATATCTCAATTTTTACGTTGGATTTCAAATTTTTTACATTAAAAATGCAGTAAAAGATATCCACAGCAAGCTGCAAGGCCCTGCTAATTAGTGTACTGCTTTTCGAGTGAGTGTACTGGAAACAAAATACACTGGTTTTACCTGAAAACAAATTTTTTTCTTGTAATAGAAACATCATATGGGGTACTAGAGCATGCACAAATCGTTATAATGTATAGAATATAGAAACGCTGTGGTATCTCATATGATATTCATGGTATGCTTAGCCCGAGTCGCTCGGCCTATCTCGAACAAAATCGCGATGCGTAGCTGTTAAAAAACGAGAGGATTCGCTGTACTATCACAGCAATTTTTAACACGAAGATATAGGGATGATGACGATGTGTGGAGATTAGTTGCACCAAGTCCTCATCATGCACTGCATACTCATCTGCACTACATATGTGTACATCCATATCAAAAGGATGCACTTGTCGGCTGCTACATGTGTCTCATTTCACATAATAACTGGGAATAAATACCAGACTCATTTCAAGTGGGGGGTCACTTAATATCATCCCCAAGTCACATGGCTTATTAATACAGAGAACATTCCATAACCATGTCACTTGGGAATGATTTGAAGTGCCCTCCACTTGAGATGAGTCTGGTATTTATTCCTAACTATTATGTGAAATGAGGCACATGTAGCAACCGACTAATAAGTGCATCATTTTGATATGGATGTACACATATGTGGGTCTCTTATCATATGAAAAAGTATTTTTTATCCTTTTGATTAGCATATCAAATATTAAAACTAGAATAATCAAAACTGTTATAAACCATCACACTGTTGAGAAATGATCATTGATTGCTTTCTACCAACTAATCACCAATCAATTATCTTGCAATATTACAGTGCTACACTTTGTCCAACACTAAAAAGGCAAAAATGATTTGGTCTTTGTTGGCTGATGCAAGTCAAGTCCCAACTTGAGCATTTGCAGGTCACACACATTAACTTAGCACAAGTGCTGCACCCAAGTGTGTACACCATTCAATATCAAACTAGTGTTATGAGCCTCACCTATTATGAGGTGATCAACGTTTATTGAATGGGTAACAGTTTTGCAAAATATTGTATTGTCTGGAATAAATGCTCCTCCTCTAATAAACATACCCTGCGATTTTTCAATGAAAATGAAATTTTCCTGAATGTAATTTCATAGTATTTTTCACGACAATATGCCGTTACATGGACGCTGCCATACTGGATTTGAGCCAGAAAACAAAACAGATGCGAGTGATTTTGCGATTTTCAGCCAAATTGTTATGCTTTTTCACTGAACATTTGCTTCAAATAAATGACCCCTTTTGAAAATCTACATGCCCAGGGGCATTTATTACAGGCAATACAGTACACATAGACACCAAGAACCTTATAATATAAGCCCTATTTATTTCACCTGTCACTTAGCTTGCACACAACCCAAATGGATTGATATATTAGGAAACCACTTGGCAAATTGCATGACTTTCGCATTCATTATGTTACTGCAAAATCAAATCTGCATGAACAACTGCCGTATATGACATGCATTTATTTCCTGCATCAACTATCCTGGAACCATGTCCTCTTGGACTATCCTTGGTCAATGCCAATAGCTTTCATGTATATAGACACTCTTAGCACTAGAATTGATTACAGTATATAGATAATAGGTTTACCTAAATTCTACATATTGGGTAGTTGATTAAGTCATGTATTAGTACAAATTCAAATTAGAGTCAATGCCTGGACTTGTAACCTAAGGTACTATCCTTACGACTGGATATAGTTAATTTGAAACTCCTATCTTGGGAATTTTTAATGGACCTTAATATACATGTACGCCCAAAGAAATTAAACAGGGAAGTCATTCATATTGCATTGAAACTTCTAGGGCCCAAAAGAGGACTCATGGATTCTTTAGCATAGGCCAATATTGATAGTTACTTCGTATCGTACCAGTTAATTGCTACAAAGTTATGGCATGCACAGGCAATGGGCTATACCAGTTGAAATCCATACACCCCATATGGAAGACTTGACCTCCATCCTGAATGGGCGAATCTGTTTGAAATCGACACACCATGTGTGGGGGATTAAGGTCATGTTTTCCATAGGGGGTGTATGGATTTCAACTGGAATAGACCATTACACTCATATTACAATCCATGTTTGTTGGTTGCATGGCAAAACATCCTGAAGATAACACAATTTCCCCCTTTGTGAATAACATGAAAACATGGCAGGGTCTGAATCAAGTGCTCTGGCTACTTCAATGTACCATTCACTCCATTTGTCTTAATACTGTCTATCTTGAGGCACTCATTCTCAAATGTCATCATGACTTACAATTCACTCACATAGGTGATAATAAAGTGTCGGTAACATCTATGTGTTTTAGAATCTGTGGTGCAGACTTAACCTGAGTGCACTACTATGCCAATCTAAGCTTCTTTTAGATGGACAGGCTGTTGTGGTGGATTTGCTGGTGCCACGGGTTGTTGCTGATGACCTGGTGCCACAGGATGCTGCGGATGGAAGTCTGTACCATGCATTTCTGGTGAGTATGTCAGCAGAACAACCATAACCCATAAATGTAGTAATATCTGTGAAATAAAGCACACAAGTTTTTAATTGTTATTACTAGAATTGCCATGGTTTTAGAGATGTCAAAATTGAAGGTGATATCTTTGGCAGATCAATTTCATGCTCTTCATGACATTTGACCCTTTTCAGAGAAGTCATTTAGTCTGTTAAAAAGAATGACATTTCTGTGGGGTTTTTTGTGTGTGGTTTTATAAATAGTGCCTTGTTGTTGTGCTGCACACACCAAGTACAAAACAAAACAAAAGTCTGGTTTGGTCAGCTAAGCTTTTTTAATTTCTCGGAAACTAATTCACATTGTCACCTTTCTTGTCCAACCATAACCAGTTCCATTAATTTTATACATGTGTATTTATGTTTCTTAAAACTAATTTGTAGCTGGATTGCTTCCATTTCACAACATCAAAAACACACACAATCGTGACCACTTCACTGACAGGTGTGACATCCCATGATCTGGTTCCCAGCACTCGCATTTGAAATGAGCCGAATTGTTGGCAGGCAATATTCATTGTTTTAGAGATGCAAGTTGAAAATATTGAATGGCTAGAAAATAATTGATATTTATTGGTTTTGCTGATGAAGAAGACGAAGAAAAAAGAACTGGCAAAAGTCCTGCACAATTCTCTGTCTTGTACTTACCATATAACCAATGACAAATAATCTTGCAATAGGATATCGCCTAAGGAAGACACCCAATCTGATACTGAATCTGTCTTTTACTTACCATATAACCAATAACAAATAATCTTGCAATAGGATATCGCCTCAGGAAGACTCCCAATCTGATACTGAATCTGTCTTTTACTTACCATATAACCAATAACAAATAATCTTGCAATAGGATATCGCCTAAGGAAGACACCCAATCTGATACTGAATCTGTCAATTGTATTAGCTGCTCTCTTCACATTCTTAGCTACACCACCATCACTGGCTTTCTCTCGCATAAATAATGGCATTGTGCGCTGCCTTACTCCTGCAAAGACAATAATTATTGGAAAAGAAGACTTATTAAGACAATCTGAGAAGACACAACCTACCTAACAGATGCATAATTCAAGATGCCTCTGACTGATTGACTGACTGACATTTTTTATAACTTGATATTAAATTTCTAGATTTAAATGTAAGAACTGTCCAAAACATGCAATAACTTTGATTTTGTGTATCTTATACTAGTTTCATTTTATATGATAAATCACTGTAGCTATCACATCCAGGGCTATAAATTGTTGACAAGGCTTGTTCTGATCAAAGTTGTAAGTAAATTTGAAGCTAAATCTAAAACCAGTAATGTAATGTGACCAACGAAATGTCAGTCACAACAACTTTTAAGTTGTGAATGACATTTTGTTGGTCAAAACACTAGTTAAGTACTGACCTTCCTCATCCTCTGTATGTCCCATATGTACAACATGACTATTACTTGTTGTTGTTGCCATAGCATGCACTTCTCTATACTGCTTCTGCAATCAATAAGAATGCCAACAAATTTTACTTATAAGAACAATTTGTACCAATTACCTCAATTTATGATATGAACCTGTACTTGCTTTGCTCAGATTTTCAATGATTAAGTGATATTTTACATTAAAAGGTAATATTTTAGCAGTAGTTAAAACCATTTTTCCAAGCTGCGTGTCCCTCTCTCTATTGTCACAAAAGTAGCATAAATAGTAATAATCATAACAATGATGATGGCGTTGATGTAGTAATGTTACAGTAGGTCTTGCTGCTTTTGGGATATGTATGTAAAACTTTGAATTTTGTACACTTTGACTTAATTCAAGAACAACAAGATTTTATGATATACAAAAGCATTTTTCCTAAGCAAGCACACATCAAAAGTCAATAAACCAAAAAAAACAAACAAAAAAACCCCTCTAAATAGGACAAACTAAAAGATTTACAAATTTTATAAACTTACAAAAGACATAGATGCTCATGATTGGTTTTCACATTTACTGACATTAACTTCAAATTTAAACCCAATTCTTATACACCAACATTACCTCAAGTCTTTCTAGTTGTAGTGAGAGTGAAGTTTTCTCGGTACTTAATGTCTCCAGCATGGTTTGCTTTTGTATAAGGCTTTCAGTTAGAGCATGTAGTCTGCCTTCTAACTCACTTTGGGATGTGCTATTAGCTGTCCTGGCAATCAACTGAAAGAGAACACAATATCATATTTATTGAAATGAAGAAACTGTTGATGAATTTAGTATCATTATTTATTGAATTTGAATGTCCTCTTGATGGTCTACGACATGTACGATATTCCTTGTCATATTTCTGTTAGTTAAAAAAATTGGGAGATCTCCTCTTGCCTGAAGGTTCTTGTGTACATGCACACCATTTTGCAAGATTGTGTTTTTGGATGAGTCCATGTAAGCTCTTTAATTTGACTTTTTCACAAGAAATTTGCAGACGGATATGGCATAGATCAAACTCTGGATTTTCAGGAGTCCTTGTGATAAGAGGAATAATTTGGACAAGACTTTAATTAACCAGATTTGGGCTCTTTGGAATTTTGACAACTGACCCAACACAATGACATTGTACATGTAAAATTTATGAGTGAGTTTGTAACAAAACCTCCCAAGTTTCTTCATCCCTACCTGATTTTGGACCTTCTGTAATTCTTCCTCCCTCTCTTGTACTCTGCTCTGCAGGGATAACTTCTGCCGATGAGATTCTTCCTCTGCATACTTGAGTTCCTCTGACCTCCTGGTCAGATCAATTTCAGTATCTCGCAGCTGTTGTTGCATTTGTTTCACGGAATCTTCCAAGTCTCGGATCTGATCTTGGGCCGTGTCTGATTCGGATTGCTGCAGAGCTTCCAGATCCTGTACAAGTGGAATGCATGGTCATTAGATTATGAGGTGCACTAAACCGAAATTTATAATCCATGCTTAAGTCTTTGAATTGCAATAATAACTTATAAAGTTAAACATTCACCATTAAGCTCATATCCTGGCTTAGGTATTACTAAAGAATTGTCACATTTAAGCTCCTAAAAGTAATATGTCAACACAAATACTTCAAATGTAGGGGGGGGGGACTTGTTAACTTGTTTTTCTAATCATGAGGATTCAATTTTCCAACATAAATGCCTTTTTGAAGTTAGAAGGTCAACAAATAACTAGCACAGAATGTGGAAAACCTCAGTTGTACCACAATTCTGAAAGGTACAAGCCAATACTAAAATAGAGTGACTAAAAATGTACTGGGATGTTTTGATGTGAATGGGTGAATGAGTGGGGAAATACCTGGTATGTCCCAATTTTACCATTTATTTAAAAAATGATTGCATTACAGGATTTTTAACAGTATTAATTAGTTCTGAGTTTTAACAATTCTTAACGATTTACAATTGTTTCATCATTGGTTATAAGAGCAGTGTATTAAAATCACATGATTCCAAAACATTTTTGCAGATTTTTAAACTAGTGGTTCTGAATTTAACTACAAAAAGTGTGAAAGAGAAACATTCTAAAATATCCCTGCTATATATGACACCAATAACTATATATTTAAATAAGAGAAAATAACCTGGTCATACCTGTAGCTCTGTTCTGAGCTGTTCTATTTTACCATTTGCCTGCTGTAACTCATCTCTCAACATATCCTTTTCATTCTTCAGTTCTTCCACTTCCATATTAATGAGAGATGTAGCTCCTGCCTCATTTGTCCCAGCAGAACCTTCTTTTAAACTGTTGATTAGTTTATCTTTAGACTGTTAATAAAGAATAATAGGAAAAAACAAACAGTTGCTTTAATAATACAGATTTAGGGTTTCAATGGGTTCACGGTTGGAGAAGTGTAAAACTGTCAAAATCATGAATACATATCGTAAAAGCCATGAATGTCTAGGATCAATTCAAAGGTGTCCCTCCAATGGTTCACATGTAACATTTGACTAAACTTGCCTATTGGCCCAGATTTAATCTGTTGCTGCAATTAACAACTGGCTCATTAGTACTTCAACTGACCCTATGATTTATATTATTTTTACTAAATGCACAATCCTTCAAGTTTTGTAAAATAACGAGTGCTCTTAGGTGACATTTTACTCACAAGACAAAAACTAGACATCAACTAGTTAACAAAAGATTGCAATTTTGAAACAAGCACATATGTGACCATCTACATGGCATGGCTCACCTGTAATATTCTTGTTGCCTTTTGTTTGTAGTCCCCAAGTTCTTGTTTGGCTGCTTCCACTTGACTTTTGGCTGCATGTAGCTGGGTATTAAGGTTGCTTGCATGGTCTGAATTAGTGCAAATCATGTTAAGGAAACTTGCAATTAATACAAACAAAATGTGTTCACTTGGAAGCAGTGCTCCCGCTAAAAGGATTTTGTTGTTGGCCAATTCACAGATCCTGGCTCTGCAGCCGATTTGACCATTTATTGGGATTTTTGGTGCAAGGCTTAGGCCAAAAATCTCAATAAATGGTCAAATTGTGCTGAAACCTCTTTCTCCTTTTTCTTCCTGGAAGGTTTTGTGTCATTTCTGGCAAGTTCAGTGCCAAATGCATGCCATACAGCCTTGGAAGCTAAATATTTATATTTTGTGTCTCAATTTTGCTATTGAAAAGGAACTCACAAACTAAACAAGTATACCAATATTGTCCACATCATTACACACACCTGCAACCATTGTCTATTTCATTGATTTATGTGCTGAAGCCACATATTCAGGATGAGTAAACCAATTTTCAGTATATTCTCCTTGATACTTTGTTAATCTTGCATTCAATTTTGATGTTATTATAATTATTTGTGTAATACCACTTATATGTAACTCTTCTCTATGTATACATTTACGGTTTTTCCACTATTATAATTGTGATCCTAAGCTATAAATTAGATCAATATAAATATAGTTGTTCTTTGCTTTAAAATAATAATCCTTGGTTGCTTTATTATCGGCCTCTCTGAGATGTTTCACCCAAAACGGAACACATTTGAGTAAGCAATATATATTTTGAATGGTTGGTCAGCTTTTCTGGCCTTTTCACTGAAACAACATTTTTAGGCCGTAAGGCACCAATGCTAAGTATAAAATGCATCTTTCCTTTTGACTTTTATCGTAAGATTAATGTTTATACATGTAAGGATACGTTTCTCATCATTGACTTTCTTCTGTGCCGTTGTAAGAGCTTCAGCTAGCCTCTGCTGATCCTGTTCCATCTTGCTCTGACGTTCCATAAACTCAACCTATGAAAATGAAAAATAATTATTTTATTGTGGATATGAGACCTGTTCCTACAAAATGAGAGGTAAGTCTCAAATTCAAATTTTTGAGTAACCATTATCTCCTTTTCTTCCCTGGTGATTTTTCACTCACTTTATGAGAACAGGCTTCATGTTGCTTTTTAACATATTCTGCAGTACCGGTATGCATTGAAGAGTAAATCACACTGAGCTCCTCTTTCCATGCTCAACATGATTTGGGATTTTATAACTTTCATTTGATTTTTCATCAATGGTATGAATCGCCTAGGAACCAAACCTAGGTCCAAATGAGAGGCCAGTGCAGTACCAGCCACAACACCAACCCCTTTTAATTAAAGCATATTAATATCATTTCGCCGTGTGAGTGCAATATAATAGTATCAATCAATTTGCAGGAGAAGGGTTTAGTGTTTCTATTTCTTTACTTTTATTTAAACTTTTTAATTACTCAATTACAAATTAATTAATTGCTTCTATAAATACCAAGTTCAACATTATTTGATATCAATCTAGAGACAAAAGAGACACACAGTCTACCTGGGTTGCTTTGAAGGCCTCCTTCTCTCTCTGCAATATATGATCTGATTCTGTTAATTTTTCTCGGATAGAGTCTAATGCCTGGCTTTGAATCCCACTGGAGTCACTGTGGTCTTTTAAAATTCTGAAAAACAAAAAGTACAAAAGAATTTTAAACAACTTGACAATATGTCCTGTCTTGCCATATTATGCAACTTTGCTACAGAAAGATATTTTCACTTTTTTATTCATAATATGAGCAAGTGTATCATTAGTTTCCGATAGCCTGCCCGCATCAAATTTATTTTTGCTAAAATACTTATTATTATGAAAAACACTATGCACTTTTTTCTTTAAACAGATTTTATCAAACTAAACAAAAAAAAATCCCTCTTATTCTTCTGATGAATTTAACATAGTTTCAAGTTTATAACATAGTATATATTCATGATTCGTTTTGAAAGGAATTTGGTGTTTTTTACAAAATTCTGTTAACTCTAATAAACGACTTGCATTAGATAACCCTACATGGTTTCTTATTGCTTTCAGATATCAAAGCATACATTTAAGCAATAACATCTTGGACATGTGCAATATTAAATTTGATCTAATAATGAGTAATGAAAAGCGACTTGTCCTTTTTTAGGTGTCCAATCAGAAACTAATGATCCATCTTTTGAAACACGCTATTGGACAAAATTCTTGGCTAATTGAACCATGTCATCATCACATCGGTACCTCATTTCTTTTAATGCAATGATCATGATAAGTGGTCGGTCAATGCCAAAGGCCTTTGCAAAATACTGTAGTACATACCTGTCATTTTCTGACTGAATTTGAGTTAATTGTTGAGTTTTGGCTTTAACTTGCTGGTCGGCTTCCTGTAGCCTGACTCTTAACACAGCTAATTGGGAGTTCTTGGCATTCAGTTCTTCAGCGAGATCCTCTTCGTGTGCTCGTAGCTGTCGAATAATGGCATCACTTCCTGTCATCTGCGATTCTCGGCGTAACATATCTTGTCGAATCTCATTTAATTCTGTAAATAAAATCAAAATGATTCAATCTTACTTTGTTCCAAATCCACATATATCAATTTCACCTCAGAATTGGTGTACCACTACATGTATGCTTTCCAGCAGGTAAACAACCATATCATTTTCTTAGAATGAAATTATAATCAATTAAATCTACTCGACAAGGAGAATTAACAATCAAAACTGTGTTTTTTGATGTATCAAAAAAGCCGATACAACATGTCTACTGTATTCAACCTAATAAGTGCCCTGGGCTCTAAAGCCAAATATGGTAATATAATGCCTCCATTTTTTGATAATGCCCTGCAGGCCAAATAATGTGGCAAACAATTGTTCAGTACCATGCTGTAAGATTCTCCAAAAACTGTCCTGACCCTACACAATGCAACTGTGATTAAGAACCTGCAAATGTGATTAAGAACCAAAAACTTTACAGCACAACACATCACATTCTTGAAAGAAGCTTGTTCAGTTACAATGTGGTACCCCAGACCATGCAATGTTGCCAAAACTTACCAAAGGCATGGTTTGCCACATTTCGCTGAATGACTCTCAAGTAGTTAAATTTTTAACAACTCCAAAAAAGAAGATCTTTGGGTAGTTTTATCCAAATTTAGAACATAAATCGCAGGAAAAACACTTGGATGATAACACTTCCGGTACTTACTGATACTGATTGATCAATAAATGGCCACAAAACTAATTGTTCTTGTAATTTATAATTACTGCTGCAGCCTAACACTTGCAAAAGTAGCACAATTTGAATTCTGAAGTGCGGCAAGTGATCTTCAAGTAGAACAGTTAGGCATCTGAATTGTGGTGTTGGCATCACTGTGAGGGACCTTTATTAGAACAGCTAGAAATGTGTGAAATTTCTCAGATGTGACGACTTACTAATATGATGATCAACAGCCATTGTTAACTCACCAGTTTGAGCTTTCTTTGCTCTGTTAAGTGCAGAAGCCATCTCTTGATTGAGTGAAGCCACTTCATTTTTGAGTAATTTATTTTCTAATTCCAGTGATGATAATTGATGTTGATCTGTGGTGGGTTGATGGTTTTCTACAGGTTGTTGTACAGGGCTCTCGCTTCTTTCATTAGATGGGAGTAAATTAACAACTGGTTCATCTCCATCAGGCTGATCTTCTCCTTTAAAATAAATAAAAGAAAGTATAAGTACCATTCAATGTCCCTGTTGCCATGCAACTAATATGTCTCCATGTATGATGTCTTATCTCTACAGATCACAAATCAAAAGGGACAAATCAAAAGTTTTATGATGTCCTATTTCTTTCGTTAGGCAGCTGACTCACTCTCTCCCTGAAAGTAAAAGTGACATGTTGCTTTGACCAATATTTTAACTAGTTTTTTACAAATGTAGTCCCTCAAGATTTTTTGATTCCTCCTCCCCCCACTAAAGTTTGTTCGGTTTATATAAGGTGGAAAAAATAAAACTTATAACACTGTGTATTGATATAGAATGGCATGCAGGCAGTTGGGCGCAATGCTTATGGTCGCATGTCATAAGTTGGGTATGCTAAAAGGGTGGAGGGATCACACTTTTCTGAAAATTGCGATACAAATTTGATTGGCTTTCCGTAACCCCATATCCTACAGCAGTGGTTGATACCTCATTTTAAGCCTAATATTATACTCTTTCAGTCTACTGAAGCATATAATTATACATTATTCAGTAAAAAATCACATCAGTTGAAATGAAAAATGCCAGGGGAGGAGGAGCAGGCGGATGTGGAGCAGGCGGATGCGGGAGTGTACAATAGGGCCTATGTGAAAATTCACATGTCAGCATGTCAAAACTACTGGTGACTTTTTCAAATCTAGGGAGGATATGATGTATTGACAGCTTTGAATGTTGAATTTGTACAATTAAAACAATTACTGACTACTTAAGGTGGTACTACACCCCTGATAAATTTTGTGACTAATTTTGCATTTTTCTCAAAAAGTAACTACACACTGGTAACAAAAGTTATATGTATATTATAGGGGCAAGGAATCCAATTACTTCACTGAAATTTCAGTGATTCAAGACAAGGGGTCATTATATATGTTAAGAAATGAGGTATGTTCTAGCTGTACCTCTTTTCTTATCATAAATAATGTACCGCTTGTCTTGAGTCACTGAAATTCCAGTGTAGTAACTGGATTCTTTACCCATCTAATGTACATGACTTTTGTTACCAGTGTGATATTATTTTTTGAGAAAAATGCAAAAATAGTCACAAATTTATTAAGGTGTGTAGTACCACCTTAAAGGGTTATATGTTCCATTTTTTTCATTTTTAATGAAATCCTAGTTGAATTTCAGTAATTTTAGCAATATGCTAATGTACATTTCTCTTCTTGATATTCATTTCCTCAATAATAGAATAACCATCTTGCTAATTACTCGTAAAAAAGGTCATTGACCTTCACAATGTAATTAACTTTCGTACAATTATTTAAAAAAATTCATTTGAAGCATTAATGTATTGAGAACATATCCTCCAAATCTGATGACATTCTTGCATAAAATACAAAATTTACAGTCATTTTTGTAATTGAGGTCCGATTTGAGAAAAATGCATTTGAAAATTGAGATTTACATAGACACCTGTGTATTAATTAATTACTAATTAAGCATTATCTCAAAAATTAAGCATGTGTTAAGGTTAAAAATGGTGTTAATTATTAGAGATTGTCAATATATACAACATATCCAAAAACACATTTTTTGTCATTTTTGAACATGTAATGGAAATTGTACCCAACTTATGACATGCGACCTTATGCTAGCTGTGCGTTGCGTAATTAATGTGTGACTGGCGAATGCTTATGTGAATTTACGCAAGCGTGAGTTGGGACTTTATTGACGCGCACAGTAACAAAAGCCGAATAATTTCCGCCTTATATAAGCCTAACAAACTTGAAAAGACATTCGTTTAAAGGGCATCATCAAACTTTTGGATTGTTCCCAAATGATTCATACTCTCACTACGACTGCACCTTCCTTTCCACTCTGAGATCTTGGAGAAAGGCTGGCAATTTCTTCTTTGCTGTTGGTGCTCCATGTATTTTGAATAACATGCTATACATGAAGCAGAGCCTGTGTCTTGTTTCAAGCGTATCTTGAAACCATCTTTATTCCCATGTTGATTTTTGTTGCTCACGTGATAGTTCAAGTCAAGTCAAGTAATACTCAAATATTAGATCCACAAGGGAAATTTCACTCTGTATTTCTCTATTTTTGTGCATAATGATTGTATCTAATCAAAAACTTCTGCTTACATGTGATTTGAAAGAATCAGATCAGATTCAAATTATGGCACCAAAATATAATGACAAGAAAAAACAAGTTACTAGTTCTCAAGTCAACCTTGCAAATGAAATTGTCCTTTTGCAACTTAGTAGAGCTTCAGTGAGGTCCAATTACATGGTCCTTTATTTTAAAATTTTATCTAATTTCAGAGTTGACTAAAACTTTACAACAGCTATAAATATAATTTAGCATGTGTCAAGGCATCAATTTTATGTTAAGAGCAGATGACTTTCTGACATGAGGTGTGGTTGGGATGGCTAGAGCTAATATACTGTTTACAAGACACTGTAATATTACATGTAGTCCCACCCAAAGTACCAGTACTTAAGAATATAACTTTAAATAATACCTGGGTTATTCTGTGCACTACTTGAATCTGGAACATTCATAACTAGCCCTTCTGTTTTAAGACTTCTAGATGACACGGTGGAAGAAGTACTTGATTGACGAGAATGTTTGCCATTATTGGATTTCTTCTCTTTCCTTTTTTCAGTTCCAGCTGTTGATGGACTATTTAGAAATTCAAACAATTTTTCATCTTCTTCTTGTTTGTTCAATATTTTTGTCCCCGATGGAGTACTACTCCTCGGCTTTATTGGCAAAGATGTTCCATTTAAAGTACTCTCACTTGGAGTGCGTCTAATGTTAGCAGTGGCTGCTAAATCGGTAGCAGACAGACTAGCTGCACTAGCCGATGTTGGCAAATGATTGCCCGAGTTTGAATAATTTGATGCATCGTAGCTTGTGTTATATGACTGATTCGTACTGCCACCATTCATGTGTGTTTGTGACTTGTGTGTAGGTGAATCATTAGTCAATGCTGATGATGCAGACTGGTCAAGGTTATTTAGAAAGTTTTCGGTTTTACTAAGAAGCCAAGCCATGTCTATGTAGCACCGTCATGTGCAGAAGACACACTTAACGGTCTTTGTGATGTCAGATGAAGAAGAGATTGGTACAGAGCACTCATGTAAAGTGCTCTTCCATATGAAGGAATCTGCTACACCTGTACGCAAAATTGCAAATAAACATATTGAATATTGTTAAGTGAAGTCAGTGTTCAAAATAAGTACACATCCCATCAATTCAAAGCTACACCTTTTTTAAATACTGGTTACTTAAAATGCATGTAGTAGAAGCGTGTTTCAGCCTCCAGCACAAATCCTGTGCATACAATGGTCTTATGGGCAATCTACACAATAGGAACTGTGATACACCTAAACTGGATCATGTATTCGCATTGCATGGTGGGTAATCGGCATCCACGTTCACGCCAGTTTAAATTAAACACATGTAGTATGTAAATCAACATAAAAATTAACATAGCCAGTGTTAGCCACAAAATTGGCACATCATGTACATAAAATAATATATAAGGACAAGTAAAAAAACCAACATGTTCATCGTCCAGACTTTTTCAAAAATCGGTGAGGGAGACCCTCATTATTTCATGTTATTTGTTTATCATTCATTGCTGTGTAAAATTGCAAATTTCCCTACGTGTTTGTCAGCATAAATTATACAAATCCTAACATTTTTGTTATTTCCCCAAAGCCCTACGGTACCCTTAGCTTGAAGAGTATGTTTACAATGTGTTTTAATTTAAATGACAACCAAGAACTTCTATACAAGTATGTCTTTTGTTCTTTTCATTACAACAATTTTAAAAACAAAGTAAGGGAGCAAAGAAGAAAAATAACAAAAACATTTGAAAATCTCCAAAAATCGGTGAGAGCGGGGGACGATAAACATGTTATATTTACTATACTTGGCCTAATACTATCAATACCGTACATTTAGATGCATGTCCAATATTTTGTTTACTTCAGCTTGCTTGATTCAAGAGTCACAAAACAAGCCGGTGTGTCTCAGGCCTGGGTAACGACTAGTACAAAGAACTTAAACATTGTCCTCTGTCCAACGTAAGACTGTTACCGTACCATACAGGGAATTGTTGAAGGAATATTACACAGTCAAGAATAGGATCCGTCACCTGTTGTTTTGGATCCCTCTCTTTTATCATATTATTATGCACACAAAATTTGATCAACTTGACTAGAAAGGTCAAATGTACAATCCTATGCAAGTCCCACATCACATCGCTATCAGTGATTTTTTTTTTTTAAATTCTGAAGTTTGGCTAGTTCCCACAAGCGCCATACACGTGACACAGCGAAAATAATCGACTGGAACTGGAAGTCAGTTAATGGCAAGCGGTTCGAATTTTGAGCCATATGAGTTTACGTAGTGAACTACATTGTAGGTAATGAATGATGCAAGCAAGTTTAAAGACAGGTGCAAGGAACAATACCACAATGAAACATAGTATAAGTACATGCAGCACTGGGTGGATTGTACGAATGAGGTCATGTTTTCGACATGTTCCGGCATGATTATTCTAATATGAATAGGGCCTACGTCCTTTTTCTGCACCAAAGATGCGCTTGTTGCTAGCGATGACCAGTTTTTTGCAGACATTTTGATAACAGGTAACTTTCAAAACGATAGCTTTAAAATTGTCCAAAATAAGGCCTAAAATTATGTGCACAACATTTTTCTTTAGAACTATACATAAGGCTATAGGCTATAGATGTATTATACACATAAATTAATGATTCAAACTTTGCTCGAGAAGTCTAGCCAAGAATTTGCTCACCGATAGCTTCACATTCTAAGCTGGAGACCATTGCATTCAAAATCTAGTCGGATTCACTGAAGCATTAATACTGTGTAAGCAATGGAAGTTCAGAAGTAAACACAGCCGATCACAACAAGCGATCACATCAAAAATGTTGCTAAAATTACACTTCAGCAAACTTTTAGACTGTTCAAAATATAGGCAAATCAAGTCAAAAAAATACAGTTGATTCATTGAAACTTTCATCCAAATTTCAACATTAAGGGGGTACTACGCCCCTGGCCAATTTTGTGCCTATTTTTGCATTTTTCTCAAAAATTATAGCGTATTGGTGACAAGTAAGATATGTATACATATGGGGCAAGGACTACAACTACTGCACTGAAAATTCAGCAACTCAAGGCAAGTAGTTATTGATTTATTGATCAAATATTGGTTTTCCCTCATTTTTGCACTTGATTATTAGTTTCCTGTTTACCGCCCGCGTCTAAAATTGAAAATCTCAAAATAATTAATTATTTTATTTTTATTTCTAATTTTCTCCTTTAAAATAACTTTCAACTACTTCTACTTGCCATTTTCTGACTTTAATAATATCAACAATAATGATGAATGAACAAAGAGTACAACCCCACCTTCACTTATTTATAAAATCAAATATTGTTAATAAAATAATTAAATGCCCGCTCTAGTCAAAACGAGTCAATAGTTGCTTGTAAAAGTTCAAACTAAATAAAGAAAATAAAAGATAATTAATAATTAAAAGTCACCTTGTCCCTTTTTCAAAAACTTTAACAGGAAACTAATAATCAAGTGCGAAGGGCCTAATATAGGCCTACATATCTTACTTGTCATCAATGGCAATGCGCTATAATTTTTGAGAAAAATGTAAAAATAGGCACAAAATTGGGCAGGGTGTAGTACCCCCTTAACACCGCTGTCCGACCGAAAAATGGCAGCAACGCAGTCTACTCAGCGCTTTGAGTCCTCTAAGATCTGGAGAAAGGCGCTTTATAAATCCAAAATTTATTTATTTATTTATTTATTTATTATCGAATGCGTAACTATCGTGTGCAAATTCAAAGCTAGTTCTCGAGTAATTCAAACTCAAATCCGGCATAAGATAAGGCTTGCCTTTGCGAATACACCAGAGAACTCGCCGATCTGCACATTGTTTATCGATCATCGTTACTTACTGCACATTGTAAGTCGGTGTGATGTCAAATGACGAGTTCTCAGGTGTTGGCAAAGGCTTATGGGATTTACCGAAAAGCCTCAAAAGGTCAATCATGATCAAATGATAATGAATGGTCGGCAATCATTTGATAGCCAACCTGTATGGATATGCATCTACTGTGTTCTTCCATCGTAAGACTTTTAAAACTGTTATTTCCGCTCGTGGTTCTAGAAGATTAATCTGGATTCACGCCTTGTTATTAGTGCTGGGTGGCGATATAAACCCAAACCCAGGCCCACCCCAGACAAACTCTACCATTCATGAGGATGCTGATTGTGGTATTTGTAACAAAGAAGTTGGTTATCACCCTGATAGAGGTGTGCAATGTGACAATTGTTATATATGGTACCATGTGGACTGCATGGGAATGAATTCCATCATTTATGATCAATTGGCAAACTCAAGTGTTTCCTGGATATGTGCAAATTGTGGTCTACCGACCTTTTCAGACTCATTTTTTGACAACAACTATATGGGTATTCCTGTGGAAAACTCATTTGAGGTTTTATCTGATGACTCCGACCCAACCGATCACGTAAATAAAACAAACTCTAGTACCGGAAATTCATTTAGTAGCCATGACTCATCTGTTGGCGACAGCGTCCACGATGGGTCACCTAAGGAAGCATCTACCCCAGTTGCAAACAAGAACTGTTTTGATGACAAACATCAACAAAAATCTCGTAGAAAACTTTTCAAAAACTGTCCTAAAAAGAAGCCTGTGAAAGAGATTAAAATTCTCAATCTAAACTTTCAGAGCTTGAAGAATAAACAAGCTGAATTCCAGGTGCTGTTAGAAACTGAAAAACCAGATGTGATAATTGGTTCAGAGACCTGGTTAAACAGCTCTGTAAACTCCTGTGAGCTTTTTCCAAGCGAATACACAGTCTTTCGCAAAGACCGCGAAGATGGGTATGGAGGTGTTTTGATCGCTGTCAGAAATTTACCCGCCATTCATCTGGATGAGTTGGATGTAAATGCTGAACTTTTATGGGTGAGAATTGAAATCGCAAACAGCAAACCGCTGTTCGTCTGTGCATATTATAATCCTCATACTTCCCGTGAGTCGTTAGAACAACTTGATCAGTCGCTTGCATACATAAACAATCTCCGTGTTAAACCGAGCACCATCTGGCTTGCAGGGGATTTCAACCTCCGTGATATAGATTGGCCTACAAACTCTGTCAAAGCAGGCAGCCCAATTGCTACCCAGTGTAAAACGTTTTTAGACATGTGCACTACCTATCACTTCCAGCAAATGGTTACTGAACCCACGAGAGGTGATAAAATCCTCGACCTCTTTCTGACAACCAATGAAACTCAGATAACTCAGGTTGAAAATTTACCTGGTATTGGTGTTAGTGACCATAGCATTGTGAAAGTTATCAGTAACATCAAGCCTGTGCACAAAAAACAGCCTCCAAGAGAAATTTTCTTGTACACTAAAGCTGACCTACAGTCAATCAAGAAGGATTTAAACTCGTTTGGAAAAACTTTTATTGAAAACATAGATTCATTCACAGTTCAGGAAAATTGGACTAGTTTGAAGACAAATTTATCTGATTTGATGACAAAGCACATCCCAAAGAAACGTGTTACCACAAGACACAACCTTCCATGGTTTAGTACTAAACTTAAACGCATGCATCGTAAGCTGTGGAGACTGTACAATCATCAGAGGAAAACAAAATCTGTTGATGACGAGAAGAAATTTAAAGAATACAGAACTAAATATAAAAAAGAACTGAGGCACGCCCAGATGTCACACATTCACGACTCCATGGGGGAGAACTTAAACGAAAACACAAAGGCTTTTTGGAAGATCGTAAAGTCAAAGCGTGAAGACAACATTGGTGTGCCGCCGCTAAAGACAGGTGACGAAACGACCGATAACAGCTACAAGAAAGCAAACATTTTGAATGATTACTTCAAATCTGTGTATACCAAAGAAAACTCTAGTAGTATTCCACCTATGGAAAGTCAGAGTTTCCCTGACATAGTTGACCTTCAGATAGTCCCGGAGAATCTACAAGCTTCTTAATGAGACAAAACCAAACAAGGCTTCTGGCCCAGATCAAATCCCTGCCAGGATTTTAAAGTTGTGCGCCATGGAATTGGCACCGATTCTTTCGTCCTTCTTCAATCAGAGCTTGGAGACAGGAGATCTACCAGACGACTGGCTCATGTCCTACATTACCCCTGTTTTTAAAAAAGGCAATCGCAGCTGCCCTTCAAACTACAGACCAATAGCGCTGACATCGATATGTTGCAAAATTATGGAGCATGTTTTAACTAGCCACATCATGAAACATCTTGACGGGTACAGCATTTTACATGACTCTCAACATGGCTTTCGTAGAAGAAGGGGTTGTGATACCCAACTTGTTCTCACTACCAATGACATATCTCAATCAATCAACAACAGCAAGCAAGTTGATGCAGTGCTTTTGGATTTTTCAAAAGCTTTTGATCGTGTCCCGCATAAAAGACTTCTCCACAAATATCATCACTATGGTATCAGAGGGAAAATCCATAAATGGATCTCATCATTTTTGACCAAGAGGAAACAGTGTGTTGTGCTAGAAGGAGAAAAATCATCTCCAGTTGACGTTGACTCCAGTGTTCCCCAAGGAACGGTCATCGGCCCGCTGAGTTTTCTCGTATATATTAACGACCTGCCTGATTGTGTCAGTAGCGGCACAAAGACAAGACTTTTTGCTGACGATGCTTTTGTTTACCGTGAAATAAATTCTCCCGGAGATGTTACCCTCCTCCAACAAGATTTGGACGCCCTCACTAAATGGGGTTCTGATTGGTTAATGACATTTAATACTGACAAGTGCTATACCATGCACTTCACGACTAAGAAGACTGTGCTTACTTCTGATTACTCGCTTTGTGGAAACAAACTGGTGTCTACTAAGACCCATCCATACCTTGGTCTCCAATTTGCTGACAATCTGAAGTGGAAAGACCACATCCAAAAAGTGACCAGTAATTGCAGAAGAACCATGGGAGTCATCAGAAGGAATTTCCGTGCTTGTTCAACTGATGTCAAGTCTCGCCTGTACCAATCCTTGATTCAGCCGAAGCTAAATTACGGCACAGCTGCCTGGCACCCGTCAACCAAAGAAGAAAAACATCTCCTTGACATGATCCAGAGATCTTCAGCTCGTCTTTGCTTCAACGACTACTCCCGTGATTCAAGTGTGACTCAGATGCTGACCAATCTTGAGTGGACCAGTTTAGAGACCTGCCGACTGATAACCAGACTCTCCATGATGTACCGTACCGTATCACCCACAACTTAGTTGACATCGACTGGCAAGACCATCTGACCAAACCAACCAGACCAACTAGACGTCATCACCCTTCAACCTACATGCAAATTCAAGTTAAAGCAACCAGCTACGAAAACAGTTTCTTCCCTTGGACAATACCTCACTGGAACAGCCTCCCTCACAGCATACTGGACATTACTGACTTCAAGGCCTTCAAGACTGCCATCCGGACCCATTTTACTTAGTTCTCCATGATTATTTTTTGCACCGCACACCAAGCTTAGGATTCAAAGGTCAAAACCTCTGTTGAGATGCAGGTACCTGCTTATACGGAGTAACCAATCCAGATCCAGATCCAGATAATGACGGGCTATCATAACTACGATTAGTATGAATTGAAGACTGAAGACCAGTTGTAGTAACTACAGATTTTGAACATTTGAGCCTTTTTGACATGTTTGAGGCCTTGGAATGGAGTTCTAAAACTGTGCACTGTCTACATTAGTACATGTACAGTACAATTGACTGGTTCGATCCCGCAATCCGGAGTAGTATGTTCAGAACATCATACTAATTCACTTTCCCAATGGACTACCAAAACATGCCACCTTCGATGTACAGCTGTAATTTTCTCCCAAATATGTTTCACTTACCATTTCATGTTTGCTCAAGCTTGACCAGCACATGGTGAAGAATTTATAGAATCCATTTTCAACATGTATGTTCCTTCAAAATGACAATTTCATGTCAATATTCCCAGCAGCAGCTTCCTAAATGTCCAACTTTCATGAATTGATCAGAGATGTTATCATAGCATGTTCTGACCTTTATGACAATGTGCTTGGCCAAGCCTCCCAATTGCCATATCAACTCCCAACCACACTCATTGGGAGATGGCTTCTTCCCAAATGCAGGATAGGATGTTTTTTTCCATCTCATTCCTTGCACTGGCTGACCTATTCTTCAATACCATCTAGTGCAGAGAATAAGAACTATGCCTCAATATGATGATAATATGCACACATGTTCCAGATAATGATGCAATATTGCACACACCATTGCACATGCATGGCATGCTATGTCTTGAAATACCCTCCACTCAAGCATGCAAGCATTAACCAATGAGGAGTTAACATGTTGGCAATTTAGAAAGGGTTGCCATTTCATGCCTTTCTGCACACATTGGGGTGCTATGGATTAAATGCTCTGTGGACACACAGACAGTGACTTTTTTCTTGCTTGCACTGCCTTGGGCTGTATTGAGGTGTAATAATTGGAAATCATGATTTGGGGTTATGTTTTGGAATATACATTGAACATATACAGCTGAAATTTGACTGTGGATATTTAAACTTTCTTGAACAAAGTGAGTATAGGTTTGCTAGGTGAATTCAAATTTGCCATCAAATTGCATCGTTTTATATATCAAATTAAAGCCCTTGAGTAAACTAAGCCAAAACTGAAAACCTTTTTTTCATAGCACTTTCCGTAGCAAAGTTACATCTTGTCAAAGATTGACTTTCATCAAAAAGATTCAGCTAGCAAAATTCCCCAAAAGCGGCATTTCGGGGTGTTTCTAGATCTTAGTCTCATGGCGATGGCAGCTTTTTTTAATGGAACTGCTATCAAAATCCTCTAAAATTCCATGTGCGACTTGATTATCACCATAAAAATCATATGGGTCAAGTGAAGTATAGAAAACATATTTATGTAGGTTTCCTTCACCCACCTATTCTCGAAAAAATTCAAATTTCTATGTAAATATGCATTGTGTTGGGGCCCGGTCATGGCTGAATTCGCTGACTAGTAAATGTGTTAACTAAGGTTTGCCTATAGGTTACCTAGTGAGTACAAATTGGGGATCATATTTTTCAGACATGGAATAAGGACTTTTAATGCAAGTTGAAAGTGGTAGGTATACAGGAATTTTTATAACTGGTGTAGTTATCATGTTTTGAAATATACACTCTTTGACAGCTCTCTCCGTGCCTGTTTGAATGCCTGGTAATACCATGTACCCATACACTAGGTATGGGTACACTGCAAGATTCTCATCTGTGTGGCCGATGTCACCAGAATGTCACTTCATCGGAAACTACACCTCGGTTTTCCATATCGCCGGTCCGAAATAGCCGGGTAGCCAGCCTCCTAGGTTTCTACAGAGTGACTTGGCACAGGCCTGACTTCATGAGGAGAGTCACACCGGTGTGACTACTGCGACTGAGCCTAGGTGCTCAGCGGCGTTTTGGGTTGCCGGTTTTGCTTTTATTGCCATATTTTTTATATTCTCTTGATTTATTCAAATAATATTCTTTATTTCTTGCTTTTTTAGGGGATTAGGGAGGGGAAATTGCAAACTGGACTTTAAAAATAAAGGAAATATTAGATGAATAAAATAAATTTGTTAGTAAAAGAAATAAACATGATAAGTAAACAAAGTATAATTCAATAAACTAACATGATGAATAAGATACATTTTTGTTAATTGGTGGTTATTTGAAAAACTAAATAAATAAAAAATTAAGAAATAAATAAACATGAAGAAACCAATAAACATGCAAAGAATGGAAGAAACAAAGAAACACTTCGAAAGAAAACAACTTGAGAAAACTTGCAAATAAAGAAGTTAAAAGTAGAAATATAAGAAGTATGTAGGCCTATTGATGAATTAAAATATTAAATGTGTAAAACAATAATAATTTATAACAAGCATTAATATTTAACGTGATAAAAAATAAAACACAATTTCAAACAAACACTGCAATAGGCCTATATTGATGTGAATAAATAAAAACAAAATTTAGTGAAATATATTTAAGTGAATATCAAACTCAAGCAACAAATTTTTTTTTAAAAAGTGCACGCATCAAGTTTACAAAAATACACACCAAACAAAAGTTTACCTACGAGTCGCCAGTCGACGACAATAGTAACAAAATACAAATAAAAAAATTCCCCGATTTATAGGCATAATTTGATAACGTATAAAAAATCAACATGAATAAAAAACACCAATTTGAAAAACAGAAAAAGAAAATAGCACAAGCCAAAGTTTTGCATAAACTTACAGGCAGTAAAGGTACAAATTTGCAGTAGGCCTATATTCAGGAAAGTGACAAGAAGTAAAACAAAATGCATGCTAGGCCTATAAATCAATTTTAAATATATAAACAGAAAATTCTTGCTTCAAAATAAGTGAAGTTTTGGCAAATCAAAATGTATAAATTGAAAATGCTAGGCCTAAGGCATAGCCTAGGCCTACTTTATGAACTTCGCTGAAAATAAAATTAGTATCGCAAAAACACAATTTATTTTAAATAAAAAAAGTGTCAATAGGCCTATATAACGCTATCATGCAAAATATGAAAAATAGGCCTAATTTGATTGCAAAACATGCCATCTAACCACTGGTAAACAAAGCATAGGCTAAGTTTTGTGGGAAAACAAGCAAACAAATAAGCAAAATAAAAACGTTTGAAATGAAACAAACAAATAAACCAAGAACAAGAACTGCAAAACACACACAGTTGATGAGATTATTAAATAGGCAGCACGAAAAGAATTAAAATATATAAAAGAGAACAATAAATAAATGAAACAAAATGAATCGGAAGTCTCACAGTTGAAATATAAATGATAAAGAATGCAAAAGCACGATAAAAAAAACCACAAAGACGGCAGTACAGCTAGCCACGGACCCAGTGTACAGCATGCATCAATCAATTAATTATAAAACCAACTCGTTCCATTCATGGCGTATACAAGCAGTAAACAAGCATGATACGCGTATTTGTCATCATCAGCGTGTATTTTGTAGATATACGCGCGCGTCCCCAGTGTGTTCGAACTCATAACAAGGTTCGGCCAACGACCTTTTGGCAGCGTGGTCACCTTGAAGTTCGCCGACTAGGCACCGATCAGGCGACGCATGGGGCACTGGCTACGGAAGTCACTTTGATGTGACTACAAGATGTGGACCACTGTCGGAATCTAGTCAGTGGTGTACATCATGAGTCGCCGATGCGATATCGAGCAGTTAACACATCGGAGGATAGCAGTTAAGCCTCCAGCATACTTTCCTGCCGCTTGCCGCTGCGGCAAGCGGCAGGGCGTTTCAACCAATGACAGACATGCCAACTTTGAAATCCAGATTTCCGTACTCAGAAGAACAAAAATCCGTATTTTGCACCCTAAAACCGTATTTTTTAAATATGTACCTTTTGCATACCTGCCAACCCCAGAAACCCCGAAAGTAGAACACATAATTGCGAGGGAGCACTTGTGTGACCAAGCACGTAACGGACGGGGTCCAGGGGCCCACCTTACGAATTTGCAATCACATTAAGCGATACAAAAGAACCATTCCATCAAAGTAAAAAATCAATACAGAAAGATGCTTCCTTTACGAGTTATCACTCATTGAAAGTGCTACTTTGCTATACTTTACATGGAAAGGGCCATCTTAAAGTCGTCATATTTCCTTAATTACATGATTGATCAAGCTGATTTTCGAATATGTGATGCACAGTTGAAAATTAATTATTAAAAGATTTGGTGACCTCGGTCAACCTTTGACCTTGTATGTGACCTTTGACCTCACGAAATTAGATAAAGTATGTAGACCAAACAAATTGATATATTTTTGGAAACATTGGGTTTTGTTACTTCTAATGTTGTTAGAAGCATGCTTTGTTAAAACTTTCAAGTTCAGAAAATCATTGATCATCATCATCATCATCTGAATCATCATCCGAATCATCATCATTGTAGTATCAGTCAGTAGGCCTAACATCAACATCGGGGTTTGTTCATGTTTTCAACAACAAAAAATTAAACAGTTTAATGCCAACGTCAATTAGAAGACTGTACTGGGTATAGCAGTTGTCTATGCATGGTTTAAAAAAAATATTAAAAATATTAATGTGCCACTACGTGCACCATGGAGAAAACAAAGTCGGAAAGCATCTTGCAGGCTTATTCTTTTGCAGACCTAAATAGTTAACTAAATAGGCCTACCTCCAGAAGACATAGCATGTGTAGCAGTTAGATGAAGATGCTTAATAAAAAATATCATGAAAAATGATGTGCATGAAAAATCCGCAAGTCAGGAGAAAATATTTCTTTAATGTGCATGCATCGTGCGAAAGTCGGAAGTAAAAGGAGGTCGGAAACCTTCTTGTAGGCTTATTCTTTTGCACCAATAGAGCTAAATAGTTTACTAAATACCTTCAGAAGACATAGCATTAGGTGGATAATAAAAAATATGGATATGCATGAAAAATCCGCAAGTCAGGAGAAAATTATTTCAGAAACCATCTTGTAGGCTTATAAATATTACTTTAATGTGCATGCATCGTGCGAAAGTTGGAAAAGGAGGTCGGAAACCTTCTTGTAGGCTTATTCTTTTGCACCAATAGAGCTAAATAGTTTACTAAATACCTTCAGAAGACATAGCATTAGGTGGTTAATAAAAAATATTAATGTGCATGAAAAATCTGCAAGTCGGAAGAAAATTATTTCGGAAACCATCTTGTACGCCTATATTAAATATTTCTTTAATGTGCATGCATGGTGCGAAAGTCGGAAGTAAAAGGAGGTCAGAAACCTTTTTGTATGCTTATTCTTTTGCACCAAAAGAGCTAAATAGTTAACTAAATACCTTCAGAAGACATAGCATTAGGTGGTTAATAAAAAATATTAATGTGCATGAAAAATCTGCAAGTCGGAAGAAAATTATTTCGGAAACCATCTTGTAGGCCTATTAAATATTTCTTTAATGTGCATGCATGGTGCGAAAGTCGGAAGTAAAAGGAGGTCGGAAACCTTTTTGTATGCTTATTCTTTTGCACCAAAAGAGCTAAATAGTTAACTAAATACCTTCAGAAGACATAGCATTAGGTGGTTAATAAAAAATATTAATGTGCATGAAAAATCTGCAAGTCAGAAGAAAATTATTTCGGAAAGCATCTTGTAGGCCTATTAAATAATAATTTTTAATGTGCATGCATCATCGAAAGTCGAGAGAAAAATGATGTTGGCAACCACTTTAACAGACCAAGAAAGTGGTCAAATGATGCCAGTAATTCAGTTGGTAGTCTAATCTTGCAGCTGTTTATCTTTTTAAGACACAACATTTTATTATTTTGGTCAAAATTCTGGAATACCGTATTTTTTGGGAGGTGACCGTACTACCGTATTTTTCACGTTTTACCGTACAAAATACGGTGAAACCGTACTAGTTGGCATGTCTGCAATGACAAGCCTTTATTGTGTCAGTTTGTCTGCAATGCGCGTGCGCCACGCCGCTCAGCGGCAAGCGGCAGGGTAGTATGAAACCAGCATCATAGTCACTGCCTGATGACACTGCTGCATAGTACCCCACTGCCTTGTTTCCGATGTAGTCACTCTCCTGTAGTGACTCCGTCGGCCACCATAGGGTAAGTTATTATGGCGTGACGGCGGTGGTGACTGCAGAGATCCAGTGCGATGTAGTCACTCTGCCGCCAGGAATTTTGCAGTGTATGAGACCAGGTATACCGGAGTAGTAGAACCTTCGACTAGTTTTAAATGCTTGACCACCGTGGTGAATAAAAAGAACTACTTGGAAACAATTGTTAGTAATATAACATGAAGTCTAAAGAAATAGTTACACAATACAGACCTCCGATCAGGGGTAAAGATCTACAAAAATCGAGCAGTTTTCCGCATTGACGGTGTACCACTTCTTACCAAAACAACACAGGATACGTGGATTCAGCCTTAAACAAGAAAACTGCGAAAAATGACAATTTTTAAATAACTTGCTGCCTAGTTTTGGTCTTAAAATCAATATTTTAAACAAAATTAAATACAATTATCTAAATATTTGTTTTATTAAGGCAATAATACTTTATTTTATCCAAAATATAAATATTGTAGAACAATTTGAATGAACGAGACCTACTTGGACTTTGAACTTTGATCTTTTCATGACCTTTGAACCAACTTGGAGGTCAAACACATGTGAATGTAAACAAACCGTGAGAAGTTTTAGTCACTGAAATTCGAGCTGTTTTCTCTTGATGTAGTCATTGCCACCACACGAAAACAATGAAAGTCGTAGCTCTGATAAGGTATCTATAATTTTTTTTACTTATCTTACCATATCTACGATATTTAAGGCGTCAAAATTGACCAGGACCCAACCCATAATTGTCATCATCTGCATCATGCAAGTGCATGCAACTTACATGTAGGTAACCCAGGCAAACCTTAGTTAACACATTTGCTGGTCAGCCAAATTCGCCGACAATGTCAATGCATTTTTACATAGAAATTTAAAACTTGTGCCCGAAGAAAGAAACCTACATAAATATATTTTCTATACTTCACTTGACCCAAATATATAATTTTTTATGGTGATATGTCACCCGCACATGGAATTTCAGAGGGATTTTGATAGCAGTTCCATTAAAAAAAGCTGCTATCGCCATGAGACTAAGATCTAGAAACACCCCCGAAATGCCGTTTTGGGGAATTTTGCTAGATGAATCTTTTTGATGAAAGTCAGGCTTTGACAAGATGTAACTTTGCTACGGAAAGTGCTATGAAAAAAAGGTTTTCAGTTTTGGCTTTGTTTACTCAAGGGCTTTAATTTGATATATAAAAGAATGCAGTTTGATGGCAAATTTGAATTCACCTAGGATACCTATTACATGAACATGTAGCCTTTGTATGAAACTAAAGGTGAATTCAAATTTGCCATCAAACCACATCATTTTATATATCAAATTAAAGTCCTTGAGTATAATAAAAGAAAACACTTTGAAGACAAGGTTTAATGTTAAGGAGGGCAGCGCTTCGATAAATGAGGGAAAGTATGGGGTAAAAAACAAGGTCAAAACAACTTTTTGAAAACAAGTGGAAACTGCTATTCTGCTAGGAAGTTTTTGTCTCAAAAAACAATTAAAAAAATGATCTGAGAAACAAGAATCATACCTTCATAAAAAGCAGCATCACTTCCGTCACATAAAAAGATGATCAGACGAGTGGAAAGTGGCAAAGAAGTTGTGAAATGAGGGATTGTTTCAAAGAAAAATACATTGCATTTTTCGTGAAATTTCGCCATCTTGAATAAATGCAGAATTGCATCAAGCAGTAAAAACTGTGAAACATGCTTGAAAATACTTGATACGTGAGTGTAAATCACCATCAAATCAAATGTACAGTTTGCATCACCGGTTTTGCATTCAGCTCTTTTAAAGTCATAATGTACGATCTTATAATATGAATTTGGTTAATTTTTTTTTTATTTGTTTTTTTGGCATATTTGTAATGTTTACACATGTCACAACTTGCACCTAAATGGAATCAGCCAAATTTGTTGTGTTTGTAGGTAAACAGAGCAAAGTTAGACATAAAGTCATAATTCAAAGAATTATGACTTTATGTCCTCCCATAGAACTGCATGTTAAACGGTCAAAATAACAAGCAGTGTTTCTTTCACTTTACCTCGTTATTTCAGCTCAAAATGGACAGAAACCATTCCCGATAATTATTACTAGTATTATTTCAGCATTTTGAGTATATAATGACAAATTTAAAATTTGAAGGAAATCGTACATTAACTTAGCCTTTAAGGGGTACTACACCCCTCGATAAATTTGTGTCTATTTTGCATTTTTCTCAAAAACTAATAACACAGTGGTAACAAAAGTTATGTATATTATAGGGGCAAGGAATCCAATTACTACACTGGAATTTCAGTGACCCAAGACAAGTGGTTTGTTATTTATGACCAGAAATGAGGTACCACTAAGATGTACCTCGTTTCCTATCATATATACTGAACCGCTTGTCTTGAGTCACTGAAATTTCAGAGTAGTAATTGGATTCCTTGCCCCAATAATATACACAACTTTTGTTACCAGTGTGTAATTATTTTTTGAAAAAAATGCAAAAATAGTCACAAATTTACCACATGGGTGTAGTACCCCCTTAAGTCAAAAATCGCAATAAAAATGTGGATTTTGGAACAAAATAAAGCTTGTTTGACAAAATAAAAGGTATGTTTGTACAGCTTAAGGGGGTAGCCTACTACACCCCTGACGAATTTTGTGCCTATTTTTGCATTTTTCTCAAAAATTATAGCGCATTGGTGACAATTAAGATGTATATATATTATAGGGCAAGGACTACAACTACTGCACTGAAAATTCAGCAACTCAAGGCAAGTAGTTATTGATTTATTGATCAAATATTGGTTTTCCCTCATTTTGACTGTAACTCCACAACTGTTGTCTGTGCTGAATTAAAATTTCCAGTGCAGTAGTTGTAGTCCTTGCCCCTATAATATGCCCCTTTTTCTGTATATGTATTATGTACCATATATTATAGGGGCAAGGACTACAACTACTGCACTGGAAATTTTATTTCAGCACAAACAACAGTTGTGGAGTTACAGTCAAAAATGAGGGAAAACCAATATTTAATCAATAAATCAATAACTACTAAAGTGGGGTGACTACAGTGGGGTGACTTTGGACACACATATTGGACAGGGTTGCTCAATTTAAATCAATAATTTTTTCTAAATAATCATTGATTTAAGATGGGGTATGAACGTTTGGACAGTATTTATTGTGGGACATTAGAGCACATCAGACATATCGAATTGCATTCTATATACGAAGAATGTCCTTCTGATATCAAATAATTTTGATTTTTTGAAATTTGCAATGTAATACACATTTTATGCAAATGATTAAAAATTGATATTTTGATATTTAACAGTAAGGCCTACTGAAGTAAACTTTATAAATCTGATGATTTATACTAAAAAAGTGTATGTGGGTAGGATGAAAAGCCGATGATCAATTCAAAATTTTCACCTTTCGTATTGAAGATATTGATTTTTGTTTCCCAAAACACAAAAAAAAATTAGGTCTTTTTGGGAAAAAAATCCATATCTTCAATATTGAGGTCAAAATTTTCAATTGACCGTCGGCTTTTCCTCCCAGCTACATACATTTTAAGAATATATCATTAGATTTATAAAGTTTACTTCGAGGACTGTTATATATCAAAAATGTGAAAATATCAAATTTTAATAATTTGTCATAAAATTTGTATTATATCGTGAATTTCAAAAATGAAAATTATTTGATATCAGAAAGACATTCTTCGTATTCAGAATGCAATTCGATATGTCAGATGTGCTCTCATGTCCAACAAAAAATACTGTCGAAATGCTCTAAACACTCATTCCAGATCCCTTAAATTTAAATAAATGATTTTTTGGAAAAAAATGTGATTTATATCAAGCAACCCTGTCCTATATGGGTCACTCCATATGAAATCAAGGAGGCACCCCACCTGACCCCCTCAGATTTGCTTTATATTTTAGTCATATGTTGTACCTGTAAAAATATTAAAAACCTGCAAATTTGCAGGCACAGACTCCCAAAGATGAAATTTATTTAAAGGGCAACTTTTGGGTCCAAATTTAGACCCCCCTACTCCAACTTTAAATGGCTGCCACAGAAAATCCGTAAGAGCTACAGACCTCATGTGTAAAGGAGTGGCAAAGATTTTTGGTGTCCCAAGAGGGGGGGCAAGCGATTTTTGGCAGGCCGAGAGGGGGGGGGGGGAAGCAATTTTTGGCAGGCCGTTCGAAAATTTTACCCGGGGGTGGGTCATAATTATTGCACAGCCCCTTAAAGAACAATGTTGTGACTCAAATATTTTTAAGGGGGTACTATAATAACTCCCATTGCATTTGTTTGCGTTCTTTTTTGCATTATGTGAAGAAATGGAGAAAGTGGTATGCAAAGTGAAGGGGCAAATCTTCTTGTTCTATTGGTGGCATCGGTATCAATGTACATGTACCTTACATGCTTTTAAAGGTAGAAGCCAATAAGTTGTACATCAGTAATGTACCACTTTTTGGCTTCTACATGTACCTTTAAAAGCATGAAAGCTATATTGATACCGGTGCCACCAACAGAACGAGAGGATTTGCCCCTTCATTTTGCATACCACTTCTTTCTCATTTCTTCACAAAATGCAAAAAAAAATGCAATGGGTGTAAATACCCCTTAACAGGCTTACATTTATATTTACATGAATTTGAATTGCCATTTCGTAACTTTCTTGGTGTGATTACCTGTTATGATGTCTGTGATCAGTTGTATTTACTTCTTAACTTTCATTTTAGACGCTTTGTGCGATCCAATCATATTTTATAATTTTTCAATTGACCAATGGTCATTGACCACACTGACATAGTACATACACTTTATAATTATGCCACCGCATTGGATATGAATGATGTCAATGACCTTCCATCAGTCATTTTTTGAGTATTGTGAAACATTTAAACAGTATGCTCAGAATATCCTTCGAGAAGTCCCAAGGAATATTCCTTGTTTCCCAAATAAAGTGTTTAGATGTTTCCTTATACTGGACCCTCAAAGCAACTGATATGCAGTCATTAACCCTAACACTACATGTGGTGTTTTGGCTATCGGAAGGGAAAGAAGGAACGAAAAAAGGAGAGAAGATGAAGAAGAAAGTCACTTGGCACCCCCAGGATTCGAACCTCGGACCCCTCGCATGCCACGCAGAAGATCCCCAGCATGTAGCTACACAGGTGTCGTTGGCCCAGCCAACGATGCCCTGGGTATATATGACTTGGTCTGATTGCGTCATCAAGTCCCGTGGAATGCATGCACGCAGAGTGGTTTTAATAATGAGCTTTAGTGAGTCCTAGTTGGGTTAGGGTTAACCTCTAAGGTTAGTCCTCAAATCCATTGTCAGTTATCACAGGATGATTTCTTGATTAAGTACCAACCTGACCTGGGCTGCTTTTATTGTACTACAGCCTTTAATTTATCACCAATTTTGTATTCCTTTTCATCATGTAGTGGTGGCAAGGATAGCTGCTACAATATGATCCAGTGTGTTGCTGAGGGACATGAGCTGGTTGCCTTAGCCAATTTGTATCCAAAACAAACAGGTAAGATATGAGGGGTGATGAAGGTACAATATGATCCAGTGTGTTGCTGAGGGACATGAGCTGGTTGCCTTAGCCAATTTGTATCCAAAACAAACAGGTAAGATATGAGGGGTGATGAAGGTACAATATGATCCAGTGTGTTGCTGAGGGACATGAGCTGGTTGCCTTAGCCAATTTGTATCCAAAACAAACAGGTAAGATATGAGGGGTGATGAAGGTACAATATGATCCAGTGTGTAGCTGAGGGACATGAGCTGGTTGCCTTAGCCAATTTGTATCCAAAACAAACAGGTAAGATTATATGAGGGGTGATGAAGGTAGAAGGAGATGAGCTATGTATGTACAGTAATTACAGTTTGACTGATATTCTGTGCAGTTCAACTTGTTGTTGACTACACTGAAAGGTTGAAGTGATCTTTTCTTGTTTTGTTTTTGTTTGAGATGTTTCTGAAAATTAAACATAAAAAACCCTTGAAACTTGAAGGGAAAAAAGGCCATTATACAGTGTCATCTGCTATCAATCTCAAGGGCTTAACATTCAATGAGATCCACCAAGGCATGGTGACCATATGCCCCTTTGTACAGCATGGTAAAGAAGTGAGTTGCTGAATTCAAACATGGCAAGGAGAGCCATATATGGAAGCAGGCCTGGAATACGATCCTTGTCCTGGAAGACCAATCACCATCACCACACATCGGGAACCGCTGACTGTCAAGGTATAATTATCTCAACAAAAAACAAGAAACTATAACAATTTAAATTTTCTTGATATTCATTCAATAAGTTGAACTTAACAGAATATCTGTCAAAACTGTATAGCTCATCTCCTTCTGCATTGTATACATGGACAAACTAAATTTTGTCACCTTCAAAATTTATTCCTTGCACTTAATTGAAAACTGAACATCTAGCCTTAATTGTTTATGGTTTCTGCTTATTTCTATCACCTCTTTTATAATTTTCAATGTCCTTGGATAAGATGTATTTCATGTATTCCCAATTTTGTTTTCAGATGAGTTAGATAGTTACATGTACCAGACTGTAGGTCATCATGTGATTGAACTGTATGCAGAGGCCATTGGTTTACCACTGTACAGACAAGCTATAGAAGGTGGTTCCTTGCAACAGGGCAAGGATTACAGGCCTACTGAAGGGGATGAGGTGGAAGACCTCTATCAGCTTCTACTCACTGTGAAGGCAAGTCATTCAAAGTTTGAATTTTATATGTTAATTTTGATGTAACGGATTAATTCAACCTGTTTCTTATTAGTAAATATTCATATAAATTATCCAATATCTTTAAAAAATAAGGTTTCATTTGCTTTGGTAGAAATTTTCATATCTCTATCTATTTATCCTTAAACTATGTAAAATTGTCAAGAGTTTCCTTTTTTATATAGATGTGTTATCGTTAACCTAAACAATAACTTGATCATTTTCTACCCAGGGCATGCAGCATCCCTTTCAGTTGCACACAAGCTTGGTCAAGAAATAATCGAGTGGACATCCATAAAAGGGACAGGCTCCTAGCCAGGATATTTTTCATGGGGGTGCAGATTGTCCAATGTCTCAAGAGAAATCTTCACTACGACCAAAAGCAGACCTTTGCCCCTTCTACAGCATTCCTTTTTGGGGCCTATATTTTAGGCAAATTTCACAGAAAGTTCATGATTTGGGGTGTATTTATTTTAAAATTTGACATTTTTGGCCCAATTTTGCTATTTTCTATTGGCTATGGGCCTGCTTAGGGAAGCTTCAAAAAAAGTTGCAAACCCTAAGGTTTTAAAAAGGGTGCTGACCCCTGATTTAGAATATATATACAAAAGAACCATATGAGTATAGGGAAGAGGCAAACTATTTTCTTAAGTGAGAGGAATTGTTTCTGTTTGAAGATATCAATCTAGAGGCATTTTATGTTGTACACATAGTCATAATGATTATAATGTCTGTAATAATCACATCTTTACATAATGCTATTTTTTCTGTTACAGAGAGAAATGGGAATAGAAGCAGTGTCTGTTGGGGCTATTCTATCAAATTATCAGAGAGTCAGAGTAGAAAATGTGTAAGTACTATGTGTATCTCATTTGGCCTTTAATTCTAAAGCTTTAATGCAATTGTTTTACATATCTTCCATTTAGGACTCTTACCCGTCAAGCTATTCCAGTTGAAATCCATACACTACCTATGAAGACATGACCTTAATCTCCCACACGGGGTGTAGATTTCCCAAATGGAGTCACCCATTTGGGTAACCTCATTTTAAATTCTCATCCCTTGCGTGGGATATTACGGTCATGTCTTCCATAAGGGTTGTTTGGATTTCAACTGGAATAGCCCATTGGCAACTGAGTAAGCATGTCAGTTAAGTTGCAACAGGGCAATTTCAGTGTTATGGATGTTACAGCTGGAGGTATGTTACAAAACTTGCAACTTTTAAAAGAAACATAGCATACCCACTAGTCTAATTGGGGTTTACTTGTTATGCTATTGGCATAGCTATACACCCAGGATATACAGACCTAAAGGATAGGGGATTCTTACATATGTTTTCATCATTTCTTAATAAGTTGTAAGCGTACAATGTAAATAACAAGCATTACAAACATTACACATTTTGGCACAGGTATTTCACACATTTATTTCAGGTACAACTGTCAGTTTCAAAAACACCTGTACAAGAAATCAAAACTATACACAAAGTTCCAGGAAAACAATGAAATTGGATCTATTTGAATCATAACTAGTATTTTTTTATGTAGCTGTTCCAGATTAGGATTGACATCCTTGGCATTCCTATGGAGGCGTAACCAAGAGGAGTTATTACAAGAGATGATTGATGCTCAGGTTGATGCTATCATTATTAAAGTAGCAGCTTTAGGTGAGTGGTAAACACTCCCTACCAATGAGTATCTGCTGAAAACATACCAACAATAAAGCATGAAACTATATCTGAATTTTGCAACCCATCACCTCATGGCAATCATGCCCATATAACTCATTGTCCACTCTCATCAGAGCTGCTGTGTAGAGATCATGCAATGGGCCATACTTCTAATACCATATGAAGAGCTTAGATGCAAAATATGATATAAGCCATTTTCAAACTTTTGGCATTAAGGCCAAAGACATCTGCCATATAATGCTAAATTTAAATTGATACCTTACTTAAAATTCAGTGTATATTTTTGAAACTATGATCAAGGGCAGCACATATTTTCTTTGTAATTTTTTTATATTTGACAAGTTTTACTTACCTGTATCTCAAATCGAGAACAATTAATATATCGCTTTTTGCATCTGAACTCTCCATATAGATCCATTATATTGTAAAGTAAGACTGAAGATGGTACAGAATCCATGTCAAGTACAAAATACAATGGTTATATGACATTTCTTCAAGTTGTGGGATGGAAAGGTTGGTAGTTTCATCTACCAAGGTGCAGTATGATTCAGTCATGAATTGACCTTTAGAATTGTGAGAGTGTGCGATTATTAAAACAAAGCCTCCTTTCCTTTCATATCCATATAATGATCTGTACTGATATGTATGATATATGCGTTTATTATGTACAGGTCTTACATCTAAGCATCTTGGGATGACACTTGCAGAAATTCAGCCTCACATGTTGATAATGGTATGTTGGTTGCTGCTTGACATATTTCCTATTTGATAGTGCTTACCTCTTTTCCTGTTCCCTTTTTCATAAGTACTTGATGTGACTTCAGTGCAGTTGCATTCTGAATTCTAACATAGAAAGTATGTAGCTGTACATGTCGTAAGTTTAAATAGGTTTGTACCTTTTTTACAAATAAACAAAATTCAATCAACTACTATTTCGTACACATATATAACTTGCTATTTCTACACATAACTTGCTGTTGTATTTCTTTTGTGTGTTTCTGTAAATATATATTTTTAGAAAGACAAATACCAACTGAATGTTTGTGGAGAAGGTGGCGAGTTTGAGACGGTGACATTAGATTGTCCTCTCTTCAATAAAAAGATTGTCATGTAAGTGTTATTGAACAACACCTGATCAGATATTTGGTTCACAGTTGTACTATTTATACTGTTAGTATGAATATTCCATAGTTTCTTGGCATATTCCTATTATATTTGATGATTTGCTTCCCTGTAAAACACCAATGCACTAAAATATTTAGGTAAATAAAGCTGACATACAAGAGGAATGGTAGGTGTTCAGTACAGGAGATCACATGGCTTGATATAAGGGTTGTCATTGCCATCTCATGTCCATGATTTTTCTTTTTTGGTATATTATTAGCCTTAATTCAAAAACTGCAATACCTGTGGAAATATTGGCTTTAATATTAAAAAGCACACTACAGCTTTGTAGTCAAATGGCTGTAACTGGAAAAGTATGGCTCCTCCCTTAAGCAGACAGTTCTCAAAACCTACTTGCCAGGCATACATTTTACTGGCTGGAGATCAGAATGGTTATTAAACTGACCACTTGAGAAAACAGAAAACTGTGTTTATCTTACTTTATGTTGTTGCATGTTTGCTGCTTTATTTCAAATAATACCTCTGGGAGCAAACAAATAATAGTCATGGGAGCAAAATTGATGGTGTCCACTATTCATGAGACAGTCACTTACTTCCCTCTAGATGTAGTGCATACATTTTGACAGATAAAATTATAGACCATTCCTGAAATTGGCACATTCCTGCCATTGATGGGGTGAACATTGATATCGATAGGGTAACGAAAGTAAGGTCAAGAAATATCACATGATAATCATGACCCTTCATGACCTCATTTTTGTTGTTTTATAGTATGTGATATCGATGTTGAACCCATCAATGACATGAAGATGTCAATTATATAGGTTTAAAAATTTGACCAAAATAACTTATGATGAAATATGATGTTGTCAAGTTGCAAACCAATGAGTACAATTAGTCTCCTTGAGACCTATTAGTTTGTTTTAATATTGTTCCATTTTTATTTACCTGCAGTGATTCAAAAGAATCAGTGACACATTCCGATGATGCCTTTGCACCTGTTCACTATTTGCACTTCAAGAGCATGCACCTGGAGGACAAGGTGATGGTACGTTGATGTGATTATTTAAGTTAATTCCAATCTAGATTAGATTAGATGACATTAGATTAAGGTTGACAACTGTTTTACTACTTCATTGTCAGATTGATTTTTATAACATTGATTGCAATCAGGAACATAGGATGTATTTTTAGGATTGTTTCATTGAGGCCACATAAATTTAGCATGGCCGAGAAGCTTATTATTGAAAATGTTAGCAAACTGACAGGAAATATCACTTGTTATCGCCAACTTTTCACTCAAGGACCCCAAATAAGTAACATATCATAACAACAAGTATTTATATGCACCCTTGCCCAGGGATTCAAGGTGCAAGAGAAAAGATAGCCAAATAATTCAAAAATACAGAAAGCAATGGCAGCAAAAATTAAGTTGGTTTTGATCAATGACTTATATGAGCTCAGGCTGATGGCATTCTTGATTGTAGATGGTAAGGCATTCCAGAACTTTGGAGCAGTCACTGAAAAGGCTCTATCCCCAGTACATTGTGAGGAATGGTGAAATTAACATTCTAACTAGACCTAGTACTCATAGCATGTATTGAGCTCTTGACCGTGATACAAACATTTCCAGTCAAAAATCTCTAATTCGACCATATAAAACAATATTTAATGTGTATGTTGTGGGGGTAGTTTTAGTTTTGACCACTCACAACATGGTTTGAACATATTATTGTACTTGTTGCAGGACACATCACTACCTTTCTCAGATAGAATATCCAAGTTACCAATAAAAAGAGGAAGTTGCTTACTACAAGAGCTTGGATGTGATAACACTACTCAGGTAGATGATGAAGATGCAGCCATTACAGTTGAATCAACACACACAGTATTAACTGACTCATCAGGTGAGGAGACTCAACAAACAAACTTGAGGCTAATATGCAGTTCAGCTTTTTCATGACATTTTCCACCAGTGCATGGAAAATACATCCTACATTCCATCAGAATGTTAGAACTCATGGATTATTATACATGTCCTGGCAGAGAACCACAAAACATTGGACTGGTTGATACACTTAACGAGGCAGCATGCAAATCTCATCAATCTTTTGTTTATTCAAAAGTCACAAAACAGAATCATACAACTTAACTTTGGTAAAAGAAGCCCAGCAGCAGCAACAATATTCCAGTCAGACTTGTTGCTTATTGCAGATTTTTATATCAGTTTGTTGAATATCCTTATTTTTAGTCATCAACAAATTCAGTCAGCACAAAATGTTTTTTCGTATTTATTTTGTTGTTGTTTGCAGTCATGTATATCATATCAGCTGACATATTTCATGTAAGGCCTACGGTCCAACACTACATCACTACTACACTGTTGCATGTAGAAGGACATAACTGTGTGGCATGCATCACAAATACCAGCTTACATTGTTATTACCACTTTTTGACTAATTATTTTGCTGTCTCAATCCTAACACTTAAGACATTCAAAGCAAAATTTCATATGATTAACTTATCCAGATTTTTCACTTATCCATCCAATGCTTGGTCCCAACATGGCAGGATAAAAGAGGTTGGATTGTATACTCTTTATTTATTGTGCAAGGTAGGATAACCATAAGGTATAAACACAATCTGTCATATCAGTATCTGTTGTGTCTTTCAGAATCTTCCATGACCAAACCAATAAGCAAACACAACTCTAGTGGTTTACTCTGTATCTCAGGGATTGTGGCTGTGATAGATGACTCCAACTCATCGGGTATTAGATGCTACTAAAGTTGCCATGGAAACACTTACAAGTATGCCTATATGATGATATCAATCAAGTAAACCTGACAGATGGAATACTTCAATACTGTATATTTTAGTGGTATTAATTTGTCACAACTTTCACTGTTGTGAACAAGTATCAGTTTCATTGGTTTATGATTTCAAACAGCAGCATGACAAAGCCAATGGGGCACAAATATTTTCACAGCCTTTTAATGAACAACAAAAAGTGGGAAAATAAACACCTCTTGAAAATTTCCCGGTATACAGTAATTAGATGGAAACTGCTTTTATTTAAAGTGAAAAGGGCTTTTTCATGTGGGAAAAAAAGTTAGTGAAAAAGCAAGTTCCTAAATTGAATGGTTTGACCCTTTTGTAAGAGGTGAAGCTAATTTAAAAGCTGTGACATTGAAAAATGTTTTTTGTTTTACAAATTTTCTTATACATGTCATGGGTAACTTAACCTAATTGATGATGGCTCTTGCTGAAACTTTTCGGTTGTACCCAAAACTTGTTTCAACTTCATCCAGAACCTGGTTATTAGGGTTGTCTGTAATACTTTATGATGGTAAGGGTTTGAATTATGGTTAGTGATGGCGCTTAGTGTTTAGGGCTAGGATTAGGGTTAGCATTAGTGAAAGGGTTATAATTAAGGCTGGGGCAACATTAAATACAATCGCAAAACTAAGCTATAAATATAGTAAGATTTGAGCACTTGTGTTTTACCAGGATTTATTTGGTCTTGTCTTTTCTTCCATTTGCAGAAGAATTACAGCAACATGATCATACATTAAGTGATGTCGCAATGGTGCATTTGTACGTAGGTGATATGTGTAACTTTGCAAGTATAAACTCAGTTTATTGCCAGTACTTCACACTCAACCCACCTGCAAGGTAAGGAATTGAGGATGTATATGCCTGGCCCAGTGAAATGTCTAATTTTCACACTGATAATACAAACTATAATGAAAGACAGAGATAACAAAGACTAAATCGCATCTGACGTCACTGTCATTCAAATTCCCTACGATCCTTGATTGGTTAATAGCGCGTAAAGGGAGGCCGATTTATCTGGTGCCGATTGGAGAAAAGGAATAGCAGAAAATGGGGAAAATTACTTACTTTTACAAGGCAGAAACCAACTTTTTTAGGCTATAAGCATTGTTGACATGGTGCCTTTGGGAAATAAAGTTTCCTACTATAAAGACCCAACTTTTGAGATGGTTTTCATGTTTGAAGGTGCAAAATTAACAACAAGGCGCTGCCCGGTTATACCGCCACGTTCAGCAAGGCATCATCACGACACTTGTAAACAAACCGTGCTCGAGTTTGATTGACAGATGACGTCATCAGACACAATTTAGTCTTTTTATCTCTGTCTTCAATAATATGTAATGGCATTTTATGTAAAAGTTTCAATGATGCTCTAACTTTAAGGAAGAGCCTGTCTTGCTCTCTAGTTTGGTTTTGCTAAATTTCCTACACTGTTATAAATCATTAGTTTATATGTTTTCACAATGGTTTGCTTGTTTGTCCATATAAGGACATGCCCAAGTCCCTGGTCTAGAAAATTCCCAGACCAGACATATGCAAGATGCATTTTGAAATATATCTGCCATACTAAATGCCATGGCTATTCTATTGCCCCACCACGACAAAAGGAAGTATGAGACAATTGTTTCAATATACTTTTGGGGCTTAAATTAAATGTTTATACACCTTCTTCTGGGTTAATAAAAGTTTGGCTTAGTTATGTCTTCAAAAAGTAAGTAAATTGCATGAAGAGTACTTGCTTCCACAGATTTTGTTCACACAAAATTGGGGCATGTGAGGGAAAAACCATCACAAAAGGAAGTATGTGGGATACAATTTGGCAAATTGTGATGATTTTATGCAAATAATTAATCATTGTTTTAAGTCAATTGATAATATCTGATAAGGTACAATGATTTTACATACCAGAACACCAAAGAGTATGGCTATTATGTAAAACCTTACAGAGGAAGAATGGTTGACCAGGCCAACTCTGGCCAGGGAGGTAGCCAGCATCTGTTTTAAGTGCAGTAACTATTACCAGCAATTAATACTAAATGTTTATACTAGGATTTGGGAAAGTGACCTTGTCTTCAATACAATGTTCTTTTACACTGGTCTGGGCTTTGGCAAGTTGAACACTTCAGTTGTCATGGATTATATTTTGCCATGGATTATATTTTGCCATAAAATGTTGAGCTTGTTTTATACTTCCAGATGTGTTGTTACCTCTTTAGATAAATTAAACAAAATCATATTTTTGCACCATATCTCAATGACAGCAATTTGTCCCATACTTCCTTTTGTTGTGATGGGGTAGAAATGTTAAAACAAGAAAAAGGATAGTTTTCCGCAGCGACTTTCTGATCTCAGTCTAAAAGTGGTCAGCTTTGTTCAGGGCTTTGTTCTCATTCTTGGTGTTTTCTGCAGCAGATGACGCCACAGAAAATATTAGCTGCTGTAGAAAGACGCTGATGGAAAATTAGCTGCTGTCTCGGTCACAACAGAAAACACCCGCAAAATGTTGGCCTATTGGCCTTAATAAAGCTTGCTTTATTGCTCATATTTTGTTGATTTTTGTATGCAAATTTTGGATAATTTGCTGTTATCAGGGTATGTGTTCAAGTGAATCTACCCAAGAATGTTGCTGTGCAGATAGATTGTTTATCGCATCACCAAGACCAAAGTAGCCAAGATGTAGTACCTCGTCATACCATGCATGTACAGGGTATATCACACTGGGCACCAGCTAACATTGGACCATACAGTCAGGCAGTACAGGTAAGATGTAGTACCTTGTCATACCATGCATGTACAGGGTATATCACACTGGGCACCAGCTAACATTGGACCATACAGTCAGGCCGTACAGGTAAGAGTATAATACATCGGTTACCTGAAGGCATGTATGTACATCTCCAACTGTGGGTTAACTGATCCATGACTGAATTCTGAATTGCATTCACAAATTATACATGGTCATGACTGGTTGTTCCTCAGTGGGTTACTAGAATTTGGCTTCACAAGAAACTGGATATTATAATGCTGGGCCATTTCAAAGACTTAATTTCAATTGTACATTTGGTTTTTATGTCTGATTAGTCAAACTTACAAATGTTATTCGTATTAGTGAGATGGGCCCCTTTATTAATTACATGCTGCAAATGATTGCTCTTATGTTATGTTTAATCTGAGTTAGTCTAGTTCATCTACATGTATGTGTTGCGAACTGCAATTCTTGTCAATCAATCTTACACTTGGTTTCATACATTTGAATATATACCACAGGAAATCGTACACTAGCCTGTAAATCGATTTAGAAAATTATAAATTATGTTAAATTGATTCTTGTCATCATAAAAGTAAGGCCCCAAAAATATTGTTTTGTTATACTCTGCCAACAGACCCTAAGTTCTCCAGCCGACCAGAAACATTGCAAGTTAATTTTTTTTTCTAATACATCTACATTGCCACATTGTAAATTGAACGCAAGATTTTCAGGGCACATATCCATATTATATCAAAACAATTTTGTGACCAAAATTTGCATGGCTGAGTAACGAAGGTGCAAAATTCTACAAATTATTTTTCTGATTCGATTTCTGCTACTTGCAGTAAAATGTAGGCTAAATGATGTTACACATGATGGCATGCTATACAGTCAGACCTGTGGCTCTTTGAGCAATTCCAATTGAGTTACACCCCTGGTTTTTGAGAAGTAAAAAAAATAAAATCCGACCAACCGACCCTGTCTTCCACAGTTTGCTTTGGGTCTAATTGTAAGCAGATTAGACTCATCTTTAATCATAAGAAGTTTTACATGAATATCTTACTTTGGTTTTTGATTTTTTTAAATCCTTTTTCAGCTAGGTAACACCTTCTTCTGTGCTGGTATTATTGGATTGTGTCCAAGCTCAATGCAGATGATAGAGGGTGGTATAACAACTCAATGCAAGCTTTCTCTTCGTAGTGTGTCACGTGTGCTTGAAGCAATGCATAATGGTCTTTCCCTGAGCAGCATCATTATCAATGTATGTTATGTCTCGGATCCAAGATACATGTCTATCGCTAGGCATCATTGGGAAGCAGCTCTTAGTCAGTGCCTGGTTAGTATAAGTAGTATTTGATTTTGTTTTTGGTGACTTTTTGGCTGCAACTTATTCCACAATTTGGTATGATATGACACCATTATCATGAACAATCGACAAGTGATATTAAAGGTTTATAGTGCTAAATTATAAGAATCCATGTAATTAACAGTACAGCAATGCAGTTCAAAAATATTAGTAAACATGACAGAGAGGAGAGAGAGAAGAAAAGCAATGGAGGAAAAAGTGAAAATAAAGGTTGGAAGGAAAAGAGGAAGAAAGAGAATGAGATGTGAGGGTAACAGATAAAGAATGAGAAAGAGGGAGATGGAGGGAGGGGGGAACAAGTGACAAGAGAAATTAAGCAAGGGTTGTAAGTAAGAATCAAACATTAGTTATTCAATTTTACAATTGATCAAGCTACATGTATAAGATCTATAATAAAATTATATTACAAAATAAGAAATATCTTTTCAAATTATGCAGGGTCGCATAATTACAAGATAACCTATATTTGTACATAAAAAGAGGAGAATATTAAATGTTAACCTTGGTTTCTAGGCTAACTAATGTATAAAAAATACAAAAAACATATATGACAATAGGCATTGATGGATACCTACATGCTTTGCACTAAAGAAGGCAAGCTCTAAAAGCATTTTTCTATAGCGTATAACAATATATATAGCAGCTAATAGTGAAACCCAGAGTAAAACTGGTATTTAATTTCATAACAATCTGAATATCTGGACTTGATTTCACAATAATATATAGTCTAAATATATCTTCTTAATCATATATTGGTTGATTTCCCCCTAATAAAATCTTTTGACTTATCATGCTCCTTAGGTTGTAATAAAACAACTTGAAATCTTTGTGAGTTAGTCAAGAGAATTAACAACATTTCCTTTTAAAAAGTTTGAAAGTTGAAATTTTGTCTTTTCAGCAGTGAATCTTCAACAGGAGTGGGGGTAGTGATATTTCCTTTTGGATTCTCTGTTTTCCATTTGGATTCTCCATTCTGCAAACACCCCACACCACCCCACCATGTTTTCTCCCAGTCAAAACATAACAAATAATTGACATAAAGTTGAGCAAAAATTGTCAACAGTTCTGGATTTTTTAAGGAAAATTCACCACTCCAGCTACCTCAAAAAAATCTGGTGCCTCACTGCTTCTTAGAATTATGTGATGATTGTTTGTTATACTAAGTAGCTGCCTCTTTATTGTTTCAATGGCTGTCTAATTAATAAACCAACACAAATAATAGCTAAATACAAGCTAACAACACTTTTACACATAATCATAACTTGATGACTGTCATGTTTTTGACCGATTTATAAGTATATGTACATTTACGTTTGTTCCAAAATGTAATTTGTAAGGCCTAGGCCTAGAAAGAGAATGGGCAATTTTGACCCCCCCCCCCTTCTTTGCAAATTTTTTAAGACTGTGGAACTTAACCCATCCCCTTTAAATTTGGACTCCCCGAGAAACCAGAAAAGGCTGTTAATTGAAGCTGTGGATCCACATCTCTGGAAGGGCCCGGGCTACTTTGCTGACAGGGTCATTTACCAGAAGTCCCTGTGCTTTGTGTGCATTGATTCAGCGATAATCATGAGGGGTGATCATTCTGTGTGTCTTCAGCTATTTATAGACGGCATTATGTGCATTTGCGTTTATGACGTCAAGACTGTGCTTAAAAAACACTGTAATTGGTGTAGGGTGGGCATAAGATTTTCATTTTTTGCACTTCATGTAATAATGGGCCCTCATTAACAGATGATGCTGGACTTTGTCAATTGGTGCACCATCTGTTTATTATTAGTCTATTCATGGGTATTATTTCCAATTATAATCAGAGAAAAAATTAAAAAGTATGCGTCACCTGTCAATCAAACTCGGAAACAATTTGTCTAGTAGTTATGATTGAGTTTCTGAAAATAGTGTACCTTAGGGTTTATTTTGCATCTTCAAACATAAGTTAGGTCTCAGAAATAGGAAACATTGTTTACGATTCCTTTTCTCTGATGAACCTGTTTATGTGCTACTTAACAATCGGGTCATATGGAGTTTGCCTTTTTAATTCTGTCTCAGATTATATCAAATCTATATTTGTTCTCTTTTTTAAAACTGGTACAGGATGATGATCTATCTTCATATGGTGAGAGCCCCAAAGTACCATGTTTGTTATGTACAGTTGTTGTGCCAATGTTGCCCAAAGGGGCATTAGTGGAATGGCATGTAGTGGCCAACAAGGACAAACAACAATGGAAATGTAAGTTGCTGACCTAATCTAACCAGAGGGAGGCACTCAACTTAAATTTTGGTTGGGTCTGCATTGAGGAGCACCAAACTTTGGGAACTAATAACTGTTTTTGGGGGGTCTAGGAAACTAAAATTGGGCAAATTATAGGCTGTGGGGTTAAAAAATCCCAAATTGTTCCAAATTTGAGCAAGAGAGCTACAATTATCAGTTTGAGGCAAACCAACTGGAGTATAATCCAAATGCGGGCTGTAAGAAACTGGCGGAGAGCCTAAGAGGGACCAATGACTACTGCACATACCCGTAACACCTTTACATGTGAGTGCCCCTAACCTATATAGCTTCATCAAGGCAATGACATCTGTGCATGCTCCAGTGGGCGCAGTATAAAGACAGTGCATATGTACAGTATTTAATACAAAGTAACTGCATCAGTACTGACATCACTGCCTTGAGGAAACCAAATGGACTATATCCATCCACAAATTTGAAAGTGATTAAATTTGAAACACATGCCATCATAAGGGCAGTTACGAAAATATTGAAGTAGGGTACCTCTCGCATTTTGGCAAGGACTATTGTTGACTCAGAAGGCGTGCATGTGCTAAGAGTTTGTGCAACTAATAATACTTAGCAGGTTGGAAGAATAGTGTAGAGTTGTACTATATCCCCAACAAGAGTGCCAGCCATACATGGTGTCTGCCTGCTATGTAAAAAGTTTGCTATCTCAAAATAAGGTTCAACGTGGCTAACCTTATTTCATATTCAACATTATAAGCCATATTTCAGACAGGGAACCTTCAACAGAGCAGCCGCTATAGCCATATAGACTTTCTCTGGTTTAATTGATTAGTTACTTGTGACTTCTCTTCATTATTTTCCCTCAGATAAAGAGAAATCAAGGGTTAGTAAACACAACTACACGGTCAGTTTACAAGTCCTGCATTCAGAATCGGAAGATAGGTGCTGTGCAATAATGACATCAGTAGGTAAGAAACTAGCTTGTGCTTAATGGCATTGAAATCACAGGAACATCTGAATTGAACTTACAGTGACTCTATATACACATCCCCCTGTTTACACTCTCACACTTTCTTTCTCCCCCTCCCTCTCTCCCCTTTTTTTCACACCCACCCCTCTTTTTATGTTTTGCCTCTTTCTGTTTTATTTTACAATTTAAATTTACAAATTGGTTGAAATAGGCAGATTTGAGAGCTCAAATCTTACCTTTGGTTTTGCTCTGACTATTACTTACATACAAGCTTATATGGAGTTATATTGCGCCTTATCATGAAATTATCAGGGCACATTACGATAAGAGACTTGCACTACAAAAACATGTCACATTATTATCTAAAATTATATACAACAACCAACCAATCAGAGAGCAGGCATATAAATAATGTGTAAATGGGAAATGAATTCTTATGTTATGGGGACGAGTGTTACTTTATAACTTTTTATGTATACTCCTCACCAAAAAATTTCATAGAGTTTGGAATTCTTACCCTTTCAGAGAGCAATATGATTAGCTAGTATACCCATGAAAATCAATAAATGTTTTTGACTATGCCTCCCTCCTTTTTTAAATTGCCACGTTGATAAAAGTGTATTAGGAGATATTTGCGAAGAGTAGATTTCACAAGAAAAATCTTTAGTACACACACATTTTAAAGTTCTGTTTTTTTAGCATCCTAATTTTTTAGCTGTGGAGTATATTCTCCAAGGTTTGACTCTCTATTGCAACTTATTGAATGATTGAACACTTTTTAACAAAAATGATCACTACTTGTATATCTCTTCTTCTTTATATAGGAATCAAGCAACAATATATAATAAAATAGATGGGGAAGCTGAAAATCTTTCATATTACTATTTTTACCACAGTTGGCACAGAAGGTATATCACAAGTCAATAATTAGTTAATGGATTTTTCATACAAGTCATCCTCATTCAATGAATAGGTGCCTGAATCGTAATTGACATCAACAATTGGATTGCAGCTTCTTTTGTGTAGATGTGATATATAAAATTGTTAACAGCATTACAGCTATTTTCATATGAATCTCAAATATATTTTCTCCTGCATCACTTCAAATAGTGATGATATGTAATTTGAAAATTTGAGGAATATACAAAGTATGACGAATTCAGATGCAAAAATCTATTTTTCTCAACTTGAGATATTGGTCAATATAACTGGTCAAATATAAAGAAAATAATTGGAAAGTATGTGCTACTTTTGAGTATAAACATTGTTCAATCAAAGGTTAGCACATTTTTTCTTCAAAAATGATTATAATTCATCATGACATAAGTTTGGTAACATTAATCACTACCAATTTTGAGAAATTTGCTCCAACTCAAAGGTTATCTTTACTACATTGTGCAATATACTGTGTGTGCATGGAAGCCAAGATGGGTAGCGTATCTAAAATATAAATGGACATGGTGGTCAGAAGTGCATAATTTGAGATGGGTTTTGGAAGGCTTAAACATTCTTTAATTTCTTAACATCCTGTACATTTTGTCTTCAAAAATAGTTAAATTATATGAGTATGTCAGTTTGCTTGTCTGAATCAATCCAAATTCAGAAATAATTATGTTTCAACACATGATGCACAGAATGGTGTCACTTCAACCTGTTGTAGTTCTCATCTCATTAAATTTTTCTTTAAAAAAGTTGATCCCTAAATAAAGAAAGGTCCTCTCTATTTACTGACCAATCAGGAAAGAGTTTGGTTAATGTTTTCTGGTGGAATAAGGAATTTCTTGAAACACCATGTTTTAAGTCTAAATTTGACTACAACATGTAACTCTGCTCCATTTAATAGCTATGGTACTTAGTGCATGGAGCGCTGTATTTGCATAGACAATACATGCATGATTGCTCACATACAAGGAGAGGGAAACTGTTCTAGCAACATATGTGTTGACAGTGGACATCCTAGTAATAGAATACGGTTAACAATAAAATCATGGCTCAGAGTTCCCAGAGTTGAGCTTTTAAAGTGGCTGCAATGCATTTTCTGACATCATACAAACAGTCAATGAAATTGCTGCTAGGCAATGATTTCAATAACAGCTTATACATAGTAGCAGTGAATACAATTTAAAATGTGTACATGATGCCAGTGATGGTTTATATTGACTAAACAGAATCTGCAAATAAGGTTACACTAATCATTACCTTTTCGTGAGGATTCTGTCACATTCAAAATAAAATTGCATAACATTTCCTTTTCTTCCAGCTGTGATTTTTCACTATGTTGGCTGTATGATGCAGGTTCTGATTCCAATGAGAGCATCAGTTCAGCATCATATATTCTTGGTCCAGTGCGTTCATGGTAGCGAACAAATGTTTTCTGCAGTTGAATAATTAACCTCATTAAGTATATCAGTACCATGCACAAGTTGATGCCACTGACTTTCTCCACTGCTTTGACTTTGAGTAAATACTTAGCAACGCTTCCTCTGAAGCCAAACGCAAAGGAATGAGAGAGCGCTGTGAGAGCTATTAATCATGGAGTTTTTGCTGTTTCCTTAAGTGGTTGGTTGTTTCTTGGTTAAATACTTATGCTGTTTCAATGTTATCAGGCAGAGAATTGCATTTGTAATTGTTCTTGGGAAAAAAGTCTTTGAGACGGTTCTTATTGGTTCTTGGTCTGTTAAATAATTTGGTGTTGTTTCAGCAAGTGGGGCGGGCAACTGGTGTGAGAAATTTTTGAGCCGGTATGGTAACCTGTCTTGTGATGGTTTTGTGTAGCCGAGTGAGACGGCTAGTTTGTCGACGCAGTTGGAATGTGTCCCATTCTAGACATGCCAACATTTTAGTAACACTACTAAATTGGTCATAATCTCTGCAGGCAAATCTTGCAGCTTTGCGTTGAACGGCCTCCAATTTAAGTATGAGTTCTTTAGTTGCCAGATCCCAGACGGTTCCGCAATACTCCAGGTGCGGTTGCACTAATACCTATAGGCAGTTGCTTTGAGCTCTGTGGTACATGGATGTAAATTTCTGCATACTACACCCAGAACTTTATTGGCTTTTGAGATGGCATGGTTGATGTGGTTATCCCATTTTAAATTATTTGTTATTTGAATGCCCAGATATAGATATGAGTGTGAGTCTGTTTCTTGCAATACTGACTGCCCTAGTTTGTACTGGCGAGTAGTCTTCTTTCTAGAATGAGACAATTTAATAACACTTACATGTACTGGCGTTGAATTGCATTTGCCAGTTGTTTTGCCAAGTGTGCAAGGATTGAAGGAGAGTAACATCAGAGATGTTGTGGATGTTGTGGATGGGGCGGTACATTACACAGTCGTCAGCAAATAAACAAACCTCCGACAAGATGTTACCAGGGAGGTTTGTGTATGCTAAGAGCAGTAAAGGGCCGAGGACGGTGCCTTGGGGAACGCTTGATCTGACTGGCACCCACTGTGAATGATCACCATCAATGACAACTCTCTGTTTCCGCTGTATTAAAAAATTTTAACCCATGTATGAGTCCCATGTATAATGTTATACCGTATTTTTCAATTTTGTACAGAAGCCTCTGGTGAGGAACTGTGTCAAACGCCTTGCTGAATTCTATGATTATCATATGTTTTGGAATTGAGTGCTTCAGCAAGGTCGTTTACAGGAAGGATTAATTGGCTCTCACACAAGTGACCACGGTGGAAGCCGTGTTTCCTGCATCAAACATGTTGACTGCATGTTAATCTCACATTTTTTGATCCTACAATCCTGTGGAAGATTCCTGCTTCTGAATTTACTTCATCAGTTGGAACTGGACTGGTATATGGTGGATGCACTTAATGTCTCTCATAAAACAACTCAAATTTCTCGGCCATATACTGCGTCTTGAAGATAGCGAGCCTGTGAAAGAATATGCGCTTTATATTCCACCACATGGGAAGAGGTAACCTGGACGGCAGCGCACACTGTACTTACAGTATGTTCAGCACCTCCTGGGAGATACTGAAGGGATGCTGCAGCCAAACAAAATTGTTTCGCTTGCCCAAGATCGCATTAGTTGGAGAAAGCTTGTAGTTGCCTGCTCCGCAGCCGACTGATGATGATGATGATGATGATGACAATCCTTTAGAAGATTTCTGCTTCTGAATCTTCTTCATAGTTGGAACTGGACTGGTATATGGTGGATGCACTTGCTGTCTCTCTTAAAACAATAAGAACAGATGCGATCATGAGAGATAAATGTGTTAAGTGCCAGGTTTTACTCATCATGCTTAAGAGGATTCTGTCACATTCAAAATAAAATTGCATAAATCATTACCTTTCCCTCAAGCTGTGATTTTTCACTATGTTGGCTGTATGAGGCAGGTTCTCTTTCCATTGAGAGCATTGATTCCCTCAGTTCAACATCCTCTACCTTCGGTCCAGTGCGTTTATGGTATCGAAAGCTGAATGATTAACCTCATTAAGTATATCAGTACCATGCATGCACAAGTTGGTGCCACTGACTTTCTCCACTGCATCAAAACATTCAAGTTAATCTCACCTGTTTTGATCCTACAATCCTTTCCTGCTTCTGAATCTCCTTCATCATTTGGAACTGGACTGGTATATGGTGGATGCACTTGCTGTCTCTTAAAACAATAAAAACAGATGAGAGATATATGTGTAAGTGCCAGGTTTTACTCATACTTAGAGGATTCTGTCACATTCAAAATTAAATTGCATCAAATATTACCTTTGTTAAATCTTGATTACAGGTATCTGTCAAATTTTCATCTACATCACATTTTTTCCAAGATGAAGATGTACCAGCAAGTTCTTCTTCATAGCTGTAAATTATTGTTTCATCAGACCCTGGGCTATGATACTACAACAGAGAAAAAAGCACCTGTTCTTAGTCTAGCTAGGGCAGCAAATCCGTGGAGTTGTATCAACTCCCAAATTTCATCAAGAATTTGAGGAAATTGTTCCTGCTTTGGTTTGGGACCTGTTTTCCAATGACCCCTCCTTTTCAGGCATATCTTTATTCTTTTCATTGCCTTCATTTGTATCATCATTGTCTAGTGTGAAAAGTTCATACACAATTCCTGGCTTAAAAATCATCTCGGTGCAGTCTATCAGTATGAATTGGATGTTTTTCTCCATGCAGCGCAGCTCACATCTACCAACTGAATGCCAATTTCCTGCATCTCAGTTTTACTTGTGATTTCCAAGTTTAATAGTTTGGCAACTACTTGTAGTGGAATACCACATGTTCCAGAGTGATGACATGGGTCTTTGATAGAGGGAACTAATCCTAGCTGCTGAGCTGTTAATGGCTTAAAGTTGTCTGAGGTACCAAACAAGTTCCACATTTTTTAACTTTTCTGCAGCATCCTCCCAAGACAAATTATAATGCCCTGACCTGCTACAAGTTTGCATTGCTTCTTTTCTGTCAGTTTGTTAAATTTATATCTCTGATGAGATCTAATTACTGCTGAGGTATAGCCTCTTCTAACAGATGCTATGCATTGTAAAATACAGGCAGTAGGCTAAGCATTTTGTTTAGCTGCTTCTGTTCCCAACTGCATGCTAGCTGTACTGATAGATTTGTGCATTGTACTTTGATGTCTTTGAAACACCCTTATTTCTTTCACATAAAAACATTGCAGTTGCCTAATAAGTGAAATTAGATATCTTAACCAAGTTTAAAAAAGAAGTGTTATTAGAAACTTGCTTTTATTTGAGATTGGTAAAATTTTGATATTATTATCTTGATTTTTTATGATGGGTCAAAAATGCTAAATGTCAACATTATATAACCCCTGGATGTGCATCAATCTAGATATGATATTGGGGGTTAACCACAGTTTGTATTCAATTAATAATACAAGCAATTTCTTGATTTCCCTTTCTGTTATGTAGATTGGTCTGATGATGGTGACTGGTCAGATCATATGGACACAATAAGCAGTCATGTCATGGACTGTATCAGAGATGAATTGAAAGACACAAGGCTGACATTTCATGACGTGTTGTCTCTTAGGTTATTCTACCAGCAAAACACCACTGGACAGGTAGACATGACAAAATGTACGTATTTTGAATAAGGGAAAGATGATTTATTCACACAAGTTTTGCAACTTTAATTATTTTATTATATTACTATATTTGTGGAATGCATTTACAATTATCATTAACATTGCATATGGCCACACCCTTATCTCTGTGGCTAATACAAAATGGCAAAGCAGTCTATAATTATGTGATTGTTTGGTTTGACTAATTATTCAGCCTGATATTTTATTTATAATTACCAGCTAAACATTTTATAACTCTTTCAACAAATGACTACATAAGTTTGGTTCAGTTTTACTCGTAACAATTTCTTTCCATGTTATATCTTACTTTTGGAGATTTATCTACATTATAGCTTCTAAAATAACAATATTTCTCTTAAGAACCACTGTTTGCATTCCACATTGTAAATCTGGCCATATTGAGCTATTAATTACCAACTTATTATGTGTACTTATTGTACATTTTGTATAAAATCAATCCAATCCACTCCCTATGGCTCACAGATTTATTTAATTAAAATGATCACTCTTTTCTGCATTCCTGTAACAAATATTCTTGTGTTCTTATCTTTGCAGCATTCCAACACAGTTTTGTAGCCAATGATGTGCCTTGTCCAGCTATTACAACAGTACCAGTGGGGAGGATAGCTGGAAACTATGTTTTATCTGTGATATTTTGGTTTCAGCAATAGTGCTGTATATAAGACTCATATTCTGAGTGAATACTTTGTCGATACCAACAATGTATTACAAAAATAAGAATAGTGACTTAATAGTGCTATCACAAATTCATATGTACATTATATAATTCTTTGTTATAAAATAATGAAGAAAGGATGTAGCCTATATGCTTCACCCTGGCAGGGTGTAAAGCAATACAAGACACAGTTAATATATGCGAGGATACAAAATAAATGGTCATAGGCGTAGATCCGGGGGGATGGGGGATTTATCCCCCAATATTTTGCCAGGGGGGGATGCTCCATACAATCATCCCCCCCAATGTTGACGCCTGAATATAGGTTTCTGACCAAATTAACCTCATATTTGCCCATTTTAGCCCCAAAAGTGCACATTTTCGCACGCTTCGCGCGCATTTATTCAACTTTTGCAACATATTTCATCAGTTTAGCTTGAAAATAGCAACATTTTTCGCTCGCTTCGCGCGCATTTGTAACATCAACTAATTCTGTCGCCAAAAAGTGCTGGATTCACTATTATTCAAGAATTTTTTTTCAACACCATCCCCCCCAATGTCAAAAATAAATCTACGCCACTGTAAATGGTACAAGTCCAAAAAATATCTTGTGCTTGCATCATATATTTTTGATCCCTACAATTTAAATTATGTCTCACATTGTCTTATGCCCTGCCAGGTGAAGCATATTGGCCACCTCTTTCCTTTACTGGCCCCTAAGACACATTGAATCATGACTAGGTTAGATTATCTGTGTACCATCTGTGAACTCAGGTAGTCCAGTGGTATAACTCTCAACCGGTATCTTGAGGTGCGGGGTTTAAACCCCACTAAGTCCTGATTTTTTCTTCTCTCTCAATTTATTATATATCAGTTTGCCCAAGTCTTTATTATAAAGTATGCATTTGTAATTTTGTATCAGAAAGAAGTTTAGCACTATGGTCTGTCTGACAAGATGTTTGGCTCACAATAATCATAAATATATCCCAGCAAGCTCACGCTTTTACTGAATATGTTTAATTGCCGAGTTATAATAAAGGGTATAAATAACATTCATAAAGCATTTTTGGGCACATTTTTGAAAATGTGATGCAAAACATTCTAACAGAATGTTATTTAACTGTTGACAAAATATTTTGCAAAAATTTTGGCCCAGAATATTTTACAATAACGTTTAAAAACACATTCATGCTGTTTATATAACCCAACATTAAAATGTTGTAACATTTTGAATAAACATTTAAGAATTTGAATAAATATTTATATATATATTTTAGTATTATCAAATCAACTCAAATTATGCTGAAAAGACTTGTACAGAAAGTTTCATCATATGACTGAGAGATTTTCTCAAACTATGAATAAAATATCAGGATGCATATAAGATCATCTTGAGTATATTTTGTACACAGAGCTTTATTATTATAAATGCAGTTTTACTTGTATCAATTGAAGGAGTATTTTGTGATCCTAGAATACTCTTTTATATGACATTTTCAGTAGATATCCACGAAAAAAGCTTATTCCCAAAATTTCAGTTGATTCCGATTTAGCGTTTGTGAGTTAGGCATGATTATGTGTATTACACTGCTCCATAGACAATTTGTTGTAATTTCATTTTGGTATACCAGAACGAAATTCAAATTTCATGATATCTTTACTAAAAGAATTAATCTGCAAGATATTTTTTGTACATAAACATGATGTAGCCAGAGGTTTCTAGTGATATAAAAATCTCAACTGTTTTTGAGAAAAGGGGGGTGGATGATGCTGTGGATCACGAAATGCAATTTTAAGAACAAGCTTTTAGATACATTTAATATCATCCAAAAGAAGAAAGAAAGTATTTTCTCATCCCAGGGCAGGTTTCCCATTTTTAACAGCAATAACAAATGTTAAAGGCCACTTTCATTCAATTTTACACATAGCTTCACATCTTAGCTTGATGGTAGGTAGAAAGGAGGTTAAATGACCATTACAACTATTGCCAGACCGTTTAGAGCTTGTTCAAAAGTTGAATAGATTTGGATAAAAGTGATACAATGAGTCAAAAAGTGCAATGAGGCAAAGAAGCCATATTTATAAAATTTTCAAAACTAAGTTGAATTTTTGTTGTTGAAACTATAATTGCTGTACTCATAGCCACCTGGTGTGAAAAAATGAAGTGAATCATCTCTAACATTTTATTTTTACGACGACATACACTTTCAATTTTGTCCATGAGGCACCTGTATTCTGAATGATTTCTATAGGTTTATACAGTATGCCAAATTTGGTGTCAAAATAATATAAAAGTTTTCTCTATGCAAAAATACCTTCATGTTTGCTGTTGTTGCTGAATACTCTAGTTATGAAAATTCAAAATGATAAAGGGACTTTTGGGATGCCATGTGTTTCCCCATCAAACACAACGTTTGACTGTCGATTTCTACACAAGGTATAAAACGTTTTAATAACATTGAGAAACATTTTGATAATTTGATACAAAATATTTTAGCATAATGTTATTAAATGTTGACAAAATATTGAGCAAACAATTTTGTTTTTGTACAAAACGTTTTAACAATGTTTATGGGACCTTATATAACATGTCAATGTTACTAAAATGTTTTGACCAATGAAAAACACATTTATTAAGCATTCATAACGTTTTAAACACATTTACAGTGCTGTGCGCAACGGGGGCACAGCCCCCAGTTTGACCTATCAGTTGAGGGGGGATGATCATTCGGGGAACTGGAGTGTTCAGGGTCACCTTTTCAAACCATCTAAAACCATCTAAAAATAATTGGGTCAACCTTTTTTGGGCGCAGTCATTCGGGGGAACAGGATTGATTATTTGTCACCCAGTCAAAAAAATCCTGCTCATTTGCCAACTTGTAAAGAAGAGGATTTCTTTCCGATTACCCTAAGACAGAGAAATTTAAGAAAAACAATCAGACGCAAAAATTGCATGTATATTGGCAATCGGACACGACAACCATTTATTGACTTTTGTTTAGGACCCGCACCAAGTACCTACACTCTCAGCCATACTATAGCAAAATATATAATAGGAGATTCTCTAATCGAGCGAACAATACCCAACCCAAGACTCTAGTGATACAACGACCAAAGGCGCAGAGAAATCTCGTTTTGGATAAACCAACACGTGATTCAAACTTGCATTCGGTAGCCGCCACCCGAAGCTCAAATTCTGAGCGCTTGACCCCGAACCCTTGGATCATTAAATCAAATATAATGGCTGGAAACTCAACAATAAATTACGGTACTGGTGCATACAGGTCAGATGCTCCCGAGTGGAACAATTCTCGAGACTCTCAACAGGTGATCGACCTGAAGTTACAAAGGATAAAGTATTAATGTTAGCATTCTATGACATGTACATATATCGTAATAAATAAATACAGAAAAGATAATTCAAAACCCCCGTTATTTTATTTTGCTTACTGTGTGAAGTCTTTGACCCTATAAAAGAAAGTATATTCTATTAACACCGTCTTTGAAGACACCTGTGCCTGCATGTAACAATATGATTCTCAATTCCTGTACATGTTAAGAATTTCGGTGACTTACTTCCCTCTTGAACTGTTATCCTACATTGGTTAATACAGAACAAATATATAAATTTTTTGTAGCATTTCGGTGACTTACTTCCCTCTTGAACTGTTATCCTACATTGGTTAATACAGAACAAATATATAAAAAAATTTGTAGCAACATATTGAACACATGATCTATTAGACAGTGTACATTGTACCTTTGAAGATCTGAGAAAGGGAAAATAATTGCAAGTCACATGTAATTCTAATGATTGGCGTCAACACTCCATTCCTTCCTCCTTATCTACATGAATCATAATTCTTGATTTTTAAACTTGCAGACAGTTGAATGCTTTACTTAGCTATTTAACACACTACTATGTAGAAGATGACTGTACCTAAGTAGATAAATTTTTCTGCTGTTAAATGGGTCATTATCTTATGACTGTCACACACAATTATATTTTAACTCCTTCTCACACGCCCATATAGGGAGCGGTGGGTGGGAAAATTTGTGTTGTTGTCGAGTCCGATACAAAACCAACAGTGAATAAATCACCACCTAATCACGCCCGAAACCCGCGAAGGCGACAAATCCCATTGGTTCCCGATAGAGCCAATCAACACAAATATGGGCATGACAATGATTGACCTCTGACCCCGGGGATCACTCGCTTACCAAAGTGGTATGCATGCTCGTCCCAGCACCTCAAAAATGGACCCTAAATGGCGTAATCAGTGTAGAAAAATTTCACCCCTTATTGGCGTAAGGCTCTGAAAATCTTACCCTAAAATATTGGGTAATTCGGTGTAAGAAACTAAAATGGACCCCTAAATGGCGTAAACTCTAAAACAAACCCATGGAAATTGAAAAAAGATACCCTAAACGTCGAAACTTTACCTGAAAAGCACCCTTTTTTCTTAAAACGTCGACGCCGCCACAAGGCCAAAAATCAACCCTTTTTCGACGTTTTTGGGGACGAGCATGCGTACCACTTTGGTAAGCGAGTGACTTCCCCGGCCTCTGACCCGGTAAACAATAACATGGATCGCCCAATTTCTCAGCGATGGTAAATGAGTTTAACTGGTTGCACGGTGTTAAACTTTAATATTGTATAAGTACATTAATTGTCAGCTTACAAATACAATAACGGCAATCAAAACACAATTATGTATGAAACTTACATGTGCTGAAAACATATGCATATTCTTGCCGTTTAACTAGGATCTTTTTGATCTTTTCAGTTTTCGTGTTCGGTTTAGGATCTCGTTCCGGGGGTACTAAAAGTAGACTTTAGAATGTTGACCTATACCTGCGTAGTACAAAAAACCACCCAATTACTATAATACCTTGCTTGTATCAGTTAACCAATCCCCGGGAACCAACCCATCTCTATACCATTTTTATTGAAATGGTGACCCATCATTATATCTGTCAATATACCCAAACTTACAACAGCCCATCTCAATACCATTACAGAAAGAAATAAGGGTTCATTAATATACCTGAAACAACTTGAAAACCAAAACCTCAAAACCTTTGAGCATCCACGTACACCATTCTTAGGGAGACCCCCTCCCATCTCATTGGTATTTTAAAGTGTTGGCCTGCTCTCTGTGATAAGCCCTTTTATTCTCGTCTTGTGGCTTACTGAAAAGTTGAAGGAAGTGTATTTTCGGTTTTGTGAGTTTTGTAAATTTCTGACATGAAAAATGAGAGGAAACGTGCTCATCTAAACAGAAGAGGTGTCTAAATTTCACAGTCTTAAATTCGCAAGAAGTTGCATGGCTTCAATTGACTTGTATAGGCCTGCACTCCCGGACGCTTAATATTTTCTGCAACCATAATGGGCCGCAATATATCACTAACCGCATAGTCCGAGGCAAGGTTCATTACGCCTCCCGGACTCCCTCCTTGGCGGGAGTTACTAGTACTCATGCGCGGGTTTTTTTTTTGGGGGGGTGGGCTTTGGGGCGCCAGCCCCCGGGGTAACAGCAGGGGGCGGCCAAAAGGAAGGGTCGGCGGAAGAAGAAGGGGCGGCAAAACGAGGGGCGGTGGATGAAGAAGGGCGGCAAAAAGAATAATTATATTAAAAATGGCGGACAAAATTCTAAATAGTATAAAAAATTGTGAAAGAATTGTACTCTACTTGACAATGTGTTGCTTTTAGGGCGCTAGCGCCTATAATCCTTTTTTTTTTTTTTTTTTTTTTGCTCTTCACTTTTTCAAACGACCGAAAAAAATTGGGTCAACCTTTTCGGGCTGTTGAGGAAGGGGCGGCAAAATTGAATTTTCTTCAGCCCCCCGGGATAGGAGCGGCCACGGTACGCCACTAATACCCGCAAAAATAGTCTAGCATCGAAATAATACTAAGAGTTGCCAGGAACTAGTGGCCATTTATGGTGCGTGAATCACGAAAAGTCGGTGATATAATTCTCCCAATTTCAGCATCTTTTTCTTACTTTACTTTTTCAGCCATTATCAATCCACTGCAGGATGAAGGCCTCAGCATGATGTCTCCTTATCCATGTGTCTCTGTTTTGTGCTTGTTGATACCAGTTCACTTCTCCCCAGCAATGTTGCAGCTCGTCCCTCCATCGCTTCCGTTGGCGTCCTCTATTTCGCTTCTTTCCATAAAGTGTCCAATGTGTGAGTGTTGAGCTCCAACGATTGTCTTGTCTTCGACTGATATGGCCGGCCCAGGTCCATTTTCTACCTTTAATGGTTTCCAAGATGTCTTGAACTTGGGTTTGCTCCCTGATCCATTTGTTGGTTTTTCTGTCCTTGTAGGTGATGTTTAAAATGCTTCTTTCCATGTTGTGTTGGGCTGCTGCCAGTTTTCTTTCCATTTTTGAGGTTAGTGTCCATGATTCTGCTCCATATGATATAGCTGGGAGGATGCATTGGTTGTAGACCTTTCTTTTAAGGCATTGGGAGATTGCCTTTCATGATGGTGCTGTATCTTCCAAAGGCTTGCCACCCGGCTTTAATTCTCCTTCGAATTTCAGAATCTTGGTTTTTGTCTCGAAGAGAAAAGCGTTGTCCAAGGTATACATATTCCTCGACCTGCTCAATTTCAATCCCGTTTAATTGCACTATCTTTGGGATTGTTTCTGTTCCTGTCATAACCTTTGTTTTCTTCATATTCATTTTTAGTCCGGTTGCCCTCCTTGCCTCGTCCAATTCTTGTAGCATCGTTTCAAGTTCTTTGAGGTTGCTTGCTATAGTGACAATGTCATCTGCAAAGCGTAGGTGACTCATGTGATCTCCTTTAATGTTGATTCCTTTTTGGCTCCCAGTCAAGTGTTTTGAAAATTCCTTTTAGGGTGGCTGTAAAGAGTTTTGGTGAAATAGTGTCTCCCTGGCGCACTCCCTTCTTTATCATGATTTTGTCACTGTCTTTGTGCATTTTGACTGTGTTGTAACAATCTGAGTAGATGTCTTTGAAGATCTTCAGGTATGCGTTGCTGATTCCTTGGTCTTTAAGTGCATTCAGGACTGAGTTGGTTTCAACAAAATCAAATGCCTTCTCGTAATCTATAAAAGCTACGCATAGTGGAATGTTGTACTCCTGGCATTTCTCCATCAGTTGGTTGATGGTGTGGATGTGATCCATGGTTGAAAAGCCTTTCCTGAATCCTGCCTGTTCCCTTGGTTGATTGCTGTCTAGTATGTTTTCTAGTCGGTTTGTTAGTATCCTTGTGTACAGCTTGTAGCTTGTACACGTTTGAGAGAAGACTGATGGGTCTATAATTCTTTAGGTCTCGCTTGTCCCCCTTCTTGTGCAGAATAATCATAGTGGCTTCTTTCCACTGTGTTGGCACTCTCCCCTTTTGCATACATGTTGTATATAGCGTTGCTAATTCTTTCGTTATGACGTCCCCTCCTTCCTTAATTGTGTCAATGAGCATATTGTCAGGTCCAAGAGACTTCTCTCTCTTCATTTGGTTTACGGCATGCTGTACCTCCCAATTAGTAACATTGGGTATCTCTTCTTGTGGTTCTCCGGGTTCATCTGTGTCTTTGTCACTGGCATAAGTGTTCATAGAACTCTTCTATTCTTTTCCAGATTTGATCTTGGTCTGTGATTTCTCGACCATTGCTATCGAGGAGGCTTGTGATTTTCTGTTTCCCCTGCGCTAGTTTCTTACAGGTTTTCTTCAGACTTTTGTTTTCCTCAATTGTGGATTGGATCATCTTGGCGATGTAGCTCCGTATATCTTCACGTAGCTTTTTCCTGATTGTCTTGCAGGTTTCTCTATATTCAACACGCTGTATGTTTGTTCCCTCTGTTTTCATTGTTCTTCTCTTCTCCATGAGGGTTCTGGTAGAATCTGATATCTTGGTCTCTTGAGTTTTTGGTTTCTTTCCTGCATTATCCATGGCCAGTTCTTGTGTTGTTTCTACTATCTGGTCATTCCATGATTCTAGAGTCCTCTCTTCTAGACATTCATCTGCCAAAAGTTGGAACTGGTTTTGCAGCTGCAATTGAAATTCTGTTCTCTTTTCTTTCAACTTTTCTAGGTTGATGCTGCTTTGCTTTGGTCTTAGTAGTTTTTGCCTCTCTAGTTTGGTGTTGATTTTTAACTTGCTCATTACCATATGGTCACTACCTACATTCACTTTGTTGATGGTCTTTACATCTTGAATGATGTGTGGACTGTCTGTGAGAATGAAATCAATTTAATTCTTTGTTTTTCCATCTGGGCTTCTCCAGGTCCATTTCCTACTTGCTGCCTTTTTGAAAAAGGTGTTCATTATTTTCAGTTTGTTGCTGATTGAGAATTCGATGAGTCGGTCACCCCAATCATTTCGTTCTCCGCTCCCAAATTTTCCAATTGTGCACTCTTCTCCGTCCTCTCTTTTTTCAACTTTGAGCATCACCGTCACCAAAATACCATATTTTTTCAAACTCATTTCTATTTGGTTATTTTTTCCATATTGATAAAGTTTGCAAATTGCGGAGGAGGGTAAACTACTACAACCAATAAGTTTTTTTATCCGTCATAAAAAACCGCGTTAACGCCCAAATGACCTAAGCTAATCATAGATCCATCCTTTGCGCTCATTTAAGTGATACAATTTTTACCCCAGCACCTACCCGGGGTAGGACCGGCCGTCAAAGATGACAAGGGAGGGGGAGGGGTTGGTGAGGCCCACCATTGGTTTGTACAGTAAAATCAATGATTTTCAGAGCTACTGACTTTTTGTTAGTTAAGTTGAAATAGTCATTTCCTTTTGAGAAAGTCGCATTTTTGTAGAATTTTTAGCCGAAAATCAAATTTCCCTATACATAGCCAGAATTTTCCAAATTTGCATGGGTGCCTCACATTATGGCGCCATAGCGATATTATGTGGGGAATGTTTGTACTTATTTTGGTATCACTGAATATAGGAGACTCATAGCTATACATTGGTCTCAAATATAACGGTATATGACGTTTATAATTGAAAACTAAAGGGGGGTTGCAACCCCACCCCAATTCCGTAGTCTGTGTTATAAAATATGGCTCAGTAGTTCTAGGGTTAAAGACCAAGAGAGATTGGAGAAGAGAAGATGGGATAGGAAATTGATATTGCAGAGGATCTAGGAGAGGGTGAAAGCAATGGACATGATTTCTGGGGCACCATACCCCCCCCCGGATTACGCCACTACACTGTGTGCCCGCAGCATCATCCATGACATTACGAGTATGGTGCTTTGCAAATCCGATTGAATCCTACACATCTTTTAACCCTTTGCTGTATGTGTAACATAACCAGACATCGCAGATAGTGCAAACTATTCTTTCTTCTGAAACCTCTAGCTAGACGAGCAATTTGCAATAATTTTTTACTAAATTGGAGCAACTTCGACTTTTAAACCATGTACAACAAGCAAATGGACCTTAGACCCGTGCCCCATAATTTCTTAATTATACGCGCACGAATAATGTGTCATGTTTGGAAGTGTTATTGGAATAAATTAATTTTTCCCCTATATGATCCTGTGGGGTCATTTCGGGGAATCGTTTGATATGCAGACAACGGATTCGAGTTCAGCGCAGGCTTACTCGGTTTATCAAAATATGCTGGTTGCCAGCTTAGTACACAAACTTGCCGATGGAACGCGATTTTTTCAAAATAGAATCAGTCTAACAGAACAGATCAACTCACATAATCCCTAGACTACTCCGTAGTCCACTTGCCCATTGTGTATACTCTGGATATTGTATTTAAGCTTAAAACTAGGGATAACCATCAAAATTTCATGTTGACCCTATTGCTACAGAAGATTGTTTTCTGGGTAGAACTAATCAACAGAAGTATTTTGGTGGTTAAATGGTCAAAATCGGTCAAAAACTTTTCGAATTATGAATTATCAAAGTTTCCCATTCTGACCGGTCATTGGAACGAAATAAAATGACAAGGTCCAAAAATAGCAGTTGTGAGCAAAATTGGCATAAGCATATATTTACCTTTATATATTTCTTTATTTTAACATATTTGCAAACATGAAACAAGCATATTGTGAAAGTATCAAAGGGTTTCTTATGAAATGGCACTTAACTAGTCACTGGCATAACTTATTTTTTCAAACCAAGGCATTGAAATCATGCATTTAGAGGACATTTGCCAAAAATCATCCAAGATAGCCGATATGGCACAAAATCAAAATTGCACTAAGTAGGTGAACTTTTTTGACCAAGAATTTCAATGTTATTGGGTTTAATATGACCAATTAGTAGGTGTATGTAAACAAAATCTTAAGTTTTGAAGGTCATTGACTCATTCACAACAATAGAGATTATCCTCATCATGCTCATGTGTATTCCTGTAGTATTCCTCATTCAAACCAAAGTAGCACTCAATACATTATGAGTATCTAGTATCTTTGTTCAAACCAATTCAATGCTTGACCTCGGAGTTACCTGCATGACTATCGCGGGCTATTTTGAAACAGTTATGGTTGCACATTCAGGTACTTCTTTTGAAAGTCCTAAACAAGGTATAGCCAGCAGCAAGTTGTAGATGTTATAGGCCTAAATATAAGAAAACGTTTAGGGTTAAGATCAGGTGAACAATACATCGAATGAGCACGAAACTTCACATTTATGTTCAGAAAGGTGTCTTCTTAACATGATTTGAAAGGAATATAAAAATTCCAAAGGGAAGCTGGTGATTTAATTTTTAACTCGAGATCTACTTGTTCAATGTTTTAACCTTTTTACAGAGGGTATGATAGAGGTATTACTGGCAACTCTGCCAAATTACAGCTCAGTAGGCCACGTTTTTCACCTGATCTTACTGATTTGAATATTTTGTGCCATTCTTGAGCAGTGCTAAACTCAGCCACTGGCAATTAAGCGCACTGTGGCGATGGACCAATTTTGACTCGCACTTACAGAAAAACAAAATAAGTTATGTTGCTGTAATTTGCAAGATAGTTACAAAATATAATTGGCAGTAACTTCCCAAATTTTACAGAAAAATATTGAAAAATAAAAGAATGAGATCAATTTAGAAATGTATGTGCAAGCAGTGCACAGTTGAGCTCCCTGCATGTCTATGGGAGTGTTCTAATCAAGTTGATGGTTCATTGGTCATCCCTATTAAAACTCTGATTTAAATAATGTGTGCACAATTGATAGATTTTCACAACTGATCTTTTCAGTTACCGTACCCCCTCTGTTTGTTAGCTTCCGATTTTTAACTCGTAGATTCTAAAATCAGAATTGTTCAGTATTGAAGTGCCAATATAATTATGACATTATGATATGTTGCATTCAATAATATAAACCTACGTACACTTTACTTTTACTGTCACTAATATAATTATATAAACTTTTTCTTCACAATTTTATACTAGTATTTTGATGTAATAAATATCAGTATAATTTCGAGTTCAACTGAATGCTTTCATCATGATTAATAACATGCTTTTATTTATCAAAAATCGACTATGGCATAGTCTACATAATCCCTTGCGTTTTCATCTCTGAACAAATTGACTAAGGGAAACTGAAAAGACAAAAAGACTTATGAGTGATGAGCATCTTTCAGTCCGGGTGCCACTTGTTTCTCTTCCTCACTCAACTTCCTTTTATTTGTGCATCATAATTTTATAAGCTCAAAGGATTATAATATTAATTAAGAATGACTCGTCAATACAAATTTAATAAAAGCGGTCAAACCTGCCGAATCTTTCAATTTTCTTTAGGGATGTCATTTGGAATAAGAAATTAAGAGTCCACCACAGTCCGTCCATATCAGTATGAAACATTTAGTCACGTGTTTCTTCTGCTTTCTGCTCCATATAACTTCCCTTCTTGCTGCATCGTTTTGTATAATACCAGAATTATGAATCGCTGCGAGAGGAGCGCAAATAGTTTTATTTTGTTACCGAGTGCAGTGCCGATTTACTTAGCTTTACTTGATGTGATTAACGTTTCTTATAATACGTTATATGATATAAATATTTTTATTTTTATTTTTCCATTTGACAACATGAGATGTATTTTTAAGCCCGGATTCCAATGCTCCATTTTAGATGTATTCTACTAAGCCCGGATTCCAATAGCTTCCAATGCTCAATCCATCGATATTTTCCATATATTTTTGTGTCAGACTAGTCATTTTACATGTTTATTTTGCACCGATGTGATTAATTGTGATTAATAATAATTGTTTCTATTGCCGTATCACTTGTTTCCAACTAAAACCTGGAATCGCGACAAAATAACTTTCTAATGACAACTTTACTGTCATCTCTGAATCTTTTGTTCACCAAGCTGTAAAGAAGAGGATTTATCACAATATGTACAAGATACGACTCTTCGCTTACAAATTCATTAATGGTGAACAACGCAGGTGAATCTTTAAAATTGTTTATGTCAGTAATATCACGTGGAATGAGAAAGAATGCGACCATTGGGATCCATAAAAGTATGAAACATATCGTAGTCAGCAGGAGCATTCTTGTCGTTTGACTATGAGCATGATTTGAACGGGAACGGGTGCCACTTGTTTCTCCTGATCTCTGCTCCAAAATTTCTCTCTGTGTATCAATTGTTATTCCTGTTGCGTTAGCATTTGTAAATGATGTAGATGCTTGAGATACGCTTGATGATACCGTAGCTGGTGCAGAATTCATGACTGGTTGAATTTTTGCTCGTTGAGAACGAAGCGCCAATATGATTTTCACACAAAGTACTGTTGTAATAATTAGTGAGCCCATAATAAGCCCGAAGTGCAAAATGATTGTGAAGTAGTAAAATTCATCAGAAGCAATTATTTCACATTTTCCAGATGCACTATTTAGTCCCTTTTTGAAAAGTCTCGGAAAATTAACCAACGTGGACAAAATAAAGCATATAGCAAAAGCGCATTTCGCTTTTTGAGGCGTGATAACGCGGTCAAATGGACGACAAACTGCGTAATATCTATCTAAAGCGATACACGCTGTTATTAAAATTGAAATAGATAGCAAGAAAGCCTCGAACCCATATCGGGTTTTACAGTAAAACAAGCTGAAGTTCACTAAATCATTCGAAAGAGGAAGGTTTTCAAAGACATGAAGAGGTCTGATAATACATAGCATCAAATCATTTACTGCCACACCTATGATGAATATTCGCGCACTCGAGTTATTTTTCTTAACGGCATATACTCGAATGATGAGACAGTTGCCTGGTATACCAACCAGAAATAACAAAGAATTGAATACAATACTCATGATGTCATCTGAAAGTAAGAGTAAACTTTTTTCAGTCTTGGTGCTGGTATTATTCTCGTAGTTATTCATTCTGATGCTTTGTGGTCAGCACATAAAAGGATGCACAAGGATTTTTTTTATCACGTTTCTGCTTTAACGCTACGTTCGAATCGTATAGCCTAGCCAAAAACTTATGTTTCGAGGTTTAGCTGCGATGTACTTGGATCATGTGCGGAGTGCTGACTGCTTAGTGGATGTTGTGCGCAATTTCTGACAAGCACGGAAAACACTCTGTACTTGACAACAATTCATTCTGCATCGCCCGTCCACTTCTTTTTAACCTCGTAATTGATGTGATTATTATTGTGTGTATTATATTCGAGCATTGTGATTCAAAATCTGCTATAGAGAAAATGTAATTGTTCAGAAATTCTGGACATATGCTACATCACTTATAATCTTACTAATGGAAATAATTAAAAATCTAATGCATTTTAGTGTAAAACACGACCCAAAATGGGAATTATTGTAAACACGTTCGAGAACACACAAAGCTTTTATGATTCACTTTATCTCTTACTATCTCATTTAAAACATTGATAATGCGACGACTAATTATTTATAGGTTAATAAATGCGTATCACTTGTTGGGAGTAAAATTGTACAAAATAATGCACTTGTACTGAGATGTTGATGCGTCTAATGCAATCCCGCGAACCAATTTCTACTAAAAAATCCCGTGATTTTTGCAGTTTTTGTAACAAAATTGTGACTAGAAATGTTGGAAAATTTAAAAAAATATAAATGCATCAACCCGCAAGTAAAATGAACGCGGCCGAAAGTACTGCGCGTACTACGCGGAGTGCTCGCCCGTGCAATTGTGCAATTGCACGGCTAGTAATTTACTAACGTTTGCTCTATCTAGGAGTGTATGAAACCGTATCACTTGTTGGTAGTGAAATTGTACAAAATAATGCACGCGTACTGAGATGTTGATGCGTCTAATGCACGAGCCCCGACGGGGAGTGCAGTATAAGTGCATTATTTTGTACAATTTCTCGAGCAACAAGTGATACGCATTTATTAACCTATTTCATACACGAGAAAAAAAATCTCGTGATTTTTGCTATTTTATAACAAAATTGTAACTAAAAATGTTGGAAAAGTCAAGCAAATATATTTGCATCCACTCGCAATTAAAATGAACGCGTCCGAAAGCACCGCGCGTACTACACGAAGTGGGCGCCCGTGCAATTATACAATATCTATATGCATAGTGCAGTTATACTGCACAGCAAACATGATTCGACCTTTACAGTACTTAAACCTGGTTAACAGGAAATTACTCCAGCAAAATCAAAGTCTATCCTCCACATTGAATGGTGGATTGCACTTATGCCCAAATATGGCACTTGCCAATCAATAATCACCCACTTGAAATTCCCTGACTCACTGCACTGACCAAAGTTATGGACAGATATAGGAGGTGTTTTTGCTGTTATTTGTCATTTACATATCAGGGAAGTACGAACATTTGCAGATGCCCCACCTACTCAGTTTTTAGCCTACATGTAATGTATACATTATTCTTGATTGACATCAAGTACAAAAATATCTGTCAAGTGGTTATGACCTAAAATAAGATCAATGAAGTGCCTTCATGCTATTTGCTGTGAAATAAGTCAGCCTATAGATGTGATATGATATGTTCATTAGGTTTAGACTTGGTTAATTTTGATCCCGAATTTTGATCCAAATTGAAATAATTATGATTACTTTTTACTTTCATTTCTGAATCGTTTGTTTGCACTGTTATTCGACGACACAAATCAGAATTATCGAGGGCCATATTGGTACGTACACTGCAAAACAAACCCGCTGTTTAAGAGTTTTAACATGTTTAAACAACCAGGGTGCCCTGCTTAAACAATAAACAGGTTGTTTAAACCTGTTTTCATGTTGTTTAAGCCTGACACCCACTTGATTTTCAAATGACTTTTTAACAGCGTTTTTTTAACTGAGACGTCTCAGGTGTTTACAGTGCATGCACCAAATTATGTATCTTGTGAAGTTAAAGCCGCGCGCTAACCAGATTTCTCGGGTTGGTGACTTTTCACTCAGAGTAAAACAAAACGAGGCAAGTGAGGAGAGGAAGACAGGAAAGGGGAGAAGGGGAGGACAAAAGAAGAGAGAAGGCAAATAAATCAGAAGAGAAGATGAGGGGAAAAGACAACAGGAGATTGAAAATTTTATGAACAAGAAACACATGATCTCGCCTACCCAGAGCAATGCGGCTGGCTACGGTAATTGCTTTATTCCGTTTTTATATAATAACACGAAATAACAACGAAATTTACCTTCAAAAGTGAATTTTCTCAAAATCAAGTGATTTTACAAAAATAATGTTCACAAAAATATCGCCGGTTACATCATGTACGCCCCTGTCACGAGACTAATTGTCACGAATTAAGCCTGTTAAAGGGAGTCTCCAGCAATCATAACATTAAGTCTTAATTATATGCTATAAAAATAATTATCAAGCACGAATCACGTGGTTTTATTTAAAATAAACTCATGTTGACCACAAAACGAATAAAAACAGTCCGCTTCAACACGCGATATTCAAAATTCCCGCGCCGAAATTGTCTAAGTGCAATGACGTAATGGTTACTTGTGTTCAATTGTCGTCAGCCTTCATTGTATTACTGGGACGTCATTGCACTCGACAATTTTGGCGCCCGGGCATTTTGAATATCGCGTGTTGAGAGATGGATGTTTTATTCGTACTTGATAATATTGTTCTTACATTATAAGGCATTATGTTATGATTGCCGGAGACTCCCTTTAAATTCGCACAATGCATGCAACAAGAGCGTATATTGATGTTTTTATAATTATTTCTGACAAGAACGGAGCCAAATTTGATGGCTTCTATCATTGCTTGCGTAAAACGAGAAACAAGATTCCTATAATTATTATTATGATGTGTTCTGAAGTAGATATCAAATCGTCATCTCATACTTTATCTAGAAACTCCGATGCATTGATTATTTTTCCTTTATAAAATCTCTACGGCATGTAATTACATATCTGCCACTCACATAAAAATAAAACAAATATAATAATAAATCAATTTTCAATTTATATAGCGCATTTCCAAGGGTATTCAAAGAGCTATAATTTCTCTGCCACTGGTGAGTCAGATCGCACCAACTAAGGCCGGTTGTTGCCGAATCCGGCGCAAACATCCGCAACTTAGATTGTATCATCCACCAATTTATCTGTGTAGCTCTCCAAATTCCATTGGATGATTGGAAGTTTTTGTTAATCAAACAACTAATCACCGATTTTGAAAGCAGGAGAAAATCGGAGATCCCGGAGAAAACATATGAGGGCGAGCATAGATCATGATATACCAAGTGCACAGAGTTCTTGGGCACGGCCGGAGCTTGAACCCGGGACCCAGTGGTGCAAGGCGAGGGAACAACCACTGCGCGCCACCTCGCTCCCCCATAAAGGAGATCCGTACGCAGGGCTGTCCAATTTTATATATTTTTTCCAATTAAAAGACCAAAAGAAGAAATATTTACGAAAAATCTAAAAAGGTCAATTTTTAGGGGATTAGGTCCACTTATTACAAAAATTATGTGCAAGCGCACTTTTCACTTTTTGGATGTCTCGAACAACCCTATGCGTACGGACTTGGACATACTAGGTGCTCGTACTTGAGTTTAAACCTAGTTGTTTCTAACCTTAGTTTGTTTTCCAAAGATTCACAATTTAATACCTGTCTTTTTAGGGTATGGTTTAATAGATATCCATTATAGAGCTGCCAAAATATCAATTGATTCTGACATTGAATTTCCGAGTTAATGCCATGCATAATGCCATGTAATACATACAGAGAGTGCCCCTGAGGACACTATGTTGTATTATCTGGCTGGAGACAGCCATGGAATACTTGGACGATGCCTTTGATAGGTATGATGAGAGGCGCAATTTCACGTTTTGTAAGTGAAAGTTGTCGGTAACTTATCTTACAAAATGAATGTGTAGTGTTCTGAAAGAAATAGATTTATGGTCGCATACGGTATTGTACATATATTTGCTGAACCATGAAATGGTATTAGCCTATAATAGTGATGTTACTTGCTTACTAACTTACTTACTAACTTACTGAGTAACCTTTTGGTCTGAAATGGGCATATCTCGAAATGCCACGAAGGTATGACCACCCGGACCCGGGTCAATATTAATATTTTGAGTCATTTCTACATTGAATATCTCAAAAGAAAACCAAATCGTGATCGCCGAGTGGTGTCACATGACCGAACAAATCTGAAACGTGGGATAGTAGAAGGTCCATGGTTCAGCTATGATGCGGTAACCGCTTTAGTCGTAAGAAGCTAATTTCTCTTTGCTCTATGATTATGTCGTAATCACACCATTTTTGAGTATTATGATAAAAGGAGCTATCAAAGGTCCGTTTTAAGGGACCGATTTGTTTCGAAAAAACTACGTCTACGTTTTGGCAAACCCACACTCAGGTTTTTAAATCATCAAATTATAGGCCACTTTGATCGCCACCATATATTTGAAAACTTAAAATTTGAGAATTTGAAATATCTTACTTCCATGCATAAGGTAAATACAACAACCACGTTCTGTGAATGACAACAACTTTGCTGACACACCTATCTCTCAGCTGAACCTCATAAGTGATTCCCGAAATTGATACATGATTATTATTTATCTACTCCCCCAGTTGAAAATTTAAAGTTACATTATGGACATGGACATTGCGGTATGTTGTTATTTTACATCAGCACAACTTTACGCTTACTAATTTGTTATTACTATAAATTATTTTGTTCGAATGATATTTACATGAATTTGTACAGAAATGTCATTAGCGATGCATTTTAACCATAAACTGTCTTGACGCATACATTTCCTGTGTATATTTAATATTATGAAGTGCTTAATTTGTATACATTTGGTGAGTTCACAAAAAATTGGCAGTAACTGGCAGTATTTTGGATCACTGCGACCGAAGCGTGAATACAATTTTCACACAAAGTACGGTTGCCAAAATTTGCGATCCCACAATAGCCGCCTAGGACAAAGAGATTGAGGAGTAGTAATATTCATCAGAAGCAATAATTTTGCAGGTAAAAGCTTTTCCAGATGTACTATTGAGAGGTACTCGTACCATTCCTCTATAGAACAATTTCGGTAAATTAATCAACGTGGACAAACTAAGGCATAAAGTGAGAACTCGATCAAATGGACGACAGACTCGTAATATCTATGGCGATACATGCCGTTATCAACACTGAAATAAATAGTAACAGATGCTCGCACTGATGTTGGAGTTTACAGTAAACGAAACTGAAGTCCACTAAGTTTTTCGCGATAGGAAGGTTGTCAAAGACATGAAGAGGTCTAATAAGACACAACATCAAATCATTAACTGCCAAACCTATGATGAATATTCGCGCACTTGAATTGTTTTTCTTAACGGCATATACTCGAATGATGAGACAGTTGCCTGGTATACCAACAAAAAATAACAAAGAACTGAATACAATACTTAATATGTTGTCCGAAAATAAAAGGCAACTCTTTTCATTGCTGGTATTATTCTCGTTGTTATTCATTTTGATGCCTGCCACTATTACATAGAAAACATAGAAGAAGCAACACGGAATATCTACCACATTTCCTCTTTGGTGCTACCAATTCAAATGTATATATCATCTCACTTACTTTTAAGGACGAAGTTAAGGGATCTGGAATGAGCGTTTTGAGCGTTTCGACAGTATTTTTGTGGGACATGAGAGCACATCAGACATATCGAATTGCATTCTGAATACGAAGAATGTCTTTCTGATATCAAATAATTTTCATTTTTGATATTCACGATATACAAATTTTATGACAAAATTTGATATTTTTCACATTTTTGATATATAACAGTCCTCGAAGTAAATTTTATAAATCTAATGGCATATTCTTAAAGTGTATGTATCTGGGAGGAAAAGCCGACGATCAATTGAAAATGTTGACCTTTCATATTGAAGATATGGATTTTTTCCCCAAAAAGACCAATTTGTTTTCGGTGTTTTGAGAAAAAAATCCATATCTTCAATACGAAAGGTCAAAATTTTCAATTGATACTTCGAATACTGTTAAATATCAAAAATATCAATTTTTTATTATTTGCCATAAAATGTGTATTACATTGCGAATTAAAAAAAAATATCTAAATTATTTGATATCAGAAGGACATTCTTCGTATTCAGAATGCAATTCGATATGTCTGATGTGCTCTAATGTCCCACAATAAATACTGTCCAAACGTTCATACCCCACCCCTTAAGCTGTTAGCTGAGAGGTAGATATTTTAAGCCATTGAAATGAGATGCTGATAATTTCCATCGCTTTCAAGCTGGCGTAAAATAATCAATATTTCTAAAGGTGCAATTCAAATGGTGAAAAGTATTGAGCAACTAAAAACACGTTGGAATTGTTTCATTCTAAGAAGTTGAAGAGTACTTGATGTCTTACAGGCTGTACCAAAATGATTGGTACCCATCAATTTAAAAGCCCGTCTCTTCCAAATGGAAGAGTGGATACTTTTGAAATATCCAGAATGCATAGTTTATGAGTATGCTTTGTTGTAGTACGATTAATCTACAAATTATTTGGATCTTATGTTGAATTTTGATGTGTCAGACTCATCCATTATTAATTGAAACCAATGCGTATACCAATCATTTTGATACAGCCTGTATGTTAAAAAAATTATAGATATATCATATATAATAAATATAATTACATTTCCGTTGATAACCAGTGTCCATTAAATAAACTGTCTGGAGACTGTTGTCACCCACAAATGTTATATACATTGTCACCCGACCTCAATTGGGGTACCTATATACATGAGGTGACAAGTAAGGCCCTCAGTGCACAGCGGTAACGCCTGGAAAATAATTATGTTGTACAGGCAGGGAAACTAAATCAATACACGTGTATCTGCTATGCACGCGCGCCGATACACGTGTACGGTATATCTTTGGATACGGGGTAGAAAATGATGAATATCTCCCGTCATTTAGAATCAATTGTAAGGCTTGCACTTGAATTACAGGCCTATATGTGTTGAAAGAACATGATAGTCGTAAGCGTGCGTATTGACAAACAACCGTGCGTTTTAAAATCAAAAAGCTGACAAAATTTCGGATTTTATATGTGCAGAACAAAAAAATGACTGCTGCCCTCATTCGTCACACCTGTAGGGTTACAGAACATAACACGGTGCATGGTACTAGTGCAGTGCCACTGGTAGAGGTAGTCTAAAGCAGATAACGTACCAGGCTCACTGACATCTACAGAGGTAAGTGACCAGGCTATTGTCAATAACCTTAGTCCCTCGGCCCATGGTCTCAAAACTATTAAACAGGCCAGAACAAAATGGCCATGCGTGGCTGTTGAAGAACTAGTGGATTCAACCTACCATCATGACGATTATTCAAAAAACTAGCTAGAACTGTTGGTAAAAACGATCACAATACCATGAAAATGTATGTATTATATGTTGCTTTAGTGAGGCCAGTCATGGAGTACTGTTCCCCAGTACGGGCTCCTTATAAAGAGTATCACAAGATCAAACTCGAAGAAGCCCAAAAAGGTTTACCCACAATTCTCTTCTGGTTCTTGGCATTGCAGACCTTCATATATAGGCTTCAAGCTCTTGATATCCCCACTAGCATTAGTCGTTTCGAATACCTTAGTGTCATGTTTGATGGTTTCCTTTTGAGTAAATGCAACATTAATTGGTCTAACTACATCAAACTTTATAACTGTCGTCAAGTAGCCAATGTTAATTTCAGGCAATATCGCAGTCGCACTGACGCGATCCACCACTCCATTTCAGTTGCCTTTCCTTGCATGTGGTGCACTTAACCAAGTGATGCTTCTACTATATATATATATATAATACAGTTACTCATAAGAAATAAATACTCCTGTTTGGAAAACAATCCATAAGAATTAAATCTAAAGCTATATTCTGAATAGAATAATTCTGCTCCACCCCCTGTATACCATGATTGCCTAACAATCCCACATCCTGTAGCAGTACCATTCATTTTACACCTCCCCCCCCCCACTGCAATATAATACCTTGCATATCATATTCTTTTTTGTTTACTATGCTAAAATTATGTTACAAAAAGTATATGTTATCCAAACGGTTCCATTTCAAGCTGATTCAGCACATCACATCAAAGCTCCCATTGGGCGCCCATTCTTTTTTAAATGAATTTTTATTGTTGTTTTACTATGCGCATCTTTTGAATATTTGCAGTCAATGCGTGCCTGCACCTGGCTCCTTTTGTGCGTATAGATGGTTGACGCTTGATGACACAGTTGTTAAATTCCAGACTGCTGTGATCGACGCGTGAATATAATTTCCATACACACGGAATATAGGTTTACTGAAAATAATTATTCAAAAGGCAGAAAGGAATAATTGAAACGCTCGCGTTCTTATGTAGGGAGTTTCAAACATTTACCAGGACTGTGTGTATACCGTGTTCATTTAACGTGATTGAAATTCATTAGGACCCCGGCAGCAAAATGATCTCAGTTCGTTCAAACCTGCTAAACAATTGTTTTAACTTATCAGCGAGTTAAATAAATCATCTTATTTGAAATGATGTTCAATGTGTTCTAAACCAACATCGTATGATTAAACACTCCTCGAGTCAATGAGATTGTCCAATGGTTATTGTCTATGATGTACATTATCGGTATGTTGTATGTTTACTTACTGAATTACCCGAAGTTTCATTTACAAGTTTCATTTACGACAAAACAACTTTCTAAGAACAGCTTTACTATCATCTCTGAACCGTTTGCTTGCCAAGCTGTAAAGGATAGGATTTAACACAATGTTTAAAAGGAATGACTCTCTGCTCACAAATCTTATAAAGGCGAACAAGCCTGGTGAATCTTTGAAATTCTCTCTTTCGGTGATATCAGTAATTTTCGTAATATTCGGCATAATAAGCATAATAAAATAACATAAGAGCATTGGGATCCATAAAAGAATGAAGCATATGGTAGTCGACAGCAGCATTCTTCTCGTTTGACTATGAGAATCTTTCAAACGGGAATGAGTGCCACTTGTTTCTCCTAACTCTGGCTTTCCCACTTCCTTTTGTGAATCATTTCTTATCCCAGTCGCGTGATCACTTGTAAATGATGTAGATGGTTGAGATGCGCTTGATGATACTGTAGCTGGTTTTATTGCCGAATTCAAGACCGGCTGAATTTTGGATCGCTGTAAACGAAGCGCGGATATAATCTTGATACAAAGTACTGCTGTAACAGTTTGTGAGCCCATAGCAACACCATAGTGTAATAAAATGGCAAAATAATAAAGTCCATGACGACAAACAAATCGAACGCAGGTAAAAGCTTCTCCAGATGGAACCAAACTGTGACACATCATGATTGGAACGAGAATCAACACGGACAAAATGATAGAAACGAGGAGAGCGTATGTAGCTTTTCGTGGAGTGATAACTCGGTCGAATGGTCGGCACACTGCGTAATATCTATCTATAGAGATACATGCCGTTATCAAAACTGAATAAAATATGAAGATAGATTCGCCGTGATATCGTATTCTACAATAAAACAAGCTGAAGTCTTCCAAGTCACCAGCGATGGAAAGGTCGTCAAAGACGTTAAGAGGTCGTAAAAGACACAACGCCAAGTCATTAACCGCCAAACCTATGATGAATATTCGCGCACTTGAAGATTTTTTCTTAACGGCATATACTTTAATGATGAGACAGTTGCCTGGTATACCAACCAGAAACAACAAAGAATTGAATACAATACTCATGATGTCTTCTGAAAATAAGAGCAAACTCTCTTCAGAATTGGTACTGGTATAGTTCCCGTTGTTATTCATTCTGGTGCTCTGAGCTGGTAGCCTGACGTAGAAGGAAATCACGCGAATTGCACTACTTTAATGTTACCAATTGAAATATAGCTTAGCCGAAATGATCTATAAAGTTACTTAAGATACAATGTTTCTGACTGTAGCTGAGAGGTGGATGCAGAGTGCAGAGTGGATGTCGTGTGCGCAGCGCAGAACGCGACTGATAAGCTGATATGAACAGGTGTACACCAATTTGGACTCGTTTGCTGACACTGCAACAACCACATTATGTGCAGTATAACAACCAGATTACTCATCCATCTCCTATCTGAACCTCGTAATTGACTGACACGTGATTGTTATTGTGTGTATTATATTCGACCACGACCATTATGTTCAAAATCTGTTTTAGTGTAAGTAGAGTAAAAATGTCTTTCTTGTTCAAAAAATCTGAACGTTAGCTACGTCACTCACAATGATATATTTGATGTCTTATGATGAAACATGCATTACGAAATATCTATAGGGCCTACTAATAAAATAATAAGCTCTGTGTGTCTGTCTGTCCGGCAATGCGTTTCGCCGCGCTTCGACGCATCGCTCCGATATTTCGGATATAGATAGGTATCGGGCATTCCACGTTTATGGGGTAGTTTGAAAGGTCATCGGAGGTCAAGGTCAAAGGTCAAAATTTCAACTTTGTCCGATCGGGCCCAAACTTGGTAGGTGGAATCCTTGATACGAGGCGAATATATGCCCGAAATAAAATTGAGGTCAACCGAGGTCAAAGGTCATTACGGAGGGGTCAAATTTCAAACTTTGTCCGATCGGGCTCAAACTTGGTGGGTGGAATCCTTGATGCAAGGGGAATATATGCCCGAAATAAAATCGAGGTCAACCGAGGTCAAAGGTCATTACAGAGGGGTCAAATTTCAAACTTTGTCCGGTCGGGCTCAAACTTGGTGGGTGGAATCCTTGATGCGAGGGGAATATATGCCCGAAATGTAATTGAGGTCAACTAAGGTCAAAGGTCATTATAGAGGGGTTAAATTTCAAACTTTGTCCGATCAGGCTCAAACTTGGTGGGCCGAATCCTTGCTACGAGGGGAATATATGCGCAAAATAACATTGAGGTCAACCGAGGTCAAAGGTCATTACGGAGGGGTTAAATTTCAAACTATGTCCGATCGGGCTCAAACTTGGTGGGTGGAATCCTTGATGCAAGGGGAATATATGCCCGAAATAAAATCGAGGTCAACCGAGGTCAAAGGTCATTACAGAGGGGTCAAATTTCAAACTTTGTCCGGTCGGGCTCAAACTTGGTGGGTGGAATCCTTGATGCGAGGGAATATATGCCCGAAATGTAATTGAGGTCAACTAAGGTCAAAGGTCATTATAGAGGGGTTAAATTTCAAACTTTGTCCGATCAGGCTCAAACTTGGTGGGCCGAATCCTTGCTACGAGGGGAATATATGCGCAAAATAACATTGAGGTCAACCGAGGTCAAAGGTCATTACGGAGGGGGGTCAAATTTCAAACTTTGTTCGATCGGACACAGACTTGGTGGGTGGAATCCTTGATACAAGGGCTTAAACATGGTATAACAAATTCTCAATATGACCGGAACAGGAAGATTTCACCACTCCCTGCGAGGACTGCAATGTCTTCCCAGCATTCATAGTCAGAGGTCATATGGGGTCATTGGGGGTCAAACAGTATCACTATCTGATACTGGTGGTACTCTCACATACAGCTACAGTGCCCTCACAGCTACAGGTACTCTAGTGCTATAAACAAATGCCGAATTAAGAGAGAATGCATTCTGAGATATTTTCCTTATGCTTGCCTATATAGCCATTTTACCATTTCATTTTGAACAGATGTGATTAATTTTCCATTGTATCATTTGTTTGTATCACTATGGAAAGTTGGAATCACGACAAAATACCTTTCTAATGACATCTTTACTCTCATCTCTGAATCTTTTGTTCACCAAGCTGTAAAGAAGAGGATTTATTACAATATTTATAAGGAAGAAATCTTCACTTAAAAACCTAATAATGGCGGCTAAGCCTGGTGAATCTTTAAAATTGTCTTTGTTAATGATATCAGGTGGAATAAGGTAGAAGATACCACATGGGAACCAGAAGAGTATGAAGCATATGGTAGTCAATAGTAGCATTTTTGTCGTTTTACTATAAGCATCTTTCGGACGTGATTGGATGACACTGGTTTCTCCTGCTCCCTGCTCCCCAACATCCCTCTGTGAATTATTTGTTATCCCAGTCGCATTGACACTTGCAGATGGTTGAGCTACGCTTGATGACACTGTTGATGGTTCTATTGCAGAATTAAAGACTGGACGAATTTTGGATCGCTGTGATCGAAGCGTAAATATAATTTTCACACAGAAAACAGTTGCAATAATTTGTGAGCCAACAACAGCCGAGTAGCACAAAAAGAGTGAGGAGTAGTAATATTCATCAGAAGCAATTACTATACAATTAAAGTCCTTTCCTGATGCGCCTGTTGGAGACTCTCTTACCAATCCGTTACAGAAAATCCACGGTCCGCGAACCAGAACAGGCAAAATAATGCACACAGCAATAGCATATTTAGCTTTATTAGCAGTGATAACTCCGTCGAATGGACGACAGACTGCATAATATCTATCTAATGCGATACATGCTGTTATGAAAACTGAAATAAATAGCAACATAAACTGACATCGCATTTTACAATAAAAGGCGCTCACGTCTGCCAATTCATTTGCGATGGGAAGGTTGTCAAAGATGTGAAGAGGTCGAATTAGGCAGAGTAGCAAGTCATTAATTGCCAAACCTATGATGAATATCCGCGCACTTGAATTGTTTTTCTTCACGACATATACTCGAATGATGAGACAGTTGCCTGGTATACCAACCAGAAATAACAAAGAATTGAATACAATATTCAAAATGTCATATGAAAATAAGGGTAAACTTTCTTCAGACATAGTGTTGGTATAATTCTTATTGTTATTCATTCTGATGCTCTGGGCTAGTAACCTAGAACATGGAAGGAAACACACGAAATGTTTACTGCGTTTCTAGCTGTTTGTACTGCTAGCAGATGTAATGTTGCACATAGAAGAAATTACCAGAAATTGTTACCACGTTTCTGAACTGATGATTGAATGCTACCAGAATGAAAGTTTCGCGTCTATAAGCATGAATATCAAGTCACAAGATTGACCTGAGATATGGATGTGGAGTGCAGATGAATCAGGTGTAATTTGTACTAGCCTGCTGACTTGGGGTGAATACGGCAAACACGAGTGGCATCAACTCTACAATATTGTTTTAATATCATGGTCATCCGGCCCTTCTTATTTGAACACCGTAATTGACTGAACATGTGATTATTATATTGTGTTTATTAAATTCGAGCAATATAATTTGCTTTATATTACCGGTATGTAAATGTTATTGTTCAAAATTTTCTTATATTACCAAATTAATAAATCTTACGAATGGAAAATTTAATGAAAATTTTAATTTGTATTTGAGCATGTTGAGTGTAAAACTTGACCCTGAATAATCCTCGTGTAACCGTCGACACCCTCGAGAAAACTCAAACCTTTTATGATTCAATGTTTTCACTTCTTCAATAAGAACGTCAATGGTGATGAGAAGATGCGAATGGACATTTACCGCTGCATTTGTGATCTTCTTATGTTCATATTTTATGTTTTGGTAGGTGTGTGTGGGATGTGTGAGCAGGGGTGAGTTTAGTCCTTGTGGAGTAGGTGGTGGGCTGAGAGTGGTGTGTAAGGGGTTGTGTGATTGTGAATATGGGGCTTGAGAGTGATGTGAGAGTAAGAGTTTCATGTGAGTTTGATATGGATTTGTGCAATACGGTATATCGTCGGCCGTATTACATAGTGACGTATTTGCAAAATGCATATTTCGAGAAAAACAATTTATTGTATCAGTACTCTTAAAATATAATTATCATCTAGTTGAACGAAAACCATTTATCAAGTTAAAATAAATGTTATTTTAATCATAAATGTTTCACTTTATTCATCAAAGAAACAAATATGTCAGTATGCGAAATGACAATTATAATTATATTGTGAGATACGACGCAAATAACACCGTTGTATTTCAATGCGACAAAATAGGTCAGTATGTGAAACGGCGAAAAAAATATCGATTTTTACGCAAAAATAAAAACACGACGGCAAATATGTGAAATGACAATATTTACCTCTGAGCCACGGGTGAACGGCAAGATACGTCAGTATGAAACACGTGTAACTGAACGTCGCTATATGAAACGGCAATGTGTTTTTAATAAATATATAAATAAATAAATAAATAAATAAATAAATAAATAAATATAATATAATATAATATAATATAATATAATATAATATAATATAATTATACTAATTTAAAATAATTTAAAATAAAGCAAATACGACCAGGTTAATTAATTAATTTTCTCACTAATGAAGCAATATCCATAATCAGGATTTGGTAATTTTGAAGAGTGTTCATTCTGCCAAAATTCATGAAAATGTAAAAAAATGTCGAATACATCGCAAAGTGATACGTTCGACGGTATGTGGCCTTATTGTGTGCCATAATGAAATTGTGAGTTTCTGATATTGGTACTACCTTTATAGTGGTTTGTTCTTAATATTATATTCGTTAAATTACTTGCTATTTGGTATATTCTATTCGTTATTACTTGTTAATTGGTACACTCTATTCAATTGTGCTTTATATATTTACGCTTTATACGCTCTTGTATAATATTCATTGTATCTGTATGGGTTTTACCCTGCTTCATCCCCGCTTCATCCTGGCAGGGCGTAAGACAATGCGAGGCATAATTAATTGAACCCCGAACCTCACGAATACAAGTCGAGAGTTATACCACTGGACTCCATTGGGATAATCTTCAGCACTGTGTGCATATGGCATATGATGTAATTAATTAAATAAATAAATAAACTGATGAATATTCACACATTTGAATAATTGTTTTTACTCCAAAACTGAGACGTTTTTCCCCCTTTGTTCTTTAATGTTGTCATTGTACCATGGAAATATTGATCTTAATATGTTAAGTATAGTCTTTTCTAGAGCATTATAAAGAACGAACTTTATTTTGATATCAAATTCATTATATAAACTAGTAAAAGGTAACAAAGAATAGAACACAATACTCAAGATGTCATTATTAGATAAGAGCTAACTCTATTCAGGGATTTTTTCTATTGCAGTTGCTGCTTTAATGTTACCAGCTCGAAGTTACGTATACTAGTATCTGTTACTTAAAGAATGATTTCTAGTATCTGTTACTTAAAGAATGATTTCGTGATCCTAGCATCCTCTTTTTATGACATTATGACACTGTCTCTTCCCTTCTTGTCGTTTCGTCATCAGAACCACAAGTATATATTTTGCTTAATGTTTTGTTTAATTAGATAGTGCTTTGAATGAAAGGATGCATAAATAAAACACACTGGAATCATAAGATACAAGCTACATGTATGCTTAATAGACAGCTACAATTATTTTGCTAAATATTTCAAATGATTCAATGGTATTTTGAATGAAAGTGGCCATATGAAATATCATATCAGCAGAGAAAATGGATATCATCTATTATCCATAATAAAAATTAAATAATCCTAGATATTATGAATTATGTTTAAAATATTCATTTTAAAAGACTATAAGTTTAAGCTGAAATGAAGAACATTGATCAAATTTTATGTGCATAAATGTTACCTATTATGTACAATACGGAATTTAAATTAAGCTATCATTACTGATGCATTACAACCGTAACTATAATTGACACATAAAAGATTTGTGCATATTTTGTATAAAGTGCATATAACTTTTGAGATGGATATTTCTTATAACTAAAAAACAGAGGCGTAGCCAGTCTTGTAATTAATTTGCTCCTTGTGGGCGAAATTATATATCCTCAAAGAAGATTTCACTCCCTCTTTTTTAATTTTTTTGCTCCTTTTCTTCCGTTTATCCCGCTTTCCTTCTCCTTTACTTTCTTTTTTCCTCTTCCATGTTTTTGCCTCCTCTTTATTGTACTTGGGCTTTGAGAGTAAGTCGCTGAAACATGAACGTCCTGGCTACGCCACTGTTACCAAATGTGATATAAATACAAATTTTAATATCGTATTTACATTTCCAAATACTTTCGGTCTGTTCTTTTCCTTGTAATTGTTAGTACCACCAGTTTCAAACCAACTAAAGATTTTCAACTATATCATTTTGTTTGTTTGACAAGAGGGTTATCACAACATTATAAAGTACAATCATCCGTTTACAATACAATAACTGCAATCAAAATACGTGAATCTGTCAAAATCATTATAAAGTATACATGGCATAATGTATTATAAGCATTCATTTGACTATGATCATCTTTCTAACTTCCCTTTGTAAATAATTTGTTATTCCCGTCGCTTTGGCACAAATTCAATACTGGTGGAATTGGGCATGATAAGCGTAGCCGGAGTGGAGGGGGAGGAGGAAGCATGGAACGGGGCCTTGTGTACCGACAGTACAGGGGAAAACCATACTCCACTCAAATTTACCGTAATCTCTTTGACATGTTTGATGTGCTTCTTCCCTTCACCTGTTTCAGTCCAACATTTTGGTACACTTAATAAGACTAGGCTATTATCTCACTACAAATATGTTTATTGATCCTGCAATCCAAAAAGCTTTCCTGAAGGGGGTTAATGGATGCATTGAACATAATCAAGTAGCTTCAAGTGTTACAGGAAGCTATATCGTATGCCAAAGATCACAAGAAAACTATTCATGTTACCTTCTTTGATTTGGCTGACGCTTTTGGGAGTGTCAGCCATAATCTTAAATCCCATTCTATGGAACGTTGCCAGCTTCCCGAAAACGTTACAAGTTATGTTTCCAACCTCTATTCTCGGCTTAACGGTCACATACGGGGGCCTGACTGGACCTCTAAACCATTTGAATTCAAAAAGGGAACATTTCAGGAGATCCATTGTCTCCTGTAATCTTTCTTATGTGTTTCAATCCTCTTCTCGAATATCTTGAGGGCATTCGTGGAAAAAGTGGATTTAGTTTAGATGAAACCAAAATCATCACTACCCCTTACTTGCCTTATGCTGACGATTTTAATTTAATCACCAACAACAAGATTCAGCACCAAAACATAATCAATGAACTCCATAGGAGAGCAACCAGCATGGGGTTTACTCTGAAACCCTCTAAATGCCGTTCTCTCTCTCTCTCTGTGTGGTGGTAAACCAACTTTGGTTGATTTTTATATTGGTGACTATCTTGTGAAATCTGTCAATGATGATCCTCAACGGTTCCTTGGGTCGCTGGTTACGTTTTATGGAAAAGAAAAAGAAATTTATGAACATATTGTCTCTAAACTTAACGGTAAATTAACCAACATAGATTCATCTTTGATTCGCAATGAGTACAAATTGGCCATATACATCCGTTACTGCCTTCCATCATTGAGATTCTGTTTGACAGTCCATGATCTTACTAGTTCAAATCTCCAGCTTTTGGACCGCAAAGCTGAGCAGTTCCTGAAAAGCTGGCTAGGGATTCCAAAACATGGTGCTAATACAGCCTTGTTGCACATGTCACGAGGTCTTCACATCCCACGCATTTTGGATGTATATCGTCAAGCTCATTGTGCCTCATACAGTAGATCAAGATGTAAAGCTGATCAAGTAACAAACCTAGCTCTGGACCTTAAGCTCCAACGTGAATCTTCCTTGGTTCGTAAAATGTCCATCACTAAAGAATGCGAAAACATCCATTCCCTGGCTATCAGAAACCCCGAAAATAACATATGGGGTAAAATCAAACCTCAGGTTTAAAAAAATCTGAAGGTTGAAACTGATAACCATTGGAAAGCTGTTGTTGAGCCCCTCTTGAGCCAGGGGGATATCCCTAAGCTGTTGGGAAAATGTGAAACCGATTTAACCTGGAAATCGTTGATATATTTTTTACCCAAAGGTGTGTTAAAATTCGCTATTATTAACGCCTCCATAGATACCCTGCCTTCCTTTACAAATTTAAAACGCTGGGGCAAAAGACTTTTTGACACCTGTCCCCTCTGTAAGGGTAAAGGTACCTTACTGCACATACTCAATAATTGCCCAAATAGGCTAGATCGATACTTATGGAGACATAGTAATGTTATTCGTATATTTCTGTCCACATTCAAAGAGGCTGAATCGTTTAAGTGTAGCAATCTACTAGTCTATGCCGACATTGAAAATAATACCATCGGTGGCGGTACAATACCGCCCAACATAATTGCCACATCCCAAAAACCCGACATTGATTTATTTTGGCCGGCAGACAAGCGAGTCATTCTATTTGAACTGTCGGTGCCATTCGAGCCGAACATTGGTAAAGCCAACTCTATCAAACATAATCGGTACGCTTCCCTTGTTTCCGTCATTACCGACGCCAGGTATGATTGCTCGTTAATTGCCATCGAAGTCGGCTCTAGAGGCATAATTGACACCGACAACAAAAATAGGCTGACTCGTTTGTCAAAACAACTTAACACCCCAAAAAAAATCAAGGTATTGAAAGACCAAATTACCAAATCTGTTCTCATGTCATCTAAGGGGGCGCTATTCAGCTTGCATCCAGACGTGTTTTTATTGTCGTGCTATTATTTATCCTTCGTTTTCACACTTTTATCCACGTTGTGATCAATTTTGATGTAGTAAGTACTGTCAACGTTCTTTTGTCATCCTATAATGAACTCTCGCTAGCCTGAGATTGACTTTATTTGCTCCCATTTGATGTGTTTACACTTCACAATTCTACAACCAGTCAGCGTAAGCTTCCCTGTACAAGTCTATGTATTACTAAAGGCTGACATTAAGTGTTGCTTCTGCAAGGAACTCCGTTGATTTGTGTTTCATTGACTTTGAATGTCAGCCCTGTGTGAAACGGTCGCAATGCACCTGTTGGACACCAGAAGTTCGAGCCAAAGAATAATTTACTCTCCTGACTTTTTGAAAAGCTTGAACGGCAGCCCCAGTAACTTTATTGACAATGACTTAAAGATTAAACTTGATGAAATTAATACATACCGTAAACGAAATAAACGCGGTTGTCGTGGTGGTAAAAATGTACCAAGAAAGATTCAAGTAGTTGAATCTGCCAGAAACTCACCAGTTACTGTTGTTGATTCTGGAAGAGGAGTCAATTACAACAACCTTTGTAAAGTAAAGTGTGAGACACCTGTCGCCACCAGTACTAAGCGCCCCCATAATGACGCTCCATCTTTTGTGCTCACAAATGCACAATCGCTTATGAACAAATTCGACGAATTTGAATTGCTCTTGGAACAAGAATCTATTGATGTAGGCGTCGTTACAGAATCCTGGTTTCGCCCTCAATATCCTGACTTTATGTGCAATATTGATGGATACAACCTTTTTTCAAATTCCCGTACTCACTCAGGAGGAGGAGGGGTTGCTATTTATGTAAACTCACAGATCCCAGCCAGAGAAGTTTCCGAAGTGTCAGTGCCTGATGAATTGGAATGTGTTTGGGTACAACTGCAGCCAAAGCGACTACCAAGAGACGTCTCCGTCATTGTGGTTTGTGCAGTTTACATTCCGCGCGACTCACCAAATCAAGAACTTCTCAGACTTCATTTACTTGAATCAATTGACTTACTTCATACCAAGTATCCTGATGTAGGCTTTGTAATCATGGGTGACTTTAATAGAATGCAAATCAACAACATTCTTTATAACTGTAATTTGAAACAATTGATCAAATTTCCCACCCGTGGTCAAGCCACTCTCGACCTTGTACTGACTAACATTGGCGCTCATTATAATGAGCCCATTCCCTTATCTGCTCTTGGGAAGAGTGACCATATGTATCATGTGGAAACCTTTAGAGTATGTTGCCAAACATTCCAATGTCAAAAGGACATATCGCTCCATGAAAGAGCACCAAATCAGAGAATTTGGTAACTGGATCCAGCACAAAGACTGGACCAATGTCCTTAACGCCAGCAACACTCAGCAAAAAGCTGATGCTCTCTATGAGTCTCTCCAAGGTGCTGTAGAGTCATTCTTCCCTCTAACCACAGTAAAGGTTCATAATAATAATAAGCCCTGGATGTCTGATAAAATCAAAAACTTGTCAAAAAAGACAACTTGCCTTTTCAACAGGTAACAATGAGGTGTACAAGAAGCTGCGTAACAAGGTACAACGTGAAATTAAGAGGGCTAAGCAATTCTATTATGCTAACAGGGTTCGTAATCTTCAGGCTACCAATCCACGGAAGTGGCATCAGCAAATCAAGATCATGACGGGAAATACAAAATCTGAAGTCAGCATACCTGTCCCAGGGGTGGACAATGATGATCATGTTGCCATTGCGAATAAAATCAATGATCAGTTTGTGCAGGTCTCCTCCCATATGACACCTTTGGATCTTTGCAATCTTGAGACCTACTTACCGGCCATTGATTCCCCTCCATTGCTCTACCCATGTGATGTGTATGCTGAACTCAGTAAAGTCAAAACCAGTAAAGCATGTGGCCCAGATGGGGTTTCCCCAAGGTTGATCAAGGAATTCGCATACGAATTAAGTATCCCTGTAACTGACATTTTGAATTGTTCTTATCATGAGGGAGTGGTCCCCACACAGTGGAAAAAAAGCCATCGTTGTCCCGATCCCCAAAACAAAACCTCCCAAGGTCGATAAACTTAGACCTGTCTCCTTGACCGATGTTTTGTCAAAAATAGGTGAAGAATTTGTTGTGAAGTGGATTTTGGAAGACATCGAAGACAAAATTGACCCCCAACAGTTTGGTAACATCAAGGGTATCTCGACTTCCCACTACTTGATCAACCTCCTCCACACTCTTCATCAAGGTGCTGACAGGGTCAACAACGTGGGAACGGTGGTTCTGACGGACTTCTCCAAAGCGTTCGATATGATAGACCATAACATCCTCATTGAGAAATTTATCCACTTGGGAGTCCGCAGATCCATCGTTCCCTGGTTGTGTGACTTTGTCAGCAACCGTATGCAATGTGTTCGCTACAACCAGACACTCTCCGAGTTCAAAATTCTCAATGGAGCCCTCCCACAGGGGACTAAACTCGGCCCTATTGGCTTCCAGGTTATCATTAATGATGCAGTCCAGTCCAAAGATGCAAGCATCAACTGTTGGAAGTATGTGGATGACCTGACACTTGCTGAAAATCGTCCGTATTCCCAACCAAGCAAGCTTCAAGATACACTGGACGAGTTCACTGAGTGGACAAACAAAAACAAGCTTAGCTTGAACCCTAGCAAGTGTCAGGCCATCCAGGTCTGTTTCAAAAATGAACCACCGCCCCCTATTGAGCTTAAGATAGCCGGTAAGCCCTTGAACTATGTAACTGAGGCTAAGATACTAGGGGTTCACCTTCAAAATGACTTGAAATGGGACAAAAATGTTAATGAAATTACAAAGAAGTCCAACCAGAAGTTGTATATGCTTAAACTGTTAAAAAAATTTGGTTTCAATGACGAAGAACTAATTACTGTGTACAAAGGTTACGTGCGCCCTATTCTTGAGTACGCAGATGTCACCTGGCACTCCTCGTTAACAACAAATCAGACAAAGTCACTTGAACAACTCCAAAGACGTGCATGCAGGATCATCTTAGGCCAGAGATTTACCTCATATGCTGAGGCGGTGCAAGCTTGCGACCTTGAGCGCTTGTCAGATAGAAGAGAAGATCATTGTCGAAGGTTAGCCGAAGGGCTTGCCGACTCAGACCGTACCAAAGATCTTCTTCCTCCATCTAGACAGAGTGCTCATGGTCGCAACCTTCGCAATGCGCATAAATTCACCCAACTGCGGTTCAGAACCTCTCGCTTCCAAAATAGTCCCATACCATACTTTGTGGACCTGCTAAACAAGTAATATGTAATTTTTCTTTTTTATTCATGTGCTCATTGTATCCTGCATGCACGGTGGCCGTGCAATCACCCCCTTTTCTGAAGTGTATTATGCAATGTGTTTCTTTCCTTTTCTTTTTATTTATTATTATTTAATGATACTATTTTACAAGTGCAATATTAGTTTCTGTAAATGAAATTTTATACCATTTTATGTGTTTTATAGATGTTATTCTTTAAAAAAATATTGTTGAATGTTTGTTTTTATCTTTGTAAATTTATCATGTAATTTGACCTTCGGGTCACCTTTTGATAATAAAATATGAATATGAATGAATATGAATTTATACTCAATCTTCAACTCAAGACATGAGCCAAAGTGGAGTCATATAACTTTTTTCTCACCGCCATGATGTATTTCCTCATTGTTTATGTGTATATTTGCTGTTTATAATTGTGTTTACCCTTGCCTGAGATCGGTATGGATCTCAGTTGATCTTGGGGTTATATGTTCTTCTTCTTTTTGTTAATAAAGATGATTAAATAAAAAAAAATATTGTAAGTTGTGAGGGGGGTCACTGACTCATTATGTACAATCACAAGTTAGTGCTGGAAAACTTGGCCACGCCAGTTTCAAGACCTGTATTGAAACGAAAATTTTCGAGTCAGGTTTACCAGCATCTAAGGTTTTTGAATTAGATACAAATTTGTTCGTAACCTTATATCATTATTTGAGATGATCCTCAACGTTTTTATACGCTATCAAATAAAACAATCATCTGCATCAGCGTAAATGAAATTGTGGTTATTGTCTATGCTGTACATTATTGGCATTTTTAGATACTGGGTCACGCAAATCCAAGTTTCAGTAGTAGTGACAAAGCAACTTTCGAATGACAGTTTTACTATCATCTCTGAACCGCTTGTTTGCTAAGCTGTAAAGAAGAGGGTTTATCACAATATTGATAAGGAATGAATCTGTTTTTACAAATCTAATAATGGCGACCAAGCCTGATGAATCTTTACAATTCTTTAAGTCAGTGATAGCAGGTGGAATAAGAAAGACTACAATAGCTGGGATCCATAACAGTATGAAGCATATCGTAGTCAGTAGCAGCATTCTTGTCGTTCGACTATGAGCATCTTTCATACGGTAATGTGTATTACTTGTTTCTCCTGCTCCTCCCTCTCTAACATCAACCTGTGGATTATTTGTTATCCCAGTCGCATTGAGACCTGCAGATGGTTGAGTTACGCTTGATGACACTGTTGATGGTTCTATTGCAGAATTCAAGACTGGGCGAATTTTGGATCGCTGTGATCGAAGTGTGAATACAATTTTCACACAGAGTACGGTTGCAATAATTTGTGAGTCTAAAATTGCCGTGTACAACAGAGAGAGTGAAAAGTAGTAATATCCATTAGAAGCAATTGCTTCACAATTAAAGTCCTTTCCAGTTTTGACCGTTGAATGCTCTGGTACCAATCCTTTATAGAAAAACCACGGAACTCGAACCAGAACAGACAAAACAATACACACAGTAAAAGCATATTTAGCTTTTTGTGGAGTGACAACTTGGTCGAATGGATGACAAACAGCGTAGTATCTGTCTATGGCGATACATGCCGTTATTAAAACTGAAAAAAAATACCAACTTAAGCTCACACTGGTATTGTATTTTACAGTAAAACAAGCTGAAATCTTTAAGGCCATTCGCTATAGAAAGATTGTCGAAGACGTGAAGTGGTCGAATAAGACATAGTATCAAGTCATTAACAGCCAAACCTATGATGAATATTCGCGCACTTGAATTGTTTTTCTTAACGGCATATACTCGAATGATGAGACAGTTGCCTGGCATTCCAACAAGAAATAGCAAAGAATTGAATACAATAATCAAGATGTCATCAGAAAAAAAGAGTAATCTCTCTTCAGAACTGGTAAAATTCCTGTTGTCATTCATTCTGATGTTCTGCGGCTATAACATAGAAGAAGTGATGTCGAAATGTTTACCACAGCACTTTAATACTACCAGTTCGAATGTAGCTGAAGTTACACGTCTCAATTACTTTAAGTTACTAGGATTAGCTAAGGCTTTTAAGAGGTGGATATGGAATGCAGAGTAGATGCCACACGCATACCTCAACTACTGTCGATCGGATGGATTTGGAAATCGTTTGTTGACATGGAGTGAATATGACAACCCAGGGGCGGCGCCAGGGTATTTTGATAGGGGGGGCAAAACAATTGTGGAAATTTGGTATGCAGCGCGATAGCGCTGCCGTCAGCTAGCGCGACGCAGGGGGTGTCTGAGGGGGGATGTGCCCCCTGAGAATTGGGAAAATTTTCAAAATGAAAGCACAAATGAAGCCATTTGATGCACCATTTTAGTCTAAAATGGCCAAATATGAGGTTACTTTAGTCAGAAACCAGGAGCGTTGGAAGGTGCCCCTATGATCACTAAATGCCGAAAAGGTCCACTTTGCGAGCGTAGCGAGAAAAAATGCTTTTTCAGTCAGAAAAGGACAACAATTGCCCATTCGCGAGTGTAGCGAGCGAAAAATTAGGTTCTTTATGCTTTCTTGGTCAAAATTTTAGGAAAAGGTCCAAAACGGGGCCATCATTTCAAAATCAGCCCCCAATAAATCCTGGCTACGCGACGCCCCTGGCCGGCCGTAATGAAGCCAATTGCTTATATTTACGCTCGTATATTGGTGCATAAATGTTTACACTATTTCTGATACAATGTGATGAAACCCCGTAAAAGTTGTGTAATATCGGACTGAAAGTAAACTTGCTGCATGACACAGACTTGCATGTGTTGCCGCGCCAGGAAAATGACGTAGCCAGGATTTTTTTAAGTTGTTGGGAGAAAAGGCAAGAGAGAGGCCATGGGACTTTTATGGGGGAAAATTTGCCGAAAATGGGCCCAAAATATAAAATCAACAACTTTAAAACCGCGTAGGTCAGCATTCCACAAGGGCAAGATCCGAAGGGGGAGTTTCCTCCTTTTAACCATGGCCAGGGAGGGAATTTCTCCTTTCCTTCTTCTCCTCCTCTCTTTCTCTCCCTCCTTTTCTCTCTCCTTCTTCTCTTTCTCTTTTTCCTTTCGTTTACCTCTTTTTTGAAAATTATAGGGGGGGCAATTGCCCCCCTTGCCCCCCCTGTGGCGCCGCCCCTGTGACAACCACGTTCTGCGCATGACAACTACTTTGCATTTCAACTAAACTTCATAATTGATCATACACTCAGAACACTAGTCACTCACTGGCTATTGTTGTACAAGGCCCACTCAGTGACTTAATTAGGTACTGGAACCGGTCGAATTCGGTGTTGAAATTAGCAAAGTTGTGAGACCGTTTCACGTTAAAATATATGTTCTCGACTAAACAGTTAATATTGAGATCGACAGATCAATGTTTATTACATATTAAATATGCTATAAATAAATGCCGTACGTATTTACATTTCCGTTAACAACATAATGTTCTTAATAATTAAGGGATCGAGGATTTTTTTTTTTTTTTGCAGAAATGGGAGGAGTCTGCCATGTTTGCTGTGAATTTTTGCCTCGAAATATTTATCACAGATACACATTTTGCCACCCCCTGGAAATCTAATGGTGCGCCCCTATTATAAGACATTTTCCATGTGTTTTTGTGTCTCGTGATTGATTTACAAGCTTATTTTGCATCGACACCTGACTGATGTGATTAATTCTGATTTTTTACATTGTATCACTTCCAACTAAATCAACCTACATATTCGACAAAATAACTTTCTAATGACATCTTTACTATCATTTCTGAATCGTTTGTTAGCCAAGCTGTAAAGAAGAGGGTTTATCATAATATTCACCTGGAATGACTCGTCTCCCACAAATCCAATAATAGCGAGCAAGCCTGGTGAATCTTTAAAATTGTCTTTGTTGGTGATATCACGTGGAATAAGGTAGAATGTGAAAGCTGGGATCCATAACAGTATGAAGCACATGGTAGTCAGCAACAGCATTCTTGTCGTTTGCCTATGAGCATCTTTCACACGGTAATGCGGGCCACTTGTTTCTCCTGCTCCCGGCTTCCTAACTGCCTTTTGTGCATCTTTTGTTATCCCAGTCACATTAAGGTTACACGAAGAAACGTATAAAAAACGTATAAAAGCATAGGGCCTGCACTTTGGCTCGACATTTGAAAGGGGCGTGAATTCATTTTTGGATACGCCCTTATTATAATTAGGTAATACTCGACTCACACACATTCCCTATATGTATATATACATGTACCACATGTAGTCAATCTGTCTGCTTTATCTGTATTGTGCCGTTCTCAAGCAAATACGGTAGTTAAACACGATTTCATCAAACATTATAACAATAGCTCTTTTACAGTGTGCAATCATCCCGGGGAATAATTGGGCAATAATAGAGGATGTGCGTGAAATTATTGATTAGCTCCATACAAAGGAATTGAACCGGTGTCCTTCACCGTAATCATGGCACAATGCAGTGCATTCAATCAAACGTTGTCGTCAACCTATTTGATCGTATTTGTGCATTTGTTATGTGTGTGAGACGAGCTGTCGCGGTAGATTGCAATAGCTTGTAATCATGCTTTTGTTGAATGAATTTGAGTACTCCGCCATATTTACGGTATGATACGTCATAATCTAGGTGATTATTTGCATTGGATGTCTTGAATACGCTGGCGAGGTTGTGTAATAATCGGATTAATGCTATAACAGTAGGTGAATACAAGTTTTTAATATATCGCGTTGCAAAGCCCCATTCAGTGATCCCAACGAAAGTGAAAAAAAAATCAAATTGTTACTTTTATAAAAAAATTTAATGAAAAAAATTGGCACAAAACCCAAGAAAACGGCAGTATTGACGAAGCTGAAGCCCCATTCAAATACATGTAGCTAATTTATATATACTGTCAGTATATAAATTACAGATTCACGTAAATGCATTATTTTTGTCTTAAATATGAGAATAGGCCTACACGGCTTAGGGCTGAACCACTAGCAGAAGACACCAAGTTGATGTTTTATGACCTTTGACATTCTTTTGTGGCGAGTGACATGGTCAGTTCAATTCACGCCGAGTGTTCTTGACAGGTTTAACTCTGCTTCGGTGGTCATGAAAGAATTCAAAAGATAACCTCTGCCCCAACAATCCCAAGCAATTGTCTGAAACTGCTCTTCGGATGATCAGTCCAAGAGAATGCCAAATATGGATCAGGAGTATTACAACAACATTTATTTTCATTTTACACTTTTTTATAGTCTATATTTTCTTCATTTCACCTTAATTTAGCAGTTGTCATGGTTGTGTGCAAATTCCTATTACTATTAGATACGTTGTAATAAAACATGATTTTAAACATTTGTATAATTACTTTTCTCTGAGGGCTTGCAGCAAAATTGATATTTTATCTTCCTTGGTATGGGTTTGTGGCTAGCAGTCAGGTAATGATGATGATATGATGATGATGATGACGACGACGACGACGATGATGATGATAATAATGATGACGATGACGACGATGATGATGATGATGATGATGATGATGATGATGATGATGATGAACAAATCAAATCAAATCAAAGATGATAATGATGACGATGACGATGATGATGATGATGATGATGATGATGATTAATACACAAACGAAAAAGAGGAACAAACATGCCTAGCCATATTTACAGCAAGGGCCCGTGCCAAGGCCAAATCGACTTTTACAATGTTTATTGAAGAGATAAGATATGCATAATCTCAGTTTGCGAGTAGATAAGAGGTCAAATTTTTCCATGTTAAAAATAGAAATACATGCTAGGCATGTTTGTTCCTCTTTTTCGTTTGTGTATTAATCATCATCATCATCATCATCATCGTCATCGTCATCATTATCATCTTTGATTTGATTTGATTTGTTCATCATTCATCATCATCATCATCATCATCATCATCATCATCATCATCATCGTCGTCGTCGTCATCGTCATCATTATCATCATCATCGTCGTCGTCGTCGTCATCATCATCATCATATCATCATCATTACCTGACTACTAGCCACAAACCCATACCAAGGAAAATAAAATATCAATTTTGCTGCAAGCCCTCAGAGAAAAGTAATATACAAATGTTTAAAATCATGTTTTATTACAACGTATCTAATAGTAATAGGAATTTGCACACAACCATGACAACTGCTAAATTAAGGTGAAATGAAGAAAATATAGACTATAAAAAAGTCTAAAATGAAAATAAATGTTGTTTTACATAATAATACCTTGCTATGACAATAGCTGCACTAGGTTAATCGTATAATCTCCTTATGTGGTTAGTATGGCTGGGCCAGGAAATCCACAAGGTCAGCCAATGTATGTACATGTATTCGGTACATGTGCCATATCTTTTACAATGGGTGATAAATTTCTGGTTTGTTTTATTTCAAAACGCAACAGTCGATATTCTAAAGCTTGGTCCAAATCCAAGAGAAGAACCAACTCTAGTAATTTATGTGGTTTCAAATTATATCGGGTGTTGCCTTTTTGATAGAAATGGTGTTTGTTGATGTGCACAGTTTCCCATTAGATCATAACATGCTGTTGTACATCCAAGGTCAAAGGTCTTTTAATCCATATTTGGCGTTGTTCTGGGACTGATGATGTATCATAAGAACTCAGTCGTCAAATGATGATAGTCATATAATGACCAAAAGATTATTACTGACTATATCATTGAAGACTGAGTTCCGCAGTCTTGTACAAAATCTGAATTTTGATGATTTTTACGATCGTCCGGATGAAAAAAAAAATCACTGAATGGGCCGTTAGTTCCCTCCTCTCCTTACACTGGCAATATGGATCAAAGAAAAAAAAAGAAGAAAAAAAGAAGAAAAAAAGACAAAGAAAAGAAACAGTAAAAAAAAAACAAATATGAAAAGTTCGAACAATATTTGGTTTATAAAATTAATGTGACCGTGATGAGGCTCGAACTCACCACCTTCCGATTTAAAGTTCGAAGCGCTAGTGTACCAAATTCTGATGCCTTACCAAGTGAGCTGTGCTCCTGAGATACGAAATAAAAATAAAATAATACACTGTATACCTGCTTGTGTCGGTAATTGATTTGCTCAAATTCCATAATGGTACAGTGCAACAGAGCAAAAATGCCCAAAATTTAAAAGCTATATAATTTATGACCACTATACACTACACATAAAAATACTAATACAAGGGAATTTCAACGTAAGAATCCAAACAATTAAGTACCAACATGCACAGCTTTGTCCTTACATCACATTTGGGTTTTTAACAAAATGTTATCAAACCTCTACTGTGATTGGCAGCTGCACAAGGCATCTCTTTGATAGCTGATCATGGCCATCCATTCAGCAAGTGGCTACTAACTGACCTTGACAGGCTTGAATGAGCACTGTCATCTGCTACAAAACCATCACACTCTAGGACTACACTCTAGGACCTGGTCACTCCATAATGCTACAGGGAGCACAGTACTTTGACAATGGAGTGAAAGACTATTATTATTGATTAGGCGCGGATTTTAAAAGTACAGCTCCTATGCGTGTATAGCCAAAAATTGGAATAGAATGTTTGGAATCATGTAACTAAAGTACTAAATGCATTCTGCAAAATGCGCTCTGACCAATTTATAAAGCATTTCATTAGCTTGAATTTGACATATTGTTTGACATATTTGGAATTATGGTAAATCATTAAATAAAATATTTATTAATTAATCAATTATGTCAATTAATTAAAAATTTAATGCAAATATGCATATTTTTTCTGACAGAATTGTAGGATTTGACAAGAGCCATCTTTCTTGTAAGTTTGATTCTTATAACATACCGGTATCGTATTGCGTCCCGTTATAGTTGCAGAAAAAAAATACGCGTGCAGGACACACATACGCACACACACCCACACACCCAGAGGATCGTACCGTTTTACAATCGTATAACATTCATTGGCGCTAGTAGTAGTAAATTTCAATTTTCTTTGCTTTAATTACCTCACTTGTTCTGCTCAAAATTAAAGGGGACATATCTGACAGTAAAAGCTTACATTTTATGGAAATTATGTTTAACTATTTGCTTAAGGATACGATACATGATTTACCGACAAGTGACTCATTTCGGAATGCGATCGTGAATTATGAAGAAAAAAAAGTTTCCACAGGCTTCGTTGGGATTCGAACCAGCGATTCGAAACTTCCTTCGATTACGCGTCTAGCGCTTTACCGTTCGGCCACGGTGTCAGTTGAGTGGAGGAGTGTAATGATAAATGATAAATCTCATAATGCCATCTTTAGCCTTTTGTTTACTAAAAAAAACCGCGTTTTGTAAAGATAGATTACCCGTTTTATGCATAAAGAGCACGAACGTTTGGGAAAGGTTTCAAACAAATAATAAAGACACTGATGTGATGATGAAATTGCGTAAGTCGGGGAATACATGCGTCGCAATGTTTTGTTTTGGTTTTAGGAATTTGACCTTAAAATTTACGACTTCATGACATTATCATTCGAAATCAACAAAAGATATTTCAACAGTATATGGCATCATTCTTTCTCTAGAATGTTTTATACATGTATGTGAAATAGCTTCAACAATGGTTCGCTGCATAATGGTAAAAACAGCCTTGACCTAAAAAAGGGCGAGAGGTACCATATTTACGGATTCAGGCTAAATTTAAAATTGATATAAAACGTTTGTTTTTGATCGATTACAAAATTAATTTTTGTCATATAAAGAAATTGTGTCTGGCGTGAATTACACTACAGTTTTTATTCTTAGGGCTCTTTGACTTCTTCAAATGATTTTTTTAATGATAGAGTGAATCCCCTGCCCTCTATAATTACTCACAAAAGATCGAGTCCCCTTAAACAGCACAAAACAGATAAAGCAGACAAATTTACTATACATAGGCCTATACATTTATGGTATCTGTATGCCAGGGACTGTTTAAGAATATAACATTAGATTTATGATATTTACTTCGAGGACTGTTATTTATCAAAATGTGAAAAATATCAAATTTTAATAATTTGTCATAAAATTTGTATTATATCGTGAATTTCAAACAATGAAATTTATTTGATATCAGAAAGACATTCTTCGTATTCAGAATGCAATTCGATAAGTCTGATGTGCTCTCATGTCCCACAAAAAATACTATCGAAACGCTCAAATCAGATCCCTTAATTTGGTTAATTTTCTTTTCTTGTTTTCTTTATTTTTTTCTTTATTTTTCTTTGATTTATATTGCCAGGGGTAAGGAGAGGAGGGAACTAAAGGCCCATTCAGTGATTTTTTGATTTTTTTTCATCCCGACGATCGTAAAAATCATCAAAATTCAGATTTTGGATACTAGATTGCGGAACTCAGTCTTCAATGATAGTCAGTAATTTTTATATTTTGGACATTATTATGACTATCATTTGAGGACTGAGTTCTTATGATCCGAGGAGCAGTTTCAGACAATTGCTTGGGATTATTGGGGCAGAGGTTATCTTTTGAATTCTTTCATGACCACTGAAGCATAGTCAAACCTGTCAAGGACACTCGGCGTGAATTGAAAGACCATGTCACTCGCCACAAAAGAATGTCAAAGGTCATAAAACACCACTTTTGTGTCTTCTGCTATCTAAAGGCCTATGGCTGATTTTGTACCTTTCTTCATTGTCATAGATGTGCTAACATAGCTTGCTAGTGCAGTGGTTCAGCCGAAAGCCGCGCCGTGTGTCTAAGACAAAAAATAATGCATTTTTACGTGAGTCTGTAATTTATATACCGGTACTGAAAGTATATAAATTAGCTACATGTATTTGAATGGGGCTTCAACTTCGTCAATACTGTCGTTTTCCTGTTTTGTTTTTTTTGCCATTTGTTTTTCATTAAAAAAATTATAAACGTAACAATTTGATTTTTTCACTTTCGCTGGGATCACTGAATGGGACTTTATAGCGCGGATTATTCAAAACTTGTTTTTACCTACTGCTATATAGAATTAATCCGATTATTACATAACTTTGCCAGCGTATTCAAGACATAGGTTATGTAGGGATAAACTGTACATGGGTATAGAGGCCCTGCATGCTTTTATCGATTGGCTCCAAACAAATGATTTGAACCGGTGTCCTTCACCGTAATCACGGCGCAGTAGCCTACAGTCCATTCAATCAAATGTTGTCAGTGTGCGAGACGAACGATGTATAAATCTGGAGGTCACATCATCACTTATCATGCTTATTGTAAAAAGTTTGTCCAATGCATATACTGTGTGTATTGTTCCCGGTATTGTCAATACAGTCAAGCAAACAGGTATTATATTTTGAAAAGGCCGCTATAGTATATTCACAGGGGTGTCTTGAATGGCCAATCATATGGGACATAATCAAATTGCAGTGACTGCTTCCTTTGTTACCACATGTCAGTCATCTTGTGATTATTGGACCATGTAAACCTGCAAAAACGAGCCAAAGTGCAGGCCCTATGGACGTATAAAGTTGTTCTCTAAAACCGCGTTTTCTCAGCAATCAAATATCGCAGTGAGTCAAATGTTGGTGCATGGATGTATCTTTACATTATTTTTGTGTGTTTATAAAAATTTTAGAATCCGTTCGAAAATCCTTCGTTTAAATCATTTTTACGCACCATGTTCACAAGATCAAAAACACGTTCCATGCAGTTTTTTTCAAATGTTTGCTCCGTATAAAACCACGCCGAGTGATTGTTTTCTCCTTTTTTGTATTGTACTACAAATCGATTAAAGAAATAATGTTGCCATGGGGAAGAACCAAATACAGTACCGATCAAATTTAAAAAGCCCGTTTTTGGGGAACATTTTCGAGGATCTTGTCTGAGAAAAAACTGTTTTGTGAAATTATCGATATCTTGATAACGGGGCGTTAATTTAGACATCTGAATACCTACATTATTTCTCAACATTCTGCCAATTGCTATCCCATTTGATTTTCACTCCAATTTGAAGCTAGTATTGCAAAAAACGAGGTTTTCCCTCCATCAGTTCGTTCAAAATTTCAGCGCCGACATGCGTGTTTATTCTAAGAGCCATTGTGCGGACGCGATTGTAATCAAGTAATTACATCAAATTATAGTTACATATCCGCTTCGAGAAGAAGAAATTGCGTAAGCTGATGTATGGTTCAGTGGATAGAGCGTTGGACTGGGAATCTGTTATGAACAATTTTTGTGGGTTCGAGTCCCCATGTGGCTGAATTTTCTTTCCTTTTTTCTCATTTTTACTTCCTTTCTTTCCTCTTTTCTTTCTCTTTTTCTTTTTTCATTTTTTTTTTCATTTTTTTCTTTCTTTCTTCCTTTCTTTTTCTTTCTTACTTTTTTTTTTCTTTCTCTCTCTCTCTTTTTCACTATTTCTTTATTCTTTCTTGCTCCTTTCTTTTTAGTTTTATTTGATTGATTCGCTGACTGCAGTGAATCGTGATTGATTGTTTTTCACTTTATATAATTCAGACATTTGTAGGCCTGCTAAGTCTGTCTTTTTGAATATTCTTCCCAAATTCGATTTGCAAATAATTGCTTTTTGATATTGTTGTTGATGTTATTGTTGTACCCTATTACATTGTAATCAGGGGAATAGCAGCATTGATTTATTTCATCAAAGATATCAAGGCTATAAATTCAAAATCAACACATTTTCCAGGGCGTAGCTGGACGAAGTGCCCCAATCAATTTTAAAATTTATAAAATCCTTATGAAAATTGCCGAAAATGGCTTGTACCCCTCCCCCGGCATCCGACCCGGCATGTCGAGCTATATAAGCCAAGTTTCATGTCTTGACCGTGGATCAATATTCTATTGTAAGTAGGCCTACGTCCCAGTAGGCCTACGCTTGTTCATTTTCTGCATGGCTGTTTCTGTTATGAACTTACGCCCCTCTGAAATCAAGCGCATGAAAAACTCTCGGCTAACCTTAACACTTACAGATGGTTGAGATACGCTTAATGACAATGTATATGGTTCTATTGCAGAATTAGAAACTGGTAGAATTTTGGATCGCTGTGATCGAAGCGTGAATACAATTTTTACACTGAGTACGGTTGCAATAATTTGCGAGCCAACAATAGCCACGTAGGACAAGGAGAGTGTGAAGTAGTAATATCCATCAGAAGAAATTACTTTTACAATTACAATTACAATTTAAGTCTTTTCCTGATGCGCCTGTTGAAGACTCTGGTACCAATCCGAAACAGAAAACACGCGGACCGCGAACCAAAACAGACAAAAGAACGCACACAGCAAAATCATATTTAGCTTTTTTTGAGGGTAATTACTCTGTCGAATGGACGACAGACTGCATAATATCTATCTATGGCTATACATGCCGTTATAAAAACTGAAATAAATAGCAACAGAGTCTGACATTCGTGTCGCACTTTACAGTAAAACAAGCTGAAGCCTGCCAAGACATTCCCGATAGGAAGGTTGTCAAAGACATTAAGAGGTCGAAGAAGACACAGTACCAAGTCATTAACAGCCAAACCTATGATGAATATTCACGAGCTCGAATTATTTTTCTTAAAGGCATATATTCGAATGATGAGACAGTTGCCTGGTATTCCAACAAGAAATAACAAAGAATTGAATACAATGCTCAAGATGTCATCTGAAAATAAGAGTAGACTATCCTCAGACATGGCGCTGGTATAATTCCCGTTATTCATTCTGGTTCTTTGGGAGGGCGGTCTGGTACAAAGAGGGAATCATACGGAATTGTTATAAAATTTCTGCTTCTACCAGTTCCAATGTGTCCTATCCTATGCTATGCATTTTAAAGTTACTACTATTTCGAGGTTTTGCTGAGATGAGTGCAAAGTGGATATCCTGCGCAGATCGCGACTGATATGGATTTGGTGTAATTTGGACTCGCTTGCTGACATGAGGTGGATACGGAAACCAAGTTCTGTGCATGGCAACACTTTTACATTGCTCATTCACATGATAGCTGATCCTCGTTATTTTGACTGAATACGTGTGGATTATATTCGAGCATTGTATTCAAAATTGGTTTTAGCGTATAATTCCGGAGTGTAAATGTATTTGTTCAAAAATTCTGAACGTAAGCTATATGAATTAAACACTACATTAAAATGCGTATGCTAAACTATTGTATTCACGTTAAAGAATACCCAAAACCTTTCATGATGCACTTAGATATCCACGTTTTCACTTTGAATGCCTTCAATAAAAGCATATATGTTAAAACATCAAAAACATAGAGTACTTATAAACGATTTTCGAATACACATTTTTACATTTACAAGATGTATCTGTATGCACCGTTCTTTAAAAGACTCCATTGCAAATCGCTGTGTAAGGGTTCTTATTACATGTTCTAATCATTTTATAGATAATTTAGGGATCAAAAAATCAAAATCCATCTGAATGTATTTTAGAGATGATTTCGCAGGATTATGGATATCTATAACATCAATTGTTCTGTGAGTACAATCGATCGTTTCAAGTTATGGGTATTATATTGGTTTTGGTCACGTGGTTTCCAATTATCATTCCCAAGCTCTTAAGGGGGTACTACACCCCTGGCCAATTTTGTGCCTAATTTTGCATTTTTCTCAAAAATTATTATAGCGCATTGGTGACAAGTAAGATATTTATATTACAGGGGCAAGGACTACTGCACTAGGAATTTTATTTCAACACAGACAACAGTTGTGGAGTTACAGTCAAAAATGAGGGAAAACCAATATTTGATCAATAAACCAATAACTACTTGCCTTGAGTTGCTGAATTTTCAGTGCAGTAGTTGTAGTCCTTGCCCTTATAATATACATATCTTACTTGTCACCAATGCGCTATAATTTTTGAGAAAATTGCAAAAATATGCACAAAATTGGCCAGGGGTGTTGTACCCCATTAACTGACGTCATTACCAATACCTTTGTCTGTACTCTTAATCATAAACTTAAAACTTGTAGAAAGTAGTTTCGGTTTTCATTTCAGTTTGTTACATAATCGTGTGACCACAGAATTGGTTTCAAGTTACCTTGATTACAAAAGACGTGTTTAAATTTCGCAGTGCAATATTCACAAGCAGAGAAATCGAACAGATCAATCTACATTTGAAAGCGTGGTTCAACTATGTTCGAATAATGTGATTGATATCCATCCAATCCATACATTATATTTGTTTACTTTAACATAACATAACACAAGGGCGGTAGAAGAAGGGCGATAATATGCTTAGCACAATCAAGACAATAGGCTATTATATACTTTTATAGTACTATACACTAGAGTGTGTCCTTCCTACACTAATATTAAATTTAATACTCCACTGCTGAGCAAAAAAGCGTTTGGTATTTGACCAATGAAGTAGCGGCGGTTTTCCAACGCAACAAAAAGCCCTCTACCTCATTGGCTAATCGCTATCGCTCAGTGATGAAGTATAAATTCAGCATTCGGTGTTATGATTGCAGACAAGTTTTGCTCCTGTCTTTTAATCCCTTGATTTTTGGTTTCTGAACAAAAGAGAAACTAAAACTGAGAACTTGAAACGAGGGAATGACTTCACTTAAACTCGAATTTGTTAGTGATATGAAGAGCTGCAAATATAGAAGGTCGTTTTGCTTTGGAAATATGGCAGGCACTGGGTTAGTATCAGTATGAGAACCAAAACTGTAACAAACCTCGCATAAAATAAAGGATCCATTACTACCAACAAGCATATTTCTGGTAGGCATACTGGCCACATCTAATGCTTTATTTTGATGGAGTGCTCAGAAACAGTAACGGATTTCAAATGCATGATCCAGCTTTTTAATAAATCTTAATCACGGATCAAATAAGCAAAAATAATTTCAAATTGAAACATGAGAGGATGCAACATGGAATCTCAGTGCAGTAAAAGGTCATCAGGAAGTCATCAGCTACTTTACTGACCAGGGCATTGGGGAGAGTTGCCCCCTAGCAAGAAATACTGGGATAGAACTGCCAAAATTTGTAATTTGCACCTTCCTCTACCCATGTAGAGCGCTACGTTCTAAATGTAGCAGCGCTATATAAATATTTATAATGTATGTATAATGTATGTATGTATGTTTACAATATAACCTATTGTACCCGGTACTATAAAACTGGAACTTATCAAACGTGTTCCAGCGTTAAAATGTTCTCACAACATAAATGATTCGAGATTGTAATTGTTATGGGTGTAGAAACTGCATAGAAAATGTCTTCAACATTAAATGGCAACATCAATAACAATAATTATTGAGATCTCGTCATCGCCATTTAACTGGTGGTACTTGTTTACTTTCAGGTTTTCTTGTTCTGCACTAAGCCTTAAGGCGATATAATACCCCGATTTTCATCAGTACCCCTCTTCTTTTTTTTCTTGCAAATTTATTAAGTACATATATATGTTTATCACCTCATGTCCTTAACTTATAAAATATATCTACATATAAAGTGACTTTCAACCATTTTAGTAAGTCATTTTAACCCTATATATTTTTTGTTTACTGTAACCTAGTAACTCAGATCTGTGTTTCATAACAAACCATAATTTATTCTTTTCAAAATGTTCAAGTAGGGTACATGAATAGAATACATTAAATCCTTTGTTATACTCTCTATAGAAAATCTATAGTGGTGCATGCAAAATACCTACCATGATATAACACTGAATAAATTAAATACACACTTATACAATAGATGCATAGTCATTAGTTGTTAGGAGAAGAAAAGGCTATTAGGTCACCGTATGTCAGGTTATAGGTCAATTGGTTCAGGTCAAATTTAAGCATCAATTTTGAATACACATGTGAGAGTCTGTGATATCATATGAGGCATAATTTTGATATTCTGTCTTTAACTGGATATATATCGAGAAGTGCATGGTGGATATACTAATATACCTTGGGATGTAAATGGTGAGTACAATTTAGAATGCCTAGTTGAGACGGATTTCACAAATAAATATAAAATAGTTACCAAAATCACAAAAGGTAAGCTTACGGAAAACTACCCAATATGGTTGTATAGGTGACAAGAAATACAATTTTTTTCATCACTGCTGTAGTATGGTTGTTGTAACCTGTTACCTATGGCTTAATTAAGTTTCAGTGCAATAATGTCGCAAGTTAAAAATACAAAATATAGCTCAACATTGAAAATAGAAGCATTTTAACCAGTTCCTTTTTGATAGTTGTGGAGCACCAAGTTCATGAAGTCATAAAAGAAATCAGGAACCACTTATTCCCATTTTACATATCAACTTTATTTCCCTAATGTGTTAGCAACACATATCCAAAATTTTAACGAAATCCGTTGATAGTAAGCTTTCCAAAATGAAGTGAATTTAAATCATCAGTGATGTACCTCCTTTTGGCTTCTATCTGTAAAAGCATGTAAGCTACATTGATACCGATACCACCAATAAAACGAGAAGATTTGCCCTTCATTTTGCATACCACTTTGTCCAATTTTTTTTGTAATTTCTTCACAAAATGCAAAAAATGCAAAAAAAAAAATCAATGGGTGTAGTACCCCCTTAATGCTATTCATTAATGTGAAATGAAGTCAGTTTACAGATGTGATCTCTTTTCTTGTTTAGTCTTGCCCATTTTGATCTAAATTAAAGTAATTTTAATCACGTTTTTACTTTCCTCTCTGAATCGTTTGTTTGCCAAACTGTAGAGAAGAGGGTTTATCACAATATTAATCAGAAACAACTCATCTCTTACAAATTTAATAAAAGCGGTCATGCCAGCTGAATCGTTAAAATTCTTAATCTTGGTGATATCATTTGGAATAAGAAAGAATACACCACTTGGGATCCATACCAATATGAAGCATACAGTAGTCAACAGTAGCATTCTTGTTGTTTTACCATGAACATCTTTCGAAAACGAATGCGGGCCACTTGTTTCTGCCACTCCCCTCTCCGTAATTTCCTTCCGTGCATCATTTGCTCTACATGGTATTGGTATACCAACGTTGGCACTTCCAGAATGGTGAGATACACTCGATGATACTGTAGATGGTTCCACTACCGAATTCAAGACTGGACGAATTTTGGACCGCTGCGAGCGAAGCGCGAATATTGTTTTAATACAAAGTACCGTTGTAACGATTTGTGAGCCGACTATAGCAGCGCAGTATGAAAAGAGTTGAATGTAGTCAAAAGACCTGTGACCAGAAGCAGTTATTTTGCATTTGAAGGCTTTTCCCGATTTATTTGAAGACGAAACTGGTATCAGTCCCTTATAAATAAAGTTCGGAAGGACAACCAACATAGACAAAATAGTACAGACAAGAAAAGCATATTTAGCTTTTTCTTTAGTAACAACTCGGTCGAATGGTCGACACACAGCAAAATATCTATCCAATGCGATACAAGCGGTCATAAAAACCGAAATAAATACTAACAGAAGTTCTAACTGATGTCGTATTTTACAATAAAACAAGCTGAAGTGTTTTAAGTCACCAGCGATAGGAAGGTTATCAAAGACGTGAAGAGGTCGAATAAGACACAACATCAAATCATTTACTGCCAAACCTATGATGAATATTCGCGCACTTGAATTGTTTTTCTTAACGGCATATACTCGAATGATGAGACAGTTGCCTGGTATACCGACTAGAAATAACAAAGAATTGAATACAATACTCAAGATGTCATCTGAAAGTAAGAGTAAACTCACTCCAGAAATACTGCTGGTATTATTCCCGGTGTTGGTCATGCTTCATGTTCTGAAGGTATGAATCAAATAAGATCATATCATATCATAGTTTTATTCAATTAAAATCCAAAAAATATATTCGGTAGGTAGCGGCTCGGGTAGTACATGAAATGGAGTACAATTCATTTTGCCGCGTTCCTGTTTTATAGACTGATCAAGATAATATGTTCATGACGAGTGAGGTATTATACGTATTATCTGAGCACTCTTTTCAAACATGCTTCCGTATTAGTGACGAAATGTTAAAATGAAATTTTTAAGAAATTCCGAACACAGTGAAACGTGATGTATAGTTAAACTACGTCATTTATTAAAGCAACATTTAAAACATTTATGCCATACATTGTATCCATTAGAGTGAAAATGGAACTAAACTGTTTACAATGTAAACATTTTACACCAGAATACTCAAAGCTTTTATGATTAACATTACTTTGTTTTCACCTCATTTGAATTCTTTGCAAGAACAAAACGTAACAGACAAAAGCGACATTATGATATTTTACACCAAATTTGTATAGTGAAAACGTCACGTATATGCTAATGGAACGGTCCCGGAATTGGAAGAATTTTGAATGTCCCAGTAGGTACAATGTTTCTACGTATTTGGGCTTTAAGATCGCCAGGGATGCAAGCTCAGAGGATCCTTTCACTTTGAAATCAGGATGGAAGTTAATGGATTAATGACAGCTTTGTGAAAAAATCAACTAAAAGCTGTGACAGCTAAAGCAAACTTCGGCACCAAAAAATTACGGAGCTTGGTGTACAGTCATGTTTATAAGAACATGAATGCTACATATTGCGTCAAATTAATTGCACCTTAAGGGCTCGAATAGCGACGTGTTCTCGTTTTTTTGTGGGTACTGAGAGCATATCGAATTGCATTTTAAATATGAGCAATGTCCTTCTGATATCAAATAATTCTGATTTAAAAAAAAATCAATTGGGAAGCTAACAAACAGAGTGAGTACGGTGATTGAAAAGATCAGATATGTAAATCTATCAATTATACATAAATTAATACAAACCAGAGTTTTATGCCTAAAGATTTATGCATTCAAGATGGCGTGAAATAATCAACATTTCTGCAAGGTGCAATTCATATGGCGAAAAGTAGCAACACAAAACACATTTCATAGTTACAAACGAGATATGCTGTAAACAAATGTTAATTTTACATTTTCCGTTGACGCATAATGTTCTAAATGATTATATTGAGTATTATAGGATATTCCCCATGTGTTTCGTGTCTTCCCAGCAAACACAAAACGTTTACGACATCATTCGCAAAAGGTTATAAAAGGTTGTCAGAAAACGTTTAAATGTCGGGTTATATAAAGGGTATATTAAGAGTATAAAACGTATTCATAACTTTAAAAAACATTTTTTGATAATCTACTGCTCAGCAAACAAAAATGTTTTACAGAAAACGTTTAAATGTCGGGTTATATAAAGGGTATAAAAACGTTTTAATAACATTCCAAAAACATTCTTGAAAAGTTGATACAAAACATTCTAAACAGAATGTTATTTTGGGGTTGAAAAAATATTTTGCAAAAAATGTTTGCCCAAAATATTTGCAATAACGTTTTAAAAATGTTTTCATGACCTTTATATAACCCGACATTTAAATGTTATTAAAAGGTTTTGAAAAATACATTTTAAGAACATTTCTGTGTTTGCTGGGTTCAAATATTTTAACACAATGTTATTTAAGTATTGACAAAATATTTGGCAAAAATGTTTGCAATAATAGTTTAAAATAACATTTTTTGAAAACATTTGAAAAATATTGTTGTAGTGTGTTTTCATACAAAACGTTTTAAAACGTTATCATGACTTTTATATAACCCGACATTTTAATGTTATTAAAACGTTTTTACCTAAACCAAAAACCAAAATATAACTTATTTAAAACGTTTTTAAAACGTTTTTGTGTTTGCTGGGTCGTGATTAATTTACAAGATTATTTTGCACCGACACCTGACTGATGTGATTAATTGTGATCTTTACATTGTATCAGGTTGATTCAAGGTAGACTAACTAGTATTACCGACAAAATAACTTTCTAGTTGCATCTTTACTATCATCTCTGACTCGTCTGTTAGCCAAGCTGTAAAGAAGAGGGTTTATCAACAATGTTGATAAGGAATGCTTCTTCTCTCACCAATCTGATAATGACGAGCAACCCCAGTGAATTGTCTTTGTTTGTGATATCACGTGGAATAAGATAGAATAATAGACCTGGGATCATAACAGAATGAAACATATGGTAGTCAACAGCAGCATTCTTGTCGTTCGCCTATAAGCATCTTTCCACACGGTAATGCGGGCCACTTGTTTCTGCTGCCCCCTGTACCCTAACTTCTCTTTGTGCGTCTTTTGTCGCATTGACACTAGACGGTTTGCGTACACTTAATGATACTGCAGATGGTTCTACTGCAGAATTCAAAACTGGCAGAATTTTGGTTCAATGTGATCGAAGCGTGAATATAATTTTTGCACAGAGTATGGTTGCAATAATTTGTGAGCCCACAATGGCCGCGTACTTAAGAAATAGGGTGAAGTAGTAATATTCATCAGAAACAATTACTTCACAAAAGTCTTTTCCTGGTGCGCCTGTTGTTGATACCAGTCCGAAACAGAAAACCCACGGACCGTTAACCAGAACAGACAAAAGAACGCACATAGCAAAAGAATAGTTAGCTCTTTTTTGGAATGATAACTCGGTCGAATGGACGACATACTGCATTATGTCTATCTAATGCAATACATACCGTCATAAACACTGAAATATATATCAACAGAAACTGACACTGGTATCTGACACTTTTGCAGAAGAGCAAGCTAAAGTCTGCCAAGTCATTCGCGATAGGAAGGTTTTCAAAGACGTGAAGTGCCAAACCTATGATGAATATTCTCGAGCTCGAGTTAATTTTCTTAACCGCATTATACTCGAATGATGAGACAGTTGCCTGTAATTTGAACTCACTTGCTGACAATACGGCAACCATGTTCTGCGCATGACAAGTGACTTCGTCACTAAGCAAACAGTGACGAAGGAGCACAATCTGTTGGGACCGAGACTGTGACCAATGGAGCAAAATCATATTTCCCGCTGTATTTGTATTATCTTCTATACACATGTGATATGTTAAAACATCAAGTACTTTAACACTCTTTTTGAATTGTGATATTCACATGTATTTTGAAGTATGTTCACAAGGCTTTGTTGAATAAATCTCTAAATGGTTTGGCTCCATCAGATCTCTCTCTTTCTCTCTTCAAAGTTTAATTATATTTCCTATAGATATTGTGTTAATACAAGACAAGCCGCAGCTGATCTGCTGGCGCTATCACCATGTTCCAATGGCAATGATACTGAAGATTTTAAGTCTTCATTAATCATTTTCCTACAGTGGTGTTGAAGTATGGAACAAAATTAATCTTGAGATCAGAAAGTCACCAAGTATTCAACGTATTATGCGCATATACAAATCATGATCAAGAGGTATATTTCCATGTAGTATACGTGTACTTTTTTGAGGAACATAACATTTTTGTCTTTAGAACCAATATTGGTCTATTTTGCATTTAGAGTATATCGTATATTTTAGTTAATGCGGCTTTTTTTTTTGAAGAAATGAGAAAAAATTAGACAAAGTGGTATGCAAAATGAAGGGGCAAATCTTCTCGTTCTATTGGTGGCATCGGTTTCAATGTAGTTTACATGCTTTTAAAGGTAGAAGCCAAAAAGTGGTACATCACTGATGTTTTATACTGTTTGTGTTAATATTATTATTTCCAGTGTTGTTCATTTTGATTTTTAGGAGGTCTCAAAATAAAAGATCATAATGCAATTTCATATTTAAATTGAACGATTCTTTATATTTTCAGAGCCACCAAAAACGTTTACATTAGCAGATAGGCGAGGTCTGCTTATTCACTTTAACAAGGCGTAGTCTTCAGTAAACGGCTCTTTTCAGAGCCATCAGTAGGCAAGGGGCGGACCACATGCTTTTGATGGAATATTAATAAATTTGATTTAATGTCATATTTCATAAATATACATAGCACATAGAAGGAATCACGTGGAATGTTTCCTGTCTTATAGCTTTTCAAATGTAGCTTTTTATTATTTGAGCGTTATTCTCAAATCTCTTCATGGTAAACGTAAAAATAATGCACATAGTGCAGGGAAACGTGCAGAATAGTTCCGGGAAGCTATTGAGACATATTAAACCCCGTTACATATCTATTTGAGTGCTATGTGTATGTAGAACTTTATCATTGTTTATTGTCATGTCTATCACCATGTGTGACAGGTTGGGGTGTGTTCGGGAGTGGGAGTATTATATAGAGTGTGAGGGTTGGTGTGCCTGTGCCTTTTAGAACACCATTATATTAGCAGAAATTGCATTCAATGCATCTGATGGCATTTGACTGAGTTTATAGAGGGTGAACTTTTAAGTTCACCCTCTATAAACTCAGTCGAATGTCGAAAAAGAATTCTTTTTCCAACGAACGTAGAATTATTATAGGTCATTGAACGACCAGGTGAGGTCAAACAATTAGGAATTAGGAATTAGGAATTAACAATAAGTAATACATTTTTCATTTGTTGCAAAATAAGTCAAGAGGAAAATTGATTTGACGATAACTAAACCGTTGCATTGTTTTACGGTCAGAATTAGGTAAAACAAGCCGACCGGTAAATTGCCGGCCATAGTTTCATCATTCCTTTATTTAAATTGTTGCTTCATGTAAACTTTTGTGTGTGTGTGAGTAATACAGTGGAAATTAAATGATTAATTACTTTTATATATAATATAAGCATTAGCCATAGTATGGCAAATATCAAGAAATCGTCTGAGAAAGAGTGTTTTTCAAAGGAACGGTTCTATGAAATATCCCCAAATATCTTCAATCATGTTAATTAACAGTTTAAACTACTACAGTAAAAATTAATATGGGCCACAACGAAGGGGATATAAAATGTGTGCTTTTACATAACAAAATGGCACATCATAATTTCTGTGTTTCTGTGGTTTAATATTATTTTGTTTCATATCATGTTCGGTATCAAATGGTATATTATCCATTGGCTAAATTCATGTGCACCTAGAAGCCATGAAAGGTTGGAGCACGTAACCATGGTAACACACGTACGCTATTAAATACTAGATATCTTCAGCGAATAAAATTTATTTAAATTCAAATGTCTAGAAATAGCCTGTGTTTACCCAGGAGTGTTTATATATAGTTTGGTATAGTTTGGTTATCTTTTTATCTATGTTTGAATCTGGAGGAAAAGCATTATCTTGATTATATCTTCTTGTTGTTTTACGTTGATCAGTGCACGATAGTTATGCGTTACTGAATTGTATATCATTTGTTTGTGAACGGTTTACATTACAACATATTTTCTTTATGTTATGGTCATAAAATATATTTAAGTAAAAAGAATATAGAGGCATCTGAACTCGTATTAACTAATAATAATTATATCCCTTATAGGGTATATGGATAAACTAGCTACTTCGATCGCAATACTAGAAACACTTTTTACCAATATCTGACACCTATAGTTTGTTGATTGCCCCGGGGTCCTACACCTTTGTAGTTTATTCAGTCACGAAACTTTGACCCACATAATCTAATATCCTTTGAAGCATTTTTTTGTGTGGCCGGGAAGTCCCATACCATAATCCTATGTAGGTTTGGTTTACCATGAATTGAATGTACAGTATATTTGTTACCTGATACTTTTAAACCATAGCCTGTAGGAAGTCTGAACGCACATTTGATAGACCTGTTGATGTTTAATTATAGCTGTGTCCGCGGTTGTTACAAGGAATTATTTGAATCGATGAATGGTAGCTACAATGGTAAGTATATTTTGATAATTATATTATGCTTTTATTTAGATGGTTAGATTAAGTTATTTTTATTACAATTTTGAAATAAAAATATTTCTCAACGTTAAACCTACAATACGGGAAAATTGCCGATTTGAGGGGATTTGAGAACTTTTGTAACATTGAACTATAAGTGAGTCCCACGCAAGTAGCGATAGTTTACGGTCGCCGTTTCCTTAAGCATGTTAAGACTTTGAGACTCTGGCATATTATTGCATGATTTTGGATGTGCTTGAAAAAATGGAGACAATGCAACGAATTATTTATAATTGTATGCTTGTTAATTATTTTAAGGTAAAATTCTTGACTGTTGATAGTAACATCATGAACATATTGAGTGTAATATAAAATCACGATTGTTGTTGAGGTACTTTATTAAGATGGTTAAAATATATATAATGTACACGCTGATCAAATGCTCTTGCACAACATTTTGGAACTATGTTCGTATATTAATCACAGACTGCTTTTAATTGTCATTCACCACGTTTTGTTTTCTACATTTTACGCGTACATTGTGCATAAATTGCAGAGAATTCTTAAAAGCAATGGACATAACAAGTGGTGTTTTACCCGGCCACGTGAAACTCATTACCAACCCTCGGCTTGTTTAACCTTTATAGATATGGTTAATTGATTCTGAATAGAACTTGTTGAACTTCAACATGTTTGAAGTTCATGTCGGTGTTAACGCGTGGATTTAATTTTTAGTGTGCTGAGTTACGAAATTTACTTTCTGATAATATTCTCTATTAAACAAGGAATTTCCATCAAAAACATCAGAACAAAATTGCACAATTGGTTAAATACCAAATTTATCTTAAAAAAATAATATTAGGTGCATTATAAATATTCGAGAGAATAAAATCATTTCATATTTACTTTCGTATAATTCAGGATATTTTCACCATCTGAAGTAATAAGTGCACTTGTAAAATGGAAAAACGTATATCAGTCTTCCCATCGTCTGTCATGGTGGACCAGAGGGTTCAAATCTCCGTAACAGGTCTGGACGCAGGGTCAAAGGTCACAATTAGATCCTTCATGTTGGCAGAAAAATACAGATTTGAGGCACATGGGCACTTCATAGCTGATCAAAATGGACAAATACGACTTACACATAGTCATTCTGTCGGTGGAAGTTATAAAGGTACGTTATACCACGTCAAATGAGAACAATGTTGTTTGATTAAAAAAGGTTTCCCGTATTTTGTCAGAGTAGCCTACCTAAACCGTCGTGTGGTAATATAGAAAGATGGAAATATTAGGCAATGTAAAAAATCAAAGCAAGATATCTCTTTAAAAAAAGTGCGGACTTACAAGAGGGTAATACAGCTATACTTAAATCAATACCAAACTCTACAAAACATTGAACTTTGGATATGGTATTAATCCAATATTGAAAATACCATTCTAAATGCGAAGAAGGAAAGCATCAGCACATAGCAGCAGCATCAAAGCGTACACAAAACCTAACGAATAAAAAAGCAGCTGGGGAGGCTTCAAAACCCAAACGCTGGTCAACCACTGGCAGTGGCGTAGCGACTGTTAGGCAGAGGGGGCAATTGCCCTGGCCACAACCTTAGGGGGTTAGGTGCCGAATTGACCTAATCAGTATCGATTCTGCGCCCACTCCAAGGAATGTAAGTCAAAATTTTCGCACGCTTCGCGCGCATTTTATCACAAATACTCATTTGAAATAAGACCGCAATTCACTGAACTTCTTTATAACCAAAATTACTTAGTAGTATTTTGTGCAAATTAATCATGTATCATTTGCCCCGGTGGCGCCACAACCCCTAGCTACTCCACTAACCACTGCACTGGTGCCCTGGCAGAACCGCACCAGTTCTGTAAGGGTGCCAGTGGTTGGGGTTTAAAGCCATCCATAATAGTTTATTAAACCAATTGTTTTATCAAGCTATATGTGTAATTTCATTTTAGGTGTTCAACCCATGGGATTATTTTCATGCATGCAGCCATCACCGGGACAACGTTCAGGAATACGATATTCAAAGAAAGACATCACAACACCGCTTATCGTTACTCTATCTCTACATAATGAACACATTGATACAAAGATGCTACAAACTAACGAGTCTATTGCTAGCACTCAACTACGCAGATGGTATTTAGCAGATCATTGTGAGAGAATTGTTGTACGTAATGGAAGAATACGAGGATCACTGATAAAACCAAAAGGTGTGTATACGGTCATTGTAGATATAAGTATGTCATCGATCTGTTCGTTTTCCTTCAAAATGTATTGATGGCGGATACCTTCTAAAGACGCCAAAGATAATACGCCTAACCTTACACGCCCAAGATGGAACTTTAATCGTCTAAGATGCAATCTTAATCTTAGACGCCTAAGATTTAGTCTCACTTCTGTTGTAGGTGGCATACGTTCATGTCAACGTATAATTACACCCCTTGGCCTAGAAACCACGCGCGTATTTGGTGTGTGTGTGTGGGGGGGGGGGCTTTATTTGATGATGGAGATGATATGATTATGAATTAGTTTATTGTCCCCGGTAAGCACAGCCCATGCCTCTTAGCCTCCACTCTCCCCCACTCTCATCATCCTCGCCTCCCCTTACAGTCGAACACTATTCCACTCCACTCTCGAGTTCTCCTCCCCTTTCCACTTCCAATGCTCTTTCCCATCGACTTGAAGGATATGCTTCTTCACAGGACCAAGTTTCCCGAAAAAAATACGTATTTTCCTAGGATGTCCTTCAAGTATTACAGTTGCCATTTGAAGACATAAGGCCCTGTTATGTTTTGGCTTAGATAATCTATGGTTTTGGTGTGTTGTTGACGCATTTTGGCTCTATTCATGACAGAGTTCGGACCTGATGGTATTTCTGAAGATAGAAAAACTGCATTCATTTCCGAACTTTTATTCAACCAAGAAGCAATAAAACCATCAAACAAAAGGAAATACCGTATGTTATGACTTATCAACATCATTAATGCTATATACGTAATAACAGATCACGCTCATGTTCTCAATTGCATTTTGGATAACATGCGAAACGTCTGTGTGAATATTTATACGCGTAGGTCGTGGGCATTTTCCAGGTGTGATTGATATGTTTGGCCATGCTGGAGGATTGCTAGATTTTCGGGCTGCGCTTTTGGCATCTCATGGGTTTGCAGTGTTAGCTTTGGCATTTTACAATTACGATGACCTTCCAACAGATATAAATGAAATAAGTGTTGAGTATTGCGATGTAAGTGGATTTATTTCTCTGTTTTTTCTTTTACTATTTATGTTCATCTTAAAAATGTTATGGTTATTAACAGAAGAATGATAATGATTAGCATCCCTCATTTGCCACCTAGAAGTGTTGTTTGTTACCATTTAAAACAATGTCAAATATCATCACCAGGCTAAACCTATTGTGTATCAAAGATTGTTCTAAATAACTTTAGCTTAAAAGTTACCCTAGATATACATTTCTATTTTCAGGAAGCTGTGCAATGGTTCAGCAACGAGCCTTACGTAATAAAAGGGGGAATAGGTGTATGTGGAGTTTCATTTGGTGGTACCATAGGCCTGCAAATGGCGTCTCGTTTCCCTGACAAGGTAACACCGATTTAAAGATGCATTGAACACATTCGTCTGAAAATTTGTAATTTAAAATTACTTTTAATTACATAGATCGTGATGAAGAATTGGAAAACAAATCTGATATTAATTGTTTATATGGTTTAGTGTGTTCGACGTTTTAAAATTCCATTTCATGTATTTTAAAGATAAGAAAAATATTCTAGACTGAGATTCCGAAAAGGCAATAACGACTGAGGTTATAATATCAAAATTAATTTTTATAACATCATGTTATCCACATTTGTTTTCTTCTTTCTGCTTTCTTTCAGATATCTGCTTCAGTGGTAATTTCAAGTCCAATAGCGGTCATAGAACCACCAATTAAATACAAGGGAAAGCCAATGCCTTATTTGGAGTAAGTTTGAATCACAAACGAGGTTATTATATATATTATTATATAAACACGTAAAAAATTGCAGGCCGTATCGAAAAGAGGGGAAACCATCCCGACCTGGGACTGTTCCTGCATCGGCCTCACCGGTCCGAGGCAAAGTCGAAAAACACGCTTGCCCAAACTATCAAATTGCTATAAAAGTGTTTGAGCCCATTCTTAATATGCTTTGAAGCTGCATTGAGAAATGAAACTATATCAATGAAATGTTGTCTTTCCTTGTTAGATTACCAAATCATCCACAGCGTTAGCTCCCAAAGGAATTCTTTATCTGCCCCTAGCCGAGATGATTTGTTTACTATAGTTTATCATACAGCTAGAGACAGATGCAATCCAGCTTTCCAGGAAGTGACCTTTGCCTGAAACAATTAATTAAATGTGTCACGCCGGAAGCATTTATTTGGCCAGGATATGGTACAATAAGGTATCACCCTCTTTTCATCTCAAACGTTAGTAGAATGTGACAAATTGTTTAATATCTGTAACGTAGGCATATTTGAACAATTTAAATACATCAAAGTTGAATGTTGAAACCAATATCGATTATATATATATATATATTACACAGTTTTGACCGAGGTAAATCCAAACTATTGCCAGATGGAAGCTTACGAGCAAAAGGGTGCTATAGAGATGTTCGAGAAGTCTCCGAGGATACAAAGATTAAGGTATGGACGTTGCTTGTATGTGTCAAATTGCATAAGACTTCAGGTCTTTCGGTAGTTCATACACGATTACCAAGTGCGCATATGAATTCCAGCAAAGACTATTTTAATACGTCCGGGAATATGTCTCACTTTTTAGTGGACGCAAAATATTCGTTGCAAAATATTCGTTGCAACATGTCTTCGTTATTCCCATTCTATTTCCAGTAATGTTTAACTTCTAACATTCGACATCGCATATAATTGATTTTCTGTGAACACAGATTCATTAGAAAATAAAAATGAATTGAAATAGATTGAATAACGAATACTTGTTGAACGAATGTCCGGAGTATTATATGTGGCCCTTAAGTAGATACGGTAATCGTATAGTGAAGTTTAACTTTATTATGGTGGCGCTCTGCAATAAAGCTGCATTGTCACTTCGCTTAGACTTTTTGTAAACAATTGTCACCTATTTTACTTATTTGTGGAGACAATTTAATCGGGTTTCGACCAGACAGCTTTTTAAGTCAAGTAGTGCCACCACAAAAAACCCGAACTTAATTTATATCAAAACGTCAAACCCATACAGCCCTTCAGCAACCTTTGCACTTTGGAATGCGCGATCAAGAGGACGAGAAAAGGCATCTACTTGGCTGTTGTCCCTGTGAAAAGTCGCCATTTCTCCACAGCTTCTTCACAGCTCCAAGATTTAATGTTTGAGAATGTACTGTATGGTAAAAACCTGCATCTGCATATAGGAAACATTTCAGAACAACGCATTTGCAACACAACTTGCGCGCCATTGACCAACGTCCTGATGTGTGCTTGTTCTGCTTACTCTCACAGCCGCCTTTGATACTGCTGACCATCTAGTTTTACTTCCGCGGCTGAGAGATCGTTATGGTGTGTGTGACGACGCGCTGAAGTAGTGCAAAAGCGAACGTCGGCAAGCTGATGGTTATTTGCGATAGCACATCTAGGACGTATACTATGAACTGATCCGTTCCTCAGGGATCTGTTACTGGTCCATTCATGTCCACCATCTACTCCGTTCCTCTTGAAGATCTCAAATCTCTTCTATCACTGTTGGCATGTCAGAAGTCGAATGATCTTATGACGTTCGTGGGGACGTTCGCCAACTTGGTATCATCATGAACCAATACATGATTCTTTCGTCACAGGTTACCTAGGTCTGCCAGTCTGGCTCTCTTGTAATATCGAAGTTAGGTAGCATTCACAGGTATATCGACCGCTTTGCGACAGAGAGGTTGGTCCACACGCTTGTAACATCGAGGCTCGACTCCAATAATGAATTGTTGTACTATTTCAAAACATCAACGGATGCAGAACAGTACCGTAAGACTTGTGTTTGGAGTTTAAGGGATATCGTGTGGATGTAAACTCTTTGCGACGAAATGAGCAAATTCCGTTTTAACAAATTAATCATTGACCAGTACCAATGTGACCGACAAGCTAACTGATGGAATAGTCACAAATAAACACGTAACAAATCTATAGGTAATGAATGCCACTGTTTTTTTAATTTTCAGATTGAAAACATACGCAAGATGTTATTCATTGTAGGGGAGGACGATGAAGATTTCGACGCCTCGTTACACGCTAGTGAAGCCGTTAAACGTCTTCACGCAAACGCACGAAATAGTGACGATTACGAGGTTCTGTACTATCCGGGGACTGGCCATTTAATTGAACCCCCTTATCGTCCAGTAACAACAATGAGTTACCACAGAATTGCAGGTGAGAAGAATCTATAGGGTTGACATAATTATTTGAACAAGAACTTTAATTAGAATTATAAATTTATGCATTATATTATTATCCTTAGTATTTTCGTTAATATTTGTACAATCCACGACCTGGAAGGGCAGAGTTTTGTATCTCAGGCTCAATATGCTCGTAGAATGATCCCGACTAAATTCCAGGCAAACAGTATGTATTCCTTAACATTATTAACCAAAATATTGCTTTTGTGCATTTCAGATACATTAATTAAGTGGGGAGGTAATATTGAAGACCAAGCCAAGGCCCAGGAAGATGCATGGCTACAAGTACTTGGATTTCTTCACAAACATATTGGTGTAAATGCATCAAGTAAACTATGACCACATAATTCATTCATTCATTTATTCATTCATTCATAGTATTTCATAATAAATATAGTAAATCAAAAACACTTTTGTTTTGCATTCTGAACATCACAATGTTTTCAATTCATGAGTTGTGCAATATGAAGTATGTGCTCCGACTTGGAAGGCAAAAACGCCAGCCCAGCCAAAAGTTGCTTGCAATATCCGTATACCAAAGTCAATCTTGTCCTTCCGTTTCCCATTGCAAATGCGTGCCAAAAGGGTGATCTCATGATGGCTCTAGATACAAATACCATTATTTATTCACCATGCAATGAATGTAAGGTGTCAAATTTGTAAAAGTATTGTAATAAGTCTATACAAATAAATATTATTGGTACTTATTTGTTCTCTATTTAATTGTTGATTGGAGTATAATGTGATATGGTCTGATTCCTCCCTGAATTACGTGTAATAAAACTCTTCGTTTGGAGAGGCTGAACTAAATAGCCGATAAGTGTCCATGTTTAAACGGAATAGTATTATATTTAAATGGACTTGGTTTAATATCGAAAGTTTCGAAATTTTGTGCTAAAGGTGCCTGACCTGCCAGAAAATAAATTTTCCCTTCTTTTGGCCTGCCAAGATATAATTTTTACCTTGGGATTTACTTTACTGTCTAACGCTAGGTTCAAATACAAAAAGAAAATACAGGGTAAATGTTCAGAGTAATTTTATTCGTTCTTTTTTGGATGATTTTGAAATTATGCTATTTCAAAAGGGTTATTGGTCCTTCTTCGAACTTCTTCGGAGGGTGGGGGGCAGTGGTCACTGGGTTTTAGCAGTTCTCTGGGTATACCGTTTTTTACGGATTTCCAGGATAAAAATACCCTATAGGGCTACGGTACACGAGGGCCCGATACGAGGGCCCGACAGTCTAGAGGAATAACTACATATATTAACCAAATTGCTCATAATCTGCGATGCTACATTTGTATTCTTCCGTTTCGCTTGTTTCAGTCCAAAACTAACCACTAACGTGAGCTGAACATAAAAACACTCGCGATATTAAATATGTTTTGTGCGGTACAATCACAGGGTTGTGCCACCCCTTCCGAAACCCTGACTACGCCACTGATGCTGCGTGTTGCATGGGTTTGAGAAGTAGTTCAGTGATCTTTAGAATTCATTTTTGTCAAAGGGTCACCATGTCATCAATGTGGAGGCTCATATTGACCCAATTATGGTTTCAGTGTGCAATTATTTATAGGCTATTATAACAATTATGATGTATTTAGTTGTCTTTCAAAATTCGGGCTAGTTAGACTTATAATATTTGATGTGTTTACGTTGGTGCCCAGGAAAGATACAAAAACACAATTCAGGTAATTTCACTTTATTTCAATCAACCCAGAACATTTTGATTCTGAATCTTCATGTATTTTATTTAGCCTTAATCTTATTATTGCAATTACCATAAAAATATGATGTGTATTATATCAGTTGCCTCTATCTTGTGTCAAAAATTGCTGGTCTGCGCCCCCCCCCTGATGCACCAAAAAATCGTTTCCCCCCTCCTTACACATGCACGATTTTGGGGAATCTAAATTCAAAACCTTAAATTCATATTTGCACATTTGAAGATGTTCCTATAACGTTTTCCTACACCTTTTTCGGGCATAATATATAAACGGTTCCCTAAACATCGGTGCCAAAAATCGCTTGCCAGCGCCTTTCGACCTACCAAAATCACTTGTCACCCCCACCCTTTTTGACATGCCAAAAATGCTTTCCCTGCCCCCTTTTGGCCTGCCCCTCCCCCTCCCGTAATTGACCACACATGTATTGCACCATCCCTAATTACAATGAAATTTATTCAAATCCATAACTTGCAGAACGACTTCCTTATCCTCGGGAAACGTGCATGTCACATGCATTGGTTTCATGTTGAACATAAAAGTTATTGTGACTTTCTCATTGGGAGCTCCTGTCATTGACAGTGATAGCGCCTCCTGCGTCAAAGAGATGTCAGTGATTCGATCTGGAGACACCTTCACCCACTTACTAAGCTCACCAAGAACTAACACTGTGTTGTTTCTGAGAATAAAAGCAGATGCAATTATAAATGTGAGGTAACAAAGTGAAAGATTAAACACAGGCAAGTGTCGAATTTAACAATATTTGAGCCAGGGTTCTATGTATACAAACCTTAGATGCATTCTGGGTGTAGTGTGCCATAACTGGAAGTCCTTTGCGAGCATTAGAGGAAGTTTTAGGGGTGTCTTTTCATCAAAGGGAACAATTGAATTCAATGGATCCATGTCATTGTACGCCATAGATGGTGGCAACTGGAAGGTTTAAAGCAAAACAATTATTATACAATTAATATGAATGTTGTATATTTGAATCATGTTTATCAGGCTCTACAAAATCTGATCAGATGAATTATGTGCCGCAGCCCACCATTTCTTAATCTTAATTTAAGTTGTTTAACTTTGAAACCAAAACTTCTCGCAGCCAATATTTATTTCGTATCAGTAATTGTTTATACACGAATGAACTCACCATATTCATTCCAAAATCAGCTGTTGTTGGAGTCAACATAGTGGTGCGATCAACTTCAATGGCAAGAATATGACCAAAATTAATCTGAGACATGCCAAATGGGATCTCACTGATAGTAGACCAGATGATTCCATCGATTGCATTCGGCGCACTAATTCCTAAAGCTTCCTTTATGGAGATAAAAGAAAAGAAAGATAATCAATGTAGTATTTTAGTAAGAAAAACCATGATATAAAAGGAAGGAAGCCAATTTTAGAACAATGCAGTAACGTCCTTGGTTGGCAATAACTGGCTCTTCGTAGTGATCCTTTTCATTCGAATTAATCTTACGTTTTGGTGTAATTTTACTTTAACCTATTATTTTTAGAGACTTACCGCCAATACGTAACCGCTTAATGTCATTGCAGGCTGACTTGGTTGAAGAAGCTTGCCGTCAGCATTACACGATCTGATGTTTGGAAAAATTCAAACATATGATATTAACACAGTAATATTGTTGACATTTAATGAGTTATCAATGTTCCTACTTCAGGCAGTTTTTTCTATTCTTTAACTTGCCTCATAATAAGTGTAGCATTGGCGTGGTCCAGCATATCACTTGGTCCTACTGGTCCCGTACTCAAAGTAGCAACAACAGATTGAAGTTGTGGGTTAATTTCCTTTCTCCCTAAAATGATATCAAATTAGACGACATTAGTCTTTGATCATCCAGATGCAGGTTATACGACAATAGTCTCTGATATTGGTCATTCTGGTGCAGATGAGATTGACAATAATAGCGCTTCGTCCTGAGCTTCATTCATCAAAAGATAAATTTAATATTTGTTTATCTTAATCAGTTCTTACATACCATATGGGTTATTTGGTTGTACACTAGTTGTCCAGAAGTTGTCTTTGTATGGTCTGAGGCTGAGGGCATGTAGCAAAATGGACGATATACCGATATTCCATTGTGAGTTACCGGGTTGATAATCATCACTTGCACGAGACTATAAATAAATAATTTATTTTGGAACTGTTATGCTACTTAATTTAATTATTTAGTAGAATAAATTTGTATCATCATCATAATTATTGTTAATTGTAAGAAGTGACTGTGTGTTATCTATGTATTCGTATGTTCTTGGAGACTGTGACTTGCGATTCTATTAACCCGTTAAGCGCCATATGCGATTCTTCTGACACGGGATTAATAGCGACAATGGCAAAACTGGCTTTGCACCGCAACGTCGCCCTCTATAGTTGTTATAATATAAAAGGATCGGTTTGTAGCTATATGGGATTCATCAGTATGCAGCGATCACAACAAATTGATATGTGAGTGAAACACAAAACAACTCTCCAGCCTGCATCATTGTTATTATATTTTATAACAAAATTTAGATAAGTAGCTTAATTATTACCTGTGTGACAGCAGGCATTTCCACGCTTTGCAGTAAATGTCTTGCCATTGGCATACATAATTGCATTGGCATATCATTCATACTGGCCCCGGCACTCATCGTGTTCATCCATGTACGGCCTACCATTACATCTTGCGTCGTAGCTTTCATGTCTTCAAATTCTTCGTTTAGCCAATCCTGAGAGAACAATAAGATAAGATGTAATACTTGAGATAACTATTATAGTCTATTATCTACCTGGAGTCTACGGCATTAGCTTTGAAGTTCAGCGTGTTCTGCGTTAGCTTAGCGTAACTTGGTGTGTGTACATATTTTACGCGCGTGATCTGAGTGCCGCATATGTACACGCAAGTAACCATCATCTTCCACAAACTTTAACAGTGCTAGTTTCACTTGTGTGCAGAAAATCAAAAATAAGCTCACTTGATAGAGAGTCCTAGTACTATCCATCCTAATGTATGGAGCCGAAACCTGGACCATCAAGAAAGAAGACGAAAATCGACTCCTAGTCTTTGAAATGATGTGCTTGAGAAAGATCATGGGCGTATCACGACTGGACAGAATACGCAACACCATAATATGGGACACACTTGGACTGAACAACACAATCATTGATAAAATCACCCAAAAAAGGATCCGCTTCTTTGGCCACATTCAGCGAATGCGAAATGACAGATACACCAAAATTGTGATAGAGGGCAATGTACATGGAAAAAGACCACGTGGAAGACCTCCCAAAAGATGGATGGACACTATCAAAACAGACTGCTTAGCAAAAAATATCACCTCCATAGCAGCAGCAGGAAGAATGGCCAAAGACCGAGTGGTATGGCATGGATTCACCATGGATCAGATGGCAAGGCAGAGTGCATCAGCATCCGTGCCGACGCCTTAGGTCAAGGTCAAGGATAGAGAATGATCAATTTTTGTTAGTTAATATTGCTTAATATATAGTTTCTACGTTTGTGTGTTTGTTTTGATATTTTTTAATTGCTGGCATGAAAAAGGCGAACACCTTCTGGCTTATTTTGTTCCATTATCAGTCTGATAACCAGAACAAAAGACAACAAACAATTGAAAGAACAGAGGAAGGGAATGATACTGTATAGAAATAGACTCAAACTTACCTGTTCGTAAACAATTAATCCCCACTTCTTTGATTCGGAAAGTAGGTAATTCCAGAATCCCTGTCATAGGAACAAAAGAAGACAAAGAAAAAACTTTTTCTCTATTGATCTGATTGATTTATTGGTCTGATTTTATGATTGATTAATTAATTGATTAATTGATTGATTGATTGATGATATGTTGATTGATTGCATTATTGGAGGGTTGAATGACGAAGTTGATTGATTGGTGGGTGGATTGATTACGGTATTTGATTGACCCATTTGCACAGGCCTACTGAGTATACCTCATCTTGTGGTATAGCCTTTTGCGCATCTTTTTCGACAATAAAATTCCACTGACCACCGTTGGCTTTGGCATATTGAGTGTCACTTGACCTGAAAGAAATTAAAAAGATATGGATTTACCATCAGGATGTTTTATGATATGATTGATACCAATAAAGGAAACGAATTATAATAAATTTAAAAAGGCAATAATAAAGAGCCATAAGAACACATAACTGTTTCTTTCTTACCACCATCGGTTATGTGCAACAAGCGGTAATCCCAGTCGATTATAGAAATCCCTGAAAAATGCAAATGCAAAACAGTGATGATGTGCAAAAAGGCTTTGATGGTTGATCGTTTTACGTGAACGTTATTATTTTGTCGGTAGTTAATACGTCAATTAGCGGTACTTTACGATAACATTTCTTTTATTTGATTTAAATTACATCTTACACTTAGACTTTTACTGTAGCTGGTAGGACGTCATTGTACGGCATTGACTATAGCAACTTGTGTGAAGGCCGGTGTATAGTCTTAAAGTCCGTCGGTTTTGTTGCAACAAACGGTTATATCTTCTTCTGGACGTTCTATTAGTTTCTAGTTCTATTTACAAATTTTGAACTGGCAGGAAACTTCCAATTTTACATTTCTGCTGCGTTGGAGACAATGAACATGAACACATCGTACATAAACTTACTGTATTCCTTTGGGGAATATGTCTGCTCTTGCTGTCCAGTTTTGGACACCGCCACCGATGCCTTTGTAATACCACCAAGAATCCAACTGAAAGTATCTGTAAAATAAAATAAATTATCAAGTTATCCGTGTTTTAGATCAAATTGACGATAGAATATACGGTCAATAAGAATTGGTATTTACTATTGCTGTTGAACTCTTTGCTTGTCAGTCGAAATTTTACGTGTTAATTGCAGAATATTCCAATATTACACTAAGTCACTCACTACAGCTCATAAACATAATACCTGTATGGGATGTTGAGGCCATCAGAATATTTCTTAACTTCCATTAATGTTTCATCATAGTTCATGTCTGGAGCCGTCTCGTAATAGTAGTATGCACCTGAAAATATTATGTCAGCAAATGTAAACATATCTGCATAGTTCATTCCAGTGTTTCACATTCATGTGTCGTTTTTAGCAAGCTTAGCGCGAAGTGCATTTCATCGTACCAGTCTAATATCTTTCAGACAGAGATTGATAAACATTACCATTATCCGTCCAATATCCCAAGTAGTTACTGGTAAAGTCAGATACTGCTGCAGCTCTGGTCTTCCCATGATGTTTCAAAAGGTTCTCGCCGTATTTCATGATTGCCTGGGAAAATAACCGGGAAAATATATAAAGTATTGTCATAACAAAAAATCAGGAAAAAGGAAACAGGATATGTCATATTTCTTTTAATGGAACGCTTACCGGTTTTATGCCCTCCCCAAACACGACAGCCGTTTCGTAGACGAAATCTTTTGGAATACTTGTCGCACTACCCATGATGCCCCATTCCATCGCATTACTTTGCATGTTGTAGTTAACAGATCCCGCCATAAATTCCCGGAAAGGCCCGATGACCATGGAACGTTGCATTTTGTCAAAGAGAACCAAAGGACCACCATAGAGTCCAGTTTGGATGTCATCCGTGCCCTTTTCCCACCTAAAGTTTTAAAGATTAAACAAAGAATGAAATCAGATATTTTTCCTTTTTTGTCACGCAATTCCTTTACATTATTAGCAGAATCGATTTGAAGTAAAACTATTGTAACAATATAATATTTTACACTTTGACAAGTAAAGCAAATTCAAAGAATTTTCAACAATAGTAGAACCCTATAGCGTTAATGAAAAACATCATTCTAATAAACAGGTGCGTCAATATTACGCTTGCTATCTACAGATATGATACGATACGAACACTCATTACCAAAATACCAAATGAAATAGTTTAAGTACTAGCCTATATACTGCATTTAAAATTTCCGCCAGTTCAACAAACTGACAAGGAACATTTTGTATTCAAAAGAGACGATTCGGTATGGACAAGTTAGACAACTTACATTCCCATTCTAGTGTCCAATAGAAACAATCCTCCATATGACATGTAACCCAGGTTTGGTGCGGTGCCGCCAACTTGAAACGTGGGAAAGCCAGTGCAAACTTTTTCCTTGTTGTTTACGCTTGTACCTTGTAAGCCAGCGTATCTAAAATTCTTATTTGAAAGAAATGAAAACGATTTTACCTGAAAGTGCCTTTAGGATACCATTAATATTAATGACATGATCATTTGGTTTAAAAGATGTGTATAATGACAGCGTCAAACAAAACAAACAGAACTCCAATATTTAAACAAAGAGAACTCTAATAATATTGAGCTTAATAATAAGCTTTAAAGTCGATATATTAATCCATTTGCCTCTATGAGAGATTTGCCCTTAATAAGCAACATGGGCGGTACTTTAGCACTCACATTGGCAGTCAACGTGTTCCCATGCTAACCTACCTGGCTGAAGACGATCGTTGGTGACATCTTGTACGCCCTAACACTTGTTACCACAACCGATTTCGTACAAGGTGGAGGTTCAGCTATAGGCTCATCTTCAGACACAGAAGACACAAATTCACAATCCTGTGCTTGCCAGTTCACGCTTACAGACTCATACTCTCCCAGGTTGTCCCATCCGGATTCTTGAGGTCCGAAGCTGGTCAGGTGCAGGTTTCCTCCCTCAGTAGAATACATACGCCCACGTGAATGGAAGAAGGTGAAACTATTTCGCAGCCATACAGTTCCATTCTGAAGAATCTGGTAGTTGCCATTGGATTGGACATTGACGGATAAGTTTTGGCCTGCTTTTAAATATCGTGTGATAATTGGCGGTGGCTCAGCTTCAGCTTTGGGATCATCGGGAAAGACTGGTGAAGCCGAAGTGAGTAGGACTAAAGTTCAGAATATAAGATGAACAAAAAATAGTATTGTATGTAAAATTATGATGCAATATCGCATTGAAGAAGGCTTGCATGGAAATGGATAGTCCAATGATGCTGCAGAACAATAGTTTTCTTCGATAGAATGATACTGACGTTGCAATTATAATATGAACCCATTTTTGCATTTTAGTTGGCCTAAGTTGTATGTTGCATTTGAAGGAAGCAAAACAAAGAACGACTGTGAATCATTAATATAAAGGGCCATCCTAGATACATCATAAACAGTTTACAATATAACATAATAGTTTTTATTTCATAGTAACTCACTTGTATGAAGTATAGCACTCGCTAAGAATAAGCTTCCGAACGCCATGGTCGAATCCACAACAATCACGAGACTTGGCAATTTACCAGGTACATGCACGGCACCTTGCTTCTGTCAGACACGGACTATTGATACCTTATGTAATTACTTGTTCTGATTTACGATGCCTAACTATTATTACACTTAAAAATAGCAGCCTATATCAGGCAGCCTTTGACCTACAGATATAAAGTTCAAGGTGACCAATCTTGGTGATTAAATAAACATACCTGATACATTTACAAAGTCATTTACAAAGTTGTTAACAACTGCCAATAGATTATATTTAATAATACTGCTAATAATATTACTTTAATATAATTAATTATTTTTGAATTACAACAGATAATGATGCCAAAAATCACAAACACTAACATAATCGTACATCATTCACACGCGTAATCAGGCTGTGGTCCCATTGTAACACAATGTGTTTTCTACCTCGCATCAATTTTGAGGCCCATCCACCATTTTTATTTCAAATATTGAAACTAAACTGCTCTAGTAATAGTGATATGGATTGTGGAAGCAAATATATATTGTGTATTCTAGTGGCCCATGGAACAGTACGCGACTTCCGGGGTGGTAATCACAAAACACCATGTTTTTGTTCATACCGCCTAGACCAAACACATTCCAGGCCTAAAATTCCACTGAGGTTATTTGAAAAATACGAGCTTTCAAAATGGTTAAAATATGGTGTACAGGGGATGAGTCTGATCATAGCACCTTGAAAAACATTTCAGAGACAATTAGGTGAGACTACTGCTTTTGAATGTTACGAGTGTAAGTTTAAAGTTCTTTTAGCTGAAGTATAGAATTCTGCTAAAGAGAGTTCCGCACTAAAATAGACCAATCTGGTCTCCTAACTACCTAACTAAACTGCCGTATGTAGTCACTTTACATAATGGCTCTAAACTGATTGTATCGAGCAGTTTAGGATGACTATATTGGCGCCCTCTGTATGTCAACGTTACATTAAGTTTACTCTTGCTTTCTTGCCCTGCGGGGCCATTATATATTGAAACTCCGTTATGTCGTTGTCACACATCGCCGGATGGACCCTTTGTTCGTCAAAGTTCGTTTTATATTCTTTTCGTGTCCTGCTATCATCCGCCAAATGCCGGCAGGGTTGAGGCTAGAAACTCCCATAGTGAGGACTTGGAGGCAATGGAGTTCCAAATAGTAATTGCTCCGCAAGGCAAGAAAGCAAGTTGAATACGTAACCTGAAGTTGTTGTTTTTTTCACCAATTAATTTCCCATATTCTTCAGACCCTGCCCTCTATCGGGGCCAATTTATAGTTTAAGCTTGATCGCTATTATTTTTGAGCGCTAATTGTTTCTTTGTAGCCCTGCGGTACAACTTTGAACATGATTGTTTTCGAGCGCTATTGTTTTTTACGGCTATTTCACTGCAATTTGACTGCTAATTGCCATTCCTATCCAACCATGGCAACACTCCACAAGTCTTTTCTAAATCCATCAGCCTAAATGACACAAGGCATGATTTGCTTTTGGAATTTAGAACGTCTGTGAAGAAGTCTCGAATTACCTACCTCTGTAAAAGTGAGCTTGTTCCACACTAATAAACAGAAGGATGGCAAAGAAGATCTGGACGTCATTACATCTCCTAATAACTTGCATCCAAGGGTATGATGACAGGATGATTCAAAAGACGCACTTGCCAAAGATCATGTGTATTTGTGTATGGAGAAATGTTGCTGAAGTAGTAGTTATATTACTTAGGAGACTGGTACCAGCAGCAGAAGAAAGAAGAAGCAGGACAGGGAGGAGGAGAAGGAGGAGAGAGGAAGAAGAAGGATACAATGTGCTTAGAATTGAACATTATGTCAGCTTCATTTTTACGTTTTATCTTACACAATCATTAATTAGTGTAAGGAAGTGTTCAACGCGTTGACCTAAAAATGTGCAAATATCAGATTGTAATTATCTGAACGAAAATTAAATTTCATCTTTAATAATGAAAATAGTGAATGGCGAATTCAGGTTATGATGGTTGTATGTAGAGGAAATAATTACATTATCGCCTAATTACACAACAATAATAACTACTGTTTTCATCGTTTCATTCTGTCTTCCTTTGACAGAAAAATAATTATAGGCCACATCTGACTTAATTTTGCACAAAATTTGTATTAATTATGTTACTGGTACAATAGCCATGGATGCTTTTCCTTAAAACACAAACAAAAATGACACAAATAAGTGACACCGTTTACACCATACAGGTAAGGGAGCACACTACCACTAAATCAGGTCGATCCTTTTCTGAGTGAAGAAATAATAAGTATTGTTTCCATTCGCTGGAAAAAAAGTTTGGAATGAATGGCGATGTGCCCATTTTTTGTGATAGTTGTGCTCTGTGGATGTTTTTCTCACTATCTAAGCATAAAAAGATAAGATATTACAATTCTGAAAGGTTAGGAAGGTTTTTGGTTCCATCCGCTAAATGACGTCACAACAAGAGGTGGTGTGCTGTAGAGTTTACATCTTGTTCGATACACCACTGCGAAAAATCGAGCCGCTCAACTATCAAAACTAGAGCGGTTACCGCACCAAAGCTGAACCATGGCGCTTAAGCAGTATATTGTGGTATACATTGTCACCCGGAGTTCATACCTTTTTAGGATATACAAAAAGGACCCAAATATAAATTTTGAACCAATTCTTATAAGGAGTTTCACCCCCGGTGGAGAAATTATTTTTATTATATATTCTGTACTTTTTTCTCTTTCATTTGACACCACTCATGGGGTGATACTTTCTTGGCATTTCAAGATATGAAAATGATCCACAATTATGAATACTGGCCCAAGTCTCTTAAGGGGTGTCACCCCCGATTGGGAAATTATTTTAACTTTATTCTTTACTTTTCGGGTCTAATGAGGAGTGTGACCCCCGGTGGGGAAATTATTTTGGTTATATTCTTTACTTTGTTTTCTTTCATTTTACACCACTCGGGGGTATGTAATGTTTTGGCATTTTGACATTTTAAAAGGACCCATTTGAATATTGACCCAGGACTTATTACGAGTGCCACCCCCGGGTGTGAAAATATTGTTATTATATTCTTTATTTTTTTCTCTTTCATTTGAGAACTCGATAGTTAGCATATGTGCTTACTATCGAGCGCTTTTGAAAACATGAAATTGTACCAAAGTCCGGCGCTTTACCAACTGATGAGCTAATGGGGATGAGACATACAATTGCAGGTTTACTTATCATGCTTATACGTAAATAACTATGTGTATCGATGATTTGTTCAAAAACCTTTACACTTTTGTGGATGAGGCTCTTCATGTTTGCATGTTTTAAAAGCGCTCGATAGTAAGCACATATATCGAGTTTTTACAGTATTGTAAGAATTGTAATACACCTATATACTTGTAGCTTCAGGGGCGGCGCCACAGGGCAAGGGGGGCAATTGCCCCCCCTATAATTTTCAAAAAAAGAGGTAAACGAAAGGAAAAAGAGAAAGAGAAGAAGGAGAGAGAAAAGGGAGGGGAGAGAAAGAGAGGAGGGAGAAGAAGGAAAGGAGAAATTCCCCTCCCTGGCCATGGTTAAAAGGAGGAAACTCCCCCTTCGGATCTTGCCCTTGTGGAATGCTGACCTACGCGGTTTTAAAGTTGTTGATTTTATATTTTGGGCCCATTTTCGGCAAATTTTCCCCCATAAAAGTCCCATGGCCTCTCTCTTGCCTTTTCTCCCAACAACTTAAAAAAATCCTGGCTACGTCATTTTCCTGGCGCGGCAACACATGCAAGTCTGTGTCATGCAGCAAGTTTACTTTCAGTCCGATATTACACAACTTTTACGGGGTTTCATCACATTGTATCAGAAATAGTGTAAACATTTATGCACCAATATACGAGCGTAAATATAAGCAATTGGCTTCATTACGGCCGGCCAGGGGCGTCGCGTAGCCAGGATTTATTGGGGGCTGATTTTGAAATGATGGCCCCGTTTTGGACCTTTTCCTAAAATTTTGACCAAGAAAGCATAAAGAACCTAATTTTTCGCTCGCTACACTCGCGAATGGGCAATTGTTGTCCTTTTCTGACTGAAAAAGCATTTTTTTCTCGCTACGCTCGCAAAGTGGACCTTTTCGGCATTTAGTGATCATAGGGGGCACCTTCCAACGCTCCTGGTTTCTGACTAAAGTAACCTCATATTTGGCCATTTTAGACTAAAAATGGTGCATCAAATGGCTTCATTTGTGCTTTCATTTTGAAAATTTTCCCAATTCTCAGGGGGGCACATCCCCCCTCAGACACCCCCCTGCGTCGCGCAAGCGTGACGCCAGCGCTATCGCGCTGCATACCAAATTTCCACAATTGTTTTGCCCCCCCTATCAAAATACCCTGGCGCCGCCCCTGTGTAGCTTGCATTATTCTCCCATGCATGCCTCAGTTCAATTAAGGCCCGAGGAAACAGGTTGCCCAATAGAATATTAATATCATTAAATATATGTTAGACGTATACTGCATAATAAGAATTCTGTGAAGGGTAAAGGATCAATCAAGGAACGTGTATCGTACAACAATTATTCATATTTAAAGGAACTGTACATGATTCTCCTGACCACAGCTAACAAGGGTATAGACACGAAATCGTGTATACCACATTTAACAGCAGTATAGTTTCAATATATTTTGTAGATCGCCATTTCTATTCTGCAAACCCGTTGAAACCGTTACAACTACTTGGTGCACCTATGGATATTCTTACGCTACCACGATCTAAGGAAACTACATTGGAGGCAACTTAGTAAGTCCACCAAATACTTCACAAAAACAACCGTTTATGTCTGATATAATAATAAGAGTACATTGATTTTCAGGGCTGTGCTAAAAATGAGTTATCCGTCGACATTCCCTTCAGATTGTCGTCCAGAATTCAGTAATAATCTTACCACTTACATATGGTACGCCTATAGCTGGATGTTTACGCGTTCGGAAATCCAAACATTCACATTTGGTTTGCCAATCGTATTGATTATCGGCACTTTAAGTAACGGGGCATTTTTATTTGTGGTATTTAAAATAGAAAGACTCCATACAATAACGAATCTTTATTTGGCTACGTTAGCATTTGTGGATGTCACATTTGTTGTGTCATCGGCTGGAAGTTACCTGTATGCGTTCACTGTGTCTCCTGTCCGTCATGATGCCCCTTATGACTCCTTCATCGGTTGTACTCTTATATTCGGTATTACGCTAGCCGTCTATTTCACCTCTATAGGGTTAGTTACCCTTGTGACATTAGAACGTTATTACGGTATATGTTTACCGTTCCAACATCGCGTAATTGCCAGTAAGAGTCGCACCAGAAAGCTCATCGCATCCACCTGCCTGATTGGGCTTGTTTTAGGTGCAATTGAATCTCTGAAATTCAGCAAACTTGATAAATGGTGCGTCATTTGGCCACATTTACCGGATTTTCAAGGTTGGCCTCAGAAGGTTGGGTTTTGTGTGCCACTTCATGAAAATGTTGTGCTTCTCGGAGAGTTTGTTGATACTGTTCCATTCTTTGTAGCGTTAATATGGAATGGGTACATGTATGCGAGAATCATGTATAGTCTTAGTCATCGTGAAGTGATACAGAAAGAATCCGAGAACGACAGTATGGGACAGCTGCAGGTTCAAGCGACAAAAGTTCGAAAGCAGGTTGCGCGATTACTCATCATCAATGGAATGCTTTTCTTTTTCTGTCAGATATGGGTTCGATTCAATGCAATTAATAACATACTGAGCAATATTACTGGGAGTGGATTCTACAAGAATGCGGAAACAAGTGGCTTAATGTTGGTCTTCGGAAGATGTATGCTCTATGTCAACTCGTCTTTAAACCCCGTGATATACAATCTAGCGAGTTCTTTTTATAGAGATGCTTTTAAGGAAGCCTTCTTCGGTAATCTCTTTAATCGCGAGAAAGCAACCACTTTAGCTGTAGGCTCATCATCGAAAGAGACGGATGTTTTATCGGATAAGCAAATTAATACAAATATATAAAATATTTCTGACTGGTATAAATGCTTTGTTAAGGACATTGAATGTCCGACATTTATCCGTACTACAAACACGATAGTTTCCGTTCATCACTACGACTTGAGGTTCTCCGCAGCAATTTTTGCGCTAAAATATAAAGATTTTGAGACTGTTGGGGGCTTTGTTCTCTTTACCGGCACTGATTTGTCGCAATGGACAAACGTACATAAACACTTCAGTATACACTGCCCCAAATTGGGGCCACATCAATAGGCCCTGTTGATCATACATGAAACATAATAAACAGCTACCATAAAAGTAATTACAATATTGGAACCATTGCAACAAATGAGGTGTCATAATGCGCAGAAATACATTTTGTTTCGACTGCATATTCCAAATTTGGCATACAATCAACCGTTTTGGAACAATGGCCATTATTTAAAGGGGGTAATTACTTTTTGGTAGATGTTTAATTGGAATTGTATAATGATTGGTGGCGAAGTGTAATGTATTTTCAAAACAATGGCTGTCACATATATTCTAGGTAATAATGTTCAACAAATGAAGAGCTTTGTTTCAAAACCCCTTACATCCACTTTTAACTTTTTGAGAAAAACAGCTTTTTTTTTAATTGTGCAAGTATTACTTTTTCGATTTGATTCAATTTGGGTTCGGATAAAGTGTTGATGAATAGAAACTAAAAGAATAGTTTTGGTACACTTTTCAAGCCTTCCTATTTATTTTATAATTTCTTTAATATGGCGCCTTTTGTGGATGTAAGGGCTTTTGCAACAAAATAAATTTACCCCTTTTCTAGAAACTACCTTTGCAATCAAATTTGATTGATTGCACTACTTTATGTAACTTGACTAATGCTTTCAAAATCAAAAAGAAAAATTGAATTATCTCATTTACTCTATGGCAGCTTTTTTGGTCAAAATGTATGAAATACTGTATATACTTATACTTACCTATGAAATGCTTGTGGAACGATCAAACTTTCACTATCATTATTATTTTACTTTTTTACTATCCATAATTTAAGCGATTATAGATTTCAATAAATCGATGGTTTAATATGTATTCCGTTAGCATGTATAATGTTAATGTTGTAAGAAATGAAATAAAATTGTACCTCGTATATTAATTATTGCATGTACATGTAGCAGGACAGAGGGCTGTGGAAATAAGTTCCCCACCAAAATATTTATCAATGAATATTATTACTGCTTTAAACAATATTGTAATATTTGCTAAGGAAAACGCCTTCTATTTGTTTCAATATATAGCTTTATTATAATGATTTATTACAAACAAAATGGATATCATATTAATAGTTATCTTTTCTTTGTATGATTCTATATTGTAAAGTGGACAAATGTTGTCCATTTACTACTTCGTCTGCGCGTTAATTTCGTACGTGCAAAATCTCTATATCAATACCGGCTAAAGATGCTAAAATAATCGACCTCGCTCACAGGAGAGTGATTTTGTATAGTTGGATGAGCGTGTAAGATCACGGCGGAGGGGCATTGCAGCTTCTTTAAACTATTCGGTGTTATCTTATCTTGATCATGTTGAAAATACTTGAAAATATAAACATGCAATATGCAAACTCTAAGATGTTTACTGATCATTTTGGGCACACTGTAAATGATTAAAACATAACAAAGGGATATTGCACAAGTATAACAATGATTTGTCGGCATTGGTAAATGCCGAGAGACAAGACAGGAATTAGGATTTTTTAAGACATTTTTGTTTTTATTTAATTCCACTCAACAATCAACCAGAAATGATACCGCCAAGTTTTTTGTATAATGCCGACTATAAAACGTCCCTGTGAAGATTTGGTAGTAACAAAATCGTTGCAATTCAGTGTTGTTTACTGCTATGACAATTTGTAGTAAAACTTGTATGAAATGAAATGAAATGAATGAATAAAGTGAACAATCTGGTAACGGCGCCCTCTATAGTCATATAATATGTAGGGGTACGTAGTTGGATGATGTTCGTCAGTATGGATGATTACGACGATTACAGTGTGTATCCTTGGTGTACGATATTCATGGGTTAGACTAGTGTAAAGACTCCATTAAATGATTAAAAAAATTAGGGAATAAACTGTATATCTTTTATTAACGATTTTGTGTGCTAGGATAATTGCGTGATCTCTTACACGATTAGACCTATTATGAAATTACGAATTAACACATTTGGATTTCATCATGTCCATCACTTCCAGTACGACTTTCCTGCTTTCAGGGAACGTGCATGTCACAGGCATTGGTTTCATGTTGAACAAGAAGGTCATTGTGACTTTTTCACTTGGAGCTCCTGTCATTGACAGCGATAACGTATCCCGCGTCAGAGAGATGTCAGTGATTCGACCTGGAGACACCTTCACCCATTTGCTTAGCTCACCAAGAATTAACACGGTGTTATTTCTGTAAATGTAAGCATCATAAAATAATGTATGCAAATATGATTGAATGTCTCCAAGTAGCTTATGGAGGCCATATTAATTCTGAAGGCTCGCGCCTATTTTGTGTTCTAGGTTTTAGGCTATTATAGAAAGTCAGGAACCTAATTATAACAAAAGGAGTCCGTTACAATAGCTATTGTTATGCAATATGATAGATTTTAACCGAGCCAATGTAACTTGTTTGATTTGTTGAAAAGCCACGACGGACAACCCAGTCATTTAAAGGGTACCTTTGAGATCTCTTATCGTGATGCAATCGTATCGATCATATTTCCTTACCCTATTTTCATGACTGGTGTTGTGTGCCATAATTGGAAGTCTTTTGAACCAAATTTGTTTAGTCGTAATGGCATCTTCTCATCAAACGGTGCGACTGAATTGATTGGATCCATGTCATTGTATATCATTGATGACCGCATCTGGATATCCTGGAAATCATATATACAGGTAAATAATTTCCTATTGTCAGAGTTACTTAACCAATTCGTAGCTATTCATAATTTAAGTTAAAGCTAGTATTTATGTTGGTTGTACATCGTCTTATAAAGTGAAACGAAGAAAATAGTATCAACAGCTAACAAATCGTAAAATAGACCACTACAATCCAATGGAGTACGGTCTTAGTGTAGGACTGTTTCACTTCTTTATTGATTTGCATAATGTTTTTTATGTAATTTATTATTACATTATTACCAGTTTGTATGCAGCATGTAGGCCTACTTAATATGATTATTTTCTCCCGGTCCTTCAATTTTCTCGCAAAACAAGCCAATAGTATGTCCAAGTGATTTGACTACTTACCACCATCATTCTCAAATCTGCAGACATAGGTGTCAACTCTGTGGGACCTGTCACTTCGATGGCTAGAATGTGACCAAATACCATCTCTGACCTGCCGAATGGGATATCGCTAGTGGTTGACCAAATTATACCATTCACGTTGCTCATGCCAAATGCCATCTTTATATTAAAAAGAAAAGAGTATGTATGGAAAATCACATTTATACCAGTAGTACAAACATGATAGCCAATGTTATATTTCCACCATTCAAACATTCTATAGATATTGCATGCATTGTACGGATACGAACTACCAACATGATCAAATAGAAAACGATGATTTCAATCATTTTTTATCAATCAAACAAAAAGAAAACAAACAAAATAAAGGATGAATTAAACTTACGGTTTTGATGGATGCACTCAATGCCATAGCAGGACGACTTGGTTGCAATAGTTTGCCATCGGTATTGCAAGATCTGTAAAGTATAGGAAGAGGAGCTTAATTGCAGATTCCATATTTGTTCAATCTACCTTTTGGGCAATGGAGTATAATAAGAATAGAGAGTTCTCATTTCAGATTTGTTTTAAAATGTAGAACAATTTCACAGGTTACAGACAAAAGGATCCGTGTAACATGCATCTCAGTAGATCGGGACTCACCCCGGGGACTCAACATGTTTACCAAATTTGTCTTTCATGTTTTACCATTACTACAAAGATATCAGGACATTGGTATTACCTGTGATTGATACGATTTGATTGTGCTACCTGTTACAATGGTATTCTTAATTCAAATCGAAAAAGCTTATAAAGGCTAAGCAATTTGTGACGTATCACCTCATAATAAGTGTAGCATTGGCGTGGTCCAGCATATCACTTGGTCCTACTGGTCCCGTACTGAGAGTAGCAACAACAGATTGAAGCTGAGGGTTGGTCTCCATCTTTCCTGAAAAAGAAAATGTGATTCATAATGATAGTTTAGGTACGATTAACGCTGGAAAATTTGATTGATATAATTTATATATACTAAACCATGTAAACTGGAAATACATTTATTGCTAATGTTGTGCGAGAAAATATAACAAACTTTTAAGAAACTGACTATTCCAACCATCAGAATTCATAATGATTCTAAAAAAATTTAAAAGTATAAACAATAAAAAGATTAAAATAGCAATAATCAATCTACATGTATGTCATTGACAAGTATAGAGTAAATCAAATTACATGATTATTGTCGCACATTCTTTCAAAATTATATACAATAAAAGCCTATTCCTGATTTTAAAAAGTAAACTTCCTAGCTCCACATTCCCATACAAAACCTATTCAGTAGCATGTATACTGACCAGGCATATTGTTCGTATATTTCATCAAGAGAATAAGCATCCAATTACTTCACCCCACCCTAACCTACCCCATACGAATTAAAAGGATCATATTCAGGTCTCAAAACATTTTTACGCTTGTAGACACTTTCGTTTTCGACACACCTTTGTATGGACTGTCAGGCTGAGTGGACATAGTCCAGAAATTGTCTTTAAATGGACGAATCGCCAAAGCATGTAACATGATTGATGAAAGTCCGATGTTCCATTGCATATTACCAGGCTGATAATCATTACTGGCGCGAGACTGTGCATGATGAAAATTGGGAAAACAAACGAAAAAACATGTTTAAGCTTATAGACACTTTTATTATAGACACACCTTTGTAGGGACTGTCAGGCTGAGTGGACATAGTCCAGAAATTGTCTTTGAATGGACGAATCGCTAAAGCATGTAACATGATTGATGAAAGTCCGATGTTCCATTGCATATTACCAGGTTGATAATCTCCACTAGCGCGAGACTGTGCGAGAAATTTGTGAAAAAAATCACAATAGAAATAATATAAAATAAGGTGAGACAAAAATGGCAAATTTATCGTAGGTTCAACTTGGCTATTCACTTAAGGCAATGAATATAGATTTTCAAATCTAACCTACTCGGGTCTGTCTAATGAGGGAAATAGGCTGTTTCAACATGTTCGACACGTTAAAAAAATAATTGACTTCGATTGCGGGTACACTTATTGTATTTTACTGTTCACATTGTGACGCTTACATAACTATTTACGAACTTGGCTTTCAAAGTCTTTGAAATAAATAGATGAGTTGACATTTGATAAGCCCTCTGTTACTGCAGTGCAACCCCATAGTCTATCTACATGGAGGATGATTACACTTTTGCATTAACTTTGGTTTCAATTTTAAATCAAATAATACCAAAAAATATTATCAAACTTGCCTACAAGTGCTACAACCTACATAATATCACACAATTAAAACAACAACGGTGTTGCAAGTTGGGCTTTTAAAAGGTTTGACGTGATCTGCTGCATTATTTTTACTTATGTGAAACAACAGAGGGCGTACTGAATGTAAGCATGTGACATCACACACAACATTGCATTACCTGAGTAACAGTTGGCATTTGTACTGACTGCAACAAATGTCTCGCCATTGGCATACAGAATTGTATTGGCAAATCATTCATACTAGCTCCTGCACCTAGTGTGTTCATCCAGGTGCTGCCAACCATCGGATTTTGAGTTGTTGCGGACATATCTTCAAATTCTGTACTCAACCAATCCTGCAAGGAATAATTGCCGATTGTAAAATTAGGATAGTTGTCACGCGGGTTTATTGTAATATGTTAATAATGACCCTGATATTACTTACTATTTGCTGCTATTTGTGTTTTACATTAGCGTATTTAACAGTTTCAATTTAGTATTAAGTATTAATTTTAGTATTTGATTTGTATGTAATTGAAAGTACCTGTCGTATGTCCTATGCCTCAAGAACGGCCATACATAATACAGCTGGAGTAGGCCTAGTTGTTAATATAAAATTTAAACAAATAAATGACAAAAGAACGAAATAAAACACCGTCAACAGCTTTACTTCAATTAAAAACACTGAGAATATATCTTTTCCATACATACCTGTTCGTAAACAATGAGCCCCCATTCTCTTGAAGTAGAGAGTAGATAATTCCAAAACCCCTGTCAAGACAATCGGTAAATTAATCAAGTAACATTTCCACTGACGATATGAAGAAAATGGTGGTTCTGAAAAGAGTTGATTGTTCCTTATCCTTATCCGACATCAAATAGTTCATTTTCCAGGGCCACAATTTGTTCTCTATATGGTATAGGGGCAAACTACTGGGCAAGGGACACCTACTATGAACAACAATAGAGACAAGGAATATGCCGTCTACATCCAAACATCTAAATAGTTTTGTTTGAAAGAACTCAGATCGCTGATCTCGAAAGCTTGAAAGTTTTTAAACTATCAAACTTTCGAGATCAGAAGAGTTTTAAAAAACTCTCTGATAACAAACTAGATGCAAAATACTTTTGCAAAGAATTTGAAATTACACAAGATTATTTCAAACATAATGAGTGATTGTTACTATATTTTTAATACGTACCTCGTCCTGTGGAATAGCTTTCTTATTGTTAGGTTCAACTATAAAGTTCCATTCGCCACCATTTTTCTTGGCGTAGTCCGTGTCATTGGCCCTGTGAATAACAAAATGTAATGTGCTTTTTAAATAAGCCAGGTAAAATTACGAAATTTCGTCAACAAATCATCTAAAAACAGGCTGATAATGACCAATTGGATATATGAATGGTATCTTACCAAAATCGGTTGTGGGCGACGAGTGGTAAGCCCAAACGGTTGTAAAAATCTCTGGAAAGAAAACGATATACAGAATGGTCTGGATGATGTATTTCTTGTTTTGTTATAAAAAAAAATACTATCCACATTTTACCACAAACACAAAACCTATAGAAGAAATTGTGTTTTGCGTGATTGCAGACATAGATGTGCAGTCACTCATTCCCCCTAAAAACTGAATTTATGATTTTAATATACTTTTTTATCGTCATAGCAAAGATATCAAAATAGACGTGTTTTTCATTTACGATAGTTTTGTACTCACTGGAGCCCCTTTGGGAAGACATCTGGTCTTGATGTCCACTTTTTAACGCCACCCCCCACTCCTTTGTAGTACCACCACGAGTCAAGTTGAAAATACCTGTTACAAATTTGAAGTTATGAAAATATTTCAAAAATTAAGCTTATTTTCAAATTCAATGGTATTTTCAAATTCAACCAATATTTGTATTTCACATTGTCTGTCTCTACAATGCATATGTGAATACGTACTGAACAAATTACCTGTATGGAATGTTGAGACCATCAGAGTACTTTTTGACCTGCATTAAGGTTTCATCATAATTCATGTTTGGTGCAGTGTGGTAGTAGTAGTAAGCACCTGTGTATGGATCAAAATATTATATTATTAAACTTGCAGCACTCCAACAATTCATTTTTATACACAAATTCACTGGTGACTCGTTGCTAAAAGTAATGGAGCCTTGTAGCTGTATACAAACTATTTGCAGAAACTTAGCTATCGATTACCATTGGACTTCATCAGGCATCTGACTGATGATGGTGTGACCTCAGACGACAGAGAATGTCTTGTAATGCCGGGTCCCATGTGTGGCAATTAGAACCACGGCAACCACCACTCCTTATCCTATCCAGAATGATTGCGTCTTCTGGATTAAAGAAATGTTCTTATTGGTTCAACACTGCACACTTCTCTACTCCGGGCAGTCATCATACATATTAAGGAGGAAAGATGGTTCGAGAGAGGCGTTTAGAATCCATATGGGAGAAAGTCCCAGGGAGAGCGGAGATTCCGCTTCCAATTGTCATACGAATTGGACCCGACAGGGCCGGCATTACAAGACCTTCCCCGTCGCATAACGTCACACCATCGTCAATCAGGTGGCTGATGAAGTCCTATGATACCGGACGCAACACAACAAGTGAGATGCAAATCTCAGTGCCAGTTTTGATTAATTAAAAAAAAAACAATGACGCCTTATAAGGTCATATTCGTGCGTAGAAGGCAAAGTCTTACCATTATCAGTCCAATAGCCTAAGTAATTACTTGTAAAATCTGATTCTGCGTAATCTCGAGTCTTTCCATAGTGCTTCAGAAGCGTATTACCAAACTCCTCAACAGTCTAAAAGAAAAATGGTATGTGTGAATATGAAGAAAGGTATACTGGAGTAAAATACTTCTGGTATCATATCGGGACATCTCATACATTTTTGTGCTTTATATTTAGAAATAATTAATTGGTATGCAGATCACCAGCGTGCTATCTTCGGAGCAATGTCATTTTTTTTTTTTAAGATGAGCACTCTTAAATGTAGTTTTCAGTGAAGATGACTTTGGAAACTTCAACTGTTCGCAGAATATCCCAGTTCTAGGAATTATTTGTTTATTATGTTGTTTTATATACATAATCTACTTTTTATCAACTCATTTTAACTCATTATTTGAAAATAACAACACTCAACACTTGGCTCTCTCAAGTAAGACAATCGCATGGTAAGTCGAAGAAGAAAATTCCTATTATCTGGAAAACGCGTCATTCTTTGAAACAAATATATACAATACATGTATATTAAAGTGGTACGAAATAATACATATATGTATAAAGTGGTACAAAATAATAAAATAACAAATTTTCTTACGCGTTTTATGCCATGTCCAAATACAATGGCTGTTTCATAGTTGAAATCCCGTGGTATTTCTGTCATGGAACCCATTACACCCCAGTCTACCGTGTTGCTCTCCTTGTTGTAATACACAGACCCAGCCATAAATTCACGGAATGAAGACATGACCATTGTACGTTCGTTTTGATCAAAAAGAACCAGAGGACCACCGTTGATGCCAGATTCGATATCCATTGTGCCTTTTTCCCATCTGGAAAGGAATGAAATAAAAGAAACGAAGGCAAATGATCACGTGTTAAGCGTATACAAATGGTATGGGTTCAACCAACATGAAACATATTCGATTGATTTTAAGAGGCAAAGAAATGACTGCTTTTCAGCTTTTCAAGACGTCATGGCGTAAAACTGGTACAACTACAAAATTAATACAATTACAAAGAAAGTTAATCAACTATCGATGAGCTTTCTTTTTCACTTCCACAGCTAAATAAGCATACACACAAAAAAACAGAACAATCACAAAGTTGAGAACTTTTTTTGGGTTACACTATTTATAAAAATCTGGTACAGTCAAATAACATTGATTAGACAAAATAAGAAAGGCCACACTCAGATAAGGATATACATGTAATTATTTAGTTATTAACATACACATAATTAGTTTATAATTACTTTCCAATCTTGGAGCTATCTAGAAATGTCCCGCCATATGATATGTATCCGAGCTTTTCCTGACTTGTTCCGATTTGAAAGGTTGGGAAACCAGTGCAGACTTTGTTCTTATCGTTTACGCTAGTCCCAGTAAAGCCAACGTTCTTGAAGTCCTGTTGAAATAAAATAAACTGGTGTTAAAGCCATAATGTGTGATTTGCTTCACAGCGACCCCCTCAATTTTACTCGGATTTCTACTTTTTGCATAATTACAATGCCCAATGGTATACTAAAATACCACGTAAAAGACTAAGCCTGAAGTGCTTTAATGAAATCGCAATTTTCTTCGTTATACCTTATTTGTTTGGCTCGAAATTAGAAGAGGATAATGTAGCTTAATGTGATCAGTGAAAACAAACATTTAAATAGGAATCTATTCTTTATGCAAATCACACATTATTGTTTTAAATGTTTTAACAGTATCATTTAAAAGCATCATTTCTTTCTCAGTACAGTGCAGAAGGAATTGAATCGGTTTATATCGTCAGCATCATATTTCTCATCCCACTACCGCGTACCGTCATCGTCATTAATATCAAACAACAGCATCTGTGCATCCAAGAACGGGTTCAACATGTTCAAAATGATCTCTAAAAATCTGCATCATTAACATTACACAATGAATCTGGATTGACAACATACCTGACTAAAGACTACGAGAGATGACAATTTATAGGCCCTGATACTGGTAATCACAGTAGACTTGGTACATGGTGGAGGCTCCGCGATGGGCTCATCGTCAGGCTTTAACTCAAAATCGCAATCCTGTGCTTGCCATGTTGTACTTATAAATGAATACTCCCCCAGGTTGTCCCAACCTGACTCTACGTCGCCAAAATGTGTCTGATGAAGACTGCCTCCACTGGTTGTATACATTTTACCACGGGACTGGAAGAATGTTGCTCCATTATGTAGCCATGCTGAGCCATTCTGCGATATATGGTAGTTGCCATTGGATTGGACAATGATGGTGAGGTTATTTCCTGCTTTAAGGGTGCGTGTGATAACAGGTGGTGGCTCGGCTACAGGATCATCTTGTACTGGTGAAGATGATACGAGTATCGCTGGAACGAAACGTTATAAGAATCTGCAGTGATGTTTGATAAAACTGAAGGAACAACATGCGGCTCAAATGTCACTCTTGTGTGTAAAATGTATTGTCATCTTTCTCTTTTGCGGCGACGTCCTTGGTAAGAAAAATGCCTTTTTTATATGATCAAGATTACATGCAAATAATGGCAACATAATTATTATCTTTATTGATATGAATTTGGATTTCTTAAGGGATCTGGAATTAGCGTTTTGTTTCGACAATATTTTTGTGGGACATGAGAGCACATCGGACATACGAATTGCATTCTGAATTAATTTTCATTTTTTGAAATTCACGATGAATACAAATTTTATGACATATTATTAAAATTTGATATTTTTCACATTTTAAATATATAACAGTCCTCGAAGTAAATTTTAAACATCTAATGATGTATTCTTAAAGTGTATGTAGCTGAGAGGAAAAGTCGAAAAAGACCTTATTTTTTTGTGTTTTGGTGAAAAAAATCCATATCTTTAATACGAAAGGTCAAAATTTTCAATTGATCGTCGGCTTTTCATCCCACCTACATACACTTTAAGTACATATAATCAGATTTATAAAGTTTATTTCGAGTACTGTTAAATATCAAAAATATCAATTTTTAATCATGTGCCATAAAATGTGTATTACATTGCGAATTTCAAAAAATCAAAATTATTTGATATCAGGAGGACATTCTTCGTATTCAGAATGCAATTCGATATGTCTGATGTGCTCTAATGTCCCACAATAAATACTGTCCAAACGTTCATACCCCATCCCTTAAACGATAATTGTGTCTTTATAATCCCGTTCATATTTTATTATTATAGTCAACAAAAACAGGGTTTTTTTTTAGCTTACCAGCTGCCGTCAAAATAAGAACACATAAGTACAAGCCGTTCATCGCCATATTTGAAACGTTTCGGGCTCTCGGAAAAAGGGAAGTCACTGTAGCTCACAGAAGCTCCGGAACTACTGTGCACTTTCAGCAGGTCAATTCAGTAAACACAGACATTATGATTATATCCAAAATCACATGACAAGTTTACACTGTAAACCCTGGTATGGCAATGGATAAGATTTGTTGATAAAACAGAATCAACATTTTGATTGGTTACCGTATATACAATTGAGGGTGTTGTAGATTTGTTACTATTTGTTTTTGTATTGGATAGCTGAAAATTTCCAAAATTGTCAATTGATTTTAACAATGTTTTGCATCTACCATTTGACAGATATGTCTTTCACTTGCATCAACGCCACGCATGAACGTCAGTGGCGAAGTAAAAATATAAATTACAAAAGTTTTGACAGAAATTATGTATATTTATTATATTTCTATTTTAGGTTGTTTGTTTGTTGTACAAGATTAATTTTGAAAGTCCAGGTAAGCAGAATATTTATCAACTAGCTGTACCAAGGGTCGTCTCAATTGAACTTTGTAATTATATAATTATAGATATACGATCAGCTGCTTTCATCTTGCATTTTATTTGTTTGGATAGGCATGATAGGTGTTTTAAAAAATACAAATGTACGTTTTCCTAAAATACCAATAGCTAACAAAAAAGTTATTCCTTGTTTCTACCTATTTTCTGTATTTGCTGTCTGAAAAAAGTATTGGCGTAATTTCTAAGGACATAGTTTGAAGGTTGATGCTATACAATTCAATCAGAACACGACAATAATATAAAAATGAGTAAATTGTTAATTTAATGCCTCCCGGGGTGTGGGTAAGGGGGAGACTGGAAATCGAAGGCAAACCACAAGAAGCAACATAGACATTTTCCCCTATTTCCCTTCATGCACTATTCCAGGGGGTAATTCCGCCTGTCGGGTGTTGCAAAACACAAAACACGTGATACTTTTCAGAAATTTAAATCAGTAATTTATAAGAGTAAAAATTGCAATACAATTTTGAATTTTAACAAAACGATACAATTAAATTTAAAAAAAATACAATATTATATTACAGCATACCAACATGGTAGAATGTGACCGAACAAACCGGCATATAAAAGCGTAATAACCCAGGAGACGAGAGGTTATTTTTGACCAGCACTTGCATTCAGCAAGATCGCCGTACAACAGCATCTTGCTCCCATTGATGAACATTACTTTAAGCGTGATATGCTATGAATAGGTCAGGTTAATTAGCAAGTGCCGCTTCCATGAGTTGTTCTATGGTAGGTAGCCGGTTTGAGGACTGATGGCATTATGCACGGCCTCTCTTTTATTTATTGACTTCAATGAAACAAACGATTCGAACTAACATCTCTGACCTATTCGCTGAACGTAGTGCCCGTTAGTAACCATTGGAGCCTGGACTCATACACCTGTTCTGAATTTTGATATGCCATAGGCTTTGTTTTGTGATCATTTCGATCAGATGTTCTTAACAAAGAAAGCGTGATCCAGTTGACCTAGCAACGGTCATATTCTAACGTGCACTACGACACCGAATTCGCCGTAGAAGTGGCGTAATAATCAAATTAACTACCATAGCAATAGATTAATACAATTTTTCAATAGATCGCCCTGCACTACAAGCAGGCTGCACTCCTACAGGTGCGAGTAATCAGCATGATGCGTATTCTGTAGAATTACAATCCAGGTATTTATCCCTGTTCTTTGACATCTATGGTTCAATGCATAAGTGCCGCGTGAACGTTGTAGTGCAGGGCGATATAGTCAAAAATTATATTCATCTATTGCTATGGTTGCCTTACGTAACTTCTACAGCAAAACGAATGAGCAGCAAAGGGACCGTCTTATTGAGCAAACTGCATACGGACACAAACACGGTTCAATACCCCTTGGCGATCTTTAATTAAAAGAACCACGTGGGAGACATACATGGGTTCAGATGGGACGAGGAGCTCAAACAAAATGCTAAAGCCAGGCTAAAAGCATAATCATGCTGGTCTATGTGGAATGAGAAGTGAGTCGGGGATAATTATTAGAAACAGATCATGAATATAAAGAATCAGGAAAAGAATGCCACTCCCAACAATCAAGGGAACAATTTTACTGTCAGTCTTTGGCATGTTAGAGTCAGGAGGAAGCTTAATACTTAATCCAATCTTAACTGCCACTGAGGCTATCGTTTAATTAGCGGTTAAATAATACACTCTGTTACATTTAATATAAAACATGTTTTATTCAAGGTTTCCTATTTAATCATAATACAATCAGTTCACTAGACGCGTCATATAACACGGTGATATTATTTTCATGGTTGTAAAACTCAGTTCTTTGCTTTTTCACTAATAACTGCCTAAGTTGTAATACAACTAGCTTTTCCCATATCAACAACTTTAAGTATTACTTTTCTGCTTTCAGGAAACGTGCACGTTACAGACATTGATTTCATGTTGAGCATGAAGGCCATTGTCACTTTCTCATTGGCAGCTCCTGTCATTGACAGTGATAGCGCCTCCTGTGTCAGAGAGATGTCAGTGATTCGATCTGGAGACACCTTCACCCACTTACTAAGCTCACCAAGAATCAACACAGTGTTGTTTCTGTAAATGTTAATAATAACATAATATTATTTTTATATTATCTACAACTTCTAGGGAAAATAGCTCCAAAGAAAGGAATAAGATTAATTGGGTTAATTATAATGAAAGATTACGTTTTTCTATATTTTGGATAGGAGAATCAATTATTTTTTTATTTGAAATACGATTTTAATATTATATAGTGTTTTAGAGGCAAGTACAACATAGCTTCAATATCGCACCTCAGTTTCATGATTGGTGTCGTGTGCCATAACTGGAAATCTCTATCGGTCAATGGTTGCAGTGTTAAATGCACCTTTTCGTCAAACTGAGCCACAGAATTGAGTGGATCGTTGTCACTGTATACCATGGAGGGAGGCATCTGAAATAACAATACGTAATTAATGTATGTAAGTTAATTTTTCTTTGCTATAAGCGAGGTAGCACACTTTAATAGAAACTTCTGAATTTGTATATTATTGTCAAGGGTGACAAAAACCGAATGGGTTTCCTTAACACTTTAGCTCGTACTCTCAGTACGAGTGTACATATTGTGTGTTTGTTGTTTTATTTCAGACTAAGACAAAGACAAAAGGTAAACCCAAAGCATCTACTGTTATTTGTTTAGATGTTGCATTTTTGTGACGTGTATAGAAATATATACATGGAGTGGGCAAATATAGTATTTGAAGTTGCAATATCAATCTTAGTTTCTTAAGTATCAAATCACATCAAAATCAAAACAGTGAAAAAACAATATCATTGTGTTTATATCATTCTTTAGTTCTTATGAAGTCTACATCGTTGAAGGAAATCCATCTCAAAATCAGTGATTTGTTTTGTACCTCACCTACCATATTTGATCCTAAATCTGCAGATGACGGAGTCAGCATCGTAACTGAGCCAACCTCAAGCACAAGTACGTGACCAAACACAATCTTGCTCATCCCGTAAGGAATTTCACTATATGTGGACCAAATCATTCCACTTAGAGCTTTTGGTGTACCGTTTCCAAATGCTAACTACAGAAATTAAAAAAGATAAAAAATAAAACTATTACAAGTACATTTTACATAATGTATCACCCAATATGCTTAAAAATTTCAATATTATGTTCATATTAAGGAGCGTACCATGTTACAGTAGATAGAGTATTTGTTTGTAGTGCAAATGGTTCAGAACTACAGGCCACCCGCACGTGCTTTGACAAACCCGTCCTTCGGAGAGGACATTCCCATGTATGGTAACTGGGTTTGTACTTTACTTTTTATTTTACGGGTTGTATTTTAAATTAATTTGAATATTGTAAGATTGGGTTGCTTTTTAAAAATACCGCTAGGATGCTTCCAGTCACTGTCATTGCTGGTCGACTAGGCTGGAGAAGTTTACCCTCGGCGTTACAAGATCTGAAAAAATAGAATAATAAATTGCTTTATAAATCTAATACGAACACGTGTAACTTATTTGATTACGGGTTTATCTTTGTATCTTCCTCATGTCAGGTAACATGCTCATTTTCCTCGCATTCCTTGCGATAAAACAAATTGAACAAATGACAGACAGCACAGCAACAAATCTCAATAACTTTGAGGAATTTAAGTTTCCCTTTATCAAACGATGTCATTACTATCAATCATTTATCCATAAGTGGTTTAAAAGCTATAGTGTTGCTATTGGTGGTGGCTTTAGCCATAAAATGTATCATTCCCTTGTCATTGCTTATGCAGAGACGTGCTACGTGTGTTTGTCCAGAAAAACGATGTGTTTTCTTGTCAAAGTCATTTGTGAATCTCTTCTGCCATTAGATTCTCCTGTTTTTATGTTTTCAACTATTTTAGACATCTAGAATGGTTTGTTGTTCAGGTGGCACGAATTCTACCTTTAATACCACTGATACATATCATTCTATTAAGGTCTCTTTCAAAACTCTGCTCAGTTTTAAATATGGAATATTGAATAGAAATAGTTTTACTACATTTTCTGAGCTCTATAAAAGGGCAAAACTTAGTTCTATATAGAATATAAAACATTTCTCCTTTGTGACATTTTTGAAGAACAAAAGAAATATAAACAATTTTTAAAAACGTTTATCTAACACTCAATAGCACCTCATAATAAGTGTAGCATTAGCGTAGCCAATCATATCGCCTGGTCCTACGGGTCCCGTGCTTAATGTCGCTACGACTGATTGAAGTTGAGGATTTGTTTCCTGTAAGCCTGAAAAAGAAAACCCGCGAGAATAATAAGCCAGATAAAAAAAATATTGAGCCGTCGTTTTATATTTCATGCAGTTTATTGGTTTATCAATAAACTGCTCAAAATCTCGGTAATTTGATATGAACTATATTGATAATATTGTAATTATATTGTCAGTCAGATGCTACCTTTTCTGGTTTTATTGCTTGTGTCAAAACACTTCTTGGAAGTATTGCTCATGAACACGTATCAATGATGAACATTCACCTTGATTTTTTTTTACGTTTTTGTTTTAAATGGAAAATTGATATTTACGTAGGTGGGATGGTTACATATTTACACTGAAAATATCTAAATGCCCTAATCATGTGTTGACGTCTATGGCAAGCTAAGCGGCTCAGAACGTGGGACTAGCTACGCGCAGCTTCTTTCTCGTTACGTGCAGCTTATTAACCAATCAGATTCGCGGTTTTAAACACGTGGAGCTGATGTAAACATCCTCTCTCACAAATATTACGTTGTTCATTTTGTAAATGAAAATATCTGTAGTATATCAGCAAAAAATGGTATAGGTGCTATTAAAGTAATATCTGAACAGAATGATGATTGTTCTATATTTAGGGGGCTATCATTTTCTTCGGAAGGGGGTCCCAAATATAGGAGGTCATATTTTTTGGAAAGCAAAATAAGGGGAGGGGTCATAAATTGATAATAACAAAATGTAGGGAGTCATAAGATGTGTTTATTGTATTCAAACAGATTGTTTTCAATACAATTTTAGCCTGTCTAGGGGGTAAGGTGTATCGGTGGTGGGAGCCGGGGTCATAACATTTTGATGCCAAAATAGTTAGGGCCGCAATTTTATCGACGCCGACTTTTTGTAAATTTAGGACCCCCCCCCCTTCCGAAATTTACTGACCCATTACTCTCTCCATATTTACACAGTGGCATGTGATATCGCTTTCCCTGCAATATCTTTACACAGCGCTTTACATCAGTAGTAGTTGTTGTTTGACCTTCATATCCCCTGCACGGCTAATACAGAACACGGTGTAAACTTGGAAATACCATACTAAATAAATATGCTTTGTGTCATTTTAGCCAGGCATTAGCAACATGTTCTCTTGACACGTGCTGTGATTTGGCCTCCTTACCCGCTCGTTATCTATGCTAATTCTGTAAATTAATTACAAGATAATAATTGTGAAAGAGGATACCTAGCACTATACTACGCGCAGCTAACGACCCAACCACGTGATTAAATTTGACTATTTTGATTAGTCAAACAGCTGCTCGTAACGAGAAAGAAGCTACACGTAGCAGTTCCACGTTTTTGGGCCCCTTGGCTTGCCATAGACGTCTTAGCCTTTTAGCGCACTATTATGATTATACAAAGTGTCCCATAAAAATGGCAAATAGAAAATGAACCGCATTTTGTGATGGTACAACAAAACAATGTAATTTTTTCAGATATTATTTTATTTATTCATCTTCTTGTAAGTTTCAACTCCGTAGTTTAGGCAACTTAACTTCGGAGCGCAAGATGACAACCTTGACAGGGGTGCAAAAAGTGACTAAATATCGCACAACGAAAATTGAACACAAGCACGTCTTTTGAGTTTCCATTATTTAAATTTAACTTTTCGTATTGAAGATATAAATTTTATTCCCAAAAGACTTAAACAATTTCAGGTCTTTTGAGGACTACTACTTTTGTCTACTTCGAGGACTGTTAAATTCTAAACATATCAATATTCAATAATAGAATACGGTACGTATTATATCACGAATTTCAAAAAATTCAAAATATTATTTGATATTAGAAAGGCATTCCTCGTTTTCAGAATGCAATTTGGTGTGTCTGTATGTGCTGCCAGGTCCCACAAAAAATACTGTCCAAACGTTGCTATCCAATTCCGAAAGAAAACAAGACAGCGAAACATACCATAAATATTCCCTGGTTGTGTTTTAGTTGTCCAAAAAGTATCCTTAAAAGGTTTTATACGAAGAGCATAAAACATGATGGATCCTACTCCAATGTTCCATTGGGAGTTTCCCGGCTGGTAATCTATACTAGCTCGTGACTAAAAACAAAAGAAAAACAAAACACAAACAAGCAAATGCCAAGTGAATTCTTAAATTTACTAGAAAAAAATGGTTTGAAAATAATCGCCACATTTGCAAACAATTAGTAGCTGATTTATGGCGTCAATTCCAAAACAAATATTACATTAACCCGGGTCTAAGACTATTTTTAATAACACGTCTAGGAGGAGAGGGGTTAGTTACAATGGATGGGCCATCACAACATATAACATAATTGACCAAAACCTTGAAAATGGCTGATAGAAACTTATAGGCAGTTTTGAAATCACTAAAGACCAAAAACGTTAGATTAGTGAGCATATTTAATCATATTAATAAGAATGTCAGTTGTGAAAGTTCCGAGTATCTCAAGCTTTTGTCTATATTTAAGTATGGGGAAATGAGAGTACAAAAACATTCCGCTTTGGATTTTAGATTTTAAATTCTTCACAAGCTTTAAAACATACTTTTGAATATAATATGTAAGCCTATTCATGGCCACACAGGATGAGCACAATAACATCGAGCCATTTGGCGGTTTATATTTGAGTGTTGCATGGCGTCAGGACACATATCTGGAGCGGTACCTACCCCCGTTGTGTAAGTAATAATATAATGCATTAATTTGTAACTCCCTTTCTCGGTCTACATAATAAACATCTCAAAAAAGTAACTAACCCCTCTTAAATAATGGCCATTATTCAAAACGGGCTATTGTATTACAAATCTGTAAAATGCGTTGGAAGCAGAATTTATTTCTGCGCATTTTGACATCTCATTTGATACGATAGCCCAGAAAACAATAAAACACATGATGCAGTCATGTCTACAGTTGAATTCATCTCGACCTTTGCAGGACTCAAACCCCATTAAAAGCTATTAAACCAAGATAACACTCATTGAAGCAGCTCAACTGATTAAATCAGATCTTCTCTGGTTGTGTACAAGTGTCTGTTTTCAATGTGCGACATCGCAATAAAGCTGGTATTACAGCTTCAGTTGGGTAACCGATTATAAAGGAAAAGAAAGGAAACAATGGTATGTGTACCATTGTTCACGAAATGACACAAAGACCTGCTTTTTGTTAACCAGCATTCTTCAAAATGAGCAACATAATGATTGTTGACTTAACACAGTTTGGAAATAATTTCTTCATATTTTTGGTGTTATCTGTCGTTTACATATCCTTCCTAAAACACAAAAGTGCGACCCTCTCCAAACATCTAAATTAGCTAAAAATTTAGGACATGTTACAAAACTTTATTTTCTAGAACCTATTTAGAATAATTTAAATGTAGCTTTTACCGTTTTTTTGTGGCATCCTTCAGAAGTGAGCGGTCCGATACCAATATTTTCGGTCAAATCTCCATTCAATTAACACGGGGAGTTGGCTAGCTATGCCTTGCCCTCACTCATATTTTACAAAAGTGCGACCATTTCTGAACATCTAACCTAGCTGTAATTTTAGGTCATGTTAGAGAAATATATTTGCTAGAAGTTTTGGAGAATAAATAAAATATTGGCTGGTTATTTTTCACACAGTGATGTTAACTAGGCAAGTGTCCATTCTCCCAACATACATCATTTGTTGAGGTCACACGTCAATGGTGAGAGCACTGTGTATTGTGTATAGGAAAACGGACAGTAACTGCAGTATGACCGGTCAATTTAATGTAGTGAGGTCCAGATTTGAAAGTTTTTACTTACTGAAATCACTTTTTACGATTTTGCAATAATGTGTTGTATTAACTTGTATTGTAAGAACAGAAATAGTAACATTCGCTGCATGAAGTATGCGAAGTGAAGAAGGCTAATTCTCTTTACCTGAGTAACAGTCGGCATTTGCACAGATTGCAACAAAAATCTCGGCATTGGTTGGCAGAATTGTATGGCAATGTCACTCATAGCTGCGCCTGCTCCCATGGTGTTTAACCATGTCTTGGCAACCGATATATTTTGTAACGTAGACGTCATTTCTTCAAATTGCTTTGCTAACCAATCCTGTTATGCACAAAAGACGTAACGTTTGCTTTGATTTAGTGTTGTGGTATATAGGAGGTTTTGTCTTTAATAGCCCAACAGTCTAAACGCAGGACAACCGTTCTTTTGTTCTGCTTAGTCGCGCTAAAAGTCGATCGATACATGTTAAAATCAGCACAATTCCGAGATACACCTTTTTGCTATGAAATTTATTTTCTCGGTCAAATATAAAGCAATTTTTTTTTTTCTTCAGTAATGTCAAATAAAAACATAGTGCTTGGATGAACATTTTTTTTTTAAATCCAAATTGTGTCTTTTAGTGTGATATTTTTGATTTTTATAGGCCTTTAGTTCGCCCGTGAGCTTTTTGCAGAATTCATTTTTTAGCGTCTCAAACTAATATAGTTTGCTAAAGAAAGATATTTCCCACACATCGTGTGGGTCTATATATTATAGTTTTGTCAGAATTTCCGTTTTTATTTTACCCTTTTCCCCTTCATGCTCCGAAAATGTCAAACTTAGTACTTTACCTCGAGAGCAACCAGCACAAATAATCGATATTTCAGTTGTTGTCAACCCAGGTCCCTTTTCCATTGAAAACCAGGATTGCCTGACCAGCGATTTGGTAGCCCAAATCCCCAATTCTGGTAAATGAGGTGGATTTTGGAAATTTGCTCCCGTGATAGCCTGCAATTTCAATTTATAGGGGCTATGGATTCCATGATTATGAAAACCATTTTGTCTGTTTGTTTGTTTATTTATTTACCTAGGATGAGGTCCATGGGAAAATCCACTGTCCAAACCTAGAAAAATTCGCGTGTTATTAGAGGGATTTTAATTTTCTGTCCCTCCTATCTCCAGGTGAATTTTGAATGACCCCCCCCCCATCGCGGGTTGGCATTTTCATTACACCCTTCAGACTTGCGTTCGGGTTTGTGTAGGCCTATTTGTCATAATTTAGCGCTATAGGACCTACTTTCTAAATGAATAGCTATAGCCGTGCTATATAAATATTATAAGGTACCGGTATGTAATATTATGTAGGCCTATGGGGGTGGGGTGGGTACTCAACACATTTGAACCATGACTTACAATGCAAGGCTCAATGTTACCATAAATGATTTTTCCTTTAGGTCATTATAATAGGTTGTTATAAACTTCCGTGTTTAACCTTGTATTGTTTTGGCTGCTTCATTATGACTTTCGGTGGGTTTAAGCAATTTCAAACAAACACAAACAAAAGGCACTATACCGAAACACTAGGTAATTTCTTTGCTATATCGAAGTTCTGGCAAAACTGTATCCAGGCCGGGCACCCAGAGATATCGATCCACAATGCTAGTATTTCACGCGTGGATTTGAAATTTTTTCAGCTGGTATTCAAAAATTATGGAATCAAAACGGAAATTCTGACAAAACTATAATATATAGACCCACACGATGTGCTTTACAGAGGTGGGAAATATCTTTCTTTAGCAAACTATATTAGTTTGAGACGCTAAAAATGAATTCTGCAAAAAGCTCACGGGCGAACTAAAGGCCTATAAAAATCAAAAATATCACACTAAAAGACACAATTTGATGCTTAATTTTAACACCAGGATTTAAAAAAAAAAATGTTCATCCAAGCACTATGTTTTTATTTGACATTACTGAAGAAAAAAAAAAATTGTGCTTTATATTTGACATAAAATTTCATAGCAAAAAGGTGTATCTCGGAATTGTGCTGATTTTAACATGCATCGATCGACTTTTAGCGCGACTAAGCAGAACAAAAGAACGGTTGTCCTGCGTTTAGACTGCCAAGACATTGTCAATAGAATGTAGTTTTGCCCCATTCATAGTAATATCAACAGCGCTGCGAGAGAGCTTCTGCCCGTTTGTTTTGCCACAACATTCCGTTCATTAAACTCCCGAGCAACAGAAACTATGAATGAACATCTGCATTTCTTAGCCTACTCATTTTAGCCGACTTATAAAGAACTGCAAAAGAAACGAGAACAGCGAAGTGCAGCGGTTAAGGTCTTTGCAAGAAGTCCCAGGTTCGATGCCCGGTGGAGGCAAATGTCACAAAATACCCGCTCTCTACCGCGTTTGAATTGTGGGTCAGATGCAGTGAATGACACAGACCTTGCCGTCAGTTCCGGACGTCTGGCTGCCTGCACAAACTGCGCTGGGCATAACAGTGTCTGACATTAAACTATGAAAAGTTAAATAAAAAATAATAAAAAATAATAATGAAAAAATGATGTTGTTATTACAAACCTGTTCATACATAGCGAGACCCCATTCCTTTGAAGTAGACATCAAATAATTCCAAAAGCCCTGTTAAATTATAAGTAATATACATAACAAATTTTTTTACTACAAACACGCAACCAACACCTACAAAATTGAAGATTCAATTGATTCGCTGTCTTGAAAATGAATTAATCTACATAATTTGTGTGGGTGCGTGAGCTAAATATAATAATGTGGATCTTCTTTACCAAGGTCACAGCAAGTACAGCAACTCATACACTAGCTATTATATTTATACATAACCCCGATTGATCTGAGACGTGTTGCCAATGTTGCATTCGATATTATACATATATTGCACTTTCATTGTGACTAATAATAATATACACCCTTTTCATGATTATTAATACTTGTGATAAACATATGTATAATTTCGAGTTCAAGTGAATGCGTTCATCATGATAATAACATTATTTTTATTTATCACAAATTGACTATGGCATTGTCTATCCACCATCAGTGGAGTATCTAAATAATACAAGCTGTTCTGATTGAGCTTGACGAGCATTTAGCCTAATTGATATAATAAGACATCAAAAACATAAACACGATAGCAAATAAAGGGACTATAATAATCATTATCTGTTTCTCGGAGTAGACAAAATTTCAAAATGACCTGCCAAAAGTGCCCCCCCCCCTCTTGTGATGCAAAAACCCCTTCCCTATCTCGGCATGCTAACACTTGCTCACGATCTCGACATGTCACCCCCATTGGACTTTGCAGATGCCAAATGTGCCCACCTACCTCGTCTTGTGGGATAGATTTCTCTTTCTCCACAATAAAGTTCCATTTTCCTCCATTAGTCTTCGCATACTGAGTATCACCGGACCTATTAATTAAAGAAAATTGAATCATAATTCTGTTATCCTTTTTCATAATCAAACAAATATGAGATAAAAAAAAATACCAAAGGTAACAGGTCTTATGGACCACAAATTGATATAAACATCTCAAAAAAAGTAACTAAACCCCCTTAAATAATGGTCATTATTAAAAAAAACGGGCTATTGTATTACAAATCTGTAAAATGCGTTGGAAGCAGAATTTATTTTTGCGCATTTGGACACCTCATTTGACACGATAGCCCAGAAAACAATAAAACACCGTTCAATTTAACGTAGCGAGGTCCAGATTTAAAAGTTGCACTTACAACATTACAAAAAACACTCAGATAACATTACACAGATTTCCTTCCATTATACTGAATACAAATCAATAGAATCTACTGCTACTTTCAAATCTTGGGATTGATTTAAAGGCTTAATGTACGATTTCCTTCAAATTTTAAATTTGTCATTATACACTCAAAATTCTGAAATAATACTAGTAATAATTATCGGGAATGGTTTCTGTTAATTTTGAGCTGAAATAACGAGGTATAAAGTGAAAGAAACACTGCTTGTTATTTTGGCCGTTTAACACGCAGTTCTATGGGAGGACATAAAGTCAATTATGACTTTATGTCGAACTTTGCTCTGTTTACCTACAAACACAAGAAATTTGGCTGATTCCATTTAGGTGCAAGTTGTGACATGTGTAAACATTACAAATATGCCAAAAAATCAGGTTTGAAAAAAATTTACCAAATTCATATTATAAGATCGTACATTATGACTTTAAATGTATGCTGCGGCGTCAATATTTAGACAATTGCTACAAATGAGGTGTCAAAAATGCGCAGAAAGACATTCTGCTTCCAACGCATTTTACAGATTTGTAATACAATCGCCCGTTTTTGAATAATGACCATTATTTAAGGGGGTTAGATATTCTATTGAGATGATTATATTTGTGTGGGTTGGGTACCGGGTGTGTGTTTATGGGGTGGCAGTAAAGGTGGGGCGTAAAGTGCAGTGATAGGTGTTCATTTATGTAATAATTGGATTACGCGTTGGTGTGTGCGTTTGGAGAAATCGGGTTGTTATGTGTGCTTCTTTGTGTATACTGTGACCTTGATATTAATAATAAAATAGTATTGACATGAGAAACTAACCCACGTTTTTCAGACATTGGTTCTCCATGAGAATGGAAAACATGAATTTTTCTGTATGCGTATAGTTACCAAATCTGTAACATATCGAACAAACCATCACTGATCTGAATCTAAAAAATTTTCCTTCTCATAGTTTCATTAACAATGCATTTGGAATAATAATATGGTAGGTTGGGGGATGTTAACAAATTCACTTTTAGAAATGTAAAATCATATTTAACTGCTTTGTTAAGTGAATTTCACATACTTACTCTCAATATTACCTACCAAAATCGGTTATGTGCAGCTAGTGGTAATTGAAGACGATTCCGGAAATCTCTTGAATGTGAAAAAATAATTTAAAAATATGACAAATCAAATATCAATTTTGAATTAATATTGTACTCGATTTGATGTATCCAGGCCATGTTGAATATAGTAAATTTTCTAGAGTAGTGTTTTCTTAATCAAGACTTAGTGATAATGTCATGAAGTTAAAGCATAATATACCAAAATATCAATATCAATGAAATCCATTGAACAATCATATATCCCAAAAGTTGACTTTAAACCCTCAGACATTCAAAGGGGGTTGTGTCAATGTGTCAACCCCCCTAAGGTTTTTTCACCCTAGCACCTTACCCAGGAGTAGGACCGACCATCAAAAATGACTAGACATGCTAGAGGGGTGGTGAGGGCCACCATAGGGTTCAACAATAAAATCCATGGTTTTCATTTGGCTCTTGTAAAATTATTGCAAGGAAACCCGACTTTTTACTTGGTAGTTAGGTTGAAATAATTACCTGTCATATTTAGGAGAAATTCCGGTGAAAATCACATTTTCATATAATTTTGATCCGAAAATCAATTTTGCCTATCGTTTGTACATAGAATTTGTACATTGCCCACAGTATGACATCATATAGCGATATTACGTGGATGATGTTTGTTATTTGGTATCACTGGATAGCAGATATACACATTACGATAGCTATACATTGCTACATTGGTACCAAATATAACAGTATATGACGTTTATAATGAAAAATTTGGGGTGCAAAATACAACTCATTCATTTTAACTTATCTCAAACCCCATATAACATGTAAATATAATGAGTTGACAAAAGTCATGTTTAAAATGCTAATGAATGCATTGAAACCTATAATCAAAGGCATCCTTACATGATAGGATTTGTTTTAGGAGATCGTCTACACTCGCGGCAATAAGCAAGTATTATACATGTATATGGCCTTAAGTGTGCAATATTGCTGAAAAAGAAAAATTCGGCAAGCTGTAAGTTAAACATTCATCCGATATTCTTTCCATCTCACATTACCTGCCTTAATTGACAATGTTCTTTGCATGAAATAAGTGAGATCAGGCTAATCAGTGGGAAGGAAGGTGTCACGTGTGGTGACATCGTGCACATATTCTAGCGCTTGCAATGACGGAATAATGACAATCTGTTGAACGCAGAGACGAAAATACATTAGCCCACAACTGTTCAGATGCCTTTAAGAATGGACGCCAAATGGTTATATTGGTTTCTTCAAGGCATCAAGAAACTCTTTAAAGGACATACTGAAGACGTAATGAAAATTAAAATCTCGAATGAACACACAAGACAATGTTTGTCAGCTAGTTCTAGCTTGTGGTGCGATTCAAGGTCATCGTGTGCCTTATAAGGTAGAAACGTGAGTTTTCTTTCTTCCTTGTCTCCCCTGACCTTGACGGACCGTTATCTTCTAAGGCTGGCAATTAATTCCACCCGACGCATTCTCCCACCACCATTTTCCCGATACCTTGCAGAAACCAAATAAACCATCATGCGACCATTTCAAAGGCATCTGGACATTTTGTGGGCTAAAGTTTCTTTGTTTCGGCTCTCAAACGAATTTCCGTCTTTCCGCTATTGTAAGCACTTGAATACGCGCATGGTGTTACCACAAATGGCACCTTCTATCCCATTCATTAGCCTAATGTTACTTAATATGTATTTCATGCAAAGAAAATTAACGTCTAGTACAGTATATGAAATTTTTGATGAATGTTCAACTTACAGTTTGCACACTTCTCCGTTGTTCAGAAATGTTGCAATACTTTTGAAAAGTTTGTGCATTTATGGAATTTATGGACTAAAGAATTTTGAAGAACGTTTAAAAAACTACTTACTGAAGACCTTTCGGAAATATGTCAGGTCTTGCAGTCCAGTTCTGTACACCACCACCCACTCCCCTGTAATACCACCAAGAATCAAGCTGGAAATACCTTTCAAAGAGAAAAGAATATTTTAATGGAACACCAGTATCATACTCACTCCTTTTAAAAAGGATAGTGTTCGTGTAACGACAAATCGCAATAATTCGGATTGGGTTTCTCAATGATCTACAGTGTGTATCTCAGCAAATGTTACAATTTTAAATATTTTTAGCTTCGACTTGAAAATGTATATCGAAAATATTTACAAAACTACACGTACAATACGTTTGAAGTAAAACAATTAACTAAAATATGTTAATGATATGCATGTATGCTGTGTTAAGTGGTTTTATGAAATATCATTTATCAGTATTCTATTAATACTTGAAAAGTGGGTGGATATCACGGATATCGATCGTATACATTTGAAAAAAGAAAGTTATTAATTTCTAGTATATCGCTACCATCACAATAAAAACAACAACATACGGCATCCGAAATAGATTAGCAATAAGTAAACAAGTTATAACAGCATCCACTGCACGTATTCTGTTCGGTTGTTTTTTTAAATTTTATTTTTAGTTTCATATTTTGCTCTATAGTCTATTAAAGGACCGTATATTAAATCAGAGAAGAGAGTAATACTTTTCACAACCCTACTGCGAATTCCATTATAATATCCGTATAACAATACCTATATGGAATATTCAAACCGTCCGAATAGTCCTTGACCTTCATCAGTGTTTCATCGTAGGTCATATTTGGTGCTGTATGTTTATAGTAATACGCTCCTATTAGAAAAATTAAATAAATAAATAAATAAATAAATAAATAAGTAAATAAATAAATAAATAAATAAATAAATAAATAAATAAATAAATAAATAAATAAATAAATAAATAAATAAATAAATAAATAAATTAATTAATTAATTATTTAATTAATTAATTAATTATTTTATTAATAATCTAATAATTAATAAATGTTAATTAATTAATCTATTTATTTATTCATTTAGTTCTTTAGTGTTCTTCGTAGAACCATTTCAGGTTGTATAATTATGCATGACAACTGAAGAACTTTTTCAGGTTTTACTTGGAACATGTAGAGATATTTTAAAGATTTTATACATAAGCAAGAACAATCAATAAACACTTCTGCGTGCGCGTGAAGGCTTACAAATGTATTATTTATAATGTGTTTAATTATTATGTAAGGATTCTGCCAGATTTTTACTATTTATTCATTACTACGTATATTATTATATAAGTCAACTTTACCGTTGTCTGTCCAGTATCCTAAGTAATTGCTTGTAAAATCAATGTTGTAAGCGTCACGTGATTTGCCATAATGTTTCAGCAATATGTCTCCATAAGAAATAACGGCCTGTAATAAATAAAATAAACAGATTACTAGTATATGGGCCCTATGAATCTGTTGTTGTAAACTATAAATTAGATAAATTATCATGATATTGGCCGTAACTTTGACTTTTATTTTCCCTAAACTGTATTGAAGGCATCATTTCAAATCAACAAAAAATAATAAAAAACAGCAACAACAACAGCATCAACAACAATCAGTTTGACAAACTTGTTTAAACATGGACTAAATATTTATAAAAAGTTTATTTCTAATTAATTACCTGCTTGATTCCTGGTGCAAAGACAATAGCAGTTTCATAGTTGTAATCTTTAGGAATACTGGTTACTGACCCCATGACACCCCATTCAACAGCATTACTCCAAGTGTTGTAATGGATTGATCCAGTCATAAACTCACGGAATGGGGCCATGATCATCGAATGCTGGGTTAGCTGATCAAATAAAACCAATGGACCGCCCCATAGACCACTTTGAATTCCAATTGCTCCTTTCTGCCACCTTTTGGGTGTAAATGCATATGTCGTTACGTTACATTTTGAGCTTAAATTCAAACACAATGCACACCTCGCCCACGCACCCCACACTTAACCCACCCACCTCTGCACTCATTAGACACCCACCACACCCACACATCCAACAAACATCTTCCACCATCATCACCACCGCCACCACCACCATAATTGCCGTTACCATCACTACTGCTTCTTTTTCCTGACACACTCATCATCATTTGGATGCCCACGTGGTGGTTCCACTATATAGCAACTTTTTTTCAGTCCCGATTTATTATTTTTCCTTATAAAATGATACCTAGTTGATGCATTTTAAGTCATCAGCAATGAATAATATTACGTTACTGTTCCCTAACACCTAAAACAAAGTTTGCATTTTCACTATGAAACCAAGGTGACCACTTAAACAGGTTGTCATACAGCCCGAAGCAGTTCATGATCAAGATGGGACAGTGAGTTACATGTGAGTTCGGATTGGGTATGCTACAGGTCATCAATATATTGGGTATATGTTTTAAGCATTGTTAGACTAAAATAATGAGTTAATAGTAATCCACGCGTTTGAAAATGGCAGTGAAATTGTACATATTCTGTAGGGCACTTGTAACATAAAGCTTTGAATCTATCTACACGTATTGTCAGTACCTGCCCATTCTAGCAGTTTGCAGGACTTTGCTTCCATAAGACATGTATCCCAGATTGGCCGACGACGTGCTGACAACTTGAAAGGTTGGAAAACCTGTACAGACACTTTCCTGATCATTGACACTTGTTCCACTGAATGCCACGTTTTTAAAGTTCTGAAAAGTGACGTCAAGCATATCAATGAAATCGTATGAAAATATACAATAACTCGTGATGAAAAAGTGATATAGAAACTGACATAATGTAGCATTTGCACATTATTAAAGACTATGGTACACCACAATTTAAGAAATGTTCAAAGAATGCAACACATTTATTGAAACCTGCCAGTAACAATATTAGTAATGATGAAGACATGGAGTTTGTATCTTAGGTATGTGCAAATGATACATTGTGTCAGTTTCTATATCACTTTATTCATCATAAGTGCGCACTATATGAACAAAGGTATATACTATCCATCTGTTATAAGAAATTTAAGTATGCTATTAAAATATAATATTATTATACCGGACTAAAAAAGTACCAGAGGTAAATATGACGTAATACCTGACTGAAAACTAGGAGAGGTGACAATTTATAAGCCCTGATACTGGTAATCACAGTAGACTTGGTACACGGTGGAGGCTCCGCTATGGGCTCATCGTCAGACTTCAACGACCCAAAATCGCAATCCTGTGCTTGCCATGTGGTACTTACAGATGAGTACTCCCCCAGGTTGTCCCAGCCCGATTCAACAGGACCAAAATGATCTTGAAGCAGATTCCCTGCGTCGGTAGAGTACATTTTACCGCGGGATTGAAAGAATGTTGAGCCACTGTGCAGCCATATGGTGTCATTCTGAAGTATCTGGTAGTTGCCATTGGATTGGATATTGATGGTGAGGTTGTTTGCTGCTCTCAGGATTAAAGTGGTAACTGGTGGTGGCTCGGCAATTGGATCATTTACAGGTATGGAAGATGCTGCTTCGGTTCAAAATAAATAGAATAATACAATTACATTAAATCAAGTAGTTCCAATGGTGTAATTGTTAGTGAACAAAGCATGTTAGTGGAACATACTGCATAATAAACTCCTGAACAAAAGTTTGGAAAGCTTTTTCAAGCATCTATATCTCAGATTATTTGTGACTTGTTCATATCGTGTTGCATATCAATGGATAGCTACTTTTTTCCCATTTGCAATGACACCACATTTGAAGCAATCACCTTTTCACGGCTGAGTACACATCTTGTGAATGTAGTTGGGTCCCAAACAGAATGTGCCAAATTGACCATTATTCTGTCCAGCAAGCTGCAATCCCATATCTTCACAATCTGGGACCTAATGCAATCCTCCAAGATGACAACGCTCGCCCCACAGAGCCAGGGTATTCAACGACTATACCTACAGAATATGGGAGTAGAGAGAATGGAATGGTTTGCCATCAGCCCACACCTTAACGCGATTGAACACTTATGGGACAAGCTTGATCGTGCTGCGCGTGCCAGAATAGCCAATGCAACCACATTGAAATGACCTGCGACGAATCCTGGTTGAAAATGGAAAAACTGGTGAGCAGCATGAGTAGGAGGTGCATGGCTGTTGTGGCTGCGTATGGTTTTTCCACCCGCTATTGAAGTTAGTGACTAGAGTTGTTTGAGCACAGAATAATGGTCAATTTGGCACATTCTGTTTGAGACCCCACTACATTCACAAGACGTGTACTCAACCGTGATTGCTTCAAATGTTGTGTCATTGTAAAGGGGAATAACGTAGCTATCCAGTGATATGTAACACGATATGAACATGTCACTAATAATTTGAGATATGGATGCTTGAAAAAACTTTCCAAACTTTTGTTGAGGAGTTTATGTCATTTGTTCAACACCGGGTTAACATATTTCTTCGGCTAAAGCCCTTGTTTTCTTGTGAATATCGAAATTCGAGTCTAATACTAGTTTTACCTTTTTGCATTTTCGTCTAAAATTTGTTTTGGTACGCAATGAATGTGAAGCTCAGTAACTCAGTGATTGAAGGAAATTTAGATTGTAATGTAATGTTTTCACATGTCCCAACTTAAGTTTTCAGTCATTATTAGTTGTGCCTCTACGACAACAGTAATTTTGAATTACGATATCAAATTCCCCCATAGAGCCCCACAGTTAAGGGACCAAGATCGTACATGGGGTTTCTTTGATTTTATTATTCATTATTCATTATACTTCACCGAAATCGTATATCCATTTTTATACTAAACATATATCTCAACAAAAGTTACTAACCCCCTTAAATAATGACCATTATTCAAAAAAGGGTGATTGTATTACAAATCTGTAAAATGCGTTGGAAATTTATTTATTTCTGTACATTTGACACGGTCACACCTCATTTGTAGCAATTAACTAAATATTGACGTCACAGCGTACATTTAAATCAATGTAACCCAAGATTTGAAAGTTTTTGATTTGTATTGATTTTGTATTCAGTATAATGGAAGGAAATCTGTGTAATGATATGTGAATGTTTTTGTATTGTATGTAAGTGCAACTTTCAAATCTGGACCTCACTACATTAAATTGGCCGGTGTTTTATTATTTTCTGAGCTATCGTATCAAATGAGGTGTCAAAATGCGCAGAATAAATTCTGCTTCCAACACATTTTACAGATTTGTAACACAATAGCCCCTTTTTGAATAATGGCCATTATTTAAGGGGGTTGGTTACTTTTTTGAGGTGTTTATTTCACTTTAAAATAATACAAAACATCTTGCTATGCAAAGTAAGTCTCCTCATAATAAAAAAATAAATAAATAAATAAAAGTTATTAGAGATACGGTTTCAGGCCACCTATTGATCGGACCTATTGCCCATGTTGATTCTGATATTTACACACTTACCTGTACCTACGGCAAGAATAAGTGTAACTGAAATGAAATAACAGGTAGCCATGACGATTCGCTGAACCATATTACAGTGCGTGTGTACGGCAATTATCACCATCAACAAATCAAACCAAGTGAACTACAGTTGTCACATGTTGGTCTTTGATCCTGTTGTAAATATAAACACTGATTATGACGATGATTTAATAATAGTCCTGTTTTAATGATGTTTTTTACTTCACATTGAGTATTAGGGGAGGCGCAAACATAAACGGGGCTTTCATGGGGCTGGCCCCCTAGCGGGGGTCCAGGGGCAGTTCATGGGGCTGCCCCCCTAGCGGGGGTCCAGGGGCAGAGCCCCTTGATGGAGGTCAGGGTTAAGCTATCGCTTTTTAATGAACAATAGAATTAAGGTACCTGTTATGTTCACCCTCTGTATATCCTAAACAAAGACATATACGGTATGTCATAATTGGAACCAGCAACCAATAGCTGCATCTATTATCTCGAATTCAAGACCTCATTCGTTGAAATTGTTTAAGAAATAAAGACACGACGATCCAAAAAGCCAAGAAAGATGCTAATTTAAAAGTTGCAGTTTGCTCCATTCCATGCCCTATTGATTTGTACACAAAGCATTCGCGAATAAAAGAACTGGCGCCATGCTTCCATTGATTAGCACATTTAAACTAGCGTCATGCTTTCATTGATTAGAACACAAAGGTACAACTTTTGATTTCGTTTCTTCATCGGGTTTTAGATCACCATTTCTTTAATTCTCAACCAATTTCAACAAATAAGGATATACAGGGGTGAACACAACTGGTACCTTAATTATTTAGTTGACTGTATAAAAAAACCCAATAAAATCGTCACAATTTAACAATTTAACCCCTGAATTTGACCAAATTCCGTTTCTTTCCTCTTCTTTCTCTTTGATTTTTTGCTCTCCTTCTTTTGCCCCTTTTCAGTCTCCCCTTTTTTTGACATGAAAATTATGGGTCAACCCCATAGAAAAGCATATAAACTCAATTTTCCCAGGAACTTTGGTGGTCATTTTTTCAGGCCCCCTAGGAGGGTCAAAATTTCAAAGCCCCTCTTTTTTGCATCAGACCCCCCCAACAAGTGTTTGGGAACGGTCCCTAAAAAAGAGTACCAGACTTGAGTCCTGTCAGGGACAGTTTGTGTAGCTCAGTGGTTAGAGCGCTCGCCCGACAAGCGAGAAGTCTGGGGTTCAAGTCCCCGCAGAGGCAGGTATGTCCGGAGTTTTTACTCTGGTATATCTGCCTATGTATGTCATGTTTCCATTTATAAATTCATGTTTAATTGTGCTAGTGTGCGATGCGTAATTCTTCTTTCCCCTGTATATTGATATATTAAGAATAACTAATCATTAATTTGATCTGTTTTCAAACCAGTGTATGATGCGTAACAGCGTAAGCCTCTTCCCTTCTTTGTATTATAGGCTGGCGGGTATACATCATTAATTGATCTCATACACTGATGGTATGTAGTGTGTTATTTGTACCGTTTACCCTGACTGTTCATATCCATAAGTATCGAGACCTGTTTAGTAGCTCAGTGGTTAGAGCGGTCGCCCGACAAGCGAGAGGTCTGGGGTTCAAGTCCCCGCACAGACAGGTATGTCTGGAGTTTTTACTCTGGTATATCTGCCTATGTATGTCATGTTTTCATTTGTAAATTCATGTTTGATTGTGATAGTGTGCGATGTGCAATTCTGGTATCATTATCTTCAAAAGTACACGTATATTCAATACACGCATTGTGGTGTCATTCTTCATTTGGCAAAATAGCGTTTCCTACTAAGGTTAAACAAGAAATGTCTTTAAAAAAGACAACGCAGTGATTAAAGGAAACATGATGGATTTGCCTCGGTTCCGGAGCCACTGATTTAAAAGTAACAGGTTTTAAAGGCCCATTCGGCGATTTGCTCATTTGGACGATCGTATCGTGAGTCATCAAAATTCAGATTTTGGTACCTTTGCATTGTCATAGATGTGCTAACATAGTAATTCAGCTGAAAGCTATGTATTTAAGACAAAATTTCTATGTCTCAAAGCCCCGTTTTTCTTAGTACGTTTATGTCAGCTGAAACAGCAAATTCATTTTTATTTATTTATTTATTTATTTATTTATTTATTTATTTAAATTCCAAAGTTATTTATTTATTTATTTATTTATTTATTTATTTATTTATTTAAATTCCAAAGTTAGTCACTTGTAAAGTAAACTTGTTATATTTATTTATTTATTTATTTATTTATTTATTTATTTATTTATTTATTTATTTATTTATTTATGTATTTATTTATTTATTTATTTATTTATTTATTTATTTATTTATTTATTTATTTATTTATTTATTTATTTTTGCCGCAAAATCATGAAATTCTGTTTGGAAGAAAAGTTACTTGATTCGATACTCGCATTGTTTAGGTATAAAACAATAATTGATATTTGTACTTCAATTGTGTAAATCAACCCCAATTTTCATGCTGTATACTTTTGAACACTCGTAAATGACATCTTAATTAAAAATTTAAAAAATCTTTAAAAAAAAAAATCTCTATCTGACATTACTGAAAAAATATGATTGTTTTTGACCGAGAAAATTTATTTCAAAACAAAAGGTGTACCTCAAAATTAGGCATTTTATATTTTCTTGCCGAGTGTACAATGATATTCGTTCTAATGAGTTCAAAAGATTGAAGGAAAGTTTAGAAAGGAATGGTCTATTATATGTATGGGAATTATTTATTACAAGCAACATTGATGAGAAATTATTTATCTTGCTTGGGGGTGACTGCACCCAATTTATACCAACTTTTCCTAGTGACTTAGTTCACACTGCTAATGTTTGTTTTGATGTCACATGTAAATCTTTACTGATAAAAATTCCCTTTAAAAGGGAAAGCCAGCCTCAATGTAGAAGAGGTCTTGTAATTAGTTTTGGTCAATGTGAAAGGCATTTTTAGGATCACGCTTACATCTACATGACAGTCCACCAAACCATCAACGATGAGAACATGCACACTGAAACAGCAGAAAACATTAATTCCTAATCTCATGTCAACTCTTTTAATTCATTACATGTACTCCAAATTGTTCTGGTCTGTTTGTTTTGTTGTTGTTGTTGTTGTTGTTGTCGTTGTTTTTTTGTCTTTTCAGCTTTTTACCCACGATATCTCAATTTCCAATTTTGTAATACCAGAACTTACGAACTCAATATCTTCGCTTAGGAATGTCCGATTTCACTGCTTTCGATATATACACTGCCGGTTTGAGTTAACTTACATGTACATTTTATTTTAAAATAACTTAATTAATTCGCAATGTATAGTTTAAGCCTACTATTATAAAGTACTATATTATAATAGATAGTGGCCAGCACATTTATAAAGGACTGGTTACTCACTACAATCTTCACTCTTAAACTGTGTTTTTCTGAATGTGCTGATCATGTTGATTGCTAGTCGGAAACTCCTGCGAAGCTATGGACATGGCATCTTACATACTCCATTCTATAACAGTCTGCCTAGTGCCTTGTGTGTTTTCTCTTCAATCATTTTGTTGAATGTAATTTTATGAATCAAATAGTTGTGTGTCATTTTATTTATAATAAAGAAGTTATTAAATTAATAAAGTAAGACAATTTATTTATCTATAAGTGCATGTCAAATGGGGTACATTGTTCAATACTATATGCATAAATTATGCCCATATTATAGCTAGGCCCTAAAAACTTTATTTTGCATCGGATTTTTCCCGTTGAAAAGACAAAACTGATGTTTATGATAGCAACCATTTCATCAATAACTCATTTTTATCCATAAAACGACACAGGATATGATAGATAACTACTTTCACATCAATATGGTCCATATGAACACAGATTGTTGAGAATCTGTGATATGATCCGGGATATGATGAAGATTTTGATTCTATAGATCTGTTATCAACATGATATCACGCTGTTCAGTGGTCAAGGAGTAAGGACCCCCGGTCAAGGACACTGATATGACATCATAGGTGATGTCAGATTTTCTTCTGCTGACCATATGATGCTATATATATTAACTATTATTGTTACATTTAGGCCTTTAAACTTTTAAAGTCATAATTAATTAGTTCAAACATAACTTTGGTAATACTCACTCGTTTTCGTTCGTTGAAACGGCAAAACATACTTACTTTTCCTAACAAATCGAATTAAAATATTTAAAAAAAAATTTAACCACAAAAAGTAAACAAAAAAAATCATTCCAATACCACTAAAATATAATCTCTTGAGTAAACTGACCCCAAACCTGAAACAGGTACCAGCCCCGAATGGGCTGGCGAAAAGAACATGGAAGGCACGTAATGATTTCCTTAAGTAATTAATTCTTCACCACACTGACTACAATCTTGTCTATTGTATAATGTAGGCCTATATATCCAGTTGATGTAGTTTTAAGTGGCTGGCACTCAGCTTCCACCCAGGGGCCAATTGGCTTTTGATGCTGGCTTTATTTGCTTCATTCTTTTTTCCCCACTTCATTTGACCCACGGGCGGACGATGAATGCAAGCCAACTTAGTATTCTTTTTAGTATTTTAACTTTAGTATTTTAAGTATTCTTTTTTAGTATTTCTGTTTGTATTGTTAGTAGGTATATCACCTCAAAAATAATCGCAGCAGAAACGCGTTATTTAATGTTCCTACATTATTAAGCTTTATTAAAGCATCAAAAATCAAAAACAGAATTGAAATCGGTCAATGCATTGTGATGTAATGTCAATTTAAAGATGCTCGTAGATGGAATGAAATCCTGCCACAAATGGCTGTAATGACAAAATTGGCACATTTCGAGATTTTGAAGGTTTATTTGGACGCTTGCTTGGAAAAACAGCGTTAATTTAAATAGCACATGTTAAATGCCTATCTTTCCTGACTTCGTTACAGAAAACAAAAATAAAAAATCCATCATTGAATAATTATAATAAATTAATCAAATATACTATTTTAGCCATTTCGGCCAATCTGCAGACAAATTAAATCTCAAAAAATGACTAAGTTCAGCTTATTAATATGCAAAATTGATGCCAATAGAAAACCGTACATGATATAAAGGTGCGGTTTTTTTTTACACATATGTATACAAAGTTCTTTCAATTGATGACAAAAAATACACAAAAAGTAATTAATTATGCAAATTAGGTAATTACAGCTAATTATGTATTTATGATATTATTATGCAAATTAGGCATGAGTAATTTTGGGTTTTTTTCAATATTTAATGAACGTCTGTTCATTCATCATAAATCTTTTAAGTATGATCCTGTTATGAGGTTGAATAAATGAACTGCAGTTAATTATTTAAAAACAATACAAAAAAATTAAAAGTTTGACATTTTGACGGTGTCTGGAATATAATTTTCATTTTTACTGTAAACATGGTATGTGTCACCATTACTCAAAGCCAAGTCCGAAAAGTAAAAATTAAAATTCAGTTGCAATGAGACTTTAAATTAACATTTTGTCATCTGGATTAACATGGGAGGATAATCGGTAAAATGAACAGCAATTTTTTCTGTACCGCGTATACAAAAATAGTATGGCCTTGGACACACACAATGGCTTAGAGCTATTGTGGTTTGGAAAATTACTCCCTAAAAAAAAACATTGATTAATGTTTTGCTTCAACTGGTTTTAGGGAAGTGTTTCATTTATTGTCGACGGAATTAATTTACATGCTAAGAAAGATTGGTATTTCAGCTAAATGGTGGTAGTTCCTTTACTTCAGTAGGCCTATATTTACTGATTTATGAGCGATCTTCAAAAATCCATAAAAACAGGCAGTAGTTCTTAAACAAAACAATTTTTAATTTTGGGGGACCCGATGGTAGCCTCGGGAAGGCTTCACACACCATATATTAAAAATTCAAACAATTTGGATAAAAGAAGCATATCAAGAAATTCATTTATCGACATGGATGTTTTCTAAAATTGGCCAAATTTGAAGCGCGCCCTTTTCAATTCACTGTTATGCTTGCATGCACAGTGTAGCAGAATTATTGTGCAGCCACTGTGACATACCTATTGTTAGCTTTTGTAAATACTTTCAGTATCATCTTTTAATTCTTGTTAACTTTTGTTTATATGGATGCACCACCAAGACGGTGGGTGCCGCTGTTATAAAAGCGTTTTCCAAATGAATAAATAAATAAATAAATAAATAAATATGGTGATTTTGACATGTATCAATCGACTTGCATGGCTATCAATAGTAGAGGGTGGTCAGTAGCGTTTTGGTATGGTGCCAAGAAAAGGTTTCCCAAGCAGATAGTTTTAAGCCTACAGCAAAGTTTGTGTTGACAAACATAACTTAAGAATGTGACATGATAACACTTTAAAGGTTCTTTACAATGTTGTAATAATATGTCCTTCATAGTTTTACTGTTCTCAGGTCCTTCACTCTTCAGAACTTTGTGGGGTGCGGTCATTGATTGGGCAAAAGGGTGAAACTTACACAACTATATTAATCATGATAAATGTAGCCTACAAACCCGGCCTACAAAGCATAGTTCACGAATAGCGTAAGGTGGAAATTTACTAAATATTTTGAAAATGTTTTCTGAATATTAATAAATGTCATTAATTCATAAATGTATTGGAGGCCATAGGGTGCAGGATTTCCACCATATCTTTTAAGTAACAAAGACACGCGTGGAAGAAATTATGCAAAACAAAATACAATTGTAGGTTTCGAATTGTGGAGAGTAAATCCATTTGAGAAACACAATGTATTTAGGTACTTCGGTGTAGTAGAGCAACAGCGCTAATGTTTCTTGACCAAATCTTGGAACAAAGGTTCGAAAGTGTTTTTGGCATGCCTAAAGGTTTTGGCTTGGGCTGCCTTCTTCAAAGTGTCAGACATTTTTGGTAGGGGTCAATTAAGGTCAAACAGGGGTCAAACTTATAAATCATCCCAATTCTTTTATTAAAAAGTATACCAAATTACTCGCCTGGTCATATTAAAGGAATCCAAAAGGATAAGTTAATAAGTTTGCCATATCTGCGAGAATGCAACCTTTGGTTTATGGTCGGAAACGTGACAAACGTTAACGCACTTTAGGTATGTTTTCTGACATGACAAAGACTAGTGGAACATAATACAAAATTATTGGTCACTCCGAGGATGGTGAGGTCGCGGGTCCGGTCTTTGGAAGCTGATGGTGTACCGGTAAGGGGGTCTTTTGGAGCTGCGAACCGGGCTGCGAACAAGTAAAATGGAGACTTTTGGAGCTGCAAACAGTCAAAATCAAGCATGTGCAAGGGTCTTTCTTGGCTTTTTCTTTTTGGTTGAAAATCGCCTGAAAAAACACACAGAAATATGAGAAATGAGCAATTTTTGGGTCTTTTAGAGTTGAAATGATCAAAAGCAAGTATCTTTCCGAGCTCTATTTTGGTCAAATAAAGGGGGTCTTTCGGAGCTGCGAAATCCAAAAAGGGGGGTCTTTCCGGGGAGCATAACCGTAATGGTCATTGTGCTAAGTGGTGAAACCAAATCTTCCAAATTATGAAACTTACTTAGATGTGGATATAGGGCGTGGCAGTCTTGTCATTTACATACACATTGGCCAATCAGTGTAGCGTATCGGGCGTATTTTCATTTCTGTCATTAAACATTACTTGTTTCAAACTCAGCAAAACCTTGATCTAATTGGTGGTCAGGGTGGTAGGGTCATGGTAAATGCGATGACATTTAAACATTTTGTGTGGCCTTTTGTTTTTATCCTTTCGCGGGTCATACCCTAACCTTCAACTGTTACTTTGTAAATGACGAAACAGGTTCATTAATTAATTAATGATATTTGAGATGGAATTTGAAGAAATGCAATTGCAATAAAAACAATCGCTAAATTTTATGTTGAATATGATATGGTATTATTAACATTACTTTGTAATGCACAATATCGTCACCCCAATTAACTTACTCCAAAAAGGTTGGGATTTTCTCCCTGCTGGTCCTGTCGACAGTCGGAAATCACAATACAGTGGCATATGGGGCACTGTTATCAGCATCAGCTGAAATTTTGGATGATCTTTTTTTCGTGGATATTTATTGAAACATACGCAAGTGTATATGCAACATCACAACATCACCCCATGAGAAAACACATAATGTTTTCGTCGAATTCTCAAATTGGCGCACAAAGGTTATCAGAAAACGTGTGAATGTTCAAGAGTTTGATATTAAAACATTTTTTCAGCTTTAGACATTTGCAAAAGATTTTCTTTCAAATATACGCTATACGCGTCTTTAAGATGACAAAACGTGTTGATCAATTTTCAAACAAGTTTTTAAAATCTCTAATAAGATCGCGCTTGAGGGGTAGGCCTATATGCTATCAACATCCAAATTCAACAAACGTATATTCGTCATTCCACATTATAGCTTTAGCATCATAACCGGGGTAAACCGGGATCTGGTTTTTACGAAAATGTAATGCCACACACTCTATAGAATACAATTAATTGGTTATTAGCTGTCCTCTATGTAGAACCTATTAGTTCTTGAAAATGAAAGAAACCTCATAGTGGTTCTTGCCTGTCAAAATTCCTCTCTGGTTCTTCGTACAATCATTTAAGGCTATGCCGGATCTATGGCATGGCAGCTCAGGTACAAATGTACCTTTTTAGGTTCTACCGTTCTACTTTTACCCCCGGCTTTTACCATGTTAACCTTTTAAGGGCTGGGGTATGAACGTTTGGACAGTATTTATTTTGGGACATTAGAGCACATCAGACATATCGAATTGCATTCTGAATACGAAGAATGTCATTCTGATATCAAATAATTTTGATTTTTGAAATTCGCAATTTAATACACATTTTATGGCAAATCATTAAAATTGATATTTTTGATATTTAACAGTACTTGAAGTAAACTTTATAAATCTGATGATTTATACTTAAGCGTATGTAGGTGGGATAAAAGCCGACGATCAATTGAAAATTTTGACCTTTCGTATTGAAGATATGGATTTTTTTCCCAAAACACCAAACAAAAATAAGGTCTTTTTGGGAAAAAATCCATATCTTCAATATGAAAGGTCAAAATTTTCAATTGACTGTCGGCTTTTCCTCCTACTACATACACTTTAAAATATATCATTAGATTTATATAATTTACTTCGAGGACTGTTATATATCAAAATTTGAAAAATATCAAATTTTATAATTTGTCATAAAATTTGTATTATATTGTGATTTTCAAAAATGAAAATTATTTCATATCAGAAAGACATGCTTCGTATTCAGAATGCAATTCGATAGGTGTGAGGTGCTCTCATGTCCCACAAAAAATACTGTCGAAACGCAATAAACGCTCATTTTAGATCCCTTAAGCGTATGGCTTTTTAGCTTAAAAGTTAAGTCAACATTCAAAGTTAATAATAATGAATTGCAAATATTGATTTTAAAATCAAATTTATCAGGTCAATTTAATACCCTATGCTGACGTAAATCAAAGATAGTATCTTTACGTAAATGCTCCATTTGAAAACGTGCAATTTCTCCAGCATCTGGATGCATCCATGATGTAATGCGCATAGAATGTGACATTTCGCAATTTACATTTTTCATGTTTAAGTTTTTAAATCTTTGACATCCTGCAGTTTTAGTAAGAAAAATTCAGGGACAGGAAACCCGCAAGGACATCCTTGCTGGAATTTAAAAAGGGGTTTTATAGCCACTTTTATGCCGATATTTCATAAATCCCTTCTGATTGAAGAAATACATCGATATATTCCTTCGCTCTCCAGTGGAATAGCTGTTGTTCTAATAATTGCTTGAAACTGGCGCAATCCTCTTTCAAAGCACTATTTTGGTTCCAATAATCTTTCAAGTTCATTGTTTCATGACCTCAAAATTTCAATTTTCATTTCACTTTGATCAAAGTATACTTTGCTTTGATGATTTTGAAAGAAATCTGTTTTGGTTGGCAATTTCATTTCACTTTGATGATTTTGAGAGAAATCTGTTTTGGTTTTCAATAGTTTTTCTTGTCACGTATTTTGTCTACGACGGCGGAACCTATTTAGGGAGAAGCATATTTTGTTTGGATGTTACTAGGACATTTGGGATGAGTACAAAACAAATTCAATTCAGGACTATTTAAGCCTCAAATGAAGGTGAATTTTGCAAATTCATAGGAGCAAAATTTTGCAAATTTACCCCATTTTGGACAAGTTTATTTCACCACATTACATCCTTATTTCACTTTTGAACCAATCAGTACCAAAATAAAATTAATTTCTTTAGGCTATATTTATTCATTTATTAAATGGAATTTAGTTTAAAATTATAAAACCCGTAGAAATTGCATACTTTATTCAGCTTAATGTGACAGGTTACGAAATTGATATTAAAATATCCTCCACTTTAATCATGTGTTTTCAGCTTCGTGGCCCGTATTGAAGAAAAATACAAACTAAAACTAAAAAAAAAAAACCACACACCCAAAACTGGTCAAACGCAGACGCATATCGACGAGATCAAAGACATTGGTCAAGTCAGCTTCGTCACGTAGAACAAAGGAAGTTTTTATCATCTTTAATTACGGAATAATCAAAACAGAAAATTAACCGCAAAATTCCAAGTGAGAATCTCGAGCACGTATTCCACGTTGGATGAATGTTACACCTTCACCTTGCACAATGAGATTGTAGTGACGTAATCATCCTGAGAAGTGATTGAGAACGCTTTGTTAATATTTCAACTTCAGGCGTCAACATTATAGAAAGAACGTAAAAGAGCATTCAAACAGTAATAGTATTTAACAACATTTAGGCCTACAATGGCAATAAAAAGAAATGATCTGGTTATAAATGGTCGCGTTCCAAAATTTACAGGTATATTTTAAATATAGTTCAGTTTCAGTGGTTTAAACAATCAAAGGAGGAAAGTGAGCGACGGACCAATCACAAACATTTTTACGTATCTGGAATTTTCAGTCGACATTTCGACTTTCATCAGCAGACTGGCAACCCAAAGTAGGGGTCAGCGACCTTTATATATTTAAAACATTTTGATATGAAAACATTTCTAAAGAAAATAACAAGATGTTATTAAGTATATTTTGTAATCTCAACAGCCCGACGCTGCATTCGTGTGACGATTATTTAGTGAACTAGTGTTTTTCATTTATTTCACGTACCAATCAATGATGCGAACCTGTGGTATAAGATAAGATACCGGTAAGATGAGATGAGATGAGATGAGATGAGATAGATAAGATAAGATAAGATAAGATAAGATAAGATAAGATAAGATAAGATAAGATAAGATAAGATAAGATAAGATAAGATAAAATAAGATACAAGATAAAGATGAGATAAAATAAGATACGATAAGATCAGATGAGAAAAGTTCTTCTTTTCTTCTTCATCTCTTTTCTCGCTCTCTAATTCTACTCAAGCTGAGCTCAGCTGCGTCCAATCCTTTCTCTAGATCTTCATCTTCAGCAATACCGTATTACTAATCTTTCCATCTTCACGCTGAAATATATTCAGGAATCAGTTCAGTATCTATGGCAACGTCCGTTATATATTTAAAAGGTCGAACTACATGTAGTATAATAGTAAAGACTTGTTTTTGAAAATCATCGAGATATACAGGGTGTCCACGAAAGGACTGTATGCATGGATCATCGGAAACTTATTTTTTTGGATTTTAACATATAAATTATGATATATTTCAAGAACGGAGCGGTCAATTGTTAAAATTCAAAAGTAAGTGATAGCATCAATTATTTTAATTATGTTTGGTTTAGGCATTAAAATACCCCGAAAAAAAAGTCTCCGACGATTCAGTTCTTTCAGGAGCTTACAGGGACACCCTAATGTTTTAGGGTTGTTTATCTATTGTTTTGCTTGTGGCTTGTATAGATGTCAATTTACTTTGCCTTCGAAAGCCTACAAAAGGGTCTCTGCCCTACTGCTGGTGTTACGTACACTTTCACTTTTGACAGTGTTTTGATCGTTTGTAAACAAAAGAGTAACGGAAATGTCCTACTGTTATTTTCCACAAAACGTGCAATAGTATCAAGTCGTCCTTCAATACCAATATCATGCTCGCTCATCGCTGTGAATTAGCATCACAAGATGAAATAAGATCTGGAAAAAGAATTTAGATGAAGTCACCTGGCCTTATCACAGCGCGGTGATCTTGGTCTGTGACAACGATGATTTTGTTTTCTATTGATCATGTTGATCGATACATATAGGGGTTAGAGCCAAAATGGCCCTATAGAGTGCATTTTTTGTTAAAACAGGATTTTGGCACCAAAATAATCCTAACAATTCTAACAATACGGGGCACCTTATGATTGTATAGTCATAATAAATTAGGCTATAGCCAAAACTGCCCACAGAAACTGATATCAGCGAAAATGTAATCCCTGTGCACCCGGCCTGTGCAACACTATGCATGAAATGTGTGAGAGCAAGAAAGCCATTTATTCCCGGCCCCAACTCAACACAAAAGTTGACAACCATGATGAGAGTTACCACATCTTTCAAAGACCCCCTTTGCAATGATTTTCATCAAATTTACCCCCCTTTTTCGTGCAAAATCGAGGACAAAATTTGGCCAAAAACAACCCCTTTTTTGTAGTTTTTAATGACCAGAATTTCAAACACCTTTTTTCAATGATTAGAATTTCAAACACCCCTTATCATTGACACTAAATATTGACATAAAATTTCTGGATTTTCTCAAGTACCCCTTTTATCCAAATTTCGCGGACAGTGCAAAATAAATACCCCTATTTTGCTGATTTCACTGTCAAATTTCATGCACGGACAGTGCAAATCAAATACCCCCTATTTTGCCAATTTCGCGGTCCTTGCTACTGGTAAAAAAATAACCCCTTTTCTGCGCAATTTGGTAACTCTCATGGTTGTCAAATTTTGTGTTAAGTTGGGGGGGGGGCATATATTATGTTCGTCTTTAACCTTCGTCTGGAGGGGAGTGGGGTTGCAAGCCCATAGCTCATAGAGATGTTCTTCGTTTGGTGATCTAAAACGCTCGGAATTACCACCAAATTGTTGGGGCACTGGTTATGTGTAGGACAATATATCAAAAAGCACTCATTTTAACAAAGCGTCACTGACCTAACACCTCAAACGTCAAGGGTAGGGATGGGGTGAGGTGGTGAAATCCATTGATTGTAAAAATATTCTTCTTCTTCTTCTATCTTCTTTTATCGTCTTCTATCTTCATCTTAACCATCTTTATTTTCTTATCTCTTTCTCTTCTACTCCATCTGAGCTCATCTCTCTTCTACTCCATCTGAGCTCATCTGTAAAGTGTGCTGAGGCTTGTGGATCAACGTCTAGGCGTTATGCCTGTGCGTAGCGCACTATAAATCACTGCGTTAAGCGTTATATGTCCAATTCATTAGGATTTTTGTCTAACGCGAAATGTATTCATTATCCATGAAAACGTTTTTGAAACAGAATCAATAATACAGTCAGAGTCAAAACTCTTCCCGTCATGCATTGTGCCCTCTCCATACACATGATAATTATAATGACTTCTTGAATATTTATCGCACCAAAATTTTGTAATAATATTAAAACGGCGGTTTTCCTTATAAGTCGTATCAAATATCGGCACGATCTTGGCAGCTCTCATCTTATACTGTAACATATTTTAGAAGGAAAACCTTGACGTCGTTTACGATATTCATGATATTGACATCGTGGGCGTGTCGGGGTGTGGCTTAATTTCTCAGCATCTTGATAAAACTTCATTGACGGAATCACGTAGTAACACTTGAGTTTCATTCATCAATCTGTGAGCACTTTCGCGCCAGTTTCAAAAACGGGAACATTATCAAGTTTTTTTACACACATATATAGTTTGTGGATTGCACTTATATATTACAATGAATTTGTACTGTAATTACGTCGTCTTCCTTTACTCTACTGTCATCTTATATCTTCAATTCGAACTAGGTAAGTCAACTGAACAGTAGTTTTTTTAAAACTTGTATTGTATTCTATACTTTCTGTTCTTTTCTTTCTTTCTTTCTTTCTTTCTTTCTTTCTTTTTTTCTTTCTTTCTTTCTTTCTTTCTTTCTTTCTTTCTTTCTTTCTTTCTTTCTTTCTTTCTTTCTTTCTTTCTTTCAGATGGAAAATATTAATTCTGACAAAGTTTGAAATCTTATTCCACTAAACCAATGCATATGCAACACATGCCATAAATGAGTATACATTAGGAGTATAGCCCCAGCAAACACAAAACGTTTTCGACATCATTCGCAAAAGGTTATAAAAGGTTGTCAGAAAACGTTTAAATGTCGGGTTATATAAAGGGTATATTAAGAGCATAAAACGTTTTCATAACCTTAAAAACATTTTTGATAATCTACTGCTCAGCAAACAAAAATGTTTTACAGAAAACGTTTAAATGTCGGGTTATATAAAGGGTATAAAAACGTTTTAATAACATTCCAAAAACATTCTTGAAAACGTGATACAAAACATTCTAAACAGAATGTTATTTTGTGGTTGAAAAAATATTTTGCGAAAAATGTTTGCCCAAAATATTTCCAATAACGTTTTAAAAACGTTTTCATGACTTTTATATAACCCGACATTTAAATGTTATTAAAATGTTTTGAAAAAACATTTTAAGAACATTTCTGTGTTTGCTGGGTTCAAATATTTTAACATAATGTTATTTAAGTATTGACACAATATTTGGCAAAAATGTTTGCAAAAATAGTTTACAATAACATTTTTTGAAAACATTTAAAAATATTGTTGTAGTGTGTTTTTCATACAAAACGTTTTAAAACGTTATCATGACCTTTATATAACCCGACATTTTAATGTTATTAAAACGTTTTTACCTAAACCAAAAGCCAAAATATAACTTATTTAAAACGTTTTTAAAACGTTTTTGTGTTTTACTGGGATAGCACTTGGTTGGATGATGAAATCACTTTACAAAAAGAGTATGGTGGGTCAATAAAAATACAGTTTAATCTATTTTTCAATCTGTTTTAGTGTTTAGAGTAATCATCCTATCGTCAAAGTTAAGAGATTGATATATTTCAATCGGTCAGTTTATTAGAACAATGTCGCAAAAGTTGGTTGATTTTGAATTAAGAGCTGATTTACAAATCAAATCTTATGTTCTTTATTGTTTTTTAAGGTATACCAAATGTTTTCAACATAAACTGGTTTTTTTAATGTCACACTGTGATGACATTTATATCAAATTAAAGGTACCTATAGAAAAATAGAAAAATGTATCTATCATATTTTTTTTTAAATTACTATTCATGACACTGTCCTGATTTCAGCAGCTTGATACCACCCACAAGTAGGCCTACATTGAAATATAATTTAAATGTAATTTTTAAAAGAGATTTGTTTAATTATGGAAAGTAATATTACTAACTTATACAATAGTTGTTAATAAGCACAATTGAATGTAGTGAAGTGGGAGGAGGCCCACTTCCCTGATATGGCGACATAAAGCGTCAGTAAAATAATTTCATTTGATGTGCTTTTCATCAACTGACAACGTACTACTGATAATGATAATGTTGTTTAGAGGAATTGCCTTCCAATAATAATATGATTAACAAGAAATACGTAAATGAATGATGCTATCAAGAATTATTCAAATCTAAGAAAGGTTAACCTGATTGAAATTTCACTATTGCAAACGACGTAAATTCATGTCAAAAGCCAACGACGAGATTGTATCACTATGACATGAATATGATAATTATGCAGTTTCAAATGTCACGTATAAAAGCTTTATTTCACTTCGACGATACGATAGTGAACATATTAATGAAAAATTTGGGTTGGGTAGCATTATCAGCCTTTTTGGCATCATTTTGATGCATTTTTGCAACAAAAAAATGGTTCAGAGATAGAATTTTTTTTCTCGAAAGCTGGAAACGTAATTCATGTAATTTTGAACAAAATAATCAACAATTTAGTATATTTCTGTATTAGGCCCAGCCGCACATCTTACATGTAGTGTAGTCCAGTCTAATAACAGGAAAATCTGAGTTAAGCCACCACTCCTGGGCCGCCACCAGCGCCGCCACTATTTGTAAGGAATTTATTTCATTTGCATCAACCTCCCAAAAGCTCACAAAAACATTTTCAAAAGTCCCGGAAATCCAAGTCGAACACAGCCCGGCACAGAGCCTAAATTTCACCCTGCATAATTTAAGCGGTCGTTTTGAATTTATGCAATTAGGCAATGTTACGTGGATTTTCCGTACTTTAAAAGTTTTGATAACTTTTTATCGGTGCTTTTGGGAAATTGATGCATGTGAAATGAAATGAAATGGCATAATACGTGCAATATCAATAAATAGCTGAACATTTGATTTATGTTTCGGTATGTATGGATATCTATTCCACCATGCCCTAAAACGAAGAAGCAAGAAATATTCATTTGAAGAAATTGATTTCTTATTTATTTCAGTTTATTTATTTGTTTCTTTTCAGGTTTATGTCAATCTGGATTCGGCCAGGCTAAAACGAGAAGCGGCTACAGACATGATACGGCTCAGGTAATTGCTATAGTAGGCCTACATTGATCAAAGTTTAGTAGTAAAACGTGAGAAAAAAACCTGTATTTCTATATATTACTTCAAAAGGATTGATCTATCGAGAGTGATATTACAGTTCTGCACTTATATACTCTTAAAGGCTTAATGTACGATTTCCTTCAAATTTTAAATTTGTCATTATATACTCAAAATGCTTAAGGGATCCAAAATGAGCGTTTATTGCGTTTCGACAGTATTTTTTGTGGGACATGAGAGCACCTCAGACCTATCGAATTGCATTCTGAATACGAAGCATGTCTTTCTGATATCAAATAATTTTCATTTTTTAAAATCACAATATAATACAAATTTTATGACAAATTATAAAAATTGATATTTGTCAAATTTTTGATATATTATAACAGTCCTCGAAGTAAATTATATCAATCTAATAATATATTCTTAAAGTGTATGTAGCAGGGAGGAAACGCCGACGGTCAATTGAAAATTTTGACCTTTCATATTGAAGATATGGATTTTTTTCCCAAAAAGACCTAATTTTTTTTTGGTGTTTTGGGAAAAAAAATCCATATCCAAAGGTCAAAATTTTCAATTGATCGTCGGCTTTTCATCCCACCTACATACACTTTAAGTATAAATCATCAGATTTATAAAGTTTACTTCAAGTACTGTTAAATATCAAAAATATCAATTTTAATGATTTGCCATAAAATGTGTATTAGGCCTAAATTGCGAATTTCAAAAATCAAAATTATTTGATATCAGAATGACATTCTTCGTATTCAGAATGCAATTCGATATGTCTGATGTGCTCTAATGTCCCAAAATAAATACTGTCCAAACGTTCATACCCCAGCCCTTAAATAATACTAGTAATAATCATCGGGAATGGTTTCTGTCCAGTGTCCATTTTGAGCTGAAATAACGAGGTAACGTGAAAGAAACACTGCTTGTTATTTTGGCCATAAAAGGCATGATCACACGGGAGCTTACCTCCGTGTTTAATACCGTAATACGGAGGTAGTGCAAGGTCATGACTTAACACGGATACTTGTCCACACGGTCCTTCCTCGTGGTCTTTAACTCTAAGCACTCAGTGTTAGCTGCACGGCTCGGTCTTTACTTCGTGGTAAATATAGGAATTTCCTGGAAGTTTTAGGGCCGTTTGCTATACTGCAAGTCACTGTGGAAGCCGATGTCTCTTAGTTTCAGGGCAATTACACATGTTTTTAGCTGTTATTTTCTTCTCCAATCAATTTTTTTGTCTTTCAAGACACTAATATCAGCTCTTCCGTTTCTTCTTTTGACCAGTTTAATGTTTTGTTTGGTTAGGTTTTTTATTTTGTTTGTTTGGGTTTTTTTTCGTTTTTGTGGTGCTTTTTTCATCATGTTCATTCTCGGTGAGAAACGGAAATAAATTATTGTGAATTTATGCTAAAGAAATTTAAAATACTGCGAAATTGTAAGTGTTGTATCCATAAGGTCAAACTTACCCCAGAATCTTGTTCATACGGGCACTAACACGGAACGATCGCTTCGTGTTAGCGCGCTACCACAGAGATTTCTCTGTGGTAAATCTTCCGTGTTAAGCTTCGAGGTAGTTAACACGATACTTGTTCAGACGGTCGCTAACACAGGTAGCTTCGTGTTAGCTTAACACGAACTTACCCCTAAGCCCGTCTGAACACGGCTACTGTCATAATTTCTTGAATTATGACTTTATGTCGAACTTTGCTCTCTTTACCTACAAACACAACAAATTTGGCTGATTCCCTTTAGGTGCAAGTTGTGACATGTGTAAACATTACAAATATGCCAAAAAATTAGGTTTGAAAAAAATTAACCAAATTCATATAAGATCGTACATTATGACTTTAAGTGTTTTCTGGTTACCCCGGCATCTAAAACTGGACTTTCTTCACTGAAAAAATCAGTGGCATGATCGACGGGAATTACATAAATAAATATAATTTTTCACCAGGTTCGCCGTCGCAAGTAATAAAGGAGACAAGTAGAAAAAGTGATCCCGTCTGGGAATCGAACCCAGGACCTCAGGTTTACGAGACATGTGCCTTAACCACTCGGCCACGGGGGCTGAGGTCCAGGGTTCGATTACCAGGCGGGATCACTTTTTCTACTTGTCTCCTTTATTACTTGCGACGGCGAAAATGGTGAAAAAAAATTATGTTTATTTATATAATTCCCTTCGATCCATTTCCATGTAATTATATTTCCTCGCAGGGAGGATGGCAATTTATTTCTCGCATTTACGGCCCTAGCTAATATGGGCTATATATTTGCGGGGAGGAGATATTTTTAAGTGACCGCTCATGGGTTCGGATTTCAACCAGCTTAATCATGAAGCTCACGTAGGCGAGTGGTTAAGGCACAGGTCTCGTAAACCTGAGGTCCTGGGTTCGATTCCCAGAGGGGATCACTTTTTCTACTTGTCTCCTTTATTACCTGTGACGGCGAACCTGGTGAAAAATTATGTTTATTTCTTCATTGACTTCAGTATAATTAATCTGCCTTGCCTAGGCCTATATTGTATCTGATAAATAAAGGTATTGGAAAATGGTGCAAATGTTCTGAGCAACCAAAAAGCGCCAATATGCAAGCATCCAATCCCAACCATCAAGTGTTTCCACACGCTTTTGAACCAGGGCAGAGGCTATCGTGTTACATTATTACGAGTGTTTTCGATAGGATAAATTATTTTGAATGAAATACTTTTAAAACATTTAAATAAAGTGCTGCAGTAATTTTGATAATATACTTTTAGCGATGAAGCACAAATGCCTATTGTTTTCTTAATGCATCTAGATTTGAGATTCTTATGAGGCGAAGTATTTATTATTCAAATATATCTTCAAAATTGAGATACTGATACTGGCAAACAAGTACAAGTGTCAAATCCTATACCAGTGTAAACATAATAAGCATAGAGCAATGTTTGGATAATAATCATGATAACAGAAGAAAGCGTGCATGCTTTGTCTTTGCTTTGAGTTAATTCTTACTTATATTTTTACTGCATCTTGTACTACATAATTTTGCCACGTATAATTTATTCGCATGTATAAGGCTTGCAGCAAAATAGTATTTTTGCGGTCGTTCTCATTGACACACAGATTCGGATACCGTGTAAGCCTTTATAAGTTTTGGATTTACCTTGGATACACACACAAGTCATGGGCTTACTGGATTACAGAGAATATATTAACGAAAATTAAGGTCATCTCCTTTGTCTTTGATTCCACAGGTACTTCAACGCCTACGATATTTATACAAATTGCTTTCACCGATAGATTCAAACGAGTACGACAGAGGGGATTACGAAAACACAGTTCCATTTGGTAAGTTGTTATCCGCATAACGAATGTTACACAACAAAAAAGGACAGCGAAACAGGGGCGTGGCCAGCTTTTTTAGTCAGGGGTGGCAAAATAAAATTTCGGGGGCACAGACGAAACAAAATTTTTAGTTGCATCATACAATACATAGAGACTGTATGTTTTCGAGCTTTCGGCTATATTGGGATGATATGTGCGCGTAGCGCGCAAAAATTTGGCATTTTCCACTATTTTCGCCCATTATCGGGCCGAATTTTAGTAGAAAAAGGGGGTCCTTACTTCTTTGGTTTTCCTTTGCCCTCCTGATTTTCTCTTTCATTTTTTGTCCCCCTGCCGCCACCCCCTCCCCCGCTACTGCAGTGAAAATTATGTTTGACTTCTTCTAAATAAAGAGAACATGTTTTGGGGTGTGCGGATGTTGTGATGGCGCTATTAATGCCGTGAAGAGACCCATTATTGTGAGAGCATCCAAAGTCAGGAAAGTCTACCTTGATACTATCTTTGCATACAGCATAGTATGGGGCTGTTGGCGCTTCCGGACAACACGAACACACATGCAGCAGAGTCTATGCATGCAGGCACTATTAGAGTCCTCTAAAACTAAAGCGTTAAAATGTTTAACGTGTCACAGGGCCAAGAATAATGTTGCTGACTCCCGGGGGGGCACTCACATTTCCCAGCTATACGGGTATGTGCCGCGGCGACGACCCCCTTTTTCAGAGCCGCTGGCCGTTCCTTAGACCCTCTGAATTCATTGTTTGCCCGCTCTGAAGCCCCAAAATTTTTCTAGCCGTTCCATAGACCCTCAGATCATCGATTTCCGCTCTCATCGGCATCTTGAGAGGCGTGTTTTCTGTCCTACCATTTCAAGCCCAAAAGCAGACCCAAGAGCTACTTTTGCGAGCCCAAAAACTTCAAAGGGAATTTTCCATTAATTTCTTCCCCATTGAAACACATTGTAAAGTGAACTTTGGGCGGGATGTTGGGCTCCTTTTAGAGTGGCAACACTGGTTGACTGTTAATTAACATTGAGTGCCTGCCGACGGCGATGCCGATGAACATTTAGCTAGAAATAAATGATTTTGAGATCTCTTTTGGGAATAAAATTGCCAAATATGAGGAAAAGTACCTTAAATAATTATGTACACATCCTTGCAGCTCTCCATAAACAATGAATTAAAAGGTAATTTACGATCTACTGGTCTAGTGAAATCGGGAGTGGAATGGCTGTCAAATTCTGCACACTTTACTCAATCATCTCATGTTAAGCATGGCAGTTCAATGTTGTCTAAATGTTTTTCTTTTCGGCACTGAAAAAATAATTTCTTGTGGGTTTGTTTTTATGGTGGGCTGCTACTATAATTATCAGTAGGCTAATAGCATAGATTATAGGTCTACAGGGTCTAGTAATTTTTGATTTGAATGCTGTTTTGCTTTGTTGAGGTTCCATCGTAATAGGCCAAACCAGACCTATTTTGCATTAATGGTTTTCCTGATTAATGCACAATTCAAAGTGAAATCGATTCCTTCAAAAATCTGTGGCAAAAACGCAATAAAATTGAACCCTGGTTTCGCCTGCGGGTTTAGTTTCCGAGATTTTTCGGATTTCGGCGGCCGATCAGTTCCCAAGACCCCCCTTTTGGTCGGTCAATCAGTTCCCAAGACCCCCCTTTTTGACCGGCCGATCAGTTCCCTAGACCCCCTCCTTTTTGGCTGTCCGATCAGTTCCTTAGACCTCAAGTTCGAAACTGGCGGTGGCACACCCCTACCAAAAAAAAATTTGAGTGCCCCCCCCCGGGTGCTGACTCAGTTGCAAAAGAAGAAAAGAGTCAAATAAATAAATAAATAAATAAATATAATTAAAATTAAGTTTTCTGGACTTACGATTTTGCTGGCTTTGGATTATATCACGTTCATGGTACAACATCAGGCCGTCTGAGACCGAGTTTAGTAGGCTGATTGAACCGTGACAAGTGACCGAGTTTTAGTGTCATGTGATATGAAAGTAACAATAACTCACCGTCATGGGTCAACAGTATGTGACATTACAAACTATAGGAAGTTTGAGCAGTACCTATATTACTTTTTCCTATAATGTTTATTATTCATCAATTTTGTAATATTTTCATCAATAAAGCCCAAACTTTTTCCGGGGTAATGGGGGCGGGGCAATGTAAAGCCAGGGACAAAAATGCCTAAAATTGGGCATTTTTTGCCCAAAATAGTGGGCTTTTGTTCTGATTGGTGGAAACGGGGAGATCAGTTTTTTTTTGGGGGGGGAACGCCCTCCCCTTGGCCAACAACTAGGTTAGATACCCTTATCAATCATTTCTTTGGACTATACAGTTTTTAACCATACTGACACTGTGTTTTACGTTAAATTTTCTGTAGACGAATCATCTAGAAAGAGACCATCAGCTGAAGTGAAAAGGCAAGCAAATACCGCTACACCAACACCAGATCCTCTTCTTCAAAGTGGTAAGAAATCTTGATTAATTATCTCACAAAGAAATTCAATAGGATGTTATTGTGACAAATAATGATATAAAATTGGATGGTTTGAACCTAATGCACAAATTTATTGGTCGAGCTATGAATATTGGACGAGACGTAGTCGAGTCCAATATTTTAATACTCATAGCGAGACCAATAAATTTTGCATTGGTGATAATAATGGTAAAAATTGGTCAAGAAGGATGATTTGCGCAAATTGTTTATCTCTGTGATGTGAACTGGACAGTTTGATACGTTGATCCAAGTGCTTATCTGTTTCAATATGGTCAGGATATTAATGTACAATTTTAAACGATAATTGACAACGTATGAGTCCTGAGAAGATCCTGACAGCAGGACAAATTGTAATCCTTTTTGTCGTACATTTACTATTTTCAGCTTTAAGAGTTTATCAACATCACCTTGGAACATCTGACCTGCAGAGACTGATGATGAATAAACCTCCTTCCCAGCCAGTCCAAAGACGTTCAATTGCATCGGTGATGAGGGATAAAAAGCACTGAGGTAAGATATAACTTTTTCATTAAGGGGAAACATTTTATTTCCAAAATGTCAGTTGATTCGGACTTTGAATTTGCGAGTTGCGCATACATGTATTACAGCAGACCATAGGCATGTGTTGCAATTTCGGCTATGGACTGACCGAAATTCAATAGCCCGAAAATCCAAATGAGATGATATCTTTGTCAAACATGATACATCCGAATTGGTAAGAAGGTATCTATTATGGTAAACAAATCGCAGTTTTTGGGGCGCCCTCTACGGAGGCGTCCCACAATATTGGCATGTACTTGTGAGTAGCTTCTAATTTCAGTCTTACTAGATTTACTCCGCAATTGTTGTGCTATTTTGCTAAAATTATGCCCTTGCTCAGAAATAAATCCACAATATGCTTGGATTTTATTTTATTATTGTTTTCTGTTATGCACAGGATAAAATGGTGTGCGTATATTCTTTGTTTAAAAGACAAAATTAATGGATTTGTAAAACACCAAATAAATCGAGACCTTTGACCTTTGTAACCACTTTGACCTTTGTAACCAGTTTACCGCCTCTTAGAACCCGATAGACGGTGACCAACACTTTGGATTACAATAGCCTAATCTGAATGGCATAGTCCAATAAGCTCAAATAAACAATCATAGTGCAAAATTTGACCTAACTTGCAGAGTATGAGTTTTTGTACCCAAAGTTTCAAAGTCAGGCATCTTATCAAGATCAAGATAGTGATAGTGACATAACAATTAACACGCTTATCTTACCAAGGTCTTATCTATCTGCATGGGGTAATTGGAAATTATGGTGTAGCCTATTTGTTTTAAGGATGAAACAACTGGCTCCTTTTGCATGGAAATTAGAACAAATTACTATACAAGCTGTATCAAAAGTTTGGTACCCAGCAGTTTTGATAGTAATTGAAAAGCCTGGTTCTTCCAAATGCAATATCGGGTCCCCCTTAAAATGATAAAATGATCAGACCATAAATCTTTTGTGACTGTTTATGACATTAATCAACAAATTATGCGGATCCTAGATGTGTCGAGGATGTTATGTTTATGAACAAAACGTTACGTTTGTATTTTCAACATTGTTAATCATTGCTACGTGTATGTTAACAAATGAAAGTTCTGTAATTATTTTAATTCTTCAATGCTAAGTTAGTAAGTATTCTTTTGGATATCATCAAATTGTAAATCTCTAGTCAGATTTTCAGTGTGTTAACAACTATGTATCAAAGATGTTACGTTCATGTACAAAACATTAACGTTCTTATCTTGTAAACATTGTATACCCATATAGCTACTTTTGAAGAATGAATGTTCTGTAATTGTCTTTTATCCTTCATCTCTATTAGATTTTCAGTGTATTAGCAAGTAGATGATGTATATGTATCACAGACGTTATGATGTATATGTATCACAGATGTTATACATTCATAAAAACTTTTCTTTTGGTCAACATAGGGGTAGATCCTCTTCTATACTATCCATCATATACCCCCCTGCATAACGAAATTCAACAATATTCAATATCCAAAGCAATATCATCACTACAATATGCCCCAAAATTGAACTCCCCCACCCCACCTAATCGCAAATTGACACGACAGCTTCATTCCAATTCAATTTATTTCATCCAAAACGGTCCTGTGATACACCTTCCCTAATCAAACACATTTGTCTTGCATTTGATCATCTTCTACTCTTCCCTAGAAAAAATCATTATGATACCAAATCCCCGGGACCAAATCTAAACACCATGCCATGGAATTCACCATATCACGTCCAAGCTCACATAATTTGGGCGCCCCATTCCTTTTTTAAAGGAATTTTTATTTAAATATCTGGGGAGATCCGGGGGAGATAAGGCTGTGGATCACGAAGTATCCCTATAAGATTACGAGATCGTGTTGCGAGTCGTTTCATGGGGTGTTATTATGACGAATCAATGCATGTATTTAGGGCCAAAAGTCTGTTTGAGATGTACATTTTTGCAATGCACAAATAGCTTCCATGCATTTGTGGCTACATTAAACATAATAATTTATTGTTAACCTCTTTAACTTGGCCGGCGATTCCAAACGTTACCGAACCGAATGGTCATGATTTCACGAGTGTTTATAGTACAAATGTACATGAAACCTTAACTCATTGCCTCACACAAATACCAGAAACACACATACATGACATTTTATAATAATGTCGAAGCCAATTATCGAATGCTTTTTGCTTCAAATGTTCTTTTCTTTTTGTTTTTCTTTCAGGTCAAGATTTGAAGCACGCGTTTCCGGTCGCCGTCCTATTTGATACACATTTTTGACATTTTTAGGACAACTATTCGACATAATTAAATCGCGAATTTATGATGAGTTGTTAGAATATATAAATATTAATATAAATCTTTCTAAAGATATATAATGACATATGTGTGTGCATTGTTTGTAAAACTTTACAAGTTTATTATACAAAAGTTTACAAAGATCAGTTCTGCTGCTGTTCAGTGTTTTAAAACGGGTAATAAGGTTTTTATCGACTTTGTATAGTAATGATAAATAATGTAAATAAAATTGATTGATTTAATTATTATTTTTGCTTATATTTAAGTAATTTATTCTAGCATAGAAGTACCAACACTAAAAGTAATGTTAATTGTACGTAATTAGTTATGAATATTAGAAAATGACAAAATTAGAAATAATGAGCTACTTAAATTTTTACACTGTACACAATGGTATAGGTATGCATACACTCTTGTTCCGGCAGTTAACAGTCGCAAAGTATAAGAAGAAAAGTTTAAGATTTTTAAACAATTAATGTTCAAAGGCGTGATTTTGCGCTTAATCTGCAAAGTTTAACGTATGTTAAAAGACTGTTAAACTCGAGCGTATAAAGGTGGTTATTTTTTGTTACGTTAAAAGGCGTTAAACTGTGTAATGTTTAGTGGAATCGTACTTTACCTGTTTAACGATACATCTCGCGCCACGGAATTTTAACCAATTATTGTTTAAAATGACAAAAGCAAATGGCGGCCACGAGTGAATGCTGGTCGTGCTGCTTATGGTATCCTGAAACTTCGTTCAAATAGGTAGGTTTGAGTCAATCAGGTTGCATCAAACTCGAGATTCGTTTGATAAGTTATGCATAGACATCATTGAGACATAAAGCATGGATATTGATGCGTTCATTTGCTAGATTTAACAACGTCATTGGGATTGACATTCTAGCGATACTGTACTGTACTGTTCTACGTGCACGGTACATGTATATCACCAATGTGTGTACCGCGATGTTCAGTTTTGGGCATACGCACAAAGCTTACAATGTAGACGAGATGCATTGAAGTATCGGTATGCTGGATACCGTATCGAGTGTGTGAATTTATTAGCGTTGATGTATTGTATTTTAGCATTGTATCGTAATGCATGCGAGAGAAAAGGCTTACTAGATTTTAATTTTTACTCGGATACATTGCCCGGATACATAGCGGGTTGAACTGATAAAAAAAAAAACTTTATGCATGAAATTGTATTTTTGAACGAATCTCACAGTTGACCAAGATCTGATGACTTCAAATCTATCATGAATTATGTTTCAGTATAAAATTTTTAAAAAAAAGAAAGAAAGAAAGTCCCAATCATAATTAAATCCAATACAACCATTGATTAAGCAGTTGTATTTCTTAAACAATCCTTAGATAAAATAGAACATATAAATCATTATCTGTTTAGAGTTATTAAGCAAATATTGATTAAAAGACCTTAAACAACCTAGTTGGTTAAGCACGTAAACTTGAAGCTGGTTAAAGTGCTATATGCATTTATTGGTTAAAGGTTTTAACCAACTATTGATTTGAGCCTTAAACAACAAGAAAATTAAGGGCCCTTAACCAATATTTCGACGAGAGGACCACGTAACTAACACGAGTTTAAGATTGATTAAGATTGTTTAAGACTTTTTTAATTGGCGAAATAAGAGTGTATAGTAGGCCTATAGTTAATGAAAGTTACAATAAATTAAGTTACTTAAAATTCTTACTACTAGTTACGCATATAATGTATAGTTAATAAAAGTTACTATTTAGTTACGGTAGGCCTACTTAAATTTTTAAAACTTGTAAAATGAAGGTGATGTACAAACCGTGCGTTTCACAACTTGAATGCAGCCATCAAATGTAAAAGAGTGAAAAACTCACTCCCCAAAAGAGTGATTCACTTATAAAACCACTCACAAAAGAGTGAAATGTGTTTTTTTAACTTAAAACCACTCCAGAAAGAAAGAGTGAAAACCATTCTAGAAGAGTGAATTTCAACTCGTTCAATGAGTTAAATAGAGTTGTCCTTCATTTAACTCCTTGAAAGAGTTAAAATTCACTCTTTTAGAGTGGTCTTCACTCTTTCTGGAGTGGTTTTAAAGTTATAAAAACACATTTCACTCTTTTTTGAGTGGTTTTAAAAGTGAATCACTCTTTTAGGGAGTGAGTTTTTCAAATGTGTTATAAACGTGTTTTCGGTTTTGGATATGAATACACACTACATCAACATTGTCAAATGTTGTCAAAATGTTATTGTAAAGTATTTTTTGACAAATATTAATTTTTGCAAAATATTTTGTCCGCACCATATAGATAACATTGTGTTGGAATGTTTCGCAGCAAGTTAAGAAGAGAAATTCCGTAATTGACTCATTTTGCAGAAAGTGTAAGAAATTTTATTGTAAAAGTATAGGAACAAAATACAGCTTATACGTAATTATGTAATATTAATACTATATGGCTAGTCTACATTCTAAAACATAAAAAATGGAAAAACTAGGCCTACTATATATTTGGAGAGTCATCATGGGACAAATGGAGTGAGAATTTTCACTCTCAATGACATAGGCCTATGACATAGTAACAGATTGCATACCAGCAAACACAAAATATTCGCAAACTATTAAAAAAAAGTTTGCAGAAAACATTTTAATTTCTGGATATAAAAGGTATTAAAAACGGTTGATAACATTTAAAAACATTTTTAAGTTGTTGAAAAACACATGTTATTTAAAAGTGTTGACAAAATATTGTTTAATACACGTTTGCAAAAAATTATTTTAAAATAACATTTCAACAATTTTTTCCATATAGGCCCTACAAAACGGTTTCATAACCTATATGACCAAACATGATATTAAAACGTTTTGACCTAAACCAAAACAACATTTCAAACGTTTCACAAAGCAATTTTGTGTTTGCTGATGGGTATAATGATTTTTGCCTGGAAGGCCTATTCCAAAACAATTAAAAGTGGTCATATACGTGTGTTAGTTGAAGTAGAGACCTTGCGAAATGAAGTTACTTTAACTTTAACTTTAACGTCTAGAGGATTATGTATTCAAAACCAAAGTGGTTTTGAATACATAATCCTCTATAATCCTCTAGACGTTAAAGTTAAAGTTAAAGTAACTTCATTTCGCAAGGTCTCTAATATATAGGGATGTAATGTCCTAGTATTATTATTGTAAATACATAAGTCGGAAGCTCGGGTACTTTAGTGTGACGCCATACACAATATTCATGAATATTGTGAAGAAGATTTGAGTATTGTTAAAAGTATTTAAAATCGCTGATAATATTAGAATTATTATTTAATACTGTATTAGATTGAGTTTATAATTATAATAAACCATTGAATTTTATTGAAGTGTATGTATCAACCTTGTCTGATCATGTTGTCGATTAAGGTTTGTTTGTTTGTTTATAAGCCAAATGTTAGCTCTTTTTTAAAAGTCAGTTGCTATGATTTTGCAAGCACTGTTTGTTCCTTTGGCAAGAAGAGCATTTGACCATTTGTACCTTCGTGATATACCATCCAATTGTATCTATACCTTTAAATGGGGAAGGTCCCCAGTTTAACAATGCAGTTGGAACTGCGAGGATTCATGTATAGTGGGGGTGTGTGTGGGGGGGGTGTCCCGGTAGTCGGTACCCACCACACCATAGCATTTTGTTCAGAACCGTAAAATACAGAATATCCCAAAATGATAAGTTCCCATCCATGTGACAGTTTCCATTGTATAAAAGGCCATCAACATATTCAATATGATAAAGGTAAAATCATGATAACCGTTTGTTCTCCTTAACTTCCACTACACAAGATCCATCTTTGTTATAAACTTTTTAAAGAAGCGTAGATTGCAAAACATTGTTATTGCAATATCTTTGAAAAGCTTGTATATGTGCCGGTACTAATCATTTTTGAATCAATTCACACGGCCTCTTTCAGCATTGTCAAGTTCTCTAGACATTTGGCATAGAGTCAGTGGTAAACAACAGCAACAAGTCGTCACACAATCTCCGCATATTGATCCCTATATAATGAAAAAGAAGAACAAAACAAGTGACAATTCATAATTTAAAAAAAAATCGTAGTAAACTTGCTTTCATTGAGTTAAGACACAGCTTTATTTTGCACTGAGCTTGTTGTCTTGTTTGCTACTGAATTCTATTTGAACTTGCCTTTAACGTTTTGTAGTTTTCGCTGTTTGATTTATATTTTGTTGTCTTTCCCTGCAGCTTGAAGAAGAGCAGTTTGTCTGCTCGAAACGTTGTTTTTTGTCTGTTTAGTTTTCCTAACACTTCTGTGGGCTCTGGAATTGGCAATTTTGGCCATCGAACTTTTGGCCTGTTTTGTGCCTACATTGGTTGTTGAAATCCTGGGATTTCAGCAACAAATTTTAGCCGAAAACCCAGGATTTCGGCACTCCCGTGATTTCGGCGCAACATAAGGCACGGAAAAGCAATGTGCGACTTGAAAAGCAATGTGCAAACTACAAATTCAGGTTGCCTATGACGCATGTTTGATTGCAAAAATGTTTTTACCTTTATATCGTGTTGAGTACGTAGTTTTGTTCTTAATGCTAGACATCCTCCGGGTAAGCAACATACTAAAGATGGCTCCCCAAGACGCGATGCAACGGAACAGGCTAAACATGGGCAACATATACACCCTAGAATACCTGTAAACAAAAACAATATATACCATATCATATAAGTATGATATGGGTAGGTCTACCAGTCTCTCTTACAGACTGTTTTGCAAAATATTGTCCAAGGTTTTGTTTTTAAAAAAAGTGGGTTTTAGAGGATATTGATGATCAAATTGACTTGCAACAATATGGTAATATCGAAGGTGTCTCGACATGACCTCACTACCTGAGTTTACTATAAAGTAGCTGACAAAGCCAGCAACATGAGTACGATGGTTCTTACTTCTTATACGGACTGAGTGACATGGTCAGTCACACATTATTGATAGTCAAAAATATTAATATGGGAGTCCGGGGAACCATCGTTCCATGGTTGTGTGACTTTATCAGAAGTAGGCAATAACTTGCATGGTATAATCAAGAACTTTCTGATTACAAATTCTTGAAACTGGGCTTACTCAGTGCCCGGCTCAGTGCACAAAAATTGTTTCCATAGACTTTCAAGTCATCATTAATGATGCTGTCAGTAATGATGTTGAAAATGTTTTGTGTTTGCTGGGTTCCCAGTCTATTGAGAGGCAGGACAATGTGCGCAAACGAGCGATCAGAAAGCACAAGTGTCGATAAATCGGCTATCACTGATGCAGAAGAACGATCCTAATTATTGTAGACTGGGAAGAGGATAAGAGGCAATGAGGCATATAGATATAAACTTTAGATAAAGGAAGTGATAAGAGATCAGAAAGTAAGATACCATGAACAGTCGGACTAGAAGCAATACAATTGCAGTCATGTTTTTGAAACGAACTGGCAAAAGCGTTGCAGAACCAGCTTCATCGGTAAAACAGAAGACATTCACAACAACAAGACCCTGGTAGACTTCGAAACGTCCACAGTGACTGTTTGCTAGAAATAAGAATAATATGTTATTTAATATAGACCTACTTACAAGATTGTTTATCATCCCCAATCGTGAAGTAAGGAGTAGACCATTGTCGAGTTACCTGTACAAGCAATTACCAAAGATGAGAATATTAATACATTAATCATAAATTATGGCAGGAAAAGATACACGTATTTCTTTTAATAAATTATATAAAGGAACTATTTATTTAACCTTGTTCAGTTTATGCAATCAAGTCAAAATTATAAGATGCACAATGATCATGTAAATAACGCTCGTATTATCATTGTAACTATCAGCTTCTCACTCCCGAACTTTCATGTTATAGCCATAATGTCGATCTTTTAAAATTATTTTCACATGTCCGTAGGCAGGTCCATCCTAACACTTAGACGTTTTCCCAGTCAATCTGGTGCCCTTTGCTCCTGTCGATATGTTCCTTGATCGCTGACTTGTGACTTGGAAGTGGCCGCTTTGAATTTGTGTTCTGTTAGCCTCTTTTCGAGATTGCGTCCAAATTCACCAAAGTTTACAGTCTTTGCAAGGGATGCTGTACACAACACCAGATTGCTTTTCTTGTTCAGTTTTGTCCTTTGGGGAGACAAGAGATCTGCGTAGGATATTCTGATGTTTGAAAGCTATGCTAACACCTGCAGAGTTAATGCGCAACCGTTCATATCCTAGAGGCCTTCCACGTAAGGCAATGTGATAAAAATGCCCTTCTTGCTGATGTGTGTCCTTATTTTGTTCTTTTTGTTTAGTTCGAGCCCTGAATGTCCAGTCTTGATAGCCGCTCTCGTGTAAAACATCCTTCATATGTTTGATCTCATTTGATCTGTCATCAGGATTAGTAACAATTGTCTCCGCTCTGTAAAAGTGTTCCCACGACACTCAGTTTGTGTTCCAACGGATATGGTGCGAGCTAAAGTTCAAAATATACTGATCCGTGTGAGTAGGCCTAGGCTTGCGGTATACTTGGACTTCCGAGAGATTAGCCGGCGTTATATATCGAGTATAGGGAGTTGCCCGTTTCCCTCTTCCTCGCGCGTGAATTTGATATTAGGGTCCTGACTGTTCATCATTGTTCATGCGCCGATTCAATTACGCAAAAGCTATATATCATCCACATAACGATACCATGTACTGTGGGTGAGGAGCAGACGCTAGAGCAATGCGTTCAAAGTGTTACATATGTAAGCATTCGCTGCCAACGGGCTATATGGGCTGCCCATCGCACACCCATCTTCTTTTGCTGGTAATTTTGGCCCCTAAACACAAAGTATGTTGTATTAAGACAGAAACTTAATAATTGGATGATGTATTAATAATCGGATGGTAGTGTTGATCATATCATCCAATTATTAAGCTTCTGTCTTTTTTAGAGCTGTCCTTCTTGTTTTTCTTACCATTCGTGGTCCGTTCATTGAAATCGGTTGTTGTGTTACGGGTTCCGATGCAACTCGAGCCTCAAGATTATATCTGCCACATACTGAAATATAAAACAACATATTGTTATTTTGTCATAATATTATGTACAGATTTAAATGTGACTGTGAGTCTAGGTGTGGCTGCATGATTTTGTGTAACCAATATTTCGGCCACTGAATGAAAGAGAATTTGGATTGCACCAAAAGTGCACATCTTTCCCAAAAAGGGGATTTATGATAATATGCATGATATTGGTCTTTTAACATGCTGAAATCTGGTTTATGAACTACTGACGTCTGTCAATGTATAGGCCATATGCATAGTGGAACAGAGTGGAAACTGTTAAAGAAAGGAGTGCTCGGTGCAAGTAACACCGTTTTGGAGATCGATTGTTACCTGTGTAAGAATTTTGTACGCAAAGGATAGCTAAGCCCCTAGTCAGGGCCGAATTTGCCTTTGGGGCCCTGGGCCAGGTTAAAAGTAAGAGGCCGTGAGGAAGGCATATGCACTCAACTGGTGCAAGCTTTGGTTTCCGTATATAAGATCGACACTGGTGGCGGCGGAAGCATTAAAATTGAGGGAGGGGTCATATTTTGTTCCAATTTTACTAAAAAGATAATATCACTATCACTAACTGTTTTAGCTCAAAATGAAGTTAAATTTTGCTATTTGAAACCCAGTGCGCGCGAAGCGTGCAACATTTTACACAGTTACCCTATTTTGGCCCAAAACACGAGCTATAACGGAAGATGCACATGGCAATTTGGGGGCCCTGGGCCCGGGACCATTTGGCCCAATGATAAATCCGGACCTGCGCTGCTAGTTGGATATTCTGGACTTATATAATACGGAACCATCAGCAACAACATGGTTATAAAATGTGATTTGGTTCAAATTTTGAGTTGTCAGTGATTCGGTATTAATGTGATTTACATGTAAAAGCATTGGCCAATCGTATCGTACTTACTTTAAATAAACAATTCATTTGTTTTAAATTTTATACCAGTTTGTAAAAGCTTGTTAATTGTGTATCTTATGCGTGAACTTTGAAGAGGTAATAATTATTTTAAGCCTTCAGTCTTTCTAGATCGTAACAATATACACGCCTATTATATTATACATGTTTACAGCTATATGGACATCCTATAGTTTAGAATATTAGGTCTCAGTAAAGAAAATATTTAATTACATCATGTCTGAACAATCATATCCAAAATAGGAATTAGAAGTTACAACTTGTTATATGACCTTTTCAATTTTCTGTGACTCATTATGCGTTCAATGTTAATCACGCAGCTTAGTGAATAATTCGAACTTAAAATCGTTTGTAGTGGCTTTGACACTAGTACATGTGTAGTCACGAAAAAAAAGACAAAATATTATTAAACTTTTTGCCACAATAAAAGTGTACCACTGTTAACATATGATGCAGTTTTTAACCATTAAAAAAGAATCATATTTGCCGCACATAATATACGGCTACTATTTCTGAAGTCTCAAAATCTGAGCGATTAGCCTTTGAAAAAAATCCCTAAAAAGTGGAGGAAAAGAAAAGAAAAGAAAAAGCGCAGTGATTTATAGTGCGCTACGCACAGGCACAGCGCCTATTCCACAAGCCTCAGCACACTTTACAGGTTGTCGCTGACCACTATACGGCTCACATCATTCCATAAACCATTAAACAACAACACTGGGACTTGCAGCTAAGAAGCGCACACCCTAGACATTCCACAATAGACCATCGCAGCCCGGATCAGCTCCTCAAGCTTCGTACGGGTTATCAACGAGACAATTTGAGCAGCAAGTTCCTTGTCCCGGGGAATTCCAAGCTACCTCATTTTTTTTTACATGAGAGCGAATAACCACCGCCGGGGTTCGAGCCCACAACCTCTCGCACCCGTAGTCAAACGCCTCAATAGTTTTGGCCAGAGCTGTTGTCGCCAAATGCTCTGTCATTGCTTTTAAATTTGGAAGATCCTGTCGAATACACCCGATTCAAAATAGGCTCGCGTCATGTTCAGCATCATAGGGCATAGGGTTCATAAGCAAGAGTTTAATACAAGTAAAGTTTGGATTGCATTTAATATAGGCATATACTGACTCCCATCATCAGTGCAAAATGAAGGTATTATTAGGTGACCAAAGTAACGAAATAAGGTATTTTATTAACACTAATTCCTACCACGAACGTCTTCCGGATTTTAATAAGTTAATCGTTGGTAATATTATGGTCAATTCATATAGTGTCCCATTTAGTAATTTTGAATCATTAGTTGCCATGGTTTCACTTATAATTCTTGTATACAGACATAGAAAAATTTGTTGAGTGACAAGTGCGATGGGGTTTGATGAAAGCGCAGGAAATTTAACGTAATACTCCATTTCCGATCGTATTATTGTACGTGCTTCTGAGCATCAACCGTTTTAGACGAACTTCAGCTTTCTGAATACCATAGTCTACTGGTATAGGCTACGCGAATTAATTAGCGTAATTATTTAGGTGATCAATTTATTAGGCCTATACGATACGAGGCCTATTATAGTAAACATCTCAAAAAAGTAACTAACCCCCCTTAAGGGATGGGGTATAAGAATTGGGACAGTATTTTTTGTGGGAGATGAGAGTACACCAGAGATATCGAATTGCATTCTGAATACGAAGAATGTCCTTCTGCCTTCTGATATCAAATAATTTTGATTTTTTGAAATTTGCAATATAGGCCTACATTTTATGGTAAATAATCAAATTGAAGATATGGTCGATTATGGATTTTTTTCCCAAAAACACCAAAAAAAAATAGGTCTTTTGGGAAAATTTTTTCAATTGATCGTCGGCTTTTCCTCCCAGCTACATACGCTTTAAGTACATATCATTAGATTTTTAAAGTTTACTTCGAGGACTGTTATATATCAAAATGTGAAAAATATCAAATTATAATAATTTGTCATAAAATTTGTATTATATCGCGAATTTCAAAAAATGAAAATTATTTGATATCAAAAGGACTTTCTTCGTATTCAGAGTGCAGTTCGATATGTCTGATGTGCTCTCATGTCCCACAAAAAATACTATCGAAACTCTCATTCCACATCCCTTAAATAATGGCCATTATGCAAAAAGGGGCTATTGTAGGCTACATGTATTACAAATCTGTAAAATGCGTTGGAAGAAGAATTTATTTCTGCGCATTTTGACACCTCATTTAATACGATCGCCAAGAAAACGATAAAATACCGGTCAATTTAAGGGATCTAGAATGAGCGTTTATTGCGTTTCGACAGTATTTTTTGTGGGACATGAGAGCACATCAGACCTATCGAATTGCATTCTGAATACGAAGCATGTCTTTCTGATATCAAATAATTTTCATTTTTAAAATCACAATATAATACACATTTTATGACAAATTATAAAAATTTGATATTTTTCAAATTTTTGATATATAACAGTCCTCGAAGTAAATTATATAAATCTAATGATATATTCTTAAAGCGTATGTTGCTGTGAGGAAAAGCCGACGGTCAATTGAAAATTTTGACCTTTCATATTGAAGATATGGATTTTTTTCCCCAAAAGACCTAATTTTTTTTGGTGTTTTTGGAAAAAAATCCATATATTCAATACGAAAGGTCAAAATTTTCAATTGATCGTCGGCTTTTTATCCCACCTACATACACTTTAAGTATAAATCATCAGATTTATAAAGTTTACTTCAGGTACTGTTAAATATCAAAAATATCAATTTTTAATGATTTGCCATAAAATGTGTATTAAATTGCGAATTTCAAAAATCAAAATTATTTGATATCAGAAGGACATTCTTCGTATTCAGAATGCAATTCGATATGTCTGATGTGCTCTAATGTCCCAAAATAAATACTGTCCAAACGTTCATACCCCAGCCCTTAATGAAGTGAGGTCCAGATTTGAAAGTTGCACTTACATACAAACACTCCGATATCATTACACAGATTTCCTTCCATTATACTGAATACAAAGTCAATACAATTTACTGGAACTTTCAAATCTGAGCTTGGGTTATATTGATTTAAATGTACGCTGTGACGTCAATATTTAGTCAATTGCTACAAATGAGGTGTGCAGAAATAAATTCTACTTCCAACGCATTTTACAGATTTGTAATACAATCTCCCGTTTTTGAATAATGGTCATTATTTGAGGGGGGTTAGTTACTTTTTTGAGATGTTTATGTTAATAACCGATGATTCAACTATTACGCTATACCTATAATAATATTTGCTTTGCGAAGTATTACCAATATCACTTGCATATGGCCATAACTTAAAGGAGGAATTCGTGATCCTAGCATCCTCTTTTTATGACATTTTCAGTAGATATCCACGAAAAAGCTTATTTCCAAAATTTCAGTTGATTCCGATTTTGCGTTTCCGAGTTAAAAAAAAAAGGAAGGTTTTATTTCAAACTTTAATGGTGACCCGCAGGTCAAATTGCTAGAATCGTAGGCCTACATTAAACACAACTAAACAAACACAATGCAATTTGCAGGCAATATTCAGCGCCAATATTGCAACATTGAAACAAACAACTATACAAACATCCAATCCAATCCCACCCCTTCCCCCAGTAGGCAATGAGGATAAAGTACCTTGCCCAAGGACACAACACGTTGGCACGAGCGGGGCTCGAACTCGCAACCTATGGATTATGAGTCGGGAGCCTTCGGCCACACGTGCTACTCAAATTATATGGAAGTACTGAGCTGAAGTGAAGCTGCACAATATAGGAGATTTGTCCATTTTCATCATGTTTATGATTTCACAGTTACAAACAGAGATCAGAACTTGACTCTATAAGATCAGTGGTCTCAAAGAGATGACTGCAAAACTTACCACCGAAACACATGATGCTTGAGTTCTTCTTCTTCACCTGCAGAATCGGGGCAACAATCGCTGCTGCCTACCACTGCCTACTGCACTATCTGACTATTGCTAAAGTTCTGCTGATAAAGTTTGCAAAGTTTGGCAAACAAACTTATACTACTCCGATTTGAGCTTATGGCACGTGTAGAAAATAGGTTGCTTGAACTGTGCATGAATATGTATATTCGTATTCCATATCAAAATGGACATTTTGAAAGGCTGTTCATTTATAGAACTGTAACTGGTTCTGCGACGCGGTGGATACGTTTAGTATACAATATACGCTGTCACTGGTACATTTCTAGCTATTTCTCACAATCAGTTCTTAACCATGTTAACAGCTTGTTTAGTAATCCAAGTTTGAACATGATGAAGGAAGAAACAGCAATAGGTCCTACTCTGTGTCATAAATATTGCCATACTACGCCTGTCAAAATATGACAGAAATCATCAGCTTTGTACACGTAAGTGATTATTTCCCGCCCAGTCAGGCAGCTATTATATGAATATCTGAATTTTTTTTAGAAAAAACGGTATTCTACAATAAAATCACACTACGTAAATTGAAGCGTCATTCCAAATAAATGTCTGGAGGCCAAGTTCGTCACATCATGAAGTACAATTGACCTTTCTCAAGACCAAAATAATATGAGTTCAGATCAAATAAAAGTCAATATAAACAGAGCCCAAAGTTCCCGGAAGCGTAACAAGAAGAGGTTCAATGCACCATCCAATAAGAGTCCATTTCTGCAACTTCCAGACGACACAAGTTGACAAAATCTGTCACAATAACTGGTCATAAATGACACCGGGAAATCCGGGACTGCAGCCTTACTCTTATATGTTTTTACTTCAAGATTAATTTTCATATTAACGTTTGAACAAAGAAGACAGACATAAAATAGTTGAAACGTCGGGAACCTAACAGCAAACAAAAAATAGGGGTTAGTGGGTTTATGTCACGTTTGGTTGGATGCGATACAAAAAGGGAAATGTGTGGACATTGTGATGACAAGTTAACGACGCGTTATCATTCCGCTCTAAATATTGCCAATCTGTGTCACCACTTGCAAGGGCTGCTCAAAGTATAGGCCTACCTTGTTTTAAATATGTAGGGTACAACCAGGGAAGATGGTATGACCAAGTACTTTACAGAAAATGGATGGAAGAGTGGGCAACAACAGACGCAAATCCAGGTTTTCGAAAGGGCCCGGCCGTTTAAAAACAATTCGTTTGCTCAAATTGGTCGACCCATAGTTTTCATGCTCAGTGGCCATTCTCGACGCTGGACAATATTGCGATTTAGGTCAAATCGCCCATTTTCTCCGTGTAAATTATGAAAAGGTTTATACACGGGGCTATGCACACTTACGGCCCCCTGGATCCGTCCCTGGGCATCGCTTAACTTTACAACAGCCCTATGTGAAGACTTTTAAATGTGAAAATTGCTTTGTACATCGCGACAGAATGATGTTAAATAATTTACACATTGCTCTTGAAGTTCAGATAGGTCTTGTGGTTCCTCTGAGAATGCCAAAAAGTGACAAAATGAGTGTCTTACTCTCTTAAACTGGCCGATTGAAATATGTCAATCTTTTAGCGATTAATGATAGGAATCAATCTAAATAGATTGAAAAATAGATTGAAATGCTTTTTGTTTTCACTCTCTTTGATCACTATGTATAGCATATTCAACCCATCGTTGGATATTTTTCCAACAAATCCAGGCTACCGGTCAATCATCTGCCAGTCATGCATAGCGTGATATACATGATCGCCCGGTAGCCTGGATTTGTTTGAAAAATGTCCAACGATGGGTTGAATATGCTATAATCAAGTGTTACTCCTACTCCTAATGTACTGCCAACTGTTTTAGAGTGAACATTTTCAATCTTTTTTTCAACTGGAAAGGACTTGTCCCTAATTTGGGACGGCAAAAGATTGAAAAAACAATGAAAATGATCCTTTCTACTGAAAATTCAATCGAAAAAGATTTGCTCCTAACTTTAATCGCTAAAAGATTGTAAAAGGTTGAGAATCACTCCTTTTGATTGAAAAAAGTTTGAAAAATTCAAATCAAGTCAAGTCAAAAAAGATTTGTCCCTAATTCTTTTTGATTGAATATTCAATCGGGCAATTTAATACAAATATCAAGAACTGCAAGACAACGCAAAAACCAACAGGATTAAATATTCACTCTATTGTAAACTGGGACTTCTATCATTTGTCCTTACAAAAGTAACACTTGTTTAGAAAGTTGCATTTCACATGTGTATGCAGGACTGTTTATCATAAACTAGCCATCAATTTTGACAGACGATGGTAACCATGGTAACTACTATTGGAACAATTTCATACTCAGAGAAAGTGATCCAATGAGCACAATATGTGTCATTATTCCAATTTCTTACAGCCTCAACAATAAGAACTATAAGTAACTTTTCAGAACGGCAATATGAATCAACAAATAATATGAAATTTGGAATAAAGTCAAAATACTGGACTTACTTAGCAATGCTACGTAGCATTACTAAAAATAGTAAGTCCATTTTGATTTAATTCCAAATTTCATGTTGCTACAACTGGATGACTGAAATCATTCATCAATTTGTTAACAAATTATAGTTGAAACATGTTTTTATGGTGAAGTTGATATTGGATTTTCATAACAGGTCATCCAGAATACCAATCTATTTCCTTTTACCCAAGACTTTGCTTTGCTGATGCAACGTTGACATTAAAAAAAAATCCATTATAATATAAAGTAACAAACATAGCACAAACATGCAAACACTAAGACTTTTTCACATTTTCTTGGTAGTAATGTTTTATTGTTTCTCATTGGATTTTTCGACACAAACATGGTGTGTTTCCCTTTTTAAAAACCTAGTTGACTTTTCTTGAAATGGATAATTTGTCTGACTGCCTGCAAACACAAAAACATTATGAATTTGTAAAAATTGTGTTTTGTTTGTCAAAACGTTTTGATAATATTTCAATGTTGGGTTATATAAATGTCATAAAAACATTTTCCAGAAATATTTTGTCAAAACTTTTAAAAGTCACGTGTTAGCATGTTTTCAAAAATATTTTTAATGTTATTAAAACGTCTTATACCTTATTATACACTTTATACAACCTGACATTAAACACTTTCTGTAAAATGTACCTAGATTCTATGCATTTCAATGAATAAAACCTTGGGAATAAAATCCCAAAGCAGGCTGCTACTCTGTCTCATCTGGCAGCTAAACATCACAACACAGACACATACATTGGACATAGAATGTTAGAAAAAACAACTTAAATTGCCTGTAACTCAAGATCTTTGAGATACCAGTGAAGCAAAAAGTAAAATGATGTTAAAAGGTTGATATTTCTTAGAAGTGTGTGATCTGATTGAAAGTCTCATTTCCCACTTCACTCCATCAAAATGCAGATTTCAGTCTGGCCTGATATATATATCATTTAGTTGTATGAACAAAAAAAAACATGGTAGTCTGGTGGTAACCATCCCAGAAGTTATGTACTGGTTCAAGGGCCACTGTAGTACACATGTTTGATTCTAGAATCCAATCTGCTGGAGCAATTGATCTCAAAACTTGGAACAATGTTTGGGTGATGAGCATCAATATTAGGTAGAATAGAAACATAATGTGTTACAATCGGATCACCCATCTTTAAACAAAAAGTCAAGAACAAAATAAGTCCTGCAAGTTCCTGATATTAAGCAGTACTTGTTAGCACATTGAAGAAATGAAACACTTCATCCTCATCATAAACACCAACCTCTGTGTTACAAACACTACATTTTACTGGAAAGTACAACTCTTCTGAATCTTCCCCCTCCCCTACTCCTTTATCTCCCACACCTGACCCCTCCCCAATCTCCCCATGTCTTCTTTTCCCTCTATTCCTGTTCCACCGCTTTGTCTTTTTCGGTACCGGATACTTCAATCTCTCGCTTCTGATAATGGTACAATTAAGTACAAACATAGCTCTGTACTGGTTGTGATAGAGTTCATGTCTCTGACAGTCTAAACATAATGTAGTGAGACAAGCAGGACAGTTTAGTATAGCATCCGATTTAGGCTGCTTTGGCACTGCAACTGATGATGAATTAGCATCGGTGCCATTCTCAGTCTTTGATGAAGTATCTGCATTGTTTGCATCCATCTTCTTGGGAGGTGGTTTAGTGGCTTGTTGGTTACGGTATTTCTGTCTCTGTTTATCAACCCATTTTTGGTTTTCATCATCAATGTCAGGGTCATAGAGTAATTCATCATTGGTCATGACTCGGTGCTTTGATTTCTGCTTCTTATCTGCAAATGATAATGATGATAGTAATAGCAATAATAATAATACAAACAAAACAACAAAAACAACAATAATAATATAATGATGTATATATTCACATGTAGCGGTAAATGTAAATAGAAAGTAAAATGTAACCTCTAAGCTACTCTTTTTGGCACACTCACCAGTGAAAGCGCTCTGACGAGTGTACCGAATTGAGTAGCGTAGTGTAGAAGTTTAATTTTGCTAATAATAGTTTTTAAGGCCTATATAAATAACAACATATTACAAAAGGCGGTTCTCGAACCACGAGTCTCGCCTGCTTTCGCGATCGCCTGCTTTTACGATTACTTTTGGTAGAAGTAAATGAACCTGCAACAACCCATGGCGATTTGCCTGTTCAATTTGAGCTTGATTGAGCTTTGATGATCCCAAAATGACCTTCCAAAAATTGGCTCTAAATGTTGACTGTACCCACCAAGTTTCATGCCCATACAACAGTTTTTAGTAATTTGACCTCAGATGACCCCTGGGTGACCCTGAAATGCCCTTCCAAAAATTTGACTCTTAATGTTGACAGTGACCACTTAGTGTCATGCCCATACGACAGTTTTTAGAAATGTGACCTCAGATGACCCCTGAGTGACCTTGGATGACCCTGAAATGACATTCCAAAAAACATGACTCTAAATGTTGACTGTACCCACCAAGTTTCATGCCCATACAACAGTTTTTAGTAATTTGACCTCAGATGACCCCTGGGTGACCCCGAAATGCCCTTCCAAAAATTTGACTCTAAATGTTGACTGTACCCACCAAGTTTCATGCCCATATGGCAGTTTTTAGTAATGTGACCTCAGATGACCCCTGTGTGACCTTGGATGACCCCGAAGGTAGCCTCCGCAAACTTTGACTCTAAATGTTCACTATACCCACCAAGTTTCATGCCCATATGACAGTTTTTAGTAATTTGACCTCAGATGACCCTTGGGTGACCTCAGATGAACCCGAAATAACCTTCTGAAAATTTTACTCCAAATGTTGACTGTACCCACCAAGTTTCATGCCCATACGACAGTTTTAGTAATTTGACCTCAGATGACCCCTGGGTGACCTTGGATGACCCCGAAATTACCTTCCGAACATTTTACTCTAAATGTTGACTGTACCCACCAAGTTTCATGCCCATACGACAGTTTTAGTATTTTGACCTCAGATGACCCCTGGGTGACCTCGGATGACCCTGAAATAATCTTCTGAACATTTGACTCTAAATGTAGATTGTACCCACCAAGTTTCATGCCCATACGACAGTTTTAGTAATTTGACCTTAGATGACCCCTGGGTGACCTCGGATGACCCCAAAAGAATCTTCCTAACATTTTACTCTCAATGTTGATTGTAACCACCAAGTTTCATGCCCATACGACAGTTTTTAGTAATTTGACCTCAGATGACCCCCCCCCCCAAGTGAACATTTGACTCGATGTAGCACCCCAACAGAGACATTTTTGACATAAAAACCCGTTTTAGACATTTTTTTGAAAAAATGCTTCCTTCACCCTAAAAAGGTGCTTTTAAATTTTCAGTTTCCTATCCTTTTGTACATGAGAGACATTCTTCGAAGTCTTTTTTTGGCCTAATAACTTGGCCTACATGACCGGAATTGATATATAATGCACAATATAAAAACATTATTTCATTAAATTTTTGACCCCTCCCCCCAAATTCGAGTGTGTGGGAGGGGCCACATGGGGGGGGGTGCTAGTGAACATTTGACTCGATGTAGCACCCCAACAGAGACATTTTTGACATAAAAACCCGGTTTAGACATTTTTTTGAAAAAATGCTTCCTTCACCCTAAAAAGGTGCTTTTAAATTTTCAGTTTCCTATACTTTTGTACATGAGAGACATTCTTCAAAGTCTTTTTTTGGCCTAATGACTTGGCCTTCATGACCGAAATTGATATATATAATGCGCAATATAAAAACAATATTTCATTAAATTTTTGACCCCCCCCCCCCAACTTTGAGTGTGTGGGAGGGGCCACATGGGGGGGTACTAATGTGCATCCTCTCGTCATACTACCCCCTACCACATTATGTTGACCGTACCCACCAAGCATCGTGCCCATACGACAGTTTTTAGTCATTGACCTCAGATGACCCCTGGATGACCTTGGGTGACCTTGACGCACTATCCATTACAAACTTGTTCTGTCTGGGGTGAAGATGCACCCACCCACCAAGTTTGAAGAACGTGCGACCTCTAGTCTCTGAGAAAATAGGTTTTTGCATTTTATGCATAAATTATGCAAATTAGGTACTTAATTACCATATTTTGCGCTGAAAATCGAATCGGGTTGAGATCCCTCTGGTCATACTACCCCCTACCACGTTTCATCATCATAGGGCTTAGGATCTTACGAATCCCCAGATACAGCTCCACAAGGCGGATTTCTTCAGATTTCCAACCATATTTGTAGAATCGTTCCGCATAAATTATGCAAATTAACAACTAAATGCGCATACTTTTCAGCGAAAAACTAATCAGGTGATCAGCAGATGTGTATCATAGCTGACACCAGGTTTCGATACCATGCGCCCGACGGATCTTGAGATAGTCTGTCCACAAACTCCGCTATCAATTTGCGCTGATTTTCAGATAAATTATGCAAATTAGCTATGTTAATTTGCATATTTTTCACCGAAAACATACGGTTACGGAGCAAACTTGGATACCCTTCCTCCCACCAAGTAGCGTCGCCGTAAGTCTTACGGTTCCCCAGATACAACTCCGGACGGACACACATACATCCACACACACACACATCCACACGGACGGACGGACAGACAGAAATAGTGATTACTAAGTCCCATCCTGAACAAAGTTCAGGCGAGACAAAAAGGAGTAGTTAGGGGTCATACTGTATTCCAGTCCGATTATTTTCTCAAAATTACCTTTCTTTTGTTTTTTCCTTCGTTCTCCTTCTTCACCTGAGTCTGAATCGGAATCAAAGTAGATGTCATCATAAAACTGTTGAGCAAGTGACAGGCTCTGTTTACCACTTTGTTGTCCAGTTGAGCTTTCTCCTGATGCACCTCCTTCAATACCTGAACAGCTTGCCTGGTCTATAATTATAAAATCAATTCCAATTATAAGGTCAATGATTTTGATATCTACAACTTGCAAAACATTACTTACACAAAATTCAGGTTGAAAAAAACAACCACACACACAATAAATAAAATTACAATAGAACCTATTTAACACACAAGGCGGTTCCCGAACCACAAGTCTCGTCTGATTTCGCAACCACCTGCTTTTGTGATTATACTTTTGGTACAGAAGTAAAAAACTAGGGATGATGGTACCAATTTAAGTCCGAAAACATGGGAAGTGAACAACACAAATATTCATTAGAGACAATTTGTTTTTTATCATTTTCAGTCTATTTTACAAGTTGACCTCAAATGACCTCTAACATCACTATTACCGGTACATGAGAGTTCCCATAGTGCAGCTATGGCCCAAGTTTGGTTTCAATTGGAATTATACAATGTATTATGAGACAAGATTTTTCATTTTCAGGCCATTTTACCAGTTCACCTCAAATGACCTTTGATACCATGCCACCAATGCATAGTGCAGTTGCAATAGGATTGAACTATTCACCTAAAACTTAAACCAAAACTTAAACCAATACACATAATCATGCATAACTCGCAAACGCAAAATCGGAATCAACTGAAATTTTGGGAATAGGCTTTTTTCGTGGATATGTACTGAAAAATGTCATAAAAAGAGGATGCTAGGATCACGAAACACTCCTTTAAACAGGAATATGTTATCAAGTCATTAACATATATATAACAAATTATATGCCTGGGATTGGACAAATATTTTGCATTTTCTGGTTTTTGCATCAACAGATTTTGTGTTATCAAAGTTCCATTGTATAACGCTAAAATAAAATGATATAGGTTGATACAGTACTTGTGATCAATCTTTATATAACTTGAGAACAGACAAGCAAACAAAAAAATGAAACAAACAAACCAACCTACCTTTTGCTGACCTGTACTGTTGCTCATGCAATCTCATGGTCTCATTGAGTTCTTTTTCCATATCCTTCTCAAACTCATCGTCACTTGAAGACAACTCCAGGCTACCACGACTAAGACTACGGGTCAGCTTCCTCTTCTGCTCTGGTGTTCCATGGAGTATGATGTCCAACTCATCTTCAGAGCTGTGGAACAAAGTAAGAATTGGATGCTTCATGTTAAAATCATTGCTTGATCCCTGTTAAATCTCACCGGCTGTTGTCCTGCCTCTTTTAAAATAATAATCAAGCCGTGGGGAGAGGGGCCTAAAGTTTCATAGTAGGGTACTACACATGTATGATCAGAAAAATGTAGGGTCAAAGATGTCTTAAGTTTAGAAAATTAGCATTTGTGTAAAAATCTCATTTTTACCCCCTGGAATTTTCATACATAATTTCATTATGTGATGAAAATGAAAATATTTAATAAAATTAGATCAAATTAATGAAATTATTTAGTGAAAACAAGCGGGTACACAAATTATCAAGTCCCCATACACTGCTAATGGTAAAGTAAACTTGTCTAATATGTCTAATCAGAAAAATATGGACAAATGTTCTGACGGTAATTTGATCATAACTTCACTTACATGTTGGCCATAGCCGGTATCGCGGAGCAAAATGCTACTCAATATTGATCACTTTGCTACACAACTACATTGGAAATGTGTTGTAATTTTATGCCATAGAATTATACAATGAAGTGTGCCAATGTAACAAAAATCAACTAGTGCAAGCTGATATTAAATGCTACACACACAAAATGTCTTACGTCCAATGCTGGGTGTCAAGCTGTCTAATGTGAAGTTTTCTCTTCAAATAAACAACAATTATTCTCTCTCCAAATAAACAACAATTATTCAAGTTTAAGAACGAATTTGAAACTTTTATGTCAGTCAAAATTCAAAAAGCCATTGACTTTACCCCATCAAATCTTTGCCCCCCCCCCCCCCTTTGCACAATGCCAGTTTTTTGGGATCCCAATTTGCAAAGCAAAATGGTCTAGATATATTGTGACCTCAGGCAAGCTGTTCAACTCCTTCAGTGTTCTGGGTAGAAATGAGTTCTTACGGGTAGACAAGGTAATGTATTGTTGGTCGAAGCAGCCAAAAAAAATTGATTTTCATTATTTAAACCAATGATATATTATTGAAAAATAACACTTTGATATTTTGCACAAGTTCATTCTACAAATCGTATACTTTGAAAACTTGCTTGATTTATTGTTATTAAATGAGTTATGTACGTTTTACAAAAGTGTTATTTCAGCCCTCTTTACAACATAACTCAAGAACCACAGGACTACAGTACAAAAACATATATAAATTATATGTGATATTTCAATTCTTCTACACGCTCGCTATGAAATGATCAATACAAAGCTTGCCAAAGGCCACTACCATTTGCAAGATGCTGTGTACTACCAAATCACAACAGTTTAAAATTGAGTTGCTAACCTTAAGGTGCAGTCTTTTGACATTATAATGATTTGCTGTGAGTTCAGCAGTAGGACAAGGCAGAGTAGTGTTCGCAGTTCGAATAGGGATGGACAGATAACTATGTCCCTGATTTGATTTCTGGAAGGTTGAAAAGCTATCTTGCGTCTTTGTTGGAGTGTTGACAGTGTGATTCTTAACTTTTAAGCAATTCTGTGACACTAGCTCTCCTGTCATGATGTCGTAGTTGTGTTTGACAAAATGGATGGCTTGTCGGTACACTGAGTAAAGCTCATTAGAAATATCCTTGTGAAGTACAAAGATTCACATGTGAAAATGTACAGCAAGCTATTACTACAGAAATATCACATATATTCCACTTACCATTGAATCCTATCTTAACAAGCTGTGTTTCTATTATATATTCATGTTTTAAATTACCATTTCTGCTCATAAACTTTGATAAAAACAGGGCAAAATTGCAGTGACTCTCTCTTGCAATTTTAGCCAGCATGGCAGTGATCATTTAGGTACCTCAGTACCTCACACAATGTGAACATTTCACTTACTATGCACAGCAGATATAGACAGTGCATTCACGTCAAATCTGTGTAAGATACTGCTGGCAGCCATGCCCATGGTAGTTGACCTCTCATGATAATGGTACAATACAGGTTAATGATATGCCAAAACATATCAGCCAATAATATTGCACCACACATAAAAAACATGTGTGGCCTCATGGTCATTGGTTCACCCACATGTGGGTGGGTGTGGCTTAAAATGCCACTGAATACAAAATTGGTATTGCCAGGCATGCATGTGTGCATAATGGGAGGAATATCCTAGCTTGTGAATGTCAATGTGTATACCTGGTACCGTAGATTGGGGTGAATAGGGACGCAGGGGTGAATAGGGACAAACATGAGAAAAGTTTTTGAAATCTCATTTTTTCACATTTGGTTAACACTTTTTTTTTTTTTTTTCACATATTGAAAGATCAATCAAACAGTGTTCAGAAAATGGTTCAGCAGATGTTCAAGAATACATTTAGGATACAGGGTGTCCAAAATAAAATTATCTAAAAAAAGTTCTAAAAAATGGGGTGGTCAAAACTTTCCTGATCCCACGGCCACTATTTTAGAAAATGAGCTGGAAATTCACCAGGACCTAGCCTGTTAGGTCTTACAACTTTCTCTAAAAGATTATTTATTAATTCTGACAGGAATTTTTATAACAATTTTTTAAATATTTTTCAGGTAAAAGTCACCTAATACGGGGTGAATAGGGACACCCTTGCCACAACCACCCTTACCCCACCACACCCTACACTACCACCCTACCCTGCTCCACCCTTACCCCACTACCCTCATGAACCTACCCCACCACCTTAACCCTACCACCACCACCCTTAAATCACTATACCACACCCTGACCCCACTAGCCTCATTAAACCTACCATCCCCACTGTCCTACCCCACTACCACACCACCCTACCCAGGCTACCACCCTCATCATCCACCCCTAATACTATCATACCACTGCCAAAACTCACTACCCCACACCCTACCCCAACACTCCACAATCCTACCCCACCCATCTACCCCACCACCCTATCCCCTACCCCACCACCCTATCCACTGCTCCACCACCACCACCCTATCCACTACCTCTACCACCATGATACCTTTTCTTATACCCCACCACCCCTGATCCCACTACCCCAACACCCTACCCTACCCACCTACTTCCCTACCACCCAGAACCCTACCCCAGCCATCCTTACCCCACCACACCCTACCCCTCCTCCTCTTGTACTGACGAGCCTGATCAACGTTGTCAAGAAATCAGATCTTAATCAGTTATGATGGTATGAATTACCTTGACATGTTTCTATTGTTTTTTAAAACTCACTTGGTGTCCCTTTTCCCGCCATGTGGGGGTAAAAATGCAAGTACACTCCTTCAAAGTTGTACTTTCCTTATCAAAACCAGTACTGTCCCTATTGACCCAAGTCGGGGTCAATAGGGACACCAAAATTTTATTTAAAAAATATATACCCCCACATATATTCAATTTTTTATAATGGTGGATTAAAGGCATCATGGGTGGACATAATATGCCCTCAAAAGTTTGGCTCATGGGGCTACAGGAAAAAAACTACAATCTAGAGAGTGCCAAAACTGTCCCTATTCACCCCAATCTACGGTACAGTATTTTCCATGCACCAACAACTGTGTGCAGAAATTGGAAACACTTGTTTGTCCCAGGATACCTTTGTGCATGTACACTAAGAAGGCTCCTCAAAATAGAAAGAAATACTGCAAATAGGTAAGTTTGTAAGGGATCAATTTTCTTTAATGTTGATTTATATATTTTTTCGTACTATCTAAAAGTTGGGACTATTTTATTTGCTTACAACTGGTGTAGAAAGTCATGTTCTGAAATAAAACAAGAGAGACTCCGAATTGGCTGAAACAAAAGAGATTTTCTCTAGTACACAGCCATTCCATGGAATGGCAATGGCTGTGTACATAAATGTACACATAGCTTGTCGGTGTGCTGCTTCCAGTTCCAGTTGGTGAATTTGATCAAATATCAGCATTGTAAGGATCCATAGGCGGTGTAAGCAGGGGAGGGGTGATAGAGGGACACGTCCATCGTCCCCCTAAAAGGGGTACCAGGCCCGTACGCAGGATTTCATTTTTTGGGGGGGGGGTGCTGATTAATTTTGAAAAAGTGGACTTTTTCCAAGCAAAGGGGGGGGCGATTGGGGACCTGAAATTTTTGTATACTTTTCCAAATTGGGGGGTTGCCTTAAGCATTGCTAAGGTTTGCTCTATCATACCTATTATCTGATATCAATCACAATCGACAATGTGTACTACAACTAGTTAAAGTTCAACAATATAAAAATTAATTTAAAATCATGAGTTATGACATGTATCAGACATAGACTTTAAGGTACTAATTTCGAGGAGCATAACAAACACCAAATTGGTGTCGTATGACCTTTGACATGCATGCATTCTTTTGTCGAGAGTTAAGTGTCCTTCCTTGACCTTGGCAGACTTGATGCTTCAGTGGTCATGAAAGGATTCAATACTCAATAGATAACCTCTGCCCGACTAATCCCCAGCTATTGTCTGAAATTGCTCCTTGGAAGATAGGCTATATCATAACAACTCAGTCCTCAAATGATAGTCATAACGACCAAAAGATAAATGACTGACTATCATTGAGGACTCACTATCACACACCGACATCGCCTGGCTAATAATTATTTGGTGCTGCTGAGACATTAAAATGAATACACGGGATCCATACACGTGAATTGCTATGCACGATTTTGATATCAGACGAAAATCTTCGGATACTGGGTTACAAAATGATGAATATCTCCCGTAAATGAATTTTTCTCAAGAAACCAGATGTGGTCTCATACACTTGAAAATACTTGTTGAACAGATATTATAGTCGTTTTAGCGTGCGCTTTGACAATTGGCCGTGCGCTTTGAAGTCAAAATTTGACCAAAACTCTCAATTTTATATTGCGTTGGTCCTATATGGACTACAGCGCACAGAAGGCTATAGCGGCACTCACTCAAGTGGAGAGAGTATAACCATTGATTGACCACAATGTGACATTGAATGTCGTATACAAGCTTGCTCACAGAGCGAGAAATCAATTACCCCGTCTATACAGTAGCCTTAGTCAAGTCACTTCACTTCGCTAATAATATGCATCTCATAAGGTCCGAATAAAATGGTCATAGGTGGCTGTGGATTCAACCTACCATGGCGATTTCTACTATGAAGATATCGGGGCGATGTCACTGTGTATCACTGAGTCATTGTGAGCATGGTGAGTTCCGCACTCTAATAGACATATGTATTAAAAAATAGATTATCTCACCTATCTTGGCCTCGTCTCTCTTCATCACTCTCATCCTCAATATAATCAAAGTCAATCAAAAAAGGTACGCGAGATGTGTCGTGCTCCATTGCTGTTACTTCTTACAAAACATGAGAATGTTAAAGCACAATGTTTACATTACGAAATTCGCACGATTCATGTAAGTCGCCATTTTTGAAATAGCGCCCCCATTGTCAGGTGCTTGTCAAAATAATTTATTAAATGATGAGCAAAACCATGCAAATAACTTCAGATCAATCTAGCAAATATATTAATTGAGTGACAAAAGTATACACGCATGCACAAACATTACATTAAAATGCTAAATTTATGATATTTTGTTAAATAATAGAAAAAAATCAATACGCTTCCGCAGGAATAATAGACAAAGGGATAGGCATCCTAGTCTGCTGCCCTCTTTCGAAATATGTATCCTAGGTCTCACAATAGGCGGATTAGCGGCCATTTTGTCTTCGACATCACTTGTCCTTATATTATAGTACACAAATATATAAGTTAACAGGTTTACTATTTTAAAATTATATTTTGAGTATACAATATATTCTGTGAGTAAATAGATCAAATGACGATGATTGTTTAGGTATTATATGCTTGATAGAATTAAACTGTTTGACCAGCTAGTATTCTCCTCCGCCGTCAGTGTGATTCCAGTCACTCCACGTACCGTGTTGCGAAGGTGGAGGAGTCTAAAGCTGTATTGACGAACACGCATGCGTTAAAAATATGTAGCCTAGGTCGAACAATAGCGTGACGTAGTTTCCGGCATTGTTCCTATGCACTTTCACCCTCCTGGCTTCCGGACCGAGGTCAATTGAGGTCAATCATGTCTCCAGCAAAAACGGCATGAGAACAGATGAATGCTCCCCAGATAAATTTGCCCAAATTGCCCTAAATCAAACTAAAGATAGGTATATGAATAAGTATCTAATTTAACTGATGTCTGAAGAATCTAGCAGTAGCCGGCGATCTGTCGCTGGGCAATTTTTCACGGAAGATGAAGGAACTGAAAGTAGTGCTAACACTACTTCTGAAAAGGTGAAAAATGTTTTGTATGTCTACGCGAATTCGGCAGTCATGCACACTATCATAATGACTATGTATGTCTTTTCACTTGCAGTGCTTCGAAGGTTTCAAGGCCATGCAATGTTATGTTGTCAATTCTGTTGTTAATATTTTTGCCAGTTGGTTGAACAAATCAGAATGTCCGCCCATGCATAAATAAATGCATGATAAATGTCAGACTCGGACATGTGTATGAGAGACATCATGCATGCACATGCATGGGTGATGAATGTGGAATTCACGAAATAAATTATGAAATTTATGGTATAAATCATTTCAAGTGGGATAAGAATAAGATTACCGGCATATCTTGTTGTACGCTCGGTGACGCTTGGTTTCAATAATTGAAACTCCTGGCTCCGACAGGGAGTTCCAGCAGCTGTATGTGTTTAATCAATGTGCATTCAGGTTTATTCACATACATACATCCCGCTAGGTCCAAAAATTGATATGGGACCCCAAAACTCAAAACCCTGATCAGGCAATGTCAGGAGTGGAAGAAATGTTTGTTGTTAATTCCCAGGAAGATGAGCCAAATTTCACTTAATGTATGGGAAATCAAAATTGAAAATGTCTCTCCAAATCCCAATATTTGCATGGAATGAGCTTCCTGGATTCCACATTTTTAATTAGGAACAGATAGTACATTAAGGCCTACCGCTGTACGTTAATGAAGAGAAAAGGAATATGAGGATGTACTTCTGATCCATTGATGACCTTGTGTTATAAAATGCAATGCTTTTAGGGTAGATGCCATATTGTTAGTCAAAGCAACCAAAAAGAAATTGATTTTGATTTTCTAAATCAATATATTATTGATGTTTTAAATGAGTATGTTTTATTTTTTATTGTTGTTGTTTCAGCCCTCTTTACAACATAACTCCTATGACTTAGAAAAGTTTGTGATATATTTGTATTCTTCTACATGTACACACTCGCTATGAAATGATTAATGCAGTTTTTGCCAAAGCTCGCTACCATTCGCAAGATGCTGTGAACTATATTATACCAAATCGCAAAAGTAGTTGCTAATCTTGATACTCTTTTGTTTCACAGGTTGTGGAATTGATTAATCAAACCCAGTTGCTGACAAAGGACAATCAGAAGCTTGCTAACTTGAAGCAGGTGCAAGAACTTATTGTCAACAAGGAACCAGCTTTGTTGGATAATTTCTTAGATGTAAGTCAATGCTGTTCATTAAAATGTTAATTTATGAGCCATTAACTGTACAATGTCTGTGCAGCCTAGCTCAAGATACCATATACAGGTTTACATTTACTATCTTACATTATCTTTTTGTATTTCAGCTAGGTCCCCATAGATGGAAAACCCAGATATTTTTGAGAACAATACAAATTACGTAATCTATTCATGACTTCAGTGACACAACCTTGACGATGGCCATAATTTAATTCACCATGTCAGTTGAAGTGAGAGAGAATTGAATAGCTGTGTGTACATCACAAGTTCACAACAGAAATCAACACAATAGAAATTAGCATTATAAATAGGCAATCATTCTGTAAAACATACCCTCTTTTAGACGTAATGAGCTCATAGCTGATGCAGCCTGTGATAGCATTTTAACATAATATGCTCAATCTGAGGCTATTGACATATGTGTTGATACTATGCTTATTCCGTACAGTATGTGTAATACAGGCTGTATGCATTGTAATGTACAAAAAGTAGCTTGGGTTTGGAACATAATCAGTAAGTTTGTGGCAATTGAAGATTTCAGCAACACTGAACAGTATCTATGAAAATAAAGCATTAATTAGATGTATTTATTTTTAATTAGATGTATTTATTTTACAAAGTGAAAAAAAACACAATTAAAATTTGCAATCTGATCGATCTCACGTTTTTGTGATGTTTAAGCAAAAAGATATTTGTAATTTTATGCAGCATTTCTCTAGAACCCTTCTGCCATCAGTTGTACGCTATTCAATTTGTTCTTTTACAGGAAGTACTTCAGTTTCAGCATGACAAGTCTGCAGATGTCAGGAGGTTTGTTATTGGTTTCATGGAAGAGCGTGGTAAGTATTTAACCATAACATCATGTTATGTAGAGTTGTGGGTTCAACTTGAGTCAATCATACTAAATTATAGATTCCAAATCAACTTGGGAATATTTCCTTTGTTGATGACCCTTTTTATGCAATTGTTGAAGAAAAAAGTGCCAGTTAGAATAGAAAATGATTTCTGATGATATGTTCTTGAAACCTTTGATTTTGATGATGATTGTGTGGTATTGTAATAATTGTATTATAGGTGATTGTATTTACTTTAAACAAATAATTTTCCTTTCGTTTACAGCAAAAAGGACAATGAGATTCTGTGTACAGTTGCACCTAATCTGAACATGATGTTGAGTGACCCTGAGCAACACATAATAGTCACCAAGAAAGTCATACTGTGCAATGCTCAACTTCTTAAAGTAACAGTCAAGGTATGACCCAAGTGAATCATGTTGGTACTCAGAAGTGTATTTTTGTGTGTATTGATTTAAGTTTCATCCAACTATAGCCTCATCCCCCATGGTGGTTCTACCACCTATAAAGTTCTGTTTTATGAGCCATATAGTGAAACACATGTTTGATCTTTATCAAAGCTAATAGTCCAATTTTACCCAAAACTTTGGAATCAAATTATTTTGTTACTGAAACACAAGATAAAAAAGGTAAAAGTCTGACCACCCACCTTTAATTAATGAATATCTTGAGGGCTTGGAAAAACAATGACATGATCGATTGATCGACGGTAATTAGAAACATCTTAAGGGCTAATGATTGTCAATTTCTTTTCCTATCTACGCAATAGAAGTAATGCATAGAGTTTTGTGTAGAATTTGTGAGCCTCTCAATTGATAATACAATTAGCACCTATACATATAATTTTTAGTTACTCAAAATGAATGTGCAATAAATTAATGTAGTACCGTATATTATCTAATAGTTGCACCCTCTAATGAACACCGCCACCATTTTTTTCAACCAAAATGTTAAAAAAATTTGCATTCTATCTTGTGTATGTAACCTTGCCACAATCTACATACGATCAGTAATTGTCGAAAATGACATTGCAAACCCATACGTGAACCGGAAGTCATTGATCCGAAGTCTGTAGTTCATCCTTTTGGTATGATTTTTAAGCTCACCTAAAATTTTTGCTGGGAATTATCATTGTAAAAAAGACCCTAATAAACGCCTCACTTTAGGAAATGTCATGCCCCCAGGGGTTGTTTACTAGAAAATATACGGTATCTAAGTGAAGCCTAAATAATTGACATTTTGTTTTCCTCAGTGGTTGATAACAGCCAAGAGAGTGGGGGATGAAATGGTGGATGTATGGGACATCATGTGGGAGATGAGGGACAAGATTGTCACCATGCTGGACTCGGAAAATGATGGGTAAGAGAAGAATGAATACTGCAATAATAGGTTACAACTGTCTGATGATCACTGATCAGTTTCCATAGCTTTTAGGGTGATATCATTAAACCTGCCTTCTTAGTAAGTAATTCATTGGGGGGGCAGCTGCTTCCACTTAGCTATGCTGAGCTATAAAGCTTTAAGTTACCTGGACATATGGTGGTTTGAAAACTTGAGATGCTCCTTTCAACTTCCTCTTTCCAAGGATGCTTCCTCCTCCAACAAGGATCACTGTTACATCCTCCTCACCAAGCCTTATATTAAGTATGCCTGGGCCTGGTCACTATGGTTTGTTGTGTAAAATATTGGACACACCAGAACCAAAACCTAGCAATCATGGGGTAAAAAAAGCCCAGTTCCTGCTTAATATAAGCCTTGTTCATCACACTCACTTTATAGTTTCTCATTTCTTTCACAAGTTTGACTATGAGTGGAGTACATTGTTCCAGACAATTCAGTTTAGTTTATAATTTTGTTTGATACTGTAGGATACGGACTCATGCTATCAAGTATGTGGAATCTGCAGTTATTATGTTCTCTGTGAGGACCCCCGACTCAGAGGTGCCTAAGAAGGCAGAAGGTGACGCATCACTGGATCAGGTAAGTACAGAAGTTTCTGGACAATGAAATGAACAGATAAACAATATGAAAGCTTGACAGTATAACAGGCTACACCACTTGACATAAATTTCAAAGGTGAGCAGAATAGCAAAATTGTCCAGCTGATCCGCTACCAAAATAACTTGACTTGTATGTATGCATGTTAAACGTTCAAAATTTTGCAATGTTAATGCTAAAATGGGCCAAAATAATAATGTTCCAAAACAGGGCAACCTGATGATTAACATCACAAATTTGGTCACCTAGGTTATTTAAGTCCCAGTAGTTCTGTGCTCGGTATGCCTTTGCTATAGTGGAAACATTTTTGGGCATCCCTTGGACAGGGTGGTTAGGAAATATTAGCATGTCCGATGACAAAGTAGACCATCTCAGATACTGCGGTTTGTGCTATTTTACACACTTTGCTTAGTGATGCTTTGAGTATCGCCTATTATGAGTTGGGCAAGTATAGTTGTCACCTCATGCTTTCAAGGTTTATATAAAGGCAATAAATGATTGTTTTTAACTGTTGCCTTTCATAGATACCGGATGAGCACAAGTGTTTACAGGCTTCTAAGTTACGTGGTGAAGGGATTAACTGCTTAGACCAACTGCTTAAACTGTTAGCATCTCCCAGTATCACAAGGTATGTGTGAGCTGTATTATACAAGAAATGTAACATGGAGAAGCAAGATGAGTTGCTAAATAACTACGTCATCCAAAAGTAACTTTTTATGGTTGACCAGACTAAAATAATGACATGTTGAATGTCAAGCTTGAATGACTCGGAGTACACATATTGTTGTTTACATAAACTAAAGAAATAGACTATTGGCTAACAGGTAAAGTCCCAACATCACCTGTTAATGAGGGCTTTATCACATATATTTGAAGGCACACAATGCAAGAATTCACAGCATACAAAGCACAGGGACTTTTGCTGTTTGTGGATAGTCTGTGTCTCTTTAGTTTATAGAGTTTTAGAATAAGGAATGAGTCTCTAGGATTATAATCAAAGAATCGGATGGAATTTTAGGATCAAGATTTTAGAATAAAGGATTAAGAAAATGGATATTTCGGGTGTGAAGAGTATTAGGACTCAGCTCATTTCCATTTTGATTCATTTCAGTGTGAATCTGACAGCTTGTATGGGAGCTCTGACTACCATTAGTAAACAACGTCCTGCATTTATGTCAAGGGTCATCACAGCATTTGAAACACTCCATGGTAAGTAGTAGATACCTGTCAATTGAGTATAATATAGAAAGCATGACCGAGATACTGCCACATTTGCAGTACCTCCCTATTAAGTAGGGAGAGTATGATTTTGCATTGCTTGCAGAAAGGGGTTTTGGTGTAATGAAAATTATTTTCAATTGCTGGAATAATATGGATGAATAGCCGTTCATGGAAAATGCCCGTTATTATTTCATCAGATTTCAGCATTTTTGGTTCTAGTTTTCAGTCTGTTTACCCATCAATTTCATAGAAAATGATGAAAAAGAAGGACAGTTGATGTGGTTGGGTATTGTGTAGCTTTGTTTCTATTTTGTAGGTAGATGTGGTTTTTATTATTGAGAACTTTGGTATGTTTTATGATTTATGTCATTCCTTTTGTATTCTTTTTCAGTAAACTTGCCTCCAACATTAGCCAAGAGTCAAGTGAGCAGTGTTAGAAAGAGTTTAAAGGTAGGATGCATTATGTACTTACATATTAGCACCAATATATTTTAATCGGAGAACGATAATCATAATGCATGTTGAAGGCTGCAGTATGTTCCTGATGTGTGTCTATCGCATTGATAGTGTAAGCCAGAAGCAAAAACTGCAAATGAACACCATAATACTGTAGCATTAATTAAGAACATAATGCTAATGATAGGATGGGCTGAGTGAGCCAGGTAACGACATGTATGCTTTGCATATTGTGCAGCTTGGGGACAAATAACTTCAAGACACTGTATTGACATGCCAATTAATAATAAATAAGAATATTAATTTTGCCAAACATGGTGACAGTCATGAGCTTGTTTGAACACGCAGCACTCATTGAGCCTGTATTATGGGCTATTTCAGTTGAAATCCATACACATGGCCTTACTTTCCCTCACAAGGAGTGTAGATTTCAAATGGAGTCATCCATTCAGGTAACACCATTTTCCTGTGTGGAAGATTAAGGCTATATCTTCCATATGGGGTGCATGAATTTCAATGGGAATACTCAAAGTACATAGTTATCTTTGATTCAGCATTGAAAAAAAAACGAAGAAAGGTACATGCAGTCCACTGATATCATATTATTAACACATTTCTTGCATTATGTTACACAGTTGCAGTTGTTCAGTTTGCTGCGTTTGCCGTCCTCTGCGGATATCCGGCCAAACATAAAACTTCTGTTGAATGACTTGGGAGCTACAGACAATGAGGTGAGTGCATTCATCTAAAACGGTATCATAATTGTACAGAATGCCGATACGAGTTGTGATCACAGATGCTTGTCTGAGTGCTGGTGTATATGTAAAACACAGACGTACTTGACTCAAATGTCAGAATTCATGTTGTACATGCAGGAGGTCAACCAGTCGCATTATACTCAACGCACAGTAAATTACTGCATATTTTGTGATACAGGGTTTAATGATGAATACGATGGCAACATCTTAATACATCCAGTCTTTGCATTACTATGAAAATCTATTATGTTGTTCAACATTTTACTTAATAATTTGCCTGAAAAATGGAAATATCAGTACATGATAGTAGTATGAGATTTCCAATAATAACATATTGACTCGGCTATTATAATAGTCCCACCCTTTGGAGAATGAAATATGCCAGAATTAGGATTATACCTGAATCTCCAACCAAACATGCCATCAACATAAACTTACATAAATGTTATATTAAATTAAATCGGAGAAACTGACTGACCTAATATTGTATTTCTATTATATCAGATTGCCAAGAACTTACCTCGTGTGTCTAGCAGTAGCAAGAGGCCCAGACAGGATGATGATAATGACAAAGGGCGTAGTAGTAAGAAGACAAAAACAAGCAAGGCAATTGGCAAGGTAAGGGTGTTTAGAATCTGACAGTCCAATGATGTATTCAGATTTGGAAGTCTACTCAAACAATATGGAATAGTAGTCTGTGATACAATATGCACAGTGTATACACCAGCATATTAATGTAAAGGTTGTAAAGCGGATTCTTGTTTGTTATTTTAAGGCAGCAAATTCATAATCATGCTAATACAATCATTGCATAAGTCCTAATAACTGATTTTGAAATTTGGTTGGTCAACGATTTGGGTAGATGCAGATGGCAATTAGGTGTTGAGGGCAGCAATTCCATTTGCATTTGGAATACAGCAGGGGGTGACACAAAGTGCAACTACCATTATCAGGTAGATTGTTTCTTAGTTGACACTGTATACATCTGGATGCAATATTTTGTTCTTTGCAAGAGATGATTTTGCAAAAAATATAGCCTACTTGTTACATACTGTGGTTACTTAATGTTTCAATTGCTATTCAGAAATGGGATGGTTTGAATTTGCTGGAAAAGTTGTTTATGAGCAAACATGTTATTTGCATACCAATCATAGGTCCGTCACATAGTCTAATTAATTTTTGAAAATTTTGAAAAATTGCATTAAGCAGAACTGAATATTAAAAAGACTAGCACTTCGTACCTCTCAGATTTGTTTTTGAAATGATAACTTATAAGCAATTAAATTTTACCAGATCCTAGACGAAGAGGATGAACCTACTACATCAAGTCGAGGACGCTCCACACCTACCCAAGTGGCCAGTAAACCTACCACCACTGTAGTGAAACCTGTCACCAAGCTGACCATGGTTGATATATTGTCTGAGGAGATCCAACCACTCTTGGGGATTGTGGAAAATGTAGCAAACTTGGTTCTGATTAGTATGGTAAGTGAAACGTGTTGGATTGCAAGGATCTCAAATTGATCACACCATGTTTTCATCAGTAAATAACACTATTCTAATCAAACACCCCTGGCATTTTTTTTTCATCCAAACTGTTCCATAAATGTTGATAATACCATACAGACACCTGTATTTTTGATCATGCAATTACCAGTTTGACAGTTTGAAACTCATTTTCCAACTGTTCCGGTAACCTGTCACATCATAGTGGTAAAACCTTTTATGAGTTAACATAAAAAATGTGTAAACAAACTGTTTACCTCAAGTTTTCACATTGATGTTTCCAGTGTGTGTCCATTGTAAGTACTGTTTTATAAGTGAGCTCCAGGCTGCCAATCACATGGTTTGGGTGGGGGTGTTTGCCTTGCATTACTTCAAGGATTCCAACTGGCCTCTGAAAACATTAAAAAAACTGGGTCCTATATCTTACTACCCCCTCAACTGCTGACAACTTTGTGGACACACTGACAAACAGGGGACTTTTGGACTTGGACTTTGGACAAAATTTTCATAATATTTCTGGTCCTGGAATATATAGATTTGTAATACAAAGAGTGTGTGTGTGTGGATGGTGTGGTTGTGTGCATTAGAGAATAAACAATAGGAATTTTGTTTTACCATCATGTGATAGAGGATAGGCCCTATTTTGAGTTAAATATAGATTTTCAGAGAAATTGGAGTGGACACAAATTTTTTAGTACCACCATTTGAAACCAACCCACACCTCTCAAAATAATTGACACATCCACAATGACGTAAGAGGGCTGTCTATGGCCTGAAATTAGGTGATTGTCCAAATCAAATTTTGTGTTTACAAGAGCCCTATAGACCATGCCCACTGAATAAGAATCATTAGTATTAATCATTTCAGCCTAGATTTCCATGGAGTAACACAACAGAAAAACCCAAGGAGAAGTGTTTTTGAATGTTGCACTGCAACTATAACAATCTTCCTACTATTTCTCCGTACAGGTTACGTTACCAGAGACAATGCCGCCTCAATTCCAGGCTACCTACACACCAATAGCAGCAGCAGGTACAGGCAATCAAATCAATCATTTAGCCAGGATGATGAGTAGTCAGTTTGTAGCAGCTGGAGTGAAACCAAAGGATTCAGAGGTAAGCCTATCTGATATGGGTTGACAGCCTGTGGGAGGGTCTTGAGTTTTGGTTGGGTACCCATGCTTGTGCTAGCGGAAGTGAACAAATTTGGATTAAAACGGCTGATGACCCCTATGTAGGACCTGATGATGACTAAAAAAACAGTTTTCCACCCTTTTGATGTGACATATAGCAGATTTATTTTGAATGTAATATTAATTGGTGTAAATTGTTTTTGATTTTGATTGAACAGAAACTTGCTCTAATAGAAGAAGCCAACCAGGAGAAGAAGGAGGAACCTAAACCTAGCAAGCCTGAAATTAGAGGAATATCAGTAGTTGGTGAGTGCAACAATGCTGGCAACTGAACTCCAGAGAATACTCTTGTGAAATTGTTGGGAAGAAATTGTATGAGTTGGTCCATTAAACATGTATGTGCTAAACATACTGTCTAGAGTAGTGGTTGACACCCCAGCTGTAATCCAAACCTTAGCTGCAATCTCTTATATCCTATCCTTATCCTGTATACTAACCCAAAAAGCAGTCCTAAACTTAAATGTAACCTAAACCTAAACACTACCTCTAATCATAATCTCTTAGGGGCAGCAGCAGGGTTGCGACACACATGTATGTTGACTCCCTATACAACAGGTGTAGTCACTGCATTAGCAACTAGGAGATTTATTGCCTACAATGTTTGCAGTGTGCAAACAGCATTGCTTGTGTACTGCTTCATAGTGGGACTGACTTAATCCTGGAATGTTGTGTTGACAGTTGTCCTGCAATGTTGTGTTGACAGTTGCTAGGCAACTGGGCACTGAGTTCCATACAACTGTAATTTTGATTCAATGTCTTATTAAGATATCAAATACCCCATAGAGCACCACAGCTTAGCAGCAAAGATTGTTACATATTTTATTGCACGATATTTGGTAAAGGATAACAAAACTAAAATTTGATTGAGTTCATAAATATTATTGCAGAAACTGTATCTTAGAACTAGATTTCATACAGTTTTGTGTTGATAATAATAACTCCAGGTGCAGGGGAAGAGAGTAGTGGTAAGAAGAAACCTACCCAGACCCAAGTGAGTAAGGGAGTGAAACGTATCAAACAGTTCCGATTGAATGAAATCACCAAGCCATTGGAGCCAGAAGTGGCCAGCGATTTAGTCACCACTGCCATCAAGAGAATCATTGAAGCTGGAAGTAAGGAAGAAACATTTTCTTTTGTACAAAACTATTCAAGAAATTGACCAATAAGCATGAATAGTTCAATTTCATGATAATAACTCATGTTTTTTGTATGAAATAGGTGAAGTAATTGCTTCTTGAAGTGTTCAGTAGCCTATCCTAGCGCTGTCTGCAAGCGTAAATGTGTTGAGCTTGGTTTTTGAATTTTTGTGTGATGTGAAAGTGTGATTAGGCAGTGATAACCTCTCAGTGTTGCTTTAAAGAATCAGCACTGAGAGTGAATGTTGGTGATTTAGTTTGGTACACTGTACAACAGATTCATAATGATGAGTGCACTATTCTTTGGTTACCTCAAGTTCGGTAGTACGTATTTCGCTTGTCACAGTATCGAATCCTGTGCATAAAGTTAATCACTCAGAGCGTGCCCTTACAATGGCGGTTTGTCAGCATGCTTGCCGCGGCGCAACTGTGAAAAAATATTGATATCACTACCGAACTTGAAGTGAAGCAATGATTATGTATAAACATTTACAGATGTATTCTTGTTGCTATATTTTTTAACTTGACCCCAATTCTTAAAAATTACGCCACCCATGTCAAAATTATGTAACATGCCCCTACTTAATTTCTGGGCCCTTCTTTTATGCACACAAGTTGATTGATTCCTGACTTCTAGTAGACAATAGAAGATATTGTATTATAGTGAATAATCACTACAGTTATGTAGCATCCAATACTAAAAATATGGGACCTTCTATGACACAAAAGTGGAGAGTTGAAACAAGAAACAAATCACATTATGGTGTGTCTTCAGGCAGTCAAATATATTAATTGCTGAGGAGGAGATGAAAACACATACAATTGTTTTCATGAATAGTGGTGTCATTATTTCTTTACACATTTGCAGAAGCCTCCAAACATGGTGGTGCTGCTAAAGATAGAGTCAAGATCCTAACAGCTTTAGCCACTCAGTTTGGTGGAGATCTCACAGAGGGTAAGTAAATAAAAACTCTTGTTTTTCAAAGGGCGGTATGTATTTTTGTTGTCCCAGAAGATACTTAGAATTTGGTTCTCATAATTCCTTATCTAGGCCTTTCTCGGAGAAAGAAACAAAGGATCGAAAAGTGACACCCATGGGGCAGCCATTTATCTTTTTATACCAATTAACATATCTTACCCATACTGCTACAATTGTATATAAGTATGTTGTTATGTTAACCAGGTTCTTCACTCATGCTCTACTTATTCCAGCAAGTCTATTTTCCAGTAAGTCCTATTGACAAGACTAATATTATCTTGTTTTGTTAATCAATCCAGTTTTGCGAGAATACATGTTGGAAGACTTGCGTGTAGCAACAGTGACATAGCGTTTGCCTGGTTGTATCAGGAATATGCCAACTTACGCGGATACATTCCACAGTTTTCGGAAGAAGATGTGGGTATTGAGAGATATGATCATTTACTGTGTGCAATGCTGGATAGTTTACTGACTAGGTCAGACCAAAGAGATGGGTAAGTATTTGCAATCTTTGGAATAAATTCACAATATTTCTGCACCATGTGTTTCATCCTAAATGTAATTATTCTAGCCATAATCATAACCCTTAATCCTTTTTTCCAAAGCCTAACACCAACACTAAAACACAAGCACACAATATTTTATAAATGCTAGACAACCTTTGCTGTAAGCATACCAAGTTTCCTGTGGTGTGTTATGCATGCTGTATTAAAATGATTGCTGCCCAACAGTTTCCGGTGATTATGTGGCGGTCATAAAATTACAAATTCTGGTCATATCAAGAGGATCCATTGTCACACTTGGAATAAATATCACATAGGTAACAATCTTGGATATGTGTCTTATGGAAGTTGTCCTGTGTTTGTTGGACAGATGGACAAAGTATTTTATGACAAATATTAAATCTGTAAGTCACTTACACTTACTAAGTGTTGAAATATTCAATTTGTACTGATGTAAGTTATTCTCAAATTTTGTTGCAGGTTATTTACTAGGCTAGTGATGGAAGCACCAATCATCACAGATAACGCCATCAAAGTTATTAGGAAATTCTGTGAAGATGAGGTATGTTACTGTAGTACATTCCATGATCTTAGAATGTTGGGGAATATTAAATGCCATTGCCTAAAGTATGGAGTTGAATTAACAAAAGTAATATTGACCTTCCCCTAATGGCACAATAGAATTACTGGATAATGTGGAGATATTGTGCTCCTCAGGTGATAATAACACCTGTGTACAAAATTTTATTCCAACATCTGTGGCCAGTCTTTTGTTCTCAAGTTCATGGGCTTATTAGGTGAACTGGTCAAGAAGGGGTCAAATTTGGCATGTCCACCCAAGACAACCGTTCATAGCCCACAAAAGAGTGTATATATTAGTCTGTGATATTAGAGTATGATATTAGTCCACCAGGGGTTGGTGTTTGTTATGCCCCCTCCCCTCCACCCAGAAAGAGAGCTGAGTTTAGTTTCAAAGGGCTGAATCTTCTGAAGATGTGTGGCACTCAGCTGGGGATCCTTTTGGTGCAAGCACCTGAAGTATTTTCCAGCCAGAACTCCTATGTAATTGAACTCACTGGGTTACTTTTATTGTTATGACAATCTTCTTGTAAATTTCAGTAACCTCTAACGTCACATTGTGGTAAGCCCAACAAGAGCAAACTCGGTTGTTTACTGCTAGCATTTTTGGCTGTAATGTAGGACAAAGTTGCAAGGACATATGCATAAAGCCATATCAAAAACCGAATGTTAATACTTTTAAGGCAATGTTTCTTTCATGATGAGAGGTCTGAATTTCTTCATTTTCTGTGTACTTTAAAAGTTAAGTCACTGACCGTTTCAAAAATGGCAAAGCCAACTTACACAACCTTTTGATTGAGACAAACATCCATGTGTTAATATGCACATTTATCTGTTATTTGACACCCAACAGGTGCATTTCTTTAGCGGTATGCATGCATTGAGAGAGCTGATATTGAAGAGACCTGCCGATATCCAGAATTACCTAATGGAACTGCTAGACCTTACATACCATGAGAGGACAGAAGTACGCTCACAATCCATCCAATATGTCAAGAGGCTGTATGATAGACAAGATCTCAGAGATACTATTGAGGTATGGCTTAACACTTTATGTCACATAAAAACATAGGAAAATGAACATGTAGAAAATGTGTAACTTTGCAACCAGGATTTCAACATCAGTGAGCAAGGGTACTGAGCAAGGTATCAAAAGAATAACTAAATTTTCAAAATTTTCGACTTTGGTCTGAGTGGATCAGATAATGTCACATAAGTTTCAATTGACTGTATCACCTGAATCAGATGTAACGGTTGAAAACATAAATGGTATTTTCAGGCCTTGACTCTTTAGGGCGGTGAGAGCAATCACACCTGACTGTTAGTTTTAGAACTGAATGATGTGAATTATAATCACTCCCTGACAGCCGTCTGAAACATCTTCAGGCAAGCAGTGAGTAGCATGCCTGCAAGTTCAAATGTTCAAGCCTGTATTTTGCAATCAAAATGATATTCCTTCATGACCACTCTGTTGATAGTGGAATTGGCATTACTGTTATTATAGAATGGATATAATTTTAGGATGGTTGGGTCTGCCTTAAAGTGATCAAGATTGAGGGACATTATAGAGTTCATCATAACTCTGTCCCAGGCTGTTGTTGAGCTGATATTCTTGAGAAGATGCCATGTATGGTTGAGTGATTGATTTATTGTCATCAGAAAATTAGATTTAAATACAGCTTATCTACTTTGATCATGATTATGATCATCTTGAAAATAATTTATGTAGTTTAATTTCAACTTTACAACAAGTGAAGTTGACCAAACTGATTTGATGCCATTTATTTGCAGACATATGCAACAGGGTGCCTGAAGACCTTGCTGAAACCAAGTCCAACGCCTCAACTGATAGAGAGGCTCTCCAGTGCAGAAGATCAAAGATTGGCTCATAAGACCTGGATAGAAGAATGTATTAAGATGTGTCTGTATCTCTACCTGGCCTTACTGCCTGTTAATCATAAACTTATTCATGAGTAAGTATCACATGTAGTAATAAAACTCATCCAAGTTGCTAACATACATGTATTAGTTCAATTTGGAGGTGTTTTTTTGTTTTATTCCATACAATGCTGTTAAGAATTTGTGCCAGTGTTTATGTGGCAACTCCTCTTAAAATGTTTGTCCATTAGAGCTGTATTTAATAATTAAAAGACCAAGAATGTATGACCTAATTTGGGGCTAAAATGTCCAAAAGGTCACTGATCCCTTGGGTGTCCTTTCTCTGATGAAGGTCAAGGTTGTGACTGAAAATGTAAGGTTTGTCTTAATTTTGTGTTGAGATCATAGGTTAAAATAACAAATCATAACTTTTGCAATTATTTCTTTTGCTTCATTCAGGTTAGCCAATGTGTATGTTGACACTGGATCACCAATCAAAAGAATTGTACTACGGGTCTTAGAAGCACCGGTAAGTAAATGATTGTTGGTTGGATGTTGTAGGTGATTGTAAGAGAAGGTAGTAGTCTTAACAAATTGTGAATAAATATTCCCTATTTAATCGGACACATGTGGCACTCTTCAGTAGTAGTAAACTGATTCAGACCTTTGATTTGTTGGAAATGGCATCTACTATAATAAAATCCCAATGTAGGTGCTTGAACTGGTTTAAATACACTCCACAATTGTCGTTCTTTCTTCACAGGTTCGAGGTATAGGTATGTCCTCTCCAGAGCTGCTGAAATTTGTTGAAAATTGTCCTAAAGGAGCCGAAACATTAGTGACAAGAATGCTGCATATTTTGACAGACAAAGGTAAATACTAAATCGATGGCTTAGTGAGTGGTAGAAACCTGCTCTATGTACAATTGCCTATGATATGCATGCTTTCACAATACATGAGTGAACTTGTGCACATCACAGTCGCTGGTACTCACAGCAGCTAATAGACATATATCTTACTCCTGATTGTACCATTAGTACCAGGCAGTTATTTAGGTTTCTGCTGCATCAGAAATTCACTTATGATTCTTGCATTTGTGCAGGTGCCTAATACACTTGGGTTCAAGTATCCACAACAACATCCCATATCAACTTGGTCATAATTGATTAAATGTTCTCAGTAATCATTATTATAGTATCTGTACCCCAACAAACCCCACCATAGCTAATCAAATTTAGATCGTGAAATATTGACAGTTAATGGTATGAAGCTGAAGGGAGTATACAATAACTAGGAAATTGATGAGTTTAGTGGAGGATGGATATTTACATAAAAAACTGAAATTCTACAGTCAGTCTACTCTGAAGTACAAAGTACAGACGCGGACTCCCACATTGTGCCGACTTTGAAGGCACGCATGCCTGCAGCAGAGACGCAGTACTACGCACTGTTAACGCGCTGTATATGCTCGCGTTGTCACTTTGTACTTCAGAGTGGACAAACTGTAGTGGTTTGATGTATTGTAGTTCAGCTTGCTGCCACCAGTCAAAATCCAATATCTATCTGTTTAGGCTAATCCTCTGGATGTTGATTGTTTTTACAGCGCCACCGTCACCAGATCTGGTGAAACGAGTCCGTGACTTATACAACAGGCGAGTGTCGGATGTACGCTTCTTGATTCCAGTACTCATAGGACTAGAAAAGGTCAGTGGTGTCATTGGTTTCCTCAAAGTGTCACATAATATGTGTAAATGATGAGAAGTAAAATTAAGAGACCTAGAGTACATATATACGAGTGTGTGCATTTGTTACAATACTTCAAATATGGACTTTTCCAGATACACCTCATGGAAGTGCTGACTAAGCCTTTTTGAAGAATGGCAGACACAATAGGATGATGTTCATGTAAAGATTTCTTTACCCAAATTGATCATTGCTCTTCTTTCTTCAAAAATGCTTCTTGTTGCCTAGAACATCAACTCTGTGATGATTTTAATCATATCACAGTTAATAGTTTTGAAATACCAAGTCCACTATTGACACATATTTGTATGTGTTTAGTTTTGAAATGTCTAGTCTATTGACACATTTGTTTGTGTGTGAATACATGTATTCATATGAGGTGAAAAAGTGTCAAGTCTGTGGTTTACAACAGAAAATAATTGTGTAAGTACTGCTTACAAATGGTTGAAAGGAGCGGAAACAACTTGAATGTTTTACAATTTGTCAATCAGAGCCAGTTGTGATATCTATAATATACCATTAGGTAGTATCATCAGATCAGATAAGATAATGTATGAGTATATATGCATTTATTACAATATAAGGTAATAATATGGAAACTTTTGAAAGCATCCATCAAAAGCAACTCACTGGGCCAACTACCACAGTGAAAAATAAAAGATACATCAAGAAATATAATTCTTTCATTATTGCTTTTACAGACTGAAGTAATCGAGGCATTACCTAAACTGATTAAGCTGAACCCAGGGGTAGTGAAAGAGGTGTTCCACAGACTTCTTATGAGCCATCAAGGAGATAACAGTGCAGGACAGAGCCCTCTAACACCGGCTGAATTACTTATTGCACTTCATAATATTGACAGTGCTAAGTGTGATATGAAGTCCATTATCAAAGGTAAATATTGATGGCATCAGTTTTCGGAGGTTTTCATGAATTTAGAAGTTAGTCAAACTTAGTAATAATTTAATTTGAATGAACACGGCAGAATGCGATCATATTTCAAAGGACAAAATGTTGCAAATGGAAGTACTTATCAAACCAGTCAAATACATCGGAAATAGTGGCCAATCAGAGTTGAATTCACTTTCATGAGCATATATGTGCGCATTGCATTGGTCAAACTGTGTATGTAGGTGTTCACCACGCTTTATTCACTCAAATGAAGTTTTTACCATAGCCATTGCTGGTGCATGAAGTATACAACTTCAATAACATCACCTCAAATAGATTTCAATTCAGTAGATTTCCAATGTGACATCAAACAAGATCTGATATTAGGCCTGTCTCTTCAGGGACAGCAAATTATGTGCACACACGATTGTTAAAAGGAAAGATTATAGACTGGATACATGTGAAATGTAGTACATTAAATGTACACAATGTATTGTTGGTCGAAGCAGCCAAATAAATTTGTTTTCATTGTTTAAATCATATGTGACCCTCTCCCACAAAGTTGAAAACCAGACATAAGTCATTAATTTTGAAAATTGAGTTTTTGATGTCATCATTTAGTATAGGTTTTCAGCTTTCATTTGATACCAAGATTATGTTTCTGGGACATGTGGTCCTCATTCTACGGTCTTGCAACAGGAAGCGACACATAAAGAAAAGGCAAATGCAAGAAAAATAGCTTTAAAGTTGTAAAATGACATGTTTAAGGACTTGGTTCGGCTCAGAAAATGCTACATTTGGGTGCTTTGGACCAAATGGGATTGGACCAAGTGGGAATTGCCCGTAAAAGAATATTTTGTTTTCAATGGTAGGTTAAAGTAAACATATCAAGGAATCAAAAGATAACAAAAACTGAAAAACAAAATCTGCAATGTTTTTTTGCCCTTTCCCAACTTTGACTCGCCGTAACTCAAAATGGCTGAGTGCGACTTATGGCAAGTTTCGTCAGAGCGGGTCACACATATTATTGAAAAATGACACTTTGATATTTTGCAAAAGTTCATTCTGCAAATCATATACTTTGAAAACTTGCTTAATTTATTGTTGTTAATGAGTTATGTACGTTTTACAAAAGTGTTGTTGTTTCAGCCCTCTTTACAACATAACTCAAGAACCACAGGATATACAAAAGTATATCTGTAATATTTGAATTCATCTACACGCTCGCTATGAAATGATCAATGCAATTTTTGCCATAGCTCACTACCATTTGCAAGATGCTGTGAACTACCAAATTCGCAACAGTTTAAAATAGCTGCTAACCTTAAGCTTACTTTGATTTCAGCTACCAGTTTGTGCTTCAATGAGAAGAATATCTACACCCAAGAGGTTCTTGCTGTTGTGCTGCAGCAGTTAATGGAGCAGACTCCACTACCAATTCTGTTGATGAGAACTGTTATACAATCCCTCACCATGTACCCAAAGCTGAGTGGCTTCATCATGAACATCTTACGAAGATTAATTGAAAAGAGTGTTTGGACCCAGCCCAAAGTCTGGGAGGGATTCATCAAATGCTGTGAGGTATGTGCTACCATAGTATCATATTACAAAATGTGTATTATACACAGATATGCACACACAAAATCTTTGGTATGTTGATCATTGATTTAGACGTCCTCGTTTTGCTAGCAATACACATTGTGCGTGATTGCTGGCGCAGACAGGTAGGGGTGTGTATGATGCTTCAATACACACACCCCCACCCCTATTATATGTTCTTTGGAGACACTGTTTTGAATGCATGTAGTCATTCCCAGCCTAGGATATTTTTTTGATCAAATATTATTGCCTTTCTGAGAACACAACTTGCAAGTTGTGTGTTGTCTGAAAGGTGGTGTGTGTGCGTGGATGCAGGGGTGTCTTTGTCATGACAGATTTCACGAGGCTATTAAGGAGTTTGTAAAGAATTAGTGAAATTCAAGAATGGAGAATACATTTTTAAACCGTTTATGTGATTTTGTACTTCAACCTTGCAGCGTACTCAGCCCCAGTCATACCAAGTGTTGTTGCAGCTTCCCCCACCTCAACTCAGAAGTGTCTTCTCAATGAGTCCTGGTCTAAGGAAACCACTCTTGGAGCATGTCAGGTCCTTTACAGAACACCAGGTAAGAGTTATGCAGGTGCAGTAAGAACTTATCAAGATCTTTGTCTTGTGCTTAAGTTAGCAAATGGTACTTGTCACATATGTGTGAATGCAGTGTCTTAGCTAGCCACCCATCAATTTGGATGGAACTTAGCTCCTGGAATGGGCAATATAAGTGCCTGTGACACATTTACAACTGTTCTAATATGTGACACGATCTGGTCCATGGGAGCCAAAGGAGGAATTTTTGAAAATTGAGTTACTGTAATTATTACATACATACAATAGGCTATCATTCACTGAAAACACCAAAGGTCTAGCATACTTGGTTCTAATGTTATGAAGTTTTTTTTATGTTCAGGAATCACTTTTTCTAAAACACCTTGACATTGCTGTGATGTGAACATGATTATTTCCATTCATTGTTTATGTACTTATTTATCATTACAGCAAGCGCACATTCCGGCACCAATACTAAAAATCCTTGAGGCTGAGGATTCTGGAGATAGGACCCTCCACGAAAAGCAAGCGATACGACACAGGTTGGAACCAGTCCAAAGAAGAGGTTCGGAAGACTCCAGCCAAAACTTGCAGAAGACAAAACTCCTTCAAGATAAACTGAACCAAGAAAAAAGATTGCAAGAACCACAGTGGAAGGAGAAATTAGAAAAGGAGAAACGCATGAGAGAAGAAGAAATGAGGAGAAAAGAAAAAAGGGATGCTGAGAGTGAAGAAAGGAAGAGGAGAAAAGAATCGGATTCAAGAGATAGAGAGGACTCAAAACGAAGGAGATCTAACAATGGTAGAGGGTCTGACTCCCCGTCTATGAGAATAAAACAAGAACCAATAGATCCAGATGATCAGCCTTCTCACAGCCCTTCAGTTCGTATCAAACAAGAGCCTATAGATCCAGATGATCAAAGGTCAGAGAAAAGTGATGAAGGACGTCCATCAAAAAGGAGAAGCTCCAGATTAAGCAAAAGCTAACATCAACTTGAAATGATCCTAGGTTTGGCATGAGGAGAGGGTGTATAGTTTCATGAAGTTTCCCATCGGATTATGTCATGATGTTTTTTATTTTGCCAAACTGACTGTTGTTTAAGGACTGTATTCAGCAGTGGAGTCTTATCACATGACATGATTCACCCTAGGTCCTCAGCCATCAACATGTTTAATGTTAAGTACAATGATCTTGCACACACAATTTAATCATAATGTATAGTTGCATTTTGCTACGGAAAACGATATAAAACCAAGCCCAACTGGTAATTACCACCTTTAGCCAATTTCACTCTCCCAGCTGGCCAGACCCATCTGAAATGTTAAACTACAGTAGATAACCCAACTGATAGAAAATGTAACAATGTTATTATGGAACCTGTTGGCACTTTGTTGACAGCTCTATCAATATGGGAGCAGCAGGGGATTATTGGTAGTGATTAGTGGTTTTAGTTTGATTCCTTTTTCATAGGGAAACTGGGCTATACAGGAAGTAAGTTGCACTTAAGTGGCAAAGCAGTTCAAGGTATGAGTTTGGTGGTGTTGCATGGCAAGTAATGCTAAGAACTTATATTTTACAATGTCATTGTCATTTAGTAAAAGTGTGTCTTCTTCTTGCTTTTTGTCACCAATCCCAAATTTATACTTGAAGCAGTTTTGTCATTTTGTGAGTCAAAGCCTTTCTGTAATCATACGTGTTTGTTTATGTGCATGTTGATGTTACTGATTTGGAGCATTTTTTTGTGGTTTTCTTGGTAACTTTCAACATTTGCAACAAGCATTTATTTTCAAAATTTGTTTTCAGAATTTGCAGCAAGCTTCCTACACATGCTTAAGCATCAATTTCATTTCAACAACTCTTCCTATACCTTTGTACAGGAGCCAAGCATTGTTAATCGGTGATGAATCCACACTTACTGCAGGGAATATGTGAATGCAAGCACGTTTACGCGATACGGCATAAAATTTGTCATGCCTGGAACCTGTGCGTGATACAAGCTTACATGTAGCGGCTGAACATTGCTGTTATTCTGTAGTTTTATTGCTGATATCAACAGAGAATCACCAAAGTTTTTGTAAGGCTGAGTAGCAATGATTAACTGACATTCCTCATGAAATAATCATGTGAATTATATGACCTTTAGCTTGTTTTCGTTGTTGGAAGGGATTCAATCATGTTTCGCCGTTGTTCATCATCACCGTTTAACAACTCACGTCCGGCGCGTCTGTGTGGTTTACTTCGCGCGGGCAACTAATGCTGCCTCGCGAAGTAAACCATGCAGATGCCGCGGCCGCATCGTTGTTGAACGGTGATGAACAACAGTGAAACATGATTGAATTCCTAATTCAATTACACCAAGTGAGATCCATTTTCAACTTGATCAGATATTGTCCAAAACAATAATTGAGGTGGAAATCTTCCCTCTTTAGTGTATACAGACAGAAAATTATACCTTCCCATTATGATGCATTATTTGTTAAATAGGATGGATAGCAATTGTTTATGGAACATCCAATAACATCAATTAAGCATATTGCAACCATTTATCTCAAACTCAAGTCAAAGCATTTGTCTTAATACAGGGTTCCCACAGTCCTTGAAAGTCCTTGAATTTGAAAACTCCTTTTCAAAGCCTTGAAAGTCCTGGAAATTTGCACAAGGTCCTTGAAAGTCCTTGAAAATTGGAATTTTACCTAAAGTATAATTTTGACAAAATTTTGGAGTGGAGAGGAACTGTTGCTTTCGTTAATACTGAATTAATGGATCTAGTGAATCAACTTTTTGTGTTGTGGTAATTCCTTGAAAATCATGCTTTTGAACATAGAAAGTCCTTGTATTTTAAATTTAAAGGCTTCAAGGTGTGGGAACCCTGTAATATAATTTGTCAACATTGAATGATATGAGCTGGTTTATAGATGCAGTGGAATAATGCATGATGGGATGGCATGATTCTCTGCTGTGGGCACAGTAAGTAAAAAAGGATGGTTTAGGCAATAGCTGCCCTATAGACGTTTGTGACACATTCAAGGGAAATGAGTCGGATGTCGCTAACATTGATTTTGAGATATTGGCAAAGAAAGTGTTAAATTCTTATGTTTTATATTGTTTTCAACGATTTATAAATTAACATGACTTCACAAAGAAAAATGGCATCAACATGGGGTTTTCAGTTTCTGAAAGCTCTAAATGTTCTTCAGAAACATGTAAAACTCATTTTCGACCTGGGTTGACTCATTCCCCTTGATCATGTCACATTTGACAAATTCTGCATCTATATTGTACGCAAATGACACCTGGCAACTATTGCAGATAGGGCTTTCTTGCACTGAATCCACAAAATGAACTTTTCATTTCAAATGGAAATTCACATTTTAGACATTTTGAGAGTAAGTAATTTGTGTCTCCAATGGAAAAGGTACAAATTACACCAAGGATAAAAAGATGACACAAAATGGTACTAAGAATATGCAAAAACTTGATGTGGGCTGGATGGGTCAATTCAGTTCAAAATTTCAGACCTTTACAAAATGAGGGGAAATTCTCAAATTCATGGACATTGGTCTTGTAACCGATATTCTTTTCCTCTATATTAGAGGCTGCTAGACGGATGGAATCATACTATGAAACCAAAATAATCAACATTTACATTCCAGTGAGTTTTATGATTCCTGAGGTAGAAAGCAGACTACAATACCTGTTGAACTCCCAAGTGCAATATTTGTATGAGTTCCTAAGTTCCATTTGAGGTAACGGGATTATCTGTGATTAACTGAACCAAAACCTCTTCAAATTCCACAAAAATTTGCATTTTTGAACAAGCATAAATATGCTACCGAAGCAAACAAATGGCACAAATGAAAGCAATCTAATAAGTCTGGCATCAAAATGAAGATGATTCATTTTTTTTATCTCACGAGTGAGGCTGTCAATTCAGCATGCATAGCAGATGGAAATTTACACTATGGTGTGCTATTTGCATGATTTATGAATAGGCATTAGGGAAGATATGATAAAATTGTCATATAAATCTCTGAAAATCCCTTTATTTACGTTATGATAATATTGTTGTCTTTTACAATGATTGAAAATTTTGAGAAGAAATTTTGGTAATTTAACTGATTGACTCATCTATCCACTATCAGCTATTTGCTGCTGGGAGTGAGGAACATTAATTTAATATGCCGAGAAGGCTGAGCACGTCCTCAAAAACGACTTTCAAATCATGAAGAAAAAGATATTTTTGAATGCTGCTACTGTACTAGTTAAACTAGTTGTACTTCTTGCTATTCAAATTATTTTTGATATTTTCTTGCATGTCAGTTTTGTGCTGCTTGTATTGAGTGGTAATGCTACCTCAAACATATTATTATTTTGAACTATGCATAAAATGCAGATTTAAGATGATAATAAATGTCAGTGATTGTTTCAAGCAATCACACATTAATATCAGTTCTCATACTTTCACTAGGCAAATTCTGTTGGAGTCAGTGGCTGTTTACTGACAGGTATGTATATAGTTTCCCAAGCACTGGTGTTTTTTAGGCATGTGTTATGAGCCACAGTCAATGAGGTAGAATCAAAGTGTACCAACTGCCATGGTTGAATGTCACACGATTGCGAGCTCTTGCCAGCAAATGTTGGATACATTAAGTGGCCTCTGTGAGTGACAAACAGATGGTGGATTTTGAGTCGGTAATCTTTGGGTATAAAATCTTTGGCCATAATATTAAACATTGGGTGATGCAGATTTATGGTATGGGAAAACTATGTGTAATTCGGATAACACCCTACTAGAGGAATTGAGAAAGCAAGAAGTCCAATTAGGCCCCTCATGAAGAGAAGATTAGTGAAATGTTGCCTGATAGAGATGTGAAATTCACATTTGAAAATTAAAAAGAAAGGTGAGATTGGCCAAAACTACATTTTAACAGGTGGGTGGCATCAGGCAAGCCCCTTGGATCTGCACCAAAAACATGACAAATCGGTCTATTTTGGATGTATTTTAGCCCAGGGCAAAACCCCATCTGAATTTACGGTGTTTGGGCACGCCTCTGCTTAAAGTTGGAGGTTGTGAATGACAAACCATAGATTTAATTTAAATGTCTGTATACATGTGACATTATAAGAGATTGTTATGACAATATCAATTGATAATTATATTTAGATATCCCTGTTCCAGGCAATATGTGTACATATTAAAAGTCTGCACTTGTCAGCTGCTACATGTGTCTCTTTTTGTATAATAGCTTGGAATACTCATCTCAAGTGGAAGTCTTTTCAAATCCTCCCTAGGTCAGTGTAATCTGGAATGTTCTCTTTATTCCTAAACCAAGTAACTTGTGGATGATTTCAAGTGTCCTCTGCTTGAAATTAGTCTGGTATTTATTCCTAGCTATTACTAGTATGTAAAAAGAGACACATTTAGCAGCTTTGATATGGATGTACACTTATATGAAATTACAATGCTATGTAACATGGACGGGTTCTAACCACAAACCTATGAAATACTAACTCATTAAGCGAGGCTGGAATTTGGGTATGATACATCTGGTGTACTTGGCCAACTGAGTGAATTTGGCTGGGCAGAGAAGGGAGTGATTTTGAAACCACAGGTAAGAAATGATATCTGAAGAAATATTAGGGTGCAAAATTGTAAACCCACTATAATGCTCTTAGTCTTTCATCAAATATCAAGATCGTAATTTGTCCCTCCTAATTTTTATGGAAATGAACATCCCAGTTCAAATTGAAAGTGCTACTCCCAAATTCTGAAATGGTTCAAGTCAAATATTTGATTGTGTTGGGTTTGGAAATTTTTGTCATTGAATAATTTGCTTAAAAATTGGATAGTTTGTCTATGGTTGAGGTATCCAAGGCAAGGGTGAAAAAAGTTTTATCCAATAGAGCTTCTGGGATAGTCATGCAAGCCATAGGAATTTCATTTTGCAAAGCAAAGCACATTCAAACAGGAATTAATATACAATGAAGACTCCTGGAAAAACTTGGCGATATCTTTTGTCAAGGCCCAGCCATTCTTGCACAGCAGGTCTGTACCTGTCATTGCTGGTAAAGAGGTTATGTTAGAGATTCCGGAATACTACAGTACTGCTAGTACTAAGAGCTATTTTGATTGGTTACAAATAGGCCTGGCGGGCTAAAGGGGAGGCGGCTTAAAATTGCCAAGAGATTTTAAAGCTCAGTTTTGATAATTGGTTACTCCGATGATATGGGAAAAAACCCACTGCAACAACATACAACATTAATTTTGAAGTGTTGTGAAAATTTTATTGTAAAATGTTTTAGGCAAACTGTTTTGTTAACACCTCAAATTATATGTTGGAATGTTTTGCAGCAAGTTTTGACAAATCTTTTTGAATGTTATTTAAACGTTTTATACCCTATATGCCAGTTGTGTTTGCTAGGACACAAATATGGCCAAGTGTGACTTTACCATAACCTCTTTGGTACCTGCAGATCCTCAGTCTGCATCGAGTATCAGCTTAGATACCATGGCATTACATGGTATTGTGATGTTCATCTGGGCTGACTCTGCATTGTGCATTCATTCCTCTGCTTGCCCAAGACATTGTAACCATTAATAGCTAGCCACCCGTCCACCTGTCGTGTTGGATAGGCAGTTTGCTGTGAGACAGGCAACATGAATGCCTGTGACATTCTTAAATTCTAAACATAATGCTTGAATGCTCAAACCAAAACAAGACAAGACTAAAAAATCTTGAACTTAAGGTGCAGAGGTTTGGCTTATAATTATATTTTCAGGATCAATTATTTTGGACAAGCAATTTTGGTGAAAATGACAGGCACTCAGAGATGCCACTTTTGTCGGAATTCCTACTTTCATGAAGTCAAAATTTTTGCTCATATATATTTTAAGCCCGTTTTGAGACTTTATTCTAAATTTCAGGGTTTCAGACTTTCTGAGTGGACTTGGTGGCATCTCTGGGCACTTGATAAATCCTAGCTAAGACAATGATTGTGATCGGTAACATGTTTTGAGATACTTGAGTACATGTATATTTATAGAGTTTCATTTAAAGCAAAAACAAAAAGCGCAACAAGAACCTAAGAACAACAATTACAGAAAATGTACCTGGAAACTGTATCATCCAGTTTTGCGATTCTTGATCAATTGAATAAAATGTATGTTAACAAAGTTGGACTCCTATCAGAAGAATGAAATCTTGTCAATCTTCTATATTATGCATAATATTACTTTTCACAAATCTACTGTAGTTTTGAGGAAGTTATATATCTTTAAGATTAAACTTTAAATGTGTCCGTGTCACCATTAATAACCGTTCCCACTTTGGTATCTCATGAATATCTGATGAAATGTTAAAACATTGTATGTGATGTACTTTGTAAATAGTTTATTATGCTAAAAGTGGCATATTTAGAAATATTAAAAAGACAATAATGCATAAAGCTGTGACATTATCATGAAAGCTGTGTGACTGTTATTTGTGTGTTGTTGCCGATTCAATTTATTGACTTAAACACTTTGTTTCACTTAGAATTTGATAACGATATTGGTGCTATTACTATTATTAAGTTGATGCCCATTGTTAGTGCTCATTATTGTTACCAGTGAAATACACACCTATGTCACCACCACACATCCTGGATCTGTGGTCACTACCATAACAAAGCATAGATGATTGTGTTCCCATGCTCATATTTAAATAAGCAGGGCTAATTGTTAAAATGGTATGAAAATCACCACCTGCTTAGTTACTATTCAGCAGTGTGGGAAGGGATCAATTTTTTTTCTTGCCAAGCCCTGTGAAAGGTATTACATCCCAAGGAAAAGTCCTGATATGAACTCTCTCTCTCTCTGTGTCAGGTGGCGCTGTGTAGCGCTGCTGTGGTCTTCACAAGAGTACGCAAATTGAAAATCCTTTTCTATGATAGTCATAGTAGCAGGAAGTTGGGATTTTTTTTTTATTATGGTCGTTTCAGGTAACTTTCAACTAAGTTTACTTAACAGTACAAATCCCATGACTATCACAGAGAAAGGGATGAATTTGATGCCCTTTCCAGTGGTGTGCATTTTACTAGTCTTGCATACAATGTACATTCAGCAAACCACCGGAAAATGCAGTCAAATTTCAAGTACCCCAGACCCTGTTGTGAAAATGCATCTAAATCAATGCATTACAAGCCTAGCAACAAGTCAAATGCCCCAATGCATATGTGACACGATCAAGAGAAATGAGTCTAATGTCGCTAATATTGAATTTGAGATATTGGCAAAGAAAGTGTTAAAATTCTGTTTATATTTTTTTCAGTGATTGACAAATTGATGTTACTTTGCAAAGAAAAGTCGTATCAACATGCAGTTTTCAGTTTCAGAAAGCTCTAAATGTCCTCTATAGAAACATATGTAAAACTCATTTTCGACCAGGGCCTACATGGGACTCATTCCACTTGATCATGTCACATATTATTTGAGATTTTATCAACAAACAGTGATCATGAAGCATCAATGTCCCAAGATCACAGAAGCTTGAAGTCGCCTTACAGGTCTGCTTCACAGTCCTTTTATTTAAATATGATGATAATGATGCTACAATTCATCATAGGAAGCTATCATTAGAATTCATTTTTAACATTCACCGTTGGTATGAAGTGAGAAAACTTGTACTCCAGGGCTGTTAATTGACAAAACCTCAACTAATTCAAGAATATCTACTTTATTTACCATTGCGCTATTCCACTTGAAATCCATACACCCCCTACAGAAGACATGACCTCTTAATATCCTACACAGGGGGTGTATATTTCAAATGAAATCATCCATTCAGATAACCCTAATTGAAATTCACACTCCCTTTGTGGAAGATTAAGGTCTTGTCTTCCATTGGTGTGTGGCTTTTAACGGGAACAACCCATTGATACCATTCTTTATGAAATCAAGCCCAGTGATTTGGATATATAGTACAAACACACGGAAGAACCACCAAAGGAATTCTGTTTCAATTTCATCATGAATTTATTGCAAGTGAATACACTTCATACTGTCAAATGTTGCAAGCCTTATAAAAAGCTGCCAACTGACTACAAACTACATGTATCTACATTATACAATAGCAAACTAATAAAATTATCTGTTAAGACTTGACATAATAGATTGATTGTTCACAAACAGTCACAAAACACAAAAATTGCAACAATAGGCATATCCACATGCATAAAGTGATCTACACAATGACTACTCTGTTAAGAGTCATATAAACTATATGAAATATCGCTGATAAGCATGTCTTATAAATTAAACTCCTTTGATTAACTCAAGTTTTGAAGTAAAGACAACACACAAACAATATCTAAAATAAAAGCATCTATCTTTGTAAATGTTCACAATACTGTCTGCTTTACATTACGGATAACGCATTTCATGCACTGGTATCTACAGTGTCAAGAAATTTAATATTATCGGTTAAATAATATACTGATTTCATTTATTGGTGTAATATATTGTACAAAACAAAATCTATAAGTAGGCAAGTTCATGAAATGTGGTAGAGCAAGAACAGTATCAAAAACATAACAAAAGCAATGTACAAAGCTTGTTTGTGAAGGTATTTGATTTACTTCCTCACTTTCTTGAGTGTCTATAGTCACTCGGGACACCACAACAGACTCTTATTAAACATACATAAATTCTCCGTAAAAAATCCACATCAAGTTTAAAATGTATAGAAAGTATTTGTCATAATCCCAGCCACTGAATCAAGTACCATAGAAACCCTGTAAAAGTGAGGCAAAGTCAACTGTTATTGACAAGTGTTTGTTTCTCCCTCCCTCCCCCCTCTCTCCAGTCCTCTTGAAGCTTGACATCCTGTTCAACTCTTTAGTCTTCAAACTGGTCTTTGTTTTTCAATAGGTAAGCTGCCAGGTACTCAATTGGATTAGGTGGTCTGCAAAAAAAACAAAGAACACAAAAACATTTGAAAGATTTAACCAGTGTTGAAAAGAAATGCTTTGGATTTCATTGAGGCATAATATAGATGGTTTTATATAAGTTAGCTGTACAGCTTGCCTTACAGACATAAAATGTTGGCTTATCCTTTGTGTAAAACTGCATGGAATGAGCCTAGCACAGAAATCTTCTATTGAGGACTATAATAATTCAGCTTTGTTCCATAAGCTGCTTAATTCATCAATGGAGTCTTTACACTAGTCCAACTCATGAATATCTTATACTATGGATACACCGAAAATCCGAGATGTCTTTCCATCACCTTTGACAGTTGAAAATTGTCTTGAATCTACAGACCCTTGCACTAATATCACTTATTAGAACAACAAGGATTCACCATTCCAAACAAGAATGTTCAACTCGATGCATTCTTAAGATTCTTAATATTCTTAATATGCCTGTATGCCACACAAAAAGAAAGTCCTTAGTTGAACTGCTGGACAGTTTTGAACATGAAGATTTGGTAATGAAGCAAAAGGGGTCGGTCACCCACCTTTGCACAGTATTTTTTGTAAAGGAGAGGTACAGCATCAAATACCACAATTAAAAATGTCTACTTTTAAATGGTCAAATCTATGTCCTGCCAAACAAGCAAATCTTCCTTTTTGAACATTTTAGCAAAACTAACTAGTCAAAACTATTTGCACATGTAAACAAAGGACAAGAAATGGCATTGAATTTCATGCTTTCTATTTGGAGATCTTAGTGAATGGACTGCATTATATGATACCACAGAAGTAAATTTATAAATAGGCATCTAGTAAAAGCAAATTTCAATTTGCAACTAAGTTTTTGTTCTGCATCAGTTTTGTATTATTATCATTTAATCTGGGATTAGCTCTAACAAACTAGTTGTGCAATGTGCATAATATATAAGATCATTGAGGTCTGAGTAATATTTAATCTAAGGGAAGTCCTTTTCGGAGGGCTAAGCTTTCAGAACTCTAGCGAGTGCCATCAAAAAGATAGCACTTGCTAGAGTTCCGAAAGCTCAGCTTCTGAAAAGGACTTATCTAGGGAAAAATGAAATCTTACTCATGTTTACCAACCTAGAGTACCAAGTAATTTCAAATCATACATGTATCTATTCCCTTACCTTTCCTTAGCTAAAGCTGACATCCCCTGGAGTAGAATTGGTACAACTGTCTGATCCAAGTAGGCTCTTGTTGTCAGTGATTGCAAATCAACTATGGGTCTCCCAGCCTTCTCAACTTCAATTTTCTCACTTGCTGCAATCCTCTGGATGTTTTCTGTCAATCCATGTTCTATGTGTGGGGATTCTGTTGTTGCAGGCTACAAAAAGGTGAAAAGAAAAAGACATTATTCAGGACAATCACATGCTGAATCAAATATCAAGTTTCAACAGAATACTATGAAATGTACCAGAAATCATGTAATTACAGTTACACCGGTCAACAGGATTCCCTTGTCATATTCTTGATTCGATTGTGAGAAGAACAGGGTTTTGACAAAAGTCTGATATTATTATTCTTGTAAAGAGTTATAAAAACATTGAGATATGGTTATAAGCAAATAATACAAAACCTTGGGAAGGTGTAAATGCAATATGAAGTTTTACCTAACAAATAATGAATAATATTCCAATTGAAAACATATGATTAGTATATTTTAAGTAAACTGTAGTAGACCTCTGTACATGGGTACAGACAGCTAAAATGAACTCTCACCGGTTCATTTCGCTACCTCCAATGTCAAATACTTTCACAAGTACATGTAATATGTCTGATATACCAGAGATAAGTTTTAGGTCTATTCTGTAACAACTGTATTGGTCACTATATCTCCCCATTTACTCTTAAAATATATTTACAAATTGTTTGCAGACTTTGGAAAACAAACAGAAGAAAAAACACCAACAGCCTCTAAGGTCACAATTTAAGAACAGTTACTTACCGTATTGTTTGTAATAAACGTTGCATTATTCCAAAAAAGGGGGGGGGGCGTTTTATTGGAAGTGAATTGTTAAAATGAAAAAAACTCTAAAATCTGGTTCAATTTCCCGATGGTGCTCCTGTAATTAGGCAATGAAATGGATGGAAGTTGGAGTCATAGGTTTTGTCCATGCAATTTAGTGATTGTCACTGCATGATTGATATGACTGATGCAAGTTTTAAAAGCTTACTCGGTACCCACACGATATGACATGGAAATGATTGCATTTTTGTCATTTTTTTCACGGAAATATTGGACTGAGGGGTGTTTATTAGAGGGGGAGCGTTTATAACAAACAATACAGTACACCTACATCATAGGCCTAGCCCTACAATATAGTAATACCTATATCCGATTTCTGTTTTGAACTTGGAACTAAGGATCAATCGGAATATTTCACTTACAGCTGTTTCTGTTTGTGCAGCTAAATTGGGTTCTACTGCTGCTACTGGTTGAGGCGTCTGTTCAACTGAAAAATGGGAGAGATAAAACAGAGAAAGGTTAGTTAGTATTTGAGTAGTAGTATTTGAGTAGTTGTTATTTAAAGAGGCAAGTATACTTGGCATCCTTCATTCCAATTCAAAAATAACACCTCACTTAACATTGATCAGCCTTTCAAATGTTTGTGATTCAAGAGCTGGTCCTTAAAGGCCCATTCAGCAGGGCTCGAAATAAGGAGGGTCCAAGGGTCCTCAGCCTCTGAAAATCAGTGAGGGCCCGCAAAAGATACATCACTTACGGTAGTATGCTTACTGCAGAATTAAGCAGTCATGAATCATGATGCAACACTAACGATTAATTACGGTGCCCGACTATATCGCATTCTAAATTCACATTTCAGGAGAATTGAAACAAATTCAAGACCTCTTAAGGGGGTACTACACCCTTGGCCAAATCTGTGCCTATTTTAGGTTTTTTTTGCATTTTTCTCAAAAATTATAGCACAATGGTGACAGGTAAGATATGTATATTTATAGGGGCAAAGACTACAACTACTGCACTGAAAATTCAGCAACTCAAGGAAAGTTTTTTGACTGTAACTCCACAACTGTTGTCTGTGCTGAAATAAAATTTCCAGTGCAGTAGTTGTAGTCCTTGCCCCTATAATTATACAATATCTTACTTGTCACCAATGCGCTATAATTTTTGAGAAAATGCAAAAATAGGCACAAAATTGGGCAGGGTGTAGTACCCCTTTAAATGATATTTGATAGAACTTTATGATGTTAAAGTAGGTGTAATAACATCTGTTTTTTCACATAAAATCTGCAATATTGTGTGTGTCTGGGATTGCACAGTACACCACCTTGTTAATTCGGGGCCACAAAAATTAGTGATCAAGGGCCCAAATGGCCCTCAGAAATTCTGGCTTATTTCGAGGCCTGCCATTCAGTGATTTGCTCAAATTCAGAAAATCATCAAAATTCAGTTTTTTGCACTTTTGTTTTTTAAGTACCGGTACAATAGATCATTAGATGTGCTACGGTACATAGCCTGCAAGTGGTTTTAAGCTGAAATTTTACATGAAAATGTAATTTCTCTACTGAAGGGCTCTGGTATGAGAGTTTGGACAGTATTTTTTGAGAGCACATCAGACATGAGAGCACATCAGACATATCGAATTACATTCCGAATGCGAAGAATGTCCTGATGATATCAAATAATTTTGATTTTTTTTTTTAAATTCGCGAATAACATTATAATTTTTTTTATGACAAATTTTTTGATATACCTTATTTCGTCAAATAGTCGCCCCCCTCAAATAAACGCCACCCACCACTTTTTTCAACCAAGATGTTTCAAAAATTCCGATATTTCCATGCTATCTTGTGTAGTAAGTTTACCAAGTTGCTCACATGGTCAATAATAGCAGCAATAAATGGCGAAAATCAGCATTAAACCCGGAAGTGAACCAATTAAGTCAGTGTCAAAAGTTCATAGTTTGTCATTTTAGCGTGACTTTTAAGCTTACTTAACAGGAATTGTCGTGCTAAAAATGACCTCTAATAAACGCCCCCCCCCCTTGGGAAAATGTAACGCCCGGGGCGTTTATTTGAACTAAATACGGTATGAGTCTTCAAGTAAGGCCAAGTAAAAAAAAAAATAACATGTATATCATCCGGACTTTTTCTAAAATCGGTGAGGGAGGTCCTTATTTTTTTACCATTCATTTCTGTATAAAATTGCAATTGTAGAGTGTTTGTCAACACATCATAAAATCTGGGAGGCCCCCTAATATTTTTGTTATTTCCCCAAAGCCCTAAGAAAGTGTTTGCAATGTGTTTATAAATGATAACCAAGAACTTCTAAACATGTCTTTTCATTACAACAATTTTAGAAAGAAAGTAAGGAAGCAAATAGGAAAAATAACAAAAATATTTGAAAATCGTTCATACATACCAGATCATTTTGCGATTCTTATTTCATCAAATTAATAATAACAAAATTTTACCAGTAACATTGTTAAAAAACATGACTTTCCTTCATTTTCCCTACCCGACGATCTCACATCCGGGACACCGGGCATAAATGTTGTTTATGCCTGGCTCTCAGACTCAACCAATCACGCGTGCACAGCGTACGGTACACGTCCTAATGAATGTTAAGTTTAAAACCAAATATTTTGGCATGATTACACGATTATGAGTGACACTGCATTTACACTTATCATGCAATGCTGCACTGTCACTGCTGTCATGTCAGTTAAGTTTAGTACAACAAGTCATACCTAGAATATTTTCTCAATTTGAATTTGATCAGCTAGGTATGACTGCTTTTTTACCGTAAAATTTGCGTCAATTCCCGATCAGGATATGTGCACCATGTTTTTTAGGTTCCGCGATTGCCGATTATAGACGAGAGCAACTGGTAAGGCTAATGAAAGTTGACTCCCAGTTTCCCGTTACCCGACTCCGGTCAGAAAAAAAATGCCGATCAACTATTTCATTATTTCATTATTTCAGATTTTTCAAGTTTTTAAGAAAAAAAGGATATTTTTAATGTCATCTTTCACGTCCGACACGTATTTTAAGCACTTTTACGCCGACCCTGACCGGCCCGAATAGTCTTTGCAAACGCTGGGTTAAACTACGTGGTAAAATGGCGATATCGTAGGGCGCATTTACTGGAGACTAGGAATTCCCTGCATCTAAGTTTCTCCTACCACTATACTAAAATGCAGAAAACCTTAGACGAGCGCCAGATTGTAAGGATACATCACAGATATACTGCGCTGTACGCACTTGTCTCTGATTGGCTGCTAAGGCGATATATTGTTGCTGAGTGGAAATTTATGAATGAACTGTGCGCCGTACGCGTTGTTAGCGCCGAATTTGCAACATCACGGTAGTCGCGCTCGTAAAAGGTTTGCTGCATTTTAGTATAAATGGATAGACCGAACACAAAGAGAGGCAGCCAAGTTCGCGGGAACCAGCGTATGAACAAATATGAAAGCATTTCTACTGTGCACTATGTAGCGCGCTATATATAGACAACATCAAAATAAATAAAATAAACAAAATTTGAAGTCAAATTTATTCTGCTTTTCTTACAAATATTTATGTATTTAATAAAATAAACTTATAAATAAAATGATTTATTTGTCAATTTCTTGCATGGTTGTTTTATTATTAACACGTGCACCCTGTGATGATTTTTACCTGCAACCTCCAGTTTGTGCAAGTAGACAAACTAATTTCCGTATAAATATTGCTTCCAAAGATGTGCTAGTGGAGAGTAAGTTTGGTTTGTAAAAAGTAGTGTGCAATAGAACACACAGACACCATGTATTTATATGGAAAAGTGGTTCTCCAAAGACTATCATGGACTTCTGGTGCTTTCATATGTTGCACAACCTATAGGTTAATTTGAAGATTCCAAAGAAGATGTGCTTAATTAAAATTTGTTTTGAAGTGAAGCATGGTCATTACTAACTATACTTTATTATTTTATTTGGGCCTCAAAACATAGCATTCCGTAATTAACTTTGCACCGATAACGAAAGTTTGAAAATAATGAATAATGAATAATGAAACAGTCACCTACCCAGTCATGAAAAACTATGTAACGGGAAACTGGGGATCAACTTTCATTAGCCTAACCAGCGATCTAGCGAACCCGTGCAGTATGAGTATTGGGCTGCTATTCAATTGCGTGGTGGACGTCATGGGTTACATGTATTTTCAATGACAATGTAAAAAATGCCTATTTATACGGTGATCCACCCAAAATAATAAAAAAACGTATCTCCCTGTACTAAGTGAAGTTGGTCATGTTGGCTGCAACTGCCCACCAGCATCATGCACTGCACTTTGTCGAGCTGTCAGTCATAACTGGAACAAGTACGTGCGATACAATTATCAACATGATCGCACGCTCAGTAAATTTCCGAATGATATTTTACGTATGAAAGCTTAAGCATCTAGGCTAACTTCAAAACCCTGGACCAAGTCCGCACAAGTATGATATTAAAAACAAAATGGTTTGCCATGAATTTATATATATTTACATGATCAATATCAATGCATGAATGCTAAAAAAACATTTTATTTACGAGTAAAATTCCATCTTACCATCGGCCATATTGTCGTCAAGCAAATCACGTGACCTTTTTAATCCGGCCGCGGCATCATTGATTGAGTTATCGTCAACGCATATTGATCCAGGAGCACTATATTTTAATGCTCCGGGTGCACATTGCTTCAGCCTTCAGGGTAGACTTCTCCGTCCACTTGCCCATTGTGAGCTATTGTGCATAGGGGCCTACTCTTAAAACTCTGATTTAATTAATTTGTGCACAATTGATCGATTTTCGCATCTGATCTTTTTAGTCACTGTACCGTAAAATGGGGGTAACTTTGGGCACTTTTCAGAGTTTTTAAACCACTGCTTCCAAACAAAACCAATAATATTTCTAATTATCTATTTAGGGTGCCCTTCTATAGGCCTACCTTGAAGTTGAAAAAGATTCTTTAATAATTTTGTAAGGGTGTCCTAGGGGTTAAAAATAGCCTGACCAAAGTTACCCCGCATTTGGGGCAACTTTGGTCAGAGTATTACACTCCATGAAGAAAAAAAAATTCAAAAAATCAAAGTTGATCTTCGTTGTAGGCCTATATGGGCAAGTTGTTGTTTTTTGTGACATTTGACCCCTTGCAAAATTAATCAAGCACACATTCTTGCTCACAAATATTGATTTTTATTTTTCTGAAAAAAATATTTAAAAAATGCTCACTTTTGGTAAAAGATCATGACCATTTAAAAAAATACATTTGACCGACCAAAGTTACCCCGCCTGACCGAAGTTACCCCCATTTTACGGTAGGCCTACTCCCTCTGTTTGTTAGCTTCCCCAAGATTTTTAACTCGGGCTTTCGCGATTACCGGTATAAACTGACAGATTCTAAAATCAGAACTGTTGACAGCATTGAAGTGCCATTAGGGACCGTTCACAAACACTTGTTAGGGGGGCCTGATGCAATTTTTTTTTACCTTCTTCAGGGGGGGGGGGGCGGCCGAAAAAATGACCACAAATCTTCCTGGGAAAATCGAGTTTATAATTTATGCAGGCTTTTCATGGGGCACACCGACATCGCCTGGCTAATAATTACTTGGTGCAGCAGAGATAGATATATACTAAAATAAATACCCGGGATCGATACACTTGAATTGCTATGCACGATTTTGATATCAGACGAAAATCTTTGGATACCGGGGTGAATGATGAATATCTCCCGTAAATGATTTCGTCTAAAGAAACCAGATCTGGTTCCTTACACTTGAAAATACGTGTTGAACAGATATGATAGTTGTTAGCTAGCGTCTTGAGAAAGAAGCGTGCGTCTTGAACTCAAAATCTGACCAAAATCATATATTGCGTTGGTCCTGTATGGACTAGCCTACAGCGCGCAGGTTATAGCTAGCCTGAATCCTTCCAGGCCCAGAATTGCGGCGTCTTTTATTACCCACAATCTACCATCAGCACAACCCGATGACCGTGCGTAGATGTTGAAAGGACTGGAGGATTTAGAAGCAATAATATTCGCAATAATATTTCTAATTTTTTTTTTTTTTTGGCACTAATATGCTTCCGTACCACGCAGACTTTTCGGATGCTGATTTTTTTTCTATGCCCACTTTTTGCTGCATTTGAAACCCACCAGTACACAAATTTTTGCAAGGCACCCATTCAGTGCCGCCGCGTGAACCCGGGGGAGGGGGGGGGAGTACTCACCACTCACATAATTTTATGGAAAACTTTGGTGCATCAAGTTTTTCGATGTGCAGGGGAATTCCTAACAATGGAAATCAATCAGCCATAACGAGTGAATGGGGAGCACAATGATGGGTTTTCACTAGCACTTGTTCAGTACCTGTATGGGATCATCGGACAACACCTCCCTGACATTACAAAATCCACCAGTCCTATCGCCTCGTTGGCCGCTTTGCGGCCATGCGCGCGAAAAACTAGAACTAGGTTTTCACATACAAGGTCGTGCAGTAATAAAAAATAGTGCTCTTCAATGCTTCCACTTTTCTGCTCATATTGTGGCCAAACTGTTCCATAATTATGCCCGCATGAATTTGTTTTTGGTGGGTATGTTCCCCCGGAATTGTGGGGGTCTTTTGGAGCTGTGAACATAGGGACTTTTGGAGCTGCGAACAGTCAAAATCAAGAGGGTCTTTCTTGGCTTTTTGGTTGAGCTTTGTATTCAGTATACATACATCGTAACTACAGTACTAATATCAGTAGGGTAGACTGGAGTAAAATGGGACACAGGATAAAATGGGACAGTGATTTTCGGAAATACTTTTATACCTTAAAATAGTCACATTTTGCCCATTTTGCAACAAATTAACTTTGATATCAAATGTCTTTATATTTCCAAATTAACCAATTAAAAATATCAATCTTCATTAAACAGGAACTTCTGAGGGTCGTAAGACTTAAACATCAAGATAAATATTCCATTTTTTATTCATGTGTAAGCAGAGGTCACGACTTGAGGCTAAAAATAATCATGGCCCAGATTAGTGTTTCTCAAATTAAAAAATAACTTCTAAAGCACCTTTTTCAATTAAAGACAAAAATTTTTACTTTTTTCTTCGAAAATTATAAGAAAGGTTTTCTTTTAGAACTTTTGCCAAATTGGGGTAAAATGGGACGCCATTGATTTATTGTGTGCTAACTCTACTGTCCCATCTTACCCCGCTTCTTCTACAATTTCTCATGGGAAAAAATGGGACGCCTTAATAAAAAAAATATTAGTAAAGAAACCGGAGGCTAACGGGTACCATTTTGTGTGAAACGTAAGTCTACTAGAATCTTGGTGATACATTTTGTTTTACATAGTGGTCACTTATCGGGTATTATACATGGATAGCGGTTGGCGACCGCAAAAGTGAAACCACTCCACTGGCCGCCATATTGGAAAGGGAATAAAAGAAATTTCACCTCACTGATGAGTAAAAAAAAAACCCACCCAACTCTGTATAATAAAGGTAGGCCTATATATTAAAATTGAACTCAAGGTGGGTCAAGCCATGACACAATGATCCATGTGCCACATGACTCACTGATCCACTGAATGAGTTGGTCGACTCACTTCAAGTGTGCCATTGGACTCACATAAATCATAAAGGGATCACCAGAGCTGATCCAGTGGCGTGTAGCGTGGGTCATCCAATTGGGGGTGGGGGCACCGACCATGATTGGGGGTGGGGCCGCACCGGGTCTGATTGGGGTGGGAGGGGTGGCACAAGCCGTTTTTTGCAATTTTCCTATGGGATTTTCTAAAATTTGCAATCGATTGGGGGCACGTGTGCCCCCCCTGCCCCTATGACGCTACACCACTGCCTGCACCAGGCGGACAAAATGAATACTCTCGTAGGTGAGTCACATGACCCATATAAGGTTTGTATGTACTTTTTTTTTAAAGCAAAATTCTGTCAAAAATTCAACTTCTTATCACAATAGTCCATTATAGGAGCATTGTTCTCAGTTTTCATTCCAGTCAAATCTGTTCATTCTGCAGGCTGATATTCCGTATAGGCCTATGGATTCAGTCAAAAGTGAAACTAAAACAGGGGCGGAAGCGTGGTTTTTTTTTGGCGAGCCGAAAGGGGGGGGGGGCAATTTTTGGCAAGCCGAGAGGGGGGGCAAGCGATTTTTGGCACACATTCATGGGGCGCCTTTTTGTCGAGCTCAGTCGAGACATCGTCAAGCCACAGTCAACGTCTGATTTTGGTCGCTAAACTTCCTGCCGTAGCCATTCGTCCCTTGCCGTCGTGTTGTCGCTGAAGGTCGTTCCCACCCGTCAGCGAATCTTGCATTTCTCCTTTTGCCGTCACCGCCGCTTTGCCACCAAAAGTTTCATACTGCAGTTAAGGCTGGTTCAAAGTGAATATTCGAAGGCGAATATTCGGCTTCGAATACGTTTTGGGCGTCAAAATATATGCGGCTTCGAATATAAAACTATGAATCGGAGAAAGATATATTTCTACAGTTCATAGCGTTGCCCGACTGTTAACAAGTATTGCCCGTTGACCAAGGTAAGCAAAATTTAGAGAATTTCTTTAACGAAGTTAATAAAATCATAATAGGTAAACTCCATTGAACTATTGTCGTGATTTAATGTCTGTATAAACATGATAAATGGGTTCAAAAAGGAGCAGTGGCGCGGCGTAACCAGTGGGGGCCGGGGTGCAAGCTGCCCCCCGGACACACAAAAACCTGGAAGAAGAGTCAAAAATTGGGAAAAGGGGGAAAGGGAGAAAAAGAGGGAAGAAAAAAGAGGGAAGAGAAAGGGAAAGAAGAGAAAAAAGGGGAAGGAGAAGAGAAGATAAAAAGGGAAAGAAAGAGGGAAGAGGAAGGGAGAAGAGAAAAGGGGAGGGACTCAAGGGAGAAGAGAAAAGGGAAAGAAAGAGAGAAGAAGATCTATAGGTCTACTACTTTCATTGTGAAATTTGTACTCTGAAACACTGATATTTTCTAATATGACAAAAACCAGGAGCTTCGTGGCGCTCAGCCCCCTTGACCCCCGCCTGGGCTTTGCCCCTGGACCCCTGGACCCCACCGACTCCACCCGTTTAACGCTTCGTGGCAAGCGAGCGTTCTCTCGAATATAAATACTAAAACTTTTGATCAGAAATTGGGAAATTTTTCAATCTTGCCCCCCCCCCCCGGAAGGTCAGGTCTGGTTACGCCCCTGACCTGAATAGGAGTCAAAAAGATTTGCTTTTCGGGGCATTTACGACCTGCCTGTAACAGGCGCGGAGGTTGACCCATACCTTCTTGTAGGTTTCAACTGCAAAGCAAATCACGAAATGAATGAGTAATAGATAAATAAATAAATAAAATAAATAAATAAATAAATAAATAAATATATAAATAAATAAATTTTCATTGGGGATTTTTGAAATCATCGTTCGTCGAACGATATTCAGGTGACCTCGAGCCTTTCATATAAATCAATAGTATCTCGCTATCAGTTGCGCGATATTTAATCCGGTTCAACTCATATTTTATTCGTTGCCGTATATATTTTGACGTCACAAAAAGTATTCGAAGCCGAATATTCTTCTTCGAATATGCACTATGAACCGACCCTTACTGTCCGTTTTCCTATACACAATACACAGTGCTCTTTCCCATTGACGCGTGACCTTTACAATAGCCCTACACTGCAATAACAAGTGTTTATATTTAAACACCATATTGTGTTTATCAGAGCAACACTTAATAAACACATAATTCATGTTAATGGTCTAACACTAATGTTAATGGTTCTAACACTAATGTTCATAAATTAACACTTGGTGTTATATTACAAACATTAGTGTTTGTAATATAACACCAAGTGTTAATTTATGAACATTAGTGTTAGACCATTAACATGAATTATGTGTTTATTAAGTGTTGCTCTGATAAACACAATATGGTGTTTAAATATAAACACTTGTTTTTGCAGTGTACGTTAACAGTATGGGGATATGACTAGTTAACGTCGCTGTGTGAAAAATAACCGGCCAATATTAAAAGTACTCTTCTAAAGTTCTAGAAAATATAGTTTTTAACATGTCCTAAATTTTAGCTAATTTAGATGTTTGGAAATATTCGTACTTTGGTGTTTTAGTTAATGTTATAGGTAATAGTACATTGCCTAGTTAACGTCGCTGTGTGAAAAATAACCGGCCAATATTAAAAGTACTCTTCTAAAATTCTAGACAATATAGTTTTGTAACATGTCCTAAATTTTTAGCTAATTTAGGTGTTTGGAGAGGGTCGTACTTTTGTGTTTTAGGAAGGACATGTAAACGACAGATAACACCAAAAATATGAAGAAATTATTTCCAAACCGTGTTAAGTCAAACATCATTATGTTGCTCATTTTCAAGAATGCTGGTTTACAAAAAGCACGCCATTGTCTGATTTCGTGAACAAAGCCACACATAACATTGTTTCCTTTCGTTTCCTTTATAATCGGTTACCCAACTGAAGCTATGAATACCAGCTTTATTGCGATATCGCACATGAAAACAGTCACTTGTGCACAACCAGAGAAGATCCGATTTAATCAGTTGAGCTGTTTCAATGAGTGTTATCTTGGTTTAATAGCTTTTAATGGGGTTAAGTCCTGCAAAGGTCGAGATGAATTCTACTGTAGACATGACTGCATCATGTTTGATTTTCACGGCAGTCCGTCGCGTTTCGCGGGTTATCTGCCGCTAGGCCTACATGTGAGCCAGCCTTTTGCAGCAGATTAGGCTTGAAAGTTCTTCTATTCTGATATAGTTGCTAATGATGTGTAATAAAAGAACACCAGGAACAATGTTATAGAAATGCTCCAAATGATGCACTGTAATAGTACCGCTTTTCTAGACCTGGTCTAAAACCAACAGGGTGCATTGGCGTCACTAGTGCTGCGTCCGAATACGCAATAAGGCCTTTGCCGACTGCTTTTCGTACTGCTTTTCCAACCTGAAATTAAATGAAATAAGAAATTACAAGAATAAATCTTCGGTTCACATAATATGCACTTCTAGTGCCCGTTTCTATTCATCGTTATGTATTCTTCTCCCGTGCATTATTTTCGCGAACTACCCTTCACAGCCCAAATTATATAAACCTGCACGCTAAACAATGCATTATCTAAAACCTGCACGCTAAACAATAGATTCTAGATAATACGTGCACGCTCAAATACTAGAAATACTACTTTCACATAACCATATAGTAGAGTTAGGTGACGCTTTCGACACAGAGGTCACATAACTATATAATTGTCTGTTCGATATATATACCATCAAAAAAGTACGAATATACATTCTGTGGTGTTAAAATGGTATAGTTACAAACGGTGTTCTATAATAGGGTACAATTACCGAATAGGGTGCAACTCGCTAGACTTGAGTCCAGTCCTCGTTTACGGAGTTTAGGTTAGGGTTTAGGGTTGGGGTAGGGCAGTCGTGTAATAAGACTAGTAGAGTTGCACCCTATTCGGCAATCGCTCGTGCAAAGATCATTGTCATAAATTATGATTAATGACCTCAAATAAATCAAACATCAAATAAGAATAATCGAGCTTCTATTAATTAAAAAGGGCCAAAAACAGGTGGATCATAATTATACAAGATGACACCATTGCAAAATGAAATACATGTAGGCCTATATCTAAAATAACATAGCCGGGCCCTGGAAACACACACTAGCGCATAATATCATGATCATGCTTTATAATACCATAGGCCTTCAAACACATGTGTTTGAAGGCCTATGATAATACTGAACAAATTGTTAAATCCCAATGTCGTGTGTTTTAATATAAGTAGATTTTAAAGTTCAAATTATAGAGCTATAAAGTCCAGTTGATATTGATATGTTTTTCCTTTCATCTCAATTCACCGTAGTACTAGTCGGACATCTAAATCGATCGTTTCCAGTTGAACTGGTTCAGTGCTCTCTGTGTTCCAAACCACGATATTAAATGATCACAACATAAAGTCAATTGGTTACAAACCATGCATGAATAAGTTACTAAAGTATGACGTATGGCGCAATCGATACCATTGATAGCTAACTTATACAGGAATTGATTTTCTTTACCAGTTAAATGCTACGTAGCTGGTCAATGTCCTGACGGTGTTTTTAAAATGTAAGATATTTTCCCTAATATTAAAACTAATATAATGAATGCAGCAATTAATATTGCCTATTGTTTTAATAGGCCTACACTCAGTGTATGACGGATAATGTATCGTGCAAATGCATTCGTCAAGATAATTGCACTTGTTATGGAGTTATTGCATTTAGCTCTTGAGCCTATCGGCTCTCGAGCTAAATGCAATAACTCCACGGCGCGTGCGATTATCTTGACGAATGCATTGCACTCAGTTCATTATCCTTATCATATCTTCGCTATTATCCTCATCCTCGTCATCGTAACTTGATTATAATAATCATCATCATCATCTGACATCATCGTCGTCGTCATCATAATCAGCATTTATCATCAACAATCACCGTCTCAACATGAATCCGTTGAATCATCATTAACGTCGTCGTCGTATCGTACGTATAGGCTTTGTTCTCGTCATCATCATCGTCGTCGTCGCATCAGTCCATCATCATCATCATCATCATGACACAACACATCAAAGGGAGTAGTGGTAACTATAGGGTCCACTACCCCGTAGTCCACTCGCCCATTGTGCATACTCTGGATATTGTATTTAAGCTTAAAACTCTGATTTAATTAATGTGCACAATTGATAGATTTTCACATCTGATCTTTTCAGTCACCCTACTCCCCCTGTTTGTTAGCTTCCAAAGTGGACTACTGACTTTGGATTGCGGTTTACATGCTTAACACGGCTGTCTATGAGCTTCTATGGATGAGATTGTCGGAAATCTGGCCTACTAAAATTGGCCATGATGTAATGCATCTTTAAATGGATCTGGCTTGTGATTGGTTGCCCAGATCTCGTTATGGTTTAAATCCTCCGGGTAACTGTCATTACCATTAATAACTACATGATACACAAGTATGCGGCCTTTGTGTTGCGTAATTGCATGAACGTCAGTAAGTGCATGAGCGCGTCTTGTGTTGCGGTTAAATTAACAAGTGTGATTGACAGTGTGAGTGTTAGGGACTTTGTCCGTTCAAAATCCCGTTTAAAATTGAAAGTCCATAGTCGATGTTTAACCTGGAATTAACCTGGAACCTCGCGATTAATAAACTGGCAGATTCTAAAATCAGAATTGTTCAGTATTGAAGTGCCAATACAATTATGACATAATTTATGATATGTTGCATTCAATAATATAACTTAGCCTATACGTACACTTTACTTTTACTGTCACTAATATAATTATATAAACTTTTTCATAACAATTTTATACTAGTATTTTGATGTAATAAATATCAGTATAATTTCGAGTTCAACTGAATGCTTTCATCATGATTAGGCGCGTGGAAGTCGATTCCGAGTTTATCGTCCCCCGCCCGCGTCACTTTTTGGAAACCAAAAACACCCGCGTCAAATTTTCAAAAATGCCAAAATAATTCATTATTTTCAAAGTATCAGTGTTTTCACCAGTTTTAGCAATTGGAAACATATATTTTTGTTTGTAAAACATATAAATTCATAACTTGGAAGCAAAACCAGGCTCTTTTCTAACTTTTCTAGTCCTTACCCATATAAAAACACGTTTATAAATAACATGTATGAGTGTGGCTTTAAATCAACACGCATTTTATTTTTAGGTCAATAATGAAATCTGATGAAATAATGAAAAAGTCACCTCACCAACCTGGGAAAAAAAAAGGGACGATAAACTCGGAATTGACTTTCATGGGCCTTCTCTGGGCCTTAACATTAATAACATGCTTTTATTTATCAAAAATCGACTATGGCATGTCTATAGGGTCCCCAACCATTTTGCCAACACCGTAGAACCCTCATTGGGCCCTCTCTCCTATTTCTGAAAACTTGAGTTGATCAAACTATTTTGCTATTAAAGAAACCTTTAATCGACTGATTCCGCTGAATCATCATTAACGTCGTCGTGTCGTGCGTACTTTGTTCGTTATCATCGTCGTCGTTGCATCGGTCCATCATCATCATCATCATGACACAACACATCAAAGGGAGCAGTGGTAACTTTAGCCCCCCCCACACAGCAGAACCCTCATTGCGCCCTCTTTCCTATTTCTGAAAAGATGATTTAATGATCAAATATATTTTGCTACTCATGCAAAGAAACCTTTAATCGGTAGTAGCTTTTAAATAAACCAAAATATCAATCGCCTCACGACGATATGCTCTTTTTAAGAAATGTAGGCCTACTAGTTTTTCACATTTTTACAAATTTATTAATTCTTTTTGCCGCCTGCCCCCCCCTCCTGCTCACTGCCGCCTTTCCCTTTGCCGCCGTTACCCGGGAAGCTCGCCCCCCCAAACCCCCTCGGCCCTCACGCATGACATAACACCGTTAGGCTTAACGCATTCACTAGTGTAATACAAAAAAGTGACTAAATGTATCATCAAAGCGTTTACCTTCTTCACTTTTTTGTGTTGTGGTGTCTCTTCACTCTCCTCTATAGCCTCATCATTCGATGACCTCCAATCGTCTTCTTCACTCATTTCCTCGTCATTGTCGTCAGGATTTTCCTCTTCATTCTCAAAAAGTTCCGCTGTAGAAATACCCTTTTTATGTCTAAATATTGAAGTTAATTTTCCATGTGTCTTTTTCCTATCATAGCACGAACATTTTAAACATGGTATTCGTTCTTGTAGGAATTTAAAGGGTTTGATGAAAACGGTCTCACATATTCGCCTTAGTACGTAACAGGTAGGCCTACTCATTGGTTGTGACATTATCAGATATAGAGCCAACTTTGTGATGTGGTTTTTGTGGAATTCAGCAGCTCTTCTCCTATATGCCTGTACATGCATGCAGAATTAGTTGAACACTGATAAAGTCCTTTCCCAGCCATGCCAATTGTTATTAATGGTAACGTAACTTCCTAAAATAAAATACATACACGGATCGTCAATACATCATTACAATTCAATGTTTTAAATTATAAGAAAATAAATACAAAAATAATATTAGTAGGCCTAGGCCTTACTCTGAACTTTGTTATCGACGACTTGTTGGCACTGTTGACAACATCACATTGAAGTATTATCTGATATGATAAGCCTACGTGTGATAATGCATTTTAACCTTGGATGAAATAATACGAGGACGAAGGTGTTACGCGAGGTGGAAAAACTACTTTACACACGCCGCTTCAACGAAAATAACGTAACGTTACGATTGTAATAGGTAAATCGGGCATAGCGTTTCCCTAGGAAAACAACAAAACAAAACAATACAATAGGCCTACAACAAGTAAAGTTTTTCTGTTAGCTAAGATATTTCTGATTTCCACTGCATAACATTTACGCCATGACCCCCTCTATTTATTTTTTTCCTGAAAAACAAAAATATAATTGCATAATCATGAAACTTGAATCAATTTTACGCGGTGCAAGCATATTAAATATGCCAAAAGTAGTGGCCCAACTCGACTTCAGGACGAATTAGTTAACTGAACATACTGAGCGTTTGAGCCCAAACTAGTAAACAGTCTAAACAGAAGTTGCCATGATCCCTTTCTTTTTATATAGGCCTATATATTTTTGTTGAAAAGCAAAAGTGAATAGGCCTAATGTATAGGCCTATTTTTGTTACAGTCTGTATTATGTATGTATCAGGCTTATGTATGGATGATAAAGATTGACTTTACTTTTACGAAATGTTAGCATTCGGTTATAAGAACATGTATATCGCCTAGGCTACCGAACCAAAATGAACTTGAAGGAAGATGATTGGTATTGGGAAAAGTATTAGGCTATACAGTAGGCCTCGGGCCCCTACTATCTCATGTGTTGTGTTTACCACGTTAAATTAAAAACTTTTACAAAAAAGACTTTGATTTGAGAAAAGTTAGTTCATTTGCTATATTTTGAAATACACGTATAACATGATGGGTTTCCGTACTATTTGGGGCAAGATTCAGGCTATAGGGATTTATATACTATACACCATGTATGTACACGATGATGCGAGCCATATCCTTCTTTATTGGCTATTATTTTTTTAATGTATTACCACCATCACCATCATAATATGATGCCATATTATGGCATAGCCAGTTCAATTGCATCCACCAGTTCAATTGCGTCCACTAGATCAAGAATGAACCTATTTGGTCTTCGGGATTTGGCCCCAGTCAAGTTCACTATAGGGGGGCCTACATGTATGTGTTGCTCAAGTTCCATCCATCACTTGGTGGCAGTTTCAGTGTTTTTATTTATAGTTGATGTGGCCGTGGGTATAGGCCTACATAAAGTCCAAACATAAATAATATTTGAAACTTGAAGTGCAAGGCTGATTATCAGATACTGTACCTATACTTGCTTTATCAGTTCTGTTCCAGAGCATGATCCATGAGAAGATCCATTGTGAATTGCAGATTTAGTATAGCCTGATTATATAAAATCCGGAAATATTCGAGAGCATCTAGCATTATTATAGAGCAGCTGTTGAGAACTCACGGTAGGCCTAGCGCCTATACTCTTATTTCCATGGTTCAAAGTAGGCCTATCTGTAAAATTCCGATGGAAGGTTCAAGGGTCAAATGCACACTGAGTTTCAGCTATCAGTCACCAAACTACCTCGTCTCTATGATATTATAAAGGATAGAAGCGAATAATTTAAAATAATATTTCCATTTTTACGGTGTCTGATCTCCGCCAAACTCCCCCTTTTATAATTCATCTCCCCAAATTGTCAGTTTTCCCCCTTTTTGCGAAATGCTTTCCCCCTTTTCAAATATTTCCCCTTTTAACTTTCCCCTTTTCAAATAGTTCCCCCTTTTCGACTTTCCCCTTTTCAAATAGTTCCCCCTTTTCGACTTTCCCCTTTTCAAATAGTTCCCTTTCGAATTTCCCCCTTTTCATATAGTTTCCCATTTTCGAATTTCCCCTTTTCATATAGTTTCCCCCTTTTCGAATTTCCTTTCATATAGTTCCCCCCTTTTCGAATTTCCCCCTTTTCATATAGTTTCCCCCTTTTCGAATTTCCCCCTTTTCATAGTTTCCCCTTTTCGAATTTCCCCCTTTTCATATAGTTTCCCCCTTTTCGAATTTCCCCTTTTCATATAGTTTCCTTTTCGAATTTCCCCTTTTCATATAGTTTCCCCTTTTCGAATTTCCCCCTTTTCATATAGTTCCCCCTTTTCGAATTTCCCCCTTTTCATATAGTATCCCCTTTTCGAATTTCCCCTTTTCATATAGTTTCCCCTTTTCATATAGTTTCCCTTTTCGAATTTTCTTTTCACCTTTTACATAATACCATTTTACAGATTTTCCCCCATTAAAATAGTTTCTCCCTTATTTTTTTATTCCCTTTTGCGTAGGCACGGACCATCTATAGTACCGTGCATTCACGTCCCATGTACTTCGATATTGAAATAGGTCCGGCCTACACGTTGAAAGCACGTGATTGTCTGATACAAATTCATGAGCTAAATAAAATGAATAAAATGATACTTATTATGTAATTTATGAATTCTATAGGATATAGATCTACATTTAAGAAAAATCATAATCTGAATTATATCATGCAACTAAATAAAGACCCAGGAAAAGGCCAGGAGATTGGAATTCGAATCAATTAGATTGGCTTATTAATCGTTATTATTTTGGACTTGTCTCGACTTTAAAAAAAGACTAGGCTTAAGGGGGTACTACACCCCTGTCCAATTTTGCGCCTATTTTTGCAATCATAGGGCCTGCACTTTGGCTCGACATTTGAAAGGGGTGTGAATTCATTTTTGGATACGCCCCTATTATAATTAGGTAATACTCGAACACATTCCCTATATGTATATACATGTACCACATGTAGTAAATCTGTCTGCTTTATCTGTATTGTGCCTTTCTTAAGCAAATAGTTAAACACGATTTCATCAAACATTATAACAATAGCTTTTTTACAGTGTGCAATCATCCCGGGCAATAATTGGGCAATAATAGAGGATGTGCGTGAAATTATTGATTAGCTCCATACAAAGGATTTGAACCGGTGTCCTTCACCGTAATCATGGCGCAATGCAGTGCATTCAATCAAACGTTGTCGTCAACCTATTTGATCCTATAGTGCATTTGTTATGTGTGTGAGACGAGCTGTCGCGGTAGATTGCAATAGCTTGTAATCATGCTTTTGTTGAATGAATTTGAGTACTCCGCCATATTTACGGTATGAACGTCATAATCTAGGTGATTATTTGCATTGGATGTCTTGAATACGCTGGCGAAGTTGTGTAATAATCGGATTAATGCTATAACAGTAGGTGAATACAAGTTTTGAATATATCGCGTTGCAAAGCCCCATTCAGTGATCCCAGCGAAAGCGAAAAAAAAATCAAATTGCTACTTTTATAAAATTTTTAAAAAGAAAAAAAATGGCAAAAACCCAAGAAAACGGCAGTATCGACGAAGTTGAAGCCCCATTCAAATAGGCCTACATGTAGCTAATTTATATATACTGTCATTATATAAATTAAATCAGTTCAATTCACGCCGAGTGTCCTTGACAGGTTTGACTCTGCTTCAGCGGTCATGAAAGAATTCAAAAGATAACCTCTGCCCCAACAATCCCAAGCAATTGTTTGAAACTGCTCTTCGGATGATGCATGGAAGAAAGAGATAAGAAGGAACCACAACGAACGCATTCACTTTGTCCACTCCCTTTACCGACATTTAATTAGTTGACATTGTTATTCATGAGGATTTACTTTGATCAATACCCCGCGTTAAATAGGTGATTGGTATTGTATTCCATGTATTTGCATGTCTTCTGGAGCGTGTGTGAAGGATGATTTGAACTAATGACCTTCCGTGCAAGCACCCTATAGGATTTTCTTTGGTGACGTGATCATCGGTCATTGATGGCCTACATCTTTTTCTTCCATTTTGCCCAATTTTTCCGAACTTTGATGACTTTTTTCTCAGAGTTGGCAGTCTTTGGCACTGAAACGAGTTAGCTAGTTACGATTATACACATATAAACTATTAAATTAAATAGGTTTTATGTACCGGACTCAACCGGAACATTGTGCATTATTTAGGAACATTTTACATCTATTTTTCATCGAAAAAGTCACCAAAATCTTACCTTATTTGCTAAAGATGAAACTCAGCAAAAAAACGGCCGATTTTGATTACCTTTTCGATGTTTTATAGGACATTTTCTACACAACACGATCAAGAAAACAGTTTGACTGTAGATCCCAAAACAAAGCTACTATACATGTTCAGAGCATCAGTGAAATTCCATAATCTTACTTCTGGGTAGCGTTTGTTTGTTCGTGGATGGGTTTGTTATAAATTTTTTCCAGTAATAATTTTGCCAAGCATCGATCGCGGTAAATGGATCATACATGAAAGTAAGTACCATTAATAGCTTTTCTTTTCATGCGTCAATAGATAAGCGGATTAAAACTTGGCCGATCGAAGTCGTTGTGGTTCCTTCTCATCTCTTTCTTCCATGGATGATGATAGTCATATAATGATCAAAAGATTATTACTGACTATATCATTGTAACAAAATCTGAATTTTTATGATTTTTACGATCGTCCAGATGAAAAAATCACTGAATGGGCCGTTAGTTCCCTCCACTCCTTACCCTGGCAATATGAATCAAAGAAAATAAAGAAAAATTAAATAAAACAAGAAAAAAAAAAAGACAAAGAAAAAGAAACAATAAAAGAAAAACAAATAATGAAAAGTTCGAACAATATTTGGTTTATAAAATTAATGTGACCGTGATGAGGCTCGAACTCACCACCTTCCGATTTAAAGTTCGAAGCGCTCGTGTACCAAATTCTGACGCCTTACCAAGTGAGCTGTGCTCCTGAGATACGAAATAAAAATAACATAATACACTGTATACCTGCTTGTGTCGGTAATTGATTTGCTCAAATTCCATAATGGTACAGTGCAACAGAGCAAAAATGCCCAAAATTTAAAAGCTATATAATTTATGAACAATACACACTACACATAAAAATACTAATACATGGGAATTTCAACATAAGAATCCAAAGTACCAACATGCACAGCTTTGTCCTTATATCACATTTGGGTTTTTAACAAAATGTTATCAAACCTCTACTGTGATTGGCAGCTGCACAAGGCATCTCTTTGATAGCTGATAATGGCCATCCATTCAGCAAGTGGCTACTAACTGACCTTGACAGGCTTGAATGAGCACTGTCATCTGCTACAAAACCATCACACTCTAGGACCTGGTCGCCTATATTAATTTATTAGTCAACATTTGCACAGGAACCGCATAGTCGGAGGCAAGGTTCATTATTGATTGGAGATTATATACGTATTTATTACTAATAAATAGACAAGTATATATATCGTGTGTTTGCGATTTATTCCGTAATCAATAAGTATGATGAACAAACGCATTTCTGGCAGAAGCACTCACAGCGTATAGTGGTATTCGATCTCGACTGTTAAATAAAAGGTTGTGGGTTCGAACCCTGGTAGAATTTTAATTGGAATAAATTTGTTTTTCTTTTGTTAAGTAAGAGGTAATAATTATGGCAATAAATCCGCCGTATAAAACTGAACACAGCTCAATCCAGCCTCATATAGGCCTATATCATGTAAATGTATTATGTGATGCAAATGTTGACTAGGAAAAAAATATCGCGACCTGGTCACTATAATGCTACAGGGAGCACAGTACTTTGACAATGGAGTGAAAGACTATTATTATTGATTAGGCGCGGATTCTAAAAGTACAGCTCCTATGCATGTGTAGCAAAAAATTGGAATAGAATGTTTGGAATCATGTAACTAAAATACTAAATGCATTCTGCAAAATGTGCCCTTACCAATTTATAAAGCATTTCATTAGCTTTAATTTGGCATATTGTTTGACATGTTTGGAATTATGGTAAATCATTAAATAAAATATTTATTAATTAATCAATTAGGCCTATGTCAATTAATAAAAAATTTAATGCAAATATGCATATTTTCTCTGACAGAATTGTAGGATTTGACAAGAGCCATCTTTCTTGTAAGTTTGATTCTTATAACATACCGGTATCGTATTGCGTCCCGTTATAGTTGCAGAAAAATACGCGTGCAGGACACACATACGCACACCCCCCCCCCCCACACACACACCCCCAGAGGATCGTACCGCTTTACAATCGTATAACATTCATTGGCGCTAGCAGTAGTAAATTCCAATTTTCTTTGCTTTACCTCACTTGTTCTGCTCAAAATTAAAAGGGGACATATCTGACAGTAAAAGCTTACATTTTATGGAAATTATGTTTAAATTTGCTTAAACAGCACAAAACAGATAAAGCAGACTAATGTACTATACATAGGCCTATACATGTATGGTATGCCAGGGACTGTTTAAGAATATATCATTAGATTTATGATATTTACTTCGAGGACTGTTATATATCAAAAATGTGAAAAATATCAAATTTTAATAATTTGTCATAAAATTTGTATTATATCGTGAATTCCAAACAATGAAATTTATTTGATATCAGAAAGACATTCTTCGTATTCAGAATGCGTTTTCTTTGTCTTTTTTCTTTCTTTTCTTGTTTTATTTATTTTTTTTTTTGTTTTTCTTTGATTTATATTGCCAGGGTATTTTTATTAGGGATCTAAAGGCCCATTCAGTGATTTTTTGATTTTTTTTTCATCCCGACGATCGTAAAAATCATCAAAATTCAGATTTTGGATACTAGACTGCGGAACTCAGTCTTCAATGATAGTCAGTAATTTTTATAATTTGGACATTATTATGACTATCATTTGAGGACTGAGTTCTTATGATCCGAGGAGCAGTTTCAGATAATTGCCTGGGATTATTGGGGCAGAGGTTATCTTTTGAATTCTTTCATGACCACTGAAGCATAGTCGAACCTGTCAAGGACACTCGGCGTGAATTGAAAGACCATGTCACTCGCCACAAAAGAATGTCAAAGGTCATAAAAGGCCTATGGCTGATTTTGTACGTTTCGTCATTGTCATAGATGTGCTAACATAGCTTGCCAGTGTAGTGGTTCAGCCGAAAGCCGTGTGTCTAAGACAAAAAAAAATGCATTTACGTGAGTCTGTAATTTATATACCGGTACTGACAGTAGCCTATATAAATTAGCTACATGTATTTGAATGGGCTTCAACTTCGTCAATACTGTCGTTTTCCTGTTTTGTTTTTTTGCCATTTGTTTTTCATTAAAAAATTTATACACGTAACAATTTGTTTTTTTTTTTTTTCACTTTCGCTGGGATCACTGAATGGGACTTTGTAGCGCGGATTATTCAAAACTTGTTTTTACCTACTGCTATATAGTATTAATCCGATTATTACATAACTTTGCCAGCGTATTCAAGACATAGGTTATGTAAGGGATAAACTGTACATGGGTATAGGGTAGGCCTATAGAGGCCCTGCATGCTTTTATCGATTGGCTCCAAACAAAGGATTTGAACCGGTGTCCTTCACCGTAATCACGGCGCAGTCCATTCAATCAAATGTCGTCAGTGTGCGAGACGAACGATGTATAAATCTGGAGGTCACATCATCACTTATCATGCTTATTGTAAAAAGTTTGTCCAATGCATATGTGTATTGTTCCCCGGGTATTGTTCCCGGGTATTGTCAATGCAGTCAAGCAAACAGGTATTATATTTTGAAAAGGCCGCTATAGTATATTCACAGGGGTGTCTTGAATGGCCAATCATATGGGACATAATCAAATTGCAGTGACTGCTTCCTTTGTTACCACATGTCAGTCATCTTGTGATTATTGGACCATGTAAACCTGCAAAAAACGAGCCAAAGTGCAGGCCCTATGTTTCTCAAAAATTATAGCACATTGGTGACAAGTAAGATATGTATATTATAGGGGCAAGGACTACAACTACTGTTTTGAAAATACAGCAACACAAAGCAAGTAGTTATTGATTTATTGATCAAATATTGGTTTTCCCTCATTTTTGACTGTAACTGTTGGCTGTGCTGAAATAAAATTTCCAGTGCAGTAGTTGTAGTCCTTGCCCCTATAATATACATATCTTACTTGTCCCCAATGCGCCATAATTTTTGAGAAAATGCAAAAATAGGCACACAATTGGGCAGGGGTGTAGTACCCCCTTAATTGCTACTTAATTCTTCATCTAACATATAGGGCCTACTAATTCTTTTTGGATTTTTGAGGCGTGCACCTCTGACCGAAGTCCCTGGTTCATTTGTCTGGTCAATTGAATATACGCCATAGAGCCTTTGATTAGAAAGCACATTTTTATTGTTAACGGGATTGTTGACAAACAAAGAATAGAGAAAATTACTCGGAACTGGCTTAAAAATAAAGTTGCATAAAATCACACAGCCACACTTGTCATAAATATGCAATGCCCATTTTGTCCAGGCCCGTTTTATAAATGTATGCTTTTATTGTCATTTCACTGTTAAGACCGCTTGTTTTAAACTTTGGTGCTAACTTTAAAAAAACCTTTTGAATAATTATATAGCACAAACAATTCTTATTATCTAGGCTTCTGTAACAATGGCATGGCAGCCAGTTGTTTGTTGTCTCTGACATATCCCTGTTTATAGACAAGTTCTTCACAGACTTTCAAACATCATTGCTATGAATTTGACCAGCATAAATATTTATGCATGCCATTTCACCCGTTTAACATTCTGAACATCATTTGGTTTATCAATCATATCGGATTTGCTCTTTGTACAGCCCATATAAACGTGCATAAAAGTTGACGGATCCCTAACCCATTGAATTTAGCGGCGCTTGCACAACAGGCTATAAATCTACCTATACTACGTTGGTATCCAAATTCATGTAGAACGCCTTTCCAATAATGGATGTAGCGAAATGAGCTCTAGTGAGTGCACGGTACTCTCCAGGGTCCAGGCTTACTGTTAAAGCCTACGCACGGAAAACGGGGAGTACCCAAACAAAAAGGGAGTATTAAAAACAAAAAGGGAGTATTATTTAAAAAAGGGAGAAACTATTTAAAATGGGAACCTATTTGTGAAAAGCGGGAGGAAAGTTAAAAAGGGGATTATTTGTAAAAAGGGGGAACTATTAATTTTACAAAATGGGTGAAAATAAAAAGGGTATTATTTGTAAAGGGGTAATTTGAAAACGGGGAAACTATTTGAAAAGGAAATTAAAAAGGGGAAACTATTTGAAAAGGGGGATTCGAAAAGGGGAAACTATATGAAAAGGGGAAAGTCGAAAAGGGGGAAACTATTTGAAAAGGGGAAAGTCGAAAAGGAGAAACTATTTGAAAAGGGTCAAGTCGAAAAGGGGTCAAGTCGAAAAGGGGGAAACTATTTGAAAAGGGGGTAAGTCGAAAAGGGGAAACTATTTGAAAAGGGGAAAGTCGAAAAGGAGAAACTATTTGAAAAGGGGGAAAGTCGAAAAGGGGGAAACTATTTGAAAAGGGGGCAAGTCGAAAAGGGGGAAACTATTTGAAAAGGGGGAAAGTCGAAAAGGGAGGAAAAGGGGGCAAGTCGAAAAGGGGGTAAGTCGAAAAGGGCCGGGAAACTATTTGAAAAGGGGTAAGTCGAAAAGGGGCAAAGTCGAAAAGGGGGGAAACTATTTGAAAACGGGGAAAGTTAAAAGGGGAAATATTTGAAAAAGGGGAAAGCATTTCGCAAAAAGGGGGAAAACTAAAAATTTGGGGATATGAATTATAAAAGGGGTAGTTTGGCGGAGATCAGACACCGTAATTTTGCTTGACAACACCAAAGTGAATTTGTACTCGCTAAATTTCGTCCTTCACATCGAATCGGTATGAGTGACTGATATGGTCATCTGATCAACTGTCTTGGGAAACCGGTTTTCCCAGGTAATGTTAGTTGGTTTTAAAGACTACCGAAAAAGAGTTGGGTTTAAAGAGTACCGAAAACCCGGACGGAAACCAGTTTCCCGGGACAATGATCCGATGACCATATCGGTCATACCCGATGAAGTCCTCCGATGTGAAGGACGAAATATTGTAGTGAGTAAAATTCACTTGGTGTTGTAAAGCAAAATGGAAATATTTATTTTAATCAACAAACCTAATGAATCTATTCAACGAAGATTTTTATTTGTTTTCCCACAAAATGTTAGATTTCATTATGTCCCCTTTTGATTTCGAGCCAAACCAAAAAAAGGTATAAAACGAAGAAAGTGCTATATTATTTCATTCCAGCGCCAATGCGAGCTAATGCGTGTCAGCTCGCCGATCGTTTATTCAGTTAAGCGGAGCTTCACGCAGCCGGGACGCACTAATAAGATGTATAACTATATTAGTGATGCACACATACCGTACCTATCCCAGATCCCCCCTACTATAACTGCCACTTAATCGTGATACAATGTAAATTTTATGGCAAAATAATTATTAAATTTTATATTTTTTGACACTTAGTGTAATAATCCTCGAAGTAAACTTTGTAAATCTAATGATAGCCCCCTATATAAAACGTAGCTGCATGGGATGAGCGATTTGAAAATTGTGTCCTTTCGTATTGAAGATACGCCTACATTTTCCCCTAAAAGATCTAAAACAATTAAAAACTGTTTGATATTAGACTATGCCATAGTCGAATTTTGATTTAAATAAAGATATGTTATTATTAATCATGATGAACGTACCCTGATTCCTGCTGGAACTCAAAATTATACTGATGTGTGTATAATTTTAATTATTAAAATAGTTAAATGGTCATAAAGAGTTTCTATAATTAGTGACAGTACAAGTAAAGTAGCCTATACATGTGCTTTTGAATGTAACATATCTTGCATAATGGCTCACTTTCAATACTGAACAATTCTGATTTTTGAATCTACCAGTTTATTGATCGCGAAAGCTTGAGTGAAAAATCCTTTAGAAGCTAACAAACATAGGGAGTACCATGAGTACGGTGACTGAAAAGATCAGATGTGAAAATATATTAATTGCACACAAATTAATACAAATCAGAGTTTTAAGCTTAAATGTAATAGCCAGCCTATTCAAAATGGGCAAGTGGGCTACGGAGAAGTCTGGTTTGATATCAGAAGTCAATGTGCTCACAGGTCCCACAAAAATACTGCGCACACATCGACATCCCGTCCGATCCATGTCATCATTGGAAAATCAAATTTGGCGCTTTCTCAAAAACTGCTCATTTTGCAGAAATATGAGTGCTAGTTGGATTTCTTGTATAATTTTCTTTCTGAAAATGTATAGGGCCTACTTTTATGTAGGCCAAAAAAAAAAAAAAAAAAATAAGGCTATGTCTCATATTCCCCGCTGGCATTTGATTTATGCGCGTTTGCTGGAGCAGAATTGCAGAAGTTACAATTTTATTTTGTATTTTTTTAAAAACATTTTAACGAAATTTGGCCACAAATCGGCTGTAAAATCAATGTTTGTTCCTGATTGCACCGCAACTCCGAAATTGTATTGGGATATTATGAAATAGGGGCCTACCCAAAATTGGCGTTGTTCAATTTATTAAAAAAAACAACAACAACGACCAACAATACCTCGTCTACCCTTAACATGGTTGGGAATAATGTTTAAGGGCTTTGATACAATGTATATAAATACATTAAAAAAAAAACCCAAAACGTTTAGAAATAGCCTGGCTCTGGGGCCATAAATACATGGCATGACATAATTTAATAATTATGATGGATGCAATCGGATCATGATATATCGGATGCAACTTTTTTTTCAGCATGACTATAATATTCATCGACCCAAGAGAACAATGCAAATATTCATGACCCCTTAACTTCGACCCTAGGTTTAACAGAGCGTGTAAAGAAATATTGAAAACAACCCGATCACTCTTTGCGCTGCATGATAATGTGATCTGTTATATTTAACAGTGCCAGCAGTAGCGGATAAGGTGCAAAATCAACTGTTCGAGAAATATATTTTTGTGTGCACTATTTGCTGCATAAAATATCCACTGATGATGGAAGTCACCTAAAATTATAACAGGTCTGTAGTTTATGGTTAAATAATAATAAGGTAGGCAGGATTTATGCATGGAAGGACAATGTATTGTATTTCTGTATTATCATTTTTTATGCAGAACGATAAAACATGAACGGTCCGACGGTATAAATACATTGGTAAATAAAAACGAGCGTATATTGACGCAAAGGGTGGCAAAAAATGCTAGCTTGCTTTGCGCTGAATATCGCATGTATCTGATTTATAATAAGAACTATTGCAATATTAAACTTTCAATAACAAAAATTGGAAACCAAAACTATAACTGAGAAATGTTTTTTTAATAGTTTAAGTATTTCTTTCAACCAATTGTTTATCGTATGCACCGGCCGTACATGCGTAATTTTAAGGTCGGGGACGGGGTGCGTGAGCGTGTTAAATTAAATGGGAACCAATGCACTGCTTTATAAAGCATTTGGATAAAATAACGGTAGGCCCTACAGCTGCATTTACTGCTCCGCACATAAATCTCTGTCTTTAAACAATTATTTTTATACAGCACAGATCTGCCATCAAACATTGTTAATTCCAAATTCACGATGGATGAAATAACAGGAGAACCAAAGAAACGGAAAAAGCGCCGTCGATTAAAACTGAAAAAACTGAACCCTTTCAAGAAGAAATACAAGAAGTTCTCAGAAGATGATTTCAATTGGAACGAAACAGAAGATGGTTTCAAGAAATCCAAGAAGAAGAAATCTCGAGTTAGAAACTTTCTCAACCAAGCAGCTAGAGTAATAACTTTCAGATCACGAAGAAAACGATCTAGTTCTTTACCAATCTCAACTCGACTTAGAAGCAGATCCAAGTATTCCTCGACAGGATCCTTGGAATGTTTAGTAACCAGTGATAAAGAATTCCAAACTGACATCAAGGGCATGAAAAGATCCTATAGTGATTCGTGTTTGTATCAGATGGCCAAAGATGCCAATAGGAAGAAGAAGAAAACAACCAAGAAAAGGGTTAAAAAGGTATGTGCAGTATAGAACGCTCTTGCTTCATCCAAAAACGCAATGCAAAAATGCCTAAAAACAATGCATGCAGATCATTCTTTTAAACATGTTTTTTATAGAGATTTCTGTCCTACAAATGATCATTTGTAGGACAGAAATGTCTATAACATGTTTCGTCATAAACTTTTCATGTTCTGTTTATTATACATTTTGATCAGTTGAAGATATATTGTTATGTTCCAAAATGAAACGTTTCATTGCTTCTCAGATCTATAATTATCAATAGTGACACACCAGTGAGAAAAAACGCTATGCCACAAAAACACACGTATGAAAAACACTTGCATAATATAGGCCTAATTATATAAGTATAATTATTTGCAACAATTAATAATATTCTACTTTCATCAAAGGATACATGTAATAATTCTAAAACATATAAAGGAGGATTTCGTGATACTAACATCCTCTTTTTATGACATTTTTCAGTAGGCTTAGCCTGTTCACAAACACTTGTAAGGAGGGGGCCTGATGCAAAAAAATGTCATCGCAAAAATTTTTTGGGCCCCCCCCCTTACAGACCTCAAAAATTTCAGGCCCCCCCCCTTTTTTGAAATGAAAATTATGGGTCAACCCCATAGAAAAGCATATAAACTCAATTTTTCCAGGAAAATTTATGGTCATTTTTTCAGGCCCCCCCTTAGGAGGGTCTAAAATTTTCCGCCCCCCCCCTTTTTGCATCAGGCCCCCCCCCCCCTTACAAGTGTTTGTGAACGGTCCCTTATTCCCAAAATTTCAGTTGATTCCGATTTTGCGTTTGCGAGTTAATGCATGATTTAGTGTATTACACTGCTCCATAGGTTACTGTTGTAATTTCGTTCTGGTATACCAGAACGAAATTCAAATTTGGCGATATTTTTGCTAAACGAATTAATCTGCAAGAATTTTTTTGGTATATAAACATTATGTAGCCAGAGGTATCCAGTGGTATAAAAATCTCAACTTTTTTTGAGAAAAGTGGGGGGATGATGCTGTGGATCACGAAATGCCCTTTTAAATGATACTTCTTCAGAAGCTAAATAAATGTAACATTTCAATTATAGTAATTCTTCATTAAACAAATAAATGATTGCAGTGATGATCATGATGATGAAGCACATGTCTGTGACATACCTGATAAGATGCGCAGTCAAATGTCAACAATCGCTTAAGGTGATGCATGTGATATATATTGTACATATGTATTTTCCATTAATTAATTAATTAACCAACTAACTAACTAACTTACTTACTTATTACTTACTTATTATTTATTTATTTATTTATTTATTTATTTATTTATTTATTTATTTATTTATTTATTTATTTAAATAACAAATAAATGTTAATTATTTATTTATTTATTTTGGTTCAATAGTCCGGGTCATTAGTCCGAAAACCCAATAATTTAGTTATAACCCAATAATTTAGTTATAACCTAAACCCCTTATCCTCTCCCAAACATATAACTAACTCTGACCCTAAATGCCCTAACCCCTGGGCCCTAACATTAACCCTTTTCGAGTCTTGTTTGAATTTTGAAAGCTTTTGAGTAAGATCTGTTTTATTTAGTAAAACTTATAAACATAAGCCGATTGAGACGGAGTCAAGTAGAACATACAAATGTTAATGTGTTGGTTAATGCCATTTAATAACATTACAGCAAATTTTGTTTTATATTACTTATCAATACAAAAAGCAGAAAGCTAAGACAAAATGCAAGTGTAGGCCCTAGTAATAGGGTTTGGTGCAAGTTCTTTTTAACAAGTTTAACAAATGAAGTAAATACACAAGACTTTACTTTCATTATGTAATGCGAGTTGTAAAAGGTGTGCCTAAATAATTATACTGAATAATCATATTCTGGTCATCGTCACCCGTCAAATTTGAAAACAGTACAAAGGTCAAGCTAGGATACATCAACCTGTGTTTCTAGGTAGATAAGGACCTGCTATCTACGGATGACACACCTTTACTTCTTGATTTGTCTAGTTTGGACAAAGTTCACGATATGAATCATATAGTTCCTCTATGCATATGCCACACAATATTTTGAAAGACATCCTTTGTGCCATTTGCAACATCAAAGTTCAATGTCTCCTTTTTGCAATCTTTAAGAGAAAAAAACTAAAATTTGGTACTGTGGGGGAAGGAGCGCTTTCACCGGGTCAACCGGCGTCTTCAGCGGATGTTGTACACTTCGTTTCCGTTATTCTTCTATTTTTTGTACTTTTTACAACTTTATTGTTTAGTCCTTTTGCTTCCTTCAGGATTGTATGTGTCAGAATAAGATATTGCATCGATTGAAAACATAAAGTTACCCACTTCTTGTTTTTAGATTTAAAATTATGGGTTCTTTTCCAACTGTAAAGATACCTCTTGTGCGCATTTTAGAGATATGTCTATTTATGTGTAGGCCTATTTTAATTTATCAACTCAATATGAAATATGATTATTATTTTTCAGGCAAGTGTGCGTGCAGCCAAATATTTCGGCACTGGAATGGTTCACGCAGCAGGAATGTTCCAATATATGTCGCCAATTGCTGGGATACCAACGGCAGTTGGCACCGCTACGCGCCCAAAACCAAAGTCAACGTATCAAAATTATGGTGATACACGAAGAAAACATCGAGATTACTCCAATATGCAATACGCTTTTTCATCTTGAAAGCTGTTCCTTCCTAACCCATACCGTAGAATTTCATCTACAAGCATTATGTGATGCGATCAAGCAAAATCAGTCGGAACTCGGAAATATTGATTTTGAGATATAGCTAAACAAAGGAAATGTTTCCTTTTGTTTCCTATTATTTTTGAAACTCTTTGATTGCTCATATCTTTGGAACTGGTTGTTTAATTTCAATGGGGTTGTCTGCAAAATCCAAATTTGAAAATGCTTTTTACTATCCTATAAGAAACTGAAAATTTAATATTTCCGAGTTCCGACTGATTTTGCTTGATCGCATCACATATATGCCTCTAAATCTGGACTCTAATTTCTAAATGAGTTTTTTTACGAAAGAGACCAAATGCAGATATCCTCCACAAAAACATTTAATATATATAGAGTTTGAGTAAGTAGGCCTACATGTACATTAGGCTACTGATACAGGCGACTGTACTACATGTAACATACACATGTATATCGCAAGACCAATCTATTGTATACTATATGCTTTTTTGGAGAGTGTCAGCCTTTTGTCTCTCATTTGTAAGAGGCATATTTAGGCCAAAATGCTTGTAGCTGGAATTATACGGTATTCAGCTGAAGAAGTCAAAACTAGTGGACTATATAATAGATCTGGAATTCGGAGCCTTGTTCCAATCCAAAGTGCCGTCCAAAAACGTATAAAGATGTGGATACAATATTTTGCACCGCAAAGAATTGCCGCTTTAAAAAAAATCGCTTCATCAAATGTTTTCAGACCGAAAATGGTCCACCTTGGCTTTGTAAGGAGGGTTTTACTTCCATTTGGTGGTAAAACAGATACACTTTAATGTAGACCTTGTATATAGTTTGTATTTATTGATATGAGTACCTTTTTTACACAAATTTTGATAAGTATATTAAATAATTATTTTTGTAATATTGAAAATTACCAACTGTAATATGGAATTAATAACAAAAGTCAATAGTTTTAGTGCCATTTGAATTGCCTCTACAAATGGGCTTCCAGAATAAATTTCAAAGGTTGTAATTACTCCCAGTTCCAAAAAGATACAACACCAATTTCTTGGAATCATAAAAACAGTGTTGTGCCAAATGAAACATAGATCAATTCAATTACTTTATTTGAAATTATAGTGGCAATAAAGTCAATTTTTGTATTTGGTAATTATTTAGTGAAAAGGGCCAACATGGTTTAATACAACTGTATACAAAATTAGAAGGCTTGACACAAGTCTAAGCTAAGCATTCGGAATCTTGAGCATAACAACGATAATTACTCTTACTCTTTTCGTTTTTTGAGAATTACATAATTTTGTACTACAAGGCTTGATTTTTACAGCATAAACACCCTAAAACATGTGTTTTTTGGCCCAAACAACTAGACAGAATTGATCTATTTTATTTTGCAACAGGATATTTGTTTAATCCTAAAAAGATTTCCATTTTTTTATGCTGCAGACTTATTAGGTGGAATCAAGAGAAGTAGTGTTATGTTACGATACAAATTATTTTGTGTTTGTACATCACAATGATGTGTACCCATCGCTTTTGATGTTTATTGCAAAAAATATCGAAATGCAACATTGGATCCTCTTTCAATGACCAGAAATTATCACCTTTTATAAAATTATCCTACTCTCACAGATTAGGATAATTTCATGGTGTATTTATCATTTGAAACGGATGGTTACCACTGCACTGTGGATGGGTACCAATCATTTTGATACAGCTTATACCGTAAAACTTCGTTAATAAGCATATGTGCCTATTCATGAGTTGCTCGGACAAGAACCACTTTTTAAGGTAGTTTGTTAAACTTTTTCATTTCTTAAAATTTACAAATACCTGTGTTACATGTACATATTTGTAAATTAAAAAAAAATGAAAATGTTCAACAAACTACCCTAAAAATTCGTTGTCCGAGCAATAATAGGCACATATGCTTATTAACGAATTTTTACGGTATTCAATATAATACCAATTGTATTCCAATAACAACGCACCATTACTTCAAAGGGTAAGACAATAATATATCAGGGGTGTGAGAGGCCTCAGACCAAAAAAAAGAAAAAAAGAGGAAAATTAGTTTAAAAAAAGCTGAAATACAGCATAAAACAGGGTAAAAACGCCAAATATGGGCTGAAATAAAATAAAACACATAAATTTTGGCAATAAAAAAAGCTGAAATCAGCTTAAAAGCTGAATCTCACAACTCTGATATATATGTAATATGGTCTGCCAACCCAATTCTTGCAGATGATGAGGAAAAAGGTTATATTTTTAAACAGCCTATATAGGGTTAATTTCAAAATTTTGTAAGGGGAACTCTAAAATGCTTGAAATATCTAACATCTCCAAAATACCTTTAATCAACTTTACTCAAAATATTAAAAAATGTCTACTTCATTTTGGCAAGTGCCCAAGACTTTTTTTTCACTCTTTCAAATTAAGAGAGAATAGGATAATATAAGAGCAGGAAAGTGCGAGTAGTTGGACTGGCTGACCTTTAATGTTATCAAGTTACTTCTTACACTTAAATTATTTCATTGATCACGCTTTAGGTGCTTTGCCATTTACCTACCATCCGCTGATATATTAATTATTATGGCTGACTTTCTATATGCAAAGTTTCAAATTAGACATTGAAAAATATTATTTGATATTATTAATATTAGGTGGTTACTAACTAGACAGTGGCTTAGCTGGGACCTTTCCGAGGGGGGAGGGCAAGCTTGTATGTGGCAGGGCCCAAAATCCAAAGTGGGTGGGTGAGGCCCGGGGAACTCCAACTTTGGAGGTGACGCGTATGTAGGGCTGTTAAGACCCCCTTTTTCAGCATCGCTGTCACCCAAAGACCCCATATTTTTTTACGAACACATGCTCTGTCACCCGAAGACACCCTATTTTTCCATTTGATCTGTCACCCAAAGACCCTTACAAATTCAATTTGAACAGCAACTTTCATTTATCACTGATTTTGTTACTTATTTTGAAAAAACAATGAAATTTGAAGCCATTTAGAACTAGAAATTCGATTTTCGAGGTTTTTGCGACGCTGTTTCGCTCTCACCCAAAGATTCCATTTAAAAAGGTCATGTTCTCACCCAATGACCCCATATTTTTTACATTTTGCTCTCACCGAATGCCAAAAATCATGCTCTCACCCAATGACCCCATATTTTTGACATTTTGCTCTCACCGAATGCCCCTTAGTGCGAAAGTGCCAGCCCTACACCTATATCCATTTCATATTGAAGTGCCCCCCCCCCCGGGGTGAGGGACAAGTGCATGTATTTTTGAAGTCTTGCTGTGGAGGAGGTGTAGCGATCCCCGCAGCAACATTACATAAAGGAGTATGGCCCATTAGCTTTGAAAGATAGTGGAGATTTCCCGGCCTGTAAACAATGGTTCACCCCTTAAATTTTATTACACAATTATTGCATGTATCCCTGCTATGTATTCTCCTAATCTTGGCATTGGTATGATTGTTATTATAACAAAACAGTACATTTCAATTTAAGATCAAACAGAGTCATGTGCTTGAGATACAGGATTGTTTATGTTCCGATTTCTTGTTTCATGTTTGATGGTATTAATTTAATGCCTGAAATTGTAATCACCATCTTGATATCTGAAGGGGCTTCCAAACCACTTATTGCTTTGTGTAATTTTGTATCTTGCCAAATTAAAAACAATCATGGATCATAGGACTACTGTAGGAATTTTTCCAAGAGTGACTTCACTCTTTCATCACAAGTGAAAATGAATTTCTAAGAGTAAACTGTATTTTTTATGAAAAATAGTGATAAAATAATGTCAAATGCTGGTATTTTTGCATTTATAAAGTTTGATTGGCAACTTGAATATTTATTAAGACAACTTAAGGGCTGGGGTATGAACGTTTGGACAGTATTTATTTTGGGACATCAGAGCACATCAGACATTTGAATTGCATTCTGAATACGAAGAATGTCATTCTGATATCAAATAATTTTGATTTTTTGAAATTACATAATTTAATACACATTTTATGGCAAATCATTAAAATTGATATTGTTGATATTTAACAGTACTTGAAGTAAACTTTATAAATCTGATGATTTAAACTTAAAGTGTATGTAGGTGGGATGAAAAACCGACGATCAATTGAAAATTTTGACCTTTAGTATTGAAGATATGGATTTTTTTCCCAAAACACCAAAAAAAATTAGGTCTTTTTGGGAAAAAAATCCATATCTTCAATATGAAAGGTCAAAATTTTCAATTGACCGTCGGCTTTTCCTCCTGCTACATACACTTTAAGAATATATCATTAGATTTATATCATTTACTTCGAGGACTGTTATATATCAAAATTTGACAAATATCAAATTTTTATAATTTGTCATAAAATTTGTATTATATTGTGATTTTCAAAAATGAAAATTATTTGATATCAGAAAGACATGCTTCGCATTCAGAATGCAATTCGATAGGTCCGAGGTGCTCTCATGTCCCACAAAAATACTGTCGAAACGCAATAAACGCTCATTTTAGATCCCTTAAATGCACTAACCCAGCAGGGCATAAGATGATACAAGACCCAAATAATGCAAACCTTTTAAGGTTTGCATTTTTTTAAAAAAGAATAATGATTTCATAGGAAAGAAATCTTTTGCAAACTGATAAATTGCAGTGACTCTGATTGTTCACCTTCTCAATCAGTTTGCACAAGCTTTCCTGTTTGAAATGTCTAAGTATTATTTGTTAACAATTTTAAGACCATGTGGCACATGCTGTGTAAAAGGTTATAATAAACAGATAATAGATACAGAAATCATTTAATGAACTCTTCTTTTATTCATTTTTTCCTGTAATAATAAACATTTAAATTAATTTACATTTTGTCACAAGAATGTAAGACTGTGTCAAGTGTAAAGAAATATTGTGAGCACTCGTCTTGTACTCTACAGGCAAATTGTATCTACTCCCTATTATACAAAAATACAACAGCAGTTGTTTTGGATTTTAAAAAAGATTATCCTGTTTTGCAAAATGAAATATAGCTAAATCTTAATCCTTTCATTAGTTACTTAAATACACCACAACTAATGTACGAGTATACTCCATGGAAGATGATGATGATAATGAGTTCCAACTGGCAATAAAAGGAAACTACTTTTGCAATTTTAGCAGAAATGGGCCATAAACATTCAATTATGCATAATTTCTTATAATTTCAGTAACAAAATTCAATATGTTTACTCGTAAGTTCAATATTTAAAGTTAATTTTGACAATAAGCTATACAAGATACTAGAAAATGTGTTTTTCAAAATTTAGAATGCATAACCTGAGATTAGCCTTAGTACAAGTATTTGGGCTTGATTGTCACAGCATATGAAAAACACCCTAAAAAACACATGTTTTTGACATTTATTTTCAAAAATGAGCCAGATATTAAAATCTGACCTTTACTGCTAGTTAAAACTATTTAAAGGATTAGGATTTAGCTGTTTCATTTGGCAAAATAGCATATCATTTTGTTTAATCAAAAAAAAAAAAAAAAAAAAAAAGAAAAGAGAAGAAAAAGAAGTAGTGCTGTATTTTTCTGAATTAGGAGTAAGTACTTGTATTTATTATTTGGTGACCTGTCCCTCTGAAGAATTTCAAACATTACGCGGAAAATATTGTGCCTTTAATACATTTTTGTATATCTAGCCTTGTTCCATTCAATGGCACAAGTGCCAACCTTTTTGGAGTTGAGGACCAAATTTCCAATCAGTAAGCCTTAAATTGAGGTCATCCTAGATTCGTAATAAGTGGCCATGCCGTATTGAATATTTTTAAGGTTTGCAGGTTGGCCACGCCTGCATAACACTGTGCAATAAAACTTTGTGTATTACACACCTGTGTATCAAAATTCAAAATATTTCAATAATACTAAATTTCACAGAAATATTTTATGTACATTATCTACAATACTCCACATCTTAATCTTCTCTTTTTATTCAACCTAATTAGCACACAGGCACTTATGGAAATTTGTTTTAGAGGAGGTGCTTATTAAAATCATATTTCCTACAAAGAGCATTGCAATACTCTGTACTTATAATAAACCTAACCGTTTTTATGGTAGTTGTACTCAAATGGGGGCACTTACCAAAAGTAAAATCCAAATAGGATGTTTTAGTGCTAATTAGATCTACATCTACATCTACCAGGACACTCAGTAAAGTTGCCAAGAGGCAATATCTGACTGAGAATACAAAATTATACAATACTGATGCCGGTCATCAGACACAGATCAAAAACTGACAAATAATTCAGTAAATGGAACAATAAATATAAATAAAGTCATTCTATACAAATCCATATTGATTGTATTGACATTGTTTTCATTACACAAAACAAAGACTTAGTTGTTTCAAGTTTTATGTTCTCTATTGTGTAACATTTGATGCAGAAAATGTTCTTTACAAAACCAAGGATAATTTTGCTGTATTATATCAAACCTATGTACAGCACTTAGTGCATTTGACAAACAAACAAACAAACAAACAAACAAACAATAACACCAGTAGGAGCTGTGGTACTAAAAATCATTGTAAATTGTCTCAATCATTGCAAGTATTGCAATGAAAAAATAGATACACATGTATAAATATTTTGTCTAAACCACAGAGCCCTATTATACTCAGTGGTTTATCCAAATTCATACCCTGCGGATTCTGCTGGGTTACAGGAACATTGTATCATTTCCTAGTAATATCCCTCAGCAGATGAAGTTTTGTGCAATCTGGACTTGGGTTTCAAGCTCTACAAACATGTGTGTCAATTTTGAGCTAAATGACTTTTGCTTGTGCAAGGTGATCATTTCTTGCAAAAGACTACAATTTAAAGAGCTACTGTACTAGATCCAGAAAAAAATGTCAATTTCCGCATTTCATCTCATGCCGGGACTCCAACTCCTAATCATTCCATACTGTTCAAATACCAATACCTACTTATTATCTTTAGTCTGCAGAACCACCAAACAATCAATTAGCTTGTTTGAACATGACAATCATCTACTTGTTTCTTGTATCTTCATCATTTGGAACCAAGAGAAATTTCACAGCAAGTGAAAAATGATCGGACGCCCACCTCGCATTGGGCAGTCCTCCCATCTCGTTAGCCTCCTCATCTGTAAAAAGAGACAACCTACTTAGTATCCGTAACTGTTTGGTGTCTTCCTTAATACATACTGTCTCTGATGAATAAAAGATGTAATCCACCGTGCAGTTGGTCCTGCCATGATTCGTTGTGACCTCCTTACTGTCCTCATTATATACATAGGAAGAATTGAATTGAAAGGGATGGTCTAAGACACTGGATATATTACAGTAGTCATCATCTTTGGCTTCTGGTGTAGTATCACTTATTGATGATAGCTGAGGCTGACTTGATGAGTTGTTTTTAGAACCTAAGGGTTAAATCAAACACATACTTTTTACAACATACTCTGTATAATACTTCACACAAGGGTTGATGGAATCTAATCATAAATTGTCACCCCAGTCCCAAGCATGACTATGATCAGCTCATAATAGGCGAGAATTATTTGTTTTTGTTACTGCATGCGTCAATTAAGTCCAAACTTAAACCTGCATAAATTTACAAAAAGCACTCAAGCAATACGCAAAGTGTGGTTCGCGTATCTGGTGGACCAAGCTGTTTGTACTATATAATTCCACAATGTTATGAGTCCTGCCGATTACGAGCTGATCAGAGTATAGTCAGTCAGTAACCTACACTACAATTTTTTCTGGCAGATAACAGCATTAACACAAGACTAGTTCAAAATAGTTAACTGACAAAATAGCACATGTATCAAATACATACAATTAACGGACAAAATTGCACATGTATCAAATACATGCAATTAACGGACAAAATAGCACATATGTATCAAATACATGCAATTAACGGACAAAATTGCACATGTATCAAATACATGTAACCAGCTTTTTGTTGATCGCTATTTCATTACGACCATGCTGGCATTCTGAATGTGAGCCAGTACACTACAGATGAGGTTACATGTGACGTCATTGCCAGGCAATTTATTGGCAATGCCCAATTGCCCATTGTTTCTTGCCTGACAGTCTACATGTGAGCACATCAGAACCTGTGCTTTCCACAACATCATAATAAGGCCATTGAACTGTGTAGTCATATGCAGTTCACTTAAGCATATCAAAAGACCAGTCCCTTGCCTTGTTTATAAACATTGATTTCACCTCATCTATACACAGTTGTGAGGATTGCAAAGCGGGATTTCACACATTAAACCTTCATTAGCCAGAACATATATGCACCTTTGGTCAGTGCAGTGTGATAAAAGATCAGTCACAGGAAGCCATAGTAACCATTAATAGCAACAATGTGCTCTTACCTGGTAGTCTCTGCTGTAGCACTCTTTCATACTGACATCCATCTGTTACACCAACACCACTGGGCCATAGAGGGGAGGAAAGATTCCTGGTATGCTTCCATGGCTCTTGCCCGGACACATCAACAGCTCTCAGTCCTTCATAATACAATGTCCCTAACTGAATGAACTCCACAAGGGAGCACTGTGGTAAACTATTGAAATCCCCACACATTATTACCGGGTGGTATCTATGGGATTCATTGTCCGGAGTTGGGATGTAGGAAAGCTTGTCTATTTCAGCTAGTAGCATACCGAGCTGAGTCAACTTGATATCGCCACGCTTTTGGATTGTACAGCAGGTGCGTGTTAGCGACACATATCCTCTCTGATTGACAGATGCCTTTTGGTTGTAGCAGGACTATCACAGCAACATTGTCTCTGTCAAGGAGAGGTACATTATGACGGCGGTATTCCAGACGTTTGCAGTCCACTAGGTCAAAGTGTGAATTCTTGAAGAATGTGGCACAACCATCATGCTTGTCACCAGTTCTCTGTTTGAATACACCACTGTACCCTATATATGATGAAAAGGAGAACAAGTTTATTTAAACAGTTTTCTCTATTTGTACTGACATATATCTGAGGAATAAAATAGCAGCTATGCTGCTGCAGTCTTGCCTAAATTTAACATTAACAACTGGAAATGTATTATTTGTTCTGAACAAGTCATTGTCAGAAAAATGATGTAAAACTAGATGCACCGCGGTTCTCGGATGTCACAGCGTCGACCTTGATGCCTCCACCAAAGGGACTGATGTGACACTCAAAAGTTGATACAAAGTTTCAAGCATCAAGGGCAGACCAAATTTCATGCCAACACAACAGTTTTTACTAATTTGACCTCAGATGACCACTGGGTGACCCCAGATGACCCCAAAATGACCTTCCAAAAAGTTGGCTCTAAATATTGTTTGTACCCACCAAATTTCATGCCCATACGACAGTTTTTACTAATTTAACCTCAGGTGACCCCTGGATGACCCCAAAATGACCTTCCAAAATTTTGCCTCTAAATGTTAACTGTACCCACCAAGTTTCATGCCCATACGATAGTTTATCTAATTTGACCTCAGATGACCCCTAGGTGACCCTGGATGACCCCACCATGACCTTCAAAAAATATGGCTCCAAATGTTGATTGCACCTTCATGTACCAAGTTTCATGCCCATACGAGTTTTTGCCAATTTGACCTCAGATGACCCCTGGATGACCTCAGGTGACCTTGACCCACTAACCAATAGAAACTTGTTCTGCCTAGGTTCAAGATGCACCCACCCACCGAGTTTGAGGAACGTGCGACCTCTAGTCTCCGAGAAAAGAGGTAAATAAGGAAAATGGGCACCCTGTAGGACTACATGCAACAAAGTATAAAAAAGGTCCCCCGATAAATTAATAAATAAATAATGAGGGTTCCCATAGTGCAGATTGGTTGCATTAGGATTTACACTGTTCATATGAGACCAAATTATAACCAAAAGTCTCAAAATAATGATATTTTACAAGTTGACCTCAAATGACCTTTGACCACAGTATATGACCCTTAATCACAACCAATATATGAGGATTCCCAAAGTGCAGCTATGACCCAAGTTTGATATAAAATTGGATCGGTTGAGCCTATATTTATTGGTCGAGCTATGAGTCATAACGAGACCAATAAATATTGGGCGTAAAGCATCCAATTTTATCATTATTATGTGTTGGATCCAATATTTTCACACACTTGGATCCATCAAAACATAATAATGGTTGCAATAGGATTTGAACTGTTGATATGAGACCATATCTAAAAGTTTACTTTGTTTGACCTCAAATTACTTTTGACCTCAGTATATGACCTTGAACCCCACCCAAAAAAAGTGACCCACCTATCCTGAAAATCTGAAGTCAATCCGCCCATCCATGCCCGAGATACAGCATCCGGACGGACGAACGGAAGCTCGGACATTGCAAAAACAGTATGCCTCGCGGTGGAGGCATAAAAATTGAAAATTGCAGACATCTGACTCATTCCCCTTGATCGATCATGTCACATTTGTGCATATTGGCCTCAAGATGCTTCACATTACTGTAAGTCCCCTACCCAATAATCATTGCTACCAAGTTCAAGTTCAGTAGTAGTAATACTTGGGCTGCCAACCTTGATTTCAGAGACAAAGCCCAAAATTTGTTGATTCCCCCAGAAATTCACTTTGCCCCCCCCTGAAAAAAAATTCCTGGTGCCGCCATTGCAACTCACCAAGGTTCTTCATCGCTGGCTCATAGAATGAAGTAAAATGTGTTCCTTGTACTTCTTGCAGACACACAATCTAAACATAGAAATAAAATAGTTGATTTAAAATCTAATTTAAGTTAGATAAATAAAATACTAGCTGGTTTCAAGCCATAAATGTTGGTACCTCTGAGACAATTTCAATTACCACTCATTTCAGAGATAGATTGATACAAACCCATCAGTTTCAGGGTTATAGCTATGCCAGTTGGCTGTAAACACCACTAGTTTTTGCCGACCGGCATTCAATCAAAATAAGCTTCCTTCTGACCGGCACAAAATTGAGCAAATATTGTATGATTATGTAAAGTTCAGTTTCCCTATGAAAAAAGAATGAAACTAAAACCACTAATAACTCCAATTATCACCTGCTGATAGAACATGGTGTGAAAAGTGTGCCAACGAGTTCCATAATAACATTATTACATAACATTTTTATATTAATTATTGGGCTTGGTTTTCGTAGCAAAATCCAACTATACAGAATTCAATAAATATCAAAAATCTGCAATTTTTCACATCCACAGGTATATAAAACTGCCATTTTGCAGTGACATACACCACCATAACATTCACTCAATCATTCATGGCAGCAATTGTTGTTATTATTTGGTAGTTAACAGTGTTTCATCAGTCCCAGATGCATGTTTTCTAGATAGTAAATTAGCCGGCACTTAACTTGGGCTGGCAACAACCCTGATTATTCACATTTTAGTAACAATATTAGCACCCGGCTGTTAACAAGTAATTTTCAAGGGGTGCTCTATTATGTAGATGTTATGAAACAAACCACTCACCTGCCAAAGTTATTCTGATGAAGGTATAGGTTTGGCTCTCTGAATACTTTCAGCATACCCTCAGTAGGTAAGAGTTACTTAGTTTCAGAACATCCATGGGATACCTTCACACCTCTTGAAAATGATGCTGGTGAGTTAAAAATTCTGCAACCCTTAATGAAATATCTAGAAATACACTGTGACTAAATGATGTACTCACATCAGAATTGATATCAGCTATCTCTTGGAGTAAATTCATCTTCCTGTACTCCCAATCTAGGATATGTCTCGGACAGTGATGGTAAAGGTAATCATTCATGCTAATCAACTTCTGAGCTAGCACATTATATGACATCACCGTAAAATCTACACCTGTGTATGGTTTGGACTTGTGTCTTCTGCCCAGGCTTGTGTCTTTCCAGTGCCTTTGAAAGTCATTGGGCTCTCGTCTCATAGAACCTGTATGTAAATGTAAGAAGCAAATGTGATGTGAAAACTAGGTTATGAAAGCAAACTTACTTATACTATATACTTGTTTATCAATTAATTATAGGTTTCACACTTTTCCAAAGGTAGGTATTAATTACTCTCATCGAATATGTGTCATCAGCCCTCAGCTGACTGTAGGAACCCATGAATTTGATTCATGTAGGTATTAATATGATACTTGACATGTGAGTGCAGGCTTCAGTACAAAATTGTGTCATAGGATCCTGTCTTATCTGTGCAATCCAATATGAAAATGATGAAAATTTAGATTTTGACCCCAAGAACCCCAAGCAAAGTGCATTATAATACAAGCCCACAACATCAGCATCATAGCCAAAGGTATTGCTCATGCCAAAATGATTATACCACCCATTTCATTAAAATATCAACTCGGCACTTGGGCGTGATATTCAATCAAAAGTGAGTGACCTCTCATATCATGAAATTTTAACAAAATAATGTTGCTTGGCTGTTTGCTCACATTTGACCTGACATTGGAAGATGTTGACTTACCTTGGCTGGTTTTAGGATTGGCTTTGATATCCTCATCATGGTTGGCTTTAGTACTGCTAGGAATTTTTCCTTTTCCTCCAGAGGATGTATCTTTGGATGGTAGTTGGCTATCAAGTCCGTCTTGCTTCTTTTCAGGTCGACTCGCTGTCGTTGAAAACCCACTCTTGGCAAATGTAGACCACCCTGGCGGTGGAGTGGAAGGCTGGCTTTGTTTCTGCATCTGATACAATGATGGGGCATATGTTGAAAAATCTCTTTGGGTAAAACCACACTGACCTGGAGGTGGTGTAAGACACTTATGTCGACTTTGAGATGTAGAGGAAGTAGTTGAGGATTTAACTTTGGCAAACTCAGACCGGCCTGGAGGATGTGTATGTGTTGAATGTTGAGCGTGTTTATCCTCCATATTTTCTTCTGACTTTGTGGTAGCCTTCCTTGACTTGGGCGCACTTCCTGATCTAACATCAGTTGCAGCTCCATGTGATCTAACATCAGTTGCAGCTCCATGTGATCGCCTGCGCATACTGTGTGCAATATTTGCTATAGCTTTCTTTGATTCATCATCAAATTGCACACCTTTGCCTCTTTTACTAGCTGTACCACGTTTCTTACTACTTGATCTGGATTGCTTTGAGTGCGAGTGTTTTTTGGAGTGTTCTGTGTGAGAACGCTCACTTTTTGAGTGCTCTGAACGAGAGCGTTTCCTTTTAGGCATTTCACTTGGATATATGGCTGAAAGTATGTAAAAATTTTGTCTTTCTTCTGCATTTATATAATGACAGTTGAAATCTCCCAAAGCTCCTTTATCTAGACTTGCAGCTATGGAGTGATTTATTGCAGCTGATTGCTGATGATTGTTATATACACATTTCTTTGCAACACTGACTGGATTTGGCACACAAATGGACAATGGAAGCAAACTTGAAGATCTGGTTCTGAATAGAACTTGACTTAAAACTGGAGTTGGATGCAACTTATATCTGCAAGCTAAGGACGTTAACAAACATTGCTGGTGCAGAGCCCGAAAAGAAGAGTGCATTGCTGCAAGTCCGTTTTGAATTGTTTGAGAGAAAAACACATAGCTGACAGATGTTGACTGTGGTTTGGAAGGTTCTTCACCTAATATCATTGAATGGTTGATCCCAACTACACGTGTAGTATCCTCTGTGATATTTATGAAAATCAAAATCTGCAAATAAAATAAAAATGTTTGCTTTTATAGTTAGACAGACAGGGGCTATAGAAGAGATGGAAAGCATCCCATCCCCTTTGGAATTTTGTTTTAATATAAAAATAAAACAACTGTTTCTAATGTGGTTCTAACAGAATAATGGTGAAGAAGGTAACAGGTGTATATGCTCCTACAAAATATCAATAGGCTCAAAATGTACTAAGCTAACTCCCTCCAAGAAGTTGCCATCTTCAGTATCAAAATTTGATCACACAATATGAGAATCAATTTAATTTGATTCTTGCAACTTCTGGCTACTAGGCAGTTTTTGATACTCAATTGATTTTCACAAATTATCTGTGAAAGGCCAAGTAAAATAAATAACATGTATTACATGTTATTTATTTTACTTGGCCTTTCACAGATTGTATATTGTCCCCATCCTCACCGAGAGATTTTTGTTATTTTTGTTATTTGCTCCCTTACTTTGTTTCTAAAATTGTTGTGATGAAAAGACATGTTGAGAAGTTTTTTTTTCTCTCTTTTGTTTTTATTCCCTGTTGCGAAGTTCTTAGTTATATTTATATAATATATATTAATAAATGATAACCAAGAACATCTATGATGAATATATTCAGGTATATTTATTAAAAACACTCAAATAGCAGCCAAAATGGCTGAATTGCATGGTGAATTACAATAATTACAATCATTCAATCAAATTTATATAAAGAAATGCAAATAATAAAAAAAATACATAAAAAAAACTTGAATTATTGCACAATACATACTCAATGAAAATTTTAAAAGGTACAATCAAAGAAATAATAAATAGCTATAGCTCATACTCAACCGAACTCACCAACACCATATCTCAAACACATCCCTGCACACACCCCCCTCCCATACCCATACACACCCACCAACATCCACTGATACACTCCCACACTTACCATTGCACAAAAACTCAACCAAATAGAATATCAATGTGACGGCATAATAAAAAGATATGAAGTTACAATGTACATGTCTTTGAGCTTTGGGGAAATATTAGGGGCCTCCCCATATTTAAGTGTTGACAAAGCCTTTGCAATTGCAATTATACACAGAAATGAAAAGTACATTTTTAACAAATTAACAAATAATAAAAAAGGGCCTCACCAACTGTTCGTGAAAGTCCGGGCGATTGTAACTTAGCCTAAATTTTAGTCCATGTCAAATCAAACAGTATATTGAAAAGTTCTCAGGTAACAATCTCAGATTTGGATAAAACTCTATCAGAATAATCCATTATGGCTACAATAAACACTGCAAAAAAACTAGCCATGTCGTTTCCGAGAAATGGACCTCTGAAATTTGGACAGGACCCCCTCTTGGGCAATCGTGAGTCGCAATTGCAACCATGTTATTTTCTGATATTGAATGCGCATAACTTTCCCCAGGTAACAGGTATAGACCTGAAAATTGGAATCTAGGCTAACTCTTTGCCATATTTTCAGAATAATGTCAAATTGGAGCATCTCCTATACTTTTAATGCTAAAGGCACCCAAAGTAGCTACTGTAAAGCTATTTAATTTCGCTAGTACTTAATTTCGCTAATTGCCAATGACCACCATATTTGTGGGTATTTAATTTCGCTAATCCAGCAATTTATGTGTACAATTCAATGTAAAACTGTTCAATTTGCGGGTATTTAATTTCGCGAATTAAGGCTTGCGAAATTAGCGAAATTAAATCCCTAGCGAAATTAAGTGGTTTTACAGTAATTTGTTCAACCGATAGGTCATCCTGTGCCCCCATGAGATATCATATAAATCCAATCTTTATACAGATGAGTAATCTCTAGGTGCATGTCTATTGTAAAAAGCCAGTTAGGGCTATATACATGGCATGCTGCAACAGCCCTGAAAAATGTCTAAATTTTAAACTATCATGATCATCTAACCATGAAAGAGTTGAGTACCAAAGCTGCATTTTGGTAATTGGTTTTTCAGATCTGTGAGTTTCAATTCAGGTTTCAACTGTCAACATGGCGAGTCACTCATGAGATGGAGGTTTTTTTGACTTCAACTAACTTTGGATGCAGGGAATTCCTTATATGGTTTGATCAATTCTAACTGGCTTTTTGCAATATGCACCTAGAGATTACTCATCTGTAAGATTGGATTCATAATATGATGTCTCATCATGGGGACAAACAAATTCGCTACTTTGGGTACCCACAGCATTAAAAGTACTGTAATTTAGTGTAAAGGAGATAGCTCCATTTTCAGCTCTATAGCTGTTACCTGGTCAAAATTATGAGTACTGTACGGTATTCAAAGTCGTAAAATATCACTGTTGGTCCCGTTGTGAGTCGCGATTGCCAAGAGGGGGGTCCTGTCCAAATTTTGGAGGTCCATTTCTCGAAGAGTATAAGTTAATTTACAAGGCTAGTTGTTTTTGCAGTGCTCACTGCAGCCATAACGGATTATTCTGATGGAGTTTTATCCAAATCTGAGAGGGTCACCTGGTTGACTTGACATGGACTGACCCAGTAAAGATATTTAAACTGAAGACGAATTAAAAAGAATAGTTTGCGTCTGACGTCAGGGCAAAGGCGTGATGTGATTGGTTGCTGATCTGCACAGTACAGCATTTTTGGTCTGGTTGACAGGACGTTATACGAAAACTAGTCTAGCAAATGGCGTAGATTTCTTTTTTACATGAGGGGGGATGGGGTTGGAAAAATATTCTTGAAGTATATAGTGAATCCAGCACCTTTTGGTGACAGAATAAGTTTATAGAATGTGTGTGAAGCGTGTGAAAATTTGGCTATTTTGAAGCTAAACTGATGAAATATAGTGCAAAAGTGGATTCGTGCACAAAAATGTGCACTTTGGGGGCTAAAATGGGCAAATATGACGTTAATTTGGTGCCATATTATTCAGGCATCAACATAGGGGGGCGGAATGATTGTATGGACCATCCCCCCAGCAAAATATCTACGCCTATGTAGTCTAGTCTTTTAAATTTGGTCTTCAATATAGTCACCCGTAGGCGTAGTAGACTAGTAATACTTGAGTTAAAATTGCTAATTTTAAAAATACGGACGGTTAGCAGGGACTTTTGAGGAGAGCGAGAGCAATCAAGTAATAAATATGTTGTCTATACTTCACTTGACCAAATATAGGATTTTTTTATGGTGATGAGACACTCGCACATGGAATTTTAGAGGGATTTTGATAGCAGTTCTTTTATCTCTGGATTGACTTTCATCAAAAAGATTACAAAACAGCACCATTCCACATAGAAAAACTGCTATCATCATGAGACTAAGATCTAGAAACACCACCGAAATGCTGTTTTGTAATCTTTTTGATGACAGTCAATCCAGAGATAAAAGTAAACAAATTGGGATATCTGCTCAATATAAAAGTAATAAAGTATGGAAGCCGCCATTACCCTGCCATCGCGTAGGCCTGGAACACTACCGCGATTGGGCCATGAAAATTACCCGTAAAATCGCGGCATGCTGTATCCACGGTTAGATTTTTTCAAGCCTGCTACAGTGCATTTTTTTTCAAATGTTGAACGGCATTTTTAATACTTTTAATTATATTTTTAGAGCATCCATGAACTTAATTTATCAAATACATTAAATCAACTAACAATCCTGCTATCCGGGCCAAAATTTATACAAGAAAAATACTGTTTCAATCACGAAAATTAACCTAAATTTTGCACCTACACGCAAGACTTGGCGGTAGTCTATTCAGATATTGTTGTCAAGGTGATTGACCCCAGATGATTGACAGTTGGGAACATACATACTGTACGCGATGCTGAATGCATAGCCATGGTAGCCGGGTGCTAAAGTGGGTGCTAAAAGCCCAAATGGCGGCCTCCATGCGTGTAAACGGGCAAGGGTGAAATGAAGTGGGAGACGGGAGCCGTTTGGCCCCAGAAACTCTGAAATGGCCCCTGGTTCCATCTCAATTGTACATTTGTAGTTGACCAGGTCCAGGGGACACTTTTCTCACAAAACTGGCCCCCTGGATAGTGAACCAAAATATAAAATTCAAAGCAACTAGTGCTATTTAACTCATCCAGCACATCTTTATTTTTATTGGCCCCTTGATAATTGGAAATGGCCCCTGCCTGGTTCCTCCAAATCTTGGTGAACAAGGTGTTAAATCGACATAGGAAAAGAACAGGAGGGATCAGCAAAATTAAATGTCAAAACCTCTGGTCAAGGGTTCATACCACTAAATCCGCCTGTAAAGCGGTTTCCGGGAAAAGTTTATCACGCCTACACATTTGTAGTCCCAACTTTGCATAAAAATTGAAGAAAATCGGTACAATATTAATAATTTAAGTGTTAAAAATTGTGTTTTACTAGATTTTGTGAGTGTGATCTCTGCAAATTTGAAAAGAAAATGCAAAAATTTGAGTGATGTTTACGATTATGGGCGCATGAACACACAAGGTCAAAATGCGGTTAGCAGTCGGATGTAAACACGGGAAAATCTTTACCTTTTTATATAACACTAATTTTCTCAAAAAGTAGACCTAAAATGTTATGTCATTTTCAGATATGTTATGCAGAATTTTGTTCTGATTAAAGGGGCATTTCGTGATCCACAGCCTCGTCCCCCCCACTTTTCCCAAAAAAAGTTGAGATTTTTACACCACTGATACCTCTGGCTACATAATGTTTATGTACCAAATATTTCTTGCAGATTAATTCGTTTAGCAAAAATATCGCTAAATTTGAATTTCGTTCTGGTGCACCAGAACGAAATTACAACACATTGTCTATCTATGGAGCAGTGTAATACACATAATCATGCATATAACTCGCAAGCATAAATCGGAATCAACTGAAATTTTGGAAATAAGCTTTTTTTCGTGGATATCTACTGAAAAATGTCATAAAAAGAGGATGCTAGGATCACGAAATCCTCCTTTAAGATGATATCAAATATATATAATATTTTAAAGTAAGAGGTAACTCGACTTATGGCCTAAAACGTGACCCCTATTTTGTACATAAAGTCTATGGGAAGCTATTTTGTGTTATGTACCCTCAATCTTGACAAGTCAAGATCATGAAGATGTAACTTTGCTACGGAAAGTGCTATGACAAAAAGGTTTTCAGTTTTGGCTTTCTTTACTCAAGCCAGGGCTTTAATTTGACGTCAGACGCAAACTGGTCTTTTTATTTTGGTCTTCAATTATAAGCTTAAATTCAAATCATGAAATTCAATTTCAAGCTGTCAAATTCAGCAGACATGCATGCATGCATGGCAAGCATGCAAGTATAAAAGTTCTTCCACAAAATTATGTTACAAAAAAGCTTAAAAAATTAATGTAGATTATGCCAATTTTGCCCAGAACGCTATCGACTTCTAAAGTACAAGAATCCTACACATCGAATAATTTACATGGTTCATAATAACGGATAAATTTACACAATACTTCCATAAAGCTTACATCATTCCGGAAATTCCTTGTATTATATACATATACCGGCATGCATCAAATCTATAAATATTCATTAATACTAGTGACGTCATATAAGTTTACAGGGAGCGCGCCACTAAATCAGGGTATCGTGATCCACAGCATCATCCCCCCCCCCCCACTTTTCTCAAAACAAGTTGAGATTTTTATATCACTGGAAACCTCTGGCTACATGGGGATGGATAAATGGCGAGTTAAGTGATGGTAAGTTATGGGTGAGTTACTGTTAGACCATTGGGCGAGTTACTGTTAGACCAATGGGCGAGTTTACTGTTAGACCAAGGGGCGAGTTACTGTTAGACCAATGGGCGAGTTACTGTTAGACCAATGGGCGAGTTACTGTTAGACCAATGGGCGAGTTACTGTTAGACCAATGGGCGAGTTACTGTTAGACCATTGGGCGAGTTACTGTTAGACCATTCAGAGTGGGTTAAGGTGTGGTGGGTACTGGGTAGGGGAGGTGGGTTAAGGTAATTTTGGGGTCAATGTAATTTTGGGGTCATTCAGGGTCATCTGCAGTCAAATCACTATAGATTGTCGCAGGTTTATGAAATTTAGTGGGAACGAACACTGAAGCGAGACTAAAAATGTCAAGGTCATTTTGGGACCATCCAAGGTCAAATCGCCATAGATCGTTGTATCAAATTTGGTGGGAATGATTGCAGATCGAAGACCGTGAGAAATGGCAATGTCATTTTGGGGTCATTCCGACTATAAAGCATCAGAACTCTATCCAAAAAAAAAATCAAAGTGGTTTTTGTGTGTGGGTGTGGGTGTGGGGGGCGAGATTCATTTTTAAACCCAAATAGTTTCTTGCATTTTCATGGCACAGATCATGGGAAGCAATTTAACATAAGACCTTTGGAATATTCATTAAAAACTGTATATTGGTTTTCTTTGTATCTAGTTCCAAGGAAAAGGAAGTAAAAGATGATATATAAACTCACATTTTAGTGCCATTTCACTACCATACTGGTAGCTTAATTCTTCAGACTGGCAACCCATCCTTGCTTTCTGCTTGCTTTTATTATTGAAGACCGAAATAAAAAAAAGACTAGTCTTCATATGACGTCCTGTCAACCAGAACAAAATGCTGTACTGCGCAGGTCAGCAACCAATCACGTTGCGCCTTTGCCCTATATCAGGTGCAAACTAGTCTTTTAATTTGGTCTTCAATTATATCAGCAGTTGCCAAAGAGGGCATGATGAGTTGGTCCAAGATATTGTTAAGTTTGTAAGTGTGGAAAAAAGTAAAGGTTGGAAATTTGGATCTTGGCCAGTCCCTTTAGCCATAATGTGTGATTTGCATAAAGAATAGATTCGTATTTTTAAAAATGTTAGTTTTCACTGATCACATTGTCCTCTTTTAATTTCGAGCCAAACAAATGAGGCAAAACAAAGAAAATTGCTATTTCATTCAAGCGCCAGTTAGCTCGCCGATCGTCTTATTATCATGAATATTGGCGTAGTTTCACACAGCTAGGATGAACAAACAAGACGTAAGACCAATAGCAATATGTACACAGTTTATATGTCACTGATTCAATGATTCATTAATGCACACAATGTGTTTAGCCACTACTCAATCAGTGAACTCTGTAGAAAAATTTAAATTTTACTGTAATTAAAGCTCTTCCAGGTTAGTCTAAAGTTCACATGCCGTACACCATTGGGTATTACAATCGTGGAAAAAGTAGAAGGCCATCGCTGTGGAGCAAATCACGCATTATGGCTTTAAGTGTGTCGCACAATGTTCCCACCCATGTATTACTGTATTGAAGTTACAATTTTTACATTTGCAAATTTAATTTAATACAAGTTATTTTTTGTAAATTTAAATTACAAATTAAATTCGCTAAATGGTCTAACCATAACTCGCCAAATGGTCTAACCGTAACTCGCCATAACAGTAACTCACCCAATGGTCTAACAGTAACTCGCCCATTGGTCTAAAAGTAACTCGCCCATTGGTCTAACAGTACAGTAACTCGCCCAATGGTCTAACAGTAACTCGCCCAATGGTCTAACAGTAACTCGCCCATTGGTCTAACAGTACATTAACTCGCCCAATGGTCTAACAGTAACTCGCCCAATGGTCTAACAGTAACTCGCCCTTAACTTACCGCCACATAACTCGCCAACTAACCATTCCCTGGCTACATAATGTTTATGTACAAAACCATTCTTGCAGATTAACTCGATTAGCAATAGCCCGAGGTACTCACACCTCCGTCACTACGATTTCCACTGGCCAATAATGGCCATATCTCGAGATTGAAACAAGCGGCAAATTGAACAGAACAAACGAGCATTTGCCCTGAGCATTTGAGAGCTAAGACTGCGCCCTTTACGTTGATGTAAGCATCATGCATCATGTCACAACGGTATTGTGTAATTGCCAAAGAGGGCGCTTTTCATTTGCACAATTTGTCAGGCGGTGATGGAAGCGATATCGCCAATTTTGAGGTCGCCATTGGATTAACACATAATCATGAAATCTTCACAAACAGTTCTAAATTTGTTATGTGGTGTCAAAGCAAAATTATCTTACTCTAAAACCGTCGGGGTTCTGCAAAGTACCCCACTGCAAGTATGTTAATTTTCCATTTGTAATTGCTAACCGTGTATTTTGAATGGGGCTGTCAGCCCTGTATCTTCGCCAGCCTCGTACGTCACGGTCGCGCTTCCTATGCCGCCTGAATTTGTTTTGAGACAGGCTGTATAAGCTTGTATATAAAAGTGGAAAATTCAAAAAATATGCATTTCATGTTGAAATGGCCTAGCTGCGCCTATGGTTTTCTGAAGGTCGCCAAAAAAAAAAAAGAAAAGCGCATTTCTTTAGGCTATAGGCTACACATCCTCTATGTTACCCAAAGACCTTTTTCTTTTCAGTCGATCATTAACATAAACATGATAAAGGTGTTTATTGCGGTGTGTCTTTAAAAGTGACAAACTGGCCTATAAAAGGCGCAAAAAGATCCAACAAGCGCAACAAAGAGACAACGCAGTTTCTTCAATGAATTTTTATTATAGCTTTTATTTAGAGCAGTATTTATTTCAGTATTTTTACTTCTCTGTACCTACTCTGTGTTTAAAAAAACAAACGTTTTGTACCAATCATAATTATAATATGTATAGTTAAATACTTGTCTCAATTTACACTTAATTACATTAAGCCAATTACTTACACCTACCCAGCAAACACAAAAACGTTTTAAAAACGTTTTAAATAAGTTATATTTTGGCTTTTGGTTTAGGTAAAAACGTTTTAATAACATTAAAATGTCGGGTTATATAAAGGTCATGATAACGTTTTAAAACGTTTTGTATGAAAACACACTACAACAACATTTTTAAATGTTTTCAACAAATGTTATTGTAAACTATTTTTGCAAACATTGTTGCAAAATATTGTGTCAATACTTAAATAACATTATGTAAAATATTTGAACCCAGCAAACACAGCAATGTTCTTAAAATGTTTTTTCAAAACCTTTTAATAACATTTAAATGTCGGGTTATATAAAGGTCATGAAAACGTTTTTAAAACGTTATTGAAAATATTTTGGGCAAACATTTTTCGCAAAATATTTTTCAATCCCAAAATAACATTCTGTTTAGAATGTTTTGTATTAAGTTTTCAAGAATGTTTTTGGAATGTTATTAAAACGTTTTTATACCCTTTATATAATCCGACATTTAAACATTTTCTGTCAAACGTTTTTGTTTGCTGAGCAGTAGATTATCAAAAAATGTTTTTTAAGGTTATGGCAACGTTTTATACTCTTAATATACCCTTTATATAACCCGACATTTAAACGTTTTCTGACAACATTTTATAACCTTTTGCGAATGATGTCGGAAACGTTTTGTGTTTGCTGGGTAATTACATTAAGCGTGCAAAATCTTCTTACATGCGGCGTTAAAAGTCCAAGAATGATGAAATTCCCGCCGTGGAGTGGCTGCTTCCTGGCATGATCTGCAATCGACGTTTTTAAGGATGTGTATACAGATGAAGCAAGTTGTTGTTTGCTGTATCAAGCCCAGGTAGACATTTAAAATCCTGTTCCATCAATCTAACATTCTGCTGCACTGCCCCCGACTTGGGACGGGCGGTGGTGGGTTGAGCGCTTTGTTCCCGGGAACCCTCCCTCTCCAGTGCAGCAACTGTTGACATCGGGGAATCACATTGCAGTAGTGGCTGCTCCGCGCTTCTTGCAGACCTGGAACTATTGGTATAAGGTGTTGAAACCAACGTGCCAAGCCATCACCAGTATACCAAGCAAACCCTTTGTCATGGATCTGCAGGGCAGGACTTGCACTGCTGGAACATCTTGATGTGTGCAAGTTCCATTAGAGGTTAGGCTGGTCACAGGATCCTGGTCCTATGTAGGGAAGTAAAGCTTGGACATTTATTCAACATCAGCAGGTAGGTCGAGGGGTGGCATATACGGACGATTCACCAATTCTCAGTTTCCAAAGGTGCCTGTTGTTGCGTGCTAGAGTGTATGTTGCTCTTATAATGCTGTTCTGGCCGCAGTATCCAGTGCCTTTTGGTTTCTTAGTTTGCGTGGTTTGTGAGGCTAAAGAACTTGAAGCAGGGTGGAAGTGTGTTGTTTGTGAATCCTCTTGATCCCCTCTCTACTCAGTTCCCATCCTGCTGCTTGTCCTTCCTGGATTAGATCTTCATACTTCATTTTCTTTCTGAGGTTGGCCTGTGCTAAGTTCTCCTCTTCAGCAGGTACTGTGAGTTCAATATTATGATGTCTTGCTTGTCTGATGGTGAGTAGACAGTTATGTCTGGCCTTTTTGATGTTGTCACTATCTCTGGAGGGAACATAGCTGGGCGCGGCGATTGTCTTCATCCCACACTACTTGCCAGTCCTCACAGCTTTGGATGATGTTGTCTTTCTGGGTTCTGTGTGCCAGCCTATATTTCTATACTTCGTTCCAGTCTCAGTTCTGAATGAAATGCCGGTGACATTCTGTTGATCTCCGTCGCCTACTGTCCCACATCTAGCTTTCAAAACAGCAGGAACTATAGGAACTATCTCTCGGAGTAACATGTCATGTCTCCAGTTGTAACGGCCTGTTCTAAGAGAGTACTGACAGCAGTTGAATATGTGCAGCATTGTGCAGCAGTTATAGCCACAGAGAGTACACTGACCTAGTGAGTGTTTGTTCCAGGTCTTCAAGTTGGCAGGTGAGGGTATAGTGTGTCTTGGATTGAGTTGAGGTAAAATTTAAGCATCTCAAGTGCTAGAGGAGACTATTCCATCTTGTGTAAATGTAAATATGTAGAGATTTATATAGCGCTTTTTATGCCGTAAACAGACTCAAAGCGCTTTACATTTATTCCGCCGTCATTAGATTATGCCGGAACCACGTTTGCAGCCTACAAATGGCGCAGAGTTCATCAGTACAACGACTGTGACTAACCCTAACAGCTTCCCATTGCACCTTTTCTGTTTCCCATCCGAGGAAGCGACCTTGCTTTGCCATTCCATATAAGGAGACAAGTAGGTGCTCTTCTGAGACATCTTTGGTAATGGATAATAGCGTGCTCCTATGCTCTTGTTTAGACATTTGCTCTTGGCGTTTCTGATCCTTGATAAAGCCTAGGCCCTGGCGATCAATGCCCTCTGCATAGCTCGTTGATAAAAAGATGTCTTTCTCTTTCATGCAGCTCTTTCACACCATTCCACTGTTCTTTCCTCTCTGTCTCTGCTCTATGTGACCATAGATGATGAACTGTGTCTCCTCGTCCACAGAGTATTTCATGATGTGGTACTTCACCAACTGCATACATTTGAAATGCGTTGTTAGTTGGGGGCCCTTGTTATCTCTCTTTCTGTAGAGAATAGAGGAGTTGGCGCATTTCGGCAGGCCCGCCCATCTCTTGAGGTAGCGTTTTGACACTGGGAAGATGATGAATTCCCAAGACATCCTGCTCACAATGTGGTTCTCATATATATATCCATATCTTAGCGATACTGTTGACTTGGTCATTGTTTACTCTCTCTACTAGGAGAGTCTTCAGTTTGGACTCAACACCATATCGGACTTCTTTGTCGTTCAGATCCTTGAATACCTCTTGACCGAGAAATCGCATGGATGATTGGTGGATAAACGGGATGTCCTTCCCACTGATGTGAAGTTGTGGGTCATATGGTGCATAAGGGGCTGTGCAATAATTATGAGCCCGGAGGGAGGGTAAAATTGGGGGAAGAAATTTTGGCGAGCCGAAAAGGGGGGGCAAGCGATTTTGGCGCGCATTCATGGGGCGCCTTTTTAATAAAACGCTCTAAAAAGGCTTAGGAAAACAGTACGGAAACGCTTAAATAAGCAAATTTTCCTGTTCGCTGCACTCGCAACATACATCTAGACCATTTAAGGTTTGCAATTTGGGATTCAAAAATTTGGCATGTTCAAGGGGGGCAAAGAATTTTTGGCGGGCTGAGAGGGGGGGCAAGCAATTTTGGCGGGCCGAGAGGGGGGGGCAAGCAATTTTTGGCGAGCCGTTTGGAAATTTTACCCCCCCGGGGGGCTCATAATTATTGCACAGCCCCCAAGTTGTTGATGTCCTTCCATTTGTCCTGACAATGTTCGACTTCTTCCAGACTTCTGCATTTAGTATAGGTTTAGCTTCCAACGTTCTGGTCCACTTCAGGAAGGTTTCGACCAGGGTGAGAAGTTCTCTACATCTATCGACACTTCCTGCTATAATTGTCAGGTTATCTGCGTATGCTTTCTGAGACTGTTTGAAGTCTGTGTTCTTCAACTGGTATCCTTGATCTTGCTTGGTCTTCAGTAAGTCCAATAGGAGGTTGAATACCATCAGGAAGACCATCAGGAAGAGCACCACGGAGAGTGGACATCCTTGGAATAAGCCAATTTGGTACTGAGGTCCATTTCTGGATTCTCACTCTTACAAACAGCTCGTCATAATAGTTAAAGATTAGCTAACGAGTGGTAGATGGGACGTTAGACCATTCCAGTGCAAATTGGATCATGCCGGTTATGAGCAACCGACCCATATGCATTAGCCAGGTCCAGCCATGCTACAACAATCTCACGAGCATTCTGTTTAGCATCTAGGAGGGTCTCCATCAGGGCTTGAGTGTGTTCAACGCAACCTGATATACCTGGTAGAAATCCCTTCTGGATGGCTTGGTCTATGATGATGGTGTGAGCCGTCGTATCCGACAGATCTCCTTTCTTTCAAAGCTGGTTGAGGGTTCGATGTTTTTTGCGGTGGCTGACCAATCCTGCGTGGGAACGGCAGTGTCGTTGACAGTCAGGGCAGACATAATCAGTATTGCTTGGTGGAATTTGGCTTTGTGTAGCATGGCGGGCTGAGCGGGCTTCCTGGAGCGTCTTGATACGTCGCTGCTCGAATTTCCTAACACCAGCACGACAAGAGGATCGCCACTCTGGACGGGTGAGAGCCTGACTCTCCCAAGATGCAGTAGGTATATCACATGCTTTCAGACTGGATTTAAGGACATCCTTGAATCTCTTGTGTTGACCTCCTCGTGAACGCTGACCATTGACTAGTTCGCCATAAAACAGGGCCTTTGGTATTCTGCTATCATCCATGCGAACAAGGTGTCCAGCCCACCGGAGTTGACCTTTGATGAGGATTGCCTCGATACCTTCCGATTCACAGCGCTCAAGTACTGAGGTGTTTGGTACTCTGTCCTTCCATGAGATACCACAGATTTTACGAAGGCACCTTAGATGGAATTGGTCACGTTTTCTCACATGCCGGCGATACCAGGTCCAAGAGACACTTCCATAAAGGAGGGTGGATAGCACAACTGTTCTATATACACCGAGCTTAGTACTGAGTCGGATGCCATGATCAGACCAGAGTCTGTGCTGCAACCGTCCGAAACTGGCACTTGCTTTGCTAATTCGTGAAGTGATCTCATCATCAATGCAGGCATTCTGTGAGAGGAAGCCACCTAGATAGCAGAACTTCTGCACAACCTTTAGTTGATCGTCGCCGATCTTGATGACTGGGTCTATAGATGGGCTGCCTGGCTATGGCTGGAACATCACTTCTGTTTTCTTAATGCTTATGGTAAGACCATAGCGTGTGGCTGCTCTAGCAAAGTCGTTGAGAATGCTCTGTAGATCCTCTTCGGTATAGGCAATCAGGGCGCAATCATCAGCAAATAGTAGCTCACGCAGAAGTGATAGAGACACCTTTGACTTGGCTTTCAGGCGTTGAAGGTTGAATATTCCACCATCGCTTCTAAACCTGATCATGACTCCTTCATTACAGTCCTTGAAGGCATCTTGAAGCATTGCAGAGAAGATGATGCTAAACAATAGAGGGGCCATAACACATCCCTGCTTGGTACCATTTGACACCTAGGTCAGATATGCGGGCCATCATGCCATCATGAAATGAGCGGATTATCTTAACTACTCTTGGTGGGCATCCTATCTTCAGTAGTAACCTCCAGAGGCCTTCACGACTGACAGAGTCGAAGGCTTTGGTGAGATCAACAAACACCATATACAGGTCTAGGTTGTGTTCCCTGCATTTCTCCTGTATTTGTCTAGCTGCAAATAGCATGTCTGTTGTGCCTCTGCCAGCTCTAAAGCCACATTGACTCTCTGGAAAGGTGCTATCAAGATGGGTAGTAAGACGATTGATCACTCTGGCGAAGATCTTACCAGCAATGCTTAACAGCGATACACCACGATGGTTGTCACAAATGTCTATCCCTTTTGTTCTTGTAGAGGTGTATTATCAGAGCATCTTTGAAATCCTGTAGAACCTCACCTTCTGCCCAGAGTTCTTTGACGAGCCGCGTTAGCTCGGACACAAGCTTATCTCCACCATATTTGTAAACTTCTGGGGGAATACCATCCTCGCCTGGAGCTTTGCCACTAGAAAGCTGTTTGATCGCCTTTACTGTTTCTTCAACAGTAGGTGGTTGGTCGAGCTCTTCAATTACTGGGCTTTGTGGTATTTCTGCAATTGCCTCCTCAGAGATTGTTGACTGGAGGTTGAGCAGCTGGTTGAAGTGCTGAGCCCATCTCTCTGTGATGAGTGGCGGATCCTTGATCACAGTATGTCCATCAAGGTCAAGTATGTGGGCTGGTTCCTCTGGAAGAAGACCGCCTTGAGCTCGCTAAAGAACTTCTTGATATTCTTTGTGTCAGCAGCTTCCTGTAATTCCTGTGTTCTGTCACGCCACCAGTTGTCCTTCATCTCACGTAGCTTGGTCTATATAGCCATGCTAATGTCATATAGGACAACAAGCGGGTAGCAAACACCTTCCCGCTAACATTTGTCAAAGTTATGTTTCTAAACAGTAATTTATGGCCTTGATGTATCATCCTCTTTTGGTATCAGAACTGCTTCTCCAATTCTCCATGACAGGGGGATTTTGCCCTTCTTCCAAACTCTTCTGAGGATACCATCCAATACTGAAAGAACTTTTGGACATTTCTTGTACACCAGGTATGGGATGGCATTGGTTCCTGGAGCAGACTTATTCCTCTTTCTCAGTATTATTTCCTCAAGTTCTGCCATGGATGGCGGATCTTCCGACAGTTGGTGCCTTGGAGCTGCAGGTGTTGGAATGCATCTTAAGGGATTGTATCGGTAATCTCTCGCTTTTTGTCTTGATAAGTTGTGCTGAAATACTTATTCGCTATCTCTAGAGAAGCCTGGTGCTCCTTGCACTGCTTTGGGATCAAAGAGCAGTGGCGTAGATATCCTTTTGACATTGGGGGATGGGGTTGGAAAATATGTCTTGAAATAGAGTGAATCCGACACTATTTGGCGAAAGAATAAGTTTATGGTACAACTGATGAAATATTGTGCAAACGGGGAATAAATTCGCATACATTTGGGTTTGGGGGGCTAAAATGGCCAAATAATGAGCTTGATTTGGTCAGAAGCCCACATACAAGCGTCAAATTGGGGGATGATTGTATGGACCATCCCCCTGACAAAATATTGGGGGGATTTATCCGCCCCCAATCTACGCCTATATGTCAAAGAGCTTCTTACTCTTAGCGTACTGGTGAGGGTTTTTATTAAACGCCTCCTGTGCATGTCGCTGACTTCTCTTTCCTTTCTCTTTGAGCATGTTGAGCTCCATTTTTCTGATCTTGTTATGAAGTCTCATTGCTTTCAGGAACTCTTGCTTCACTTTCAGTATTTCATGGTCTGATTTGTTGTCTTTCATTGCTTTCTTGAGTGTCTTCTTAAGATCTTGTTTCATTTTGCGAAGTCTTTTCTGTTGGCGAGACTTTTGCACTTTCTTCTGATCTTTTGCTTTGGGTGGTTGTTTGACACCGTATTTTTCTTCTATGAAGTTGTAAATAAATTTTTCTCTTCTTTCTAGCTCTACTGTTGGGTCTTGCATTGTAAATAGGGAGTGAGTGTAGATTAGTCGTCAAAGAATGGATCTTACACGCCCCCAAACTGATCTTATTAGACCTCAAAGAACGGACCTTAGACGTATAAGATCTATGATTATACGCATTTAACCTAAAGGCCATCCATACTCAGTCTAAATTCCTAAGATTAAAATGTTCATCTCTTAGATGGCGATGAGGAACAACCCCAAGCTTAGATTAAAAAGTCTTCATCTAATAGATTAAAATTCAACAAAATAAATTAGGGGGGTTGTGGGACCAAATGTTTCCAATTTTTCTACACATTACTGTCATTTTACAGTACATTACATTACATTACCTAAACCAAACAACTTAGCCATTTGAGTGCACATGCCTTTCTCACGGTGAGCTTGGAGCCTCCCAATTTTGGCCTGGCCCAGGACCCCAAAAAAGGTTAATCCGGCCATGCGCTTGAGGGGGGGGGGGGGATTCGTAATACAAAAAAAGGATAGACATCAAAATGGATCTTAGACATCTAAGAATGCATGCATAGCTTATGCGTTTTTATACAGCCATTCACAATTCCTAAAAATGATTATAGACATGCCTACTAGACTAACCTCCCGGACTAACCCTAATAGGAAATTATACGGAAGGGCAAATTTTGATGAAGATTTTCCTTTGAAATTTCCGGCTTGGATAACATCTAAACATCTACACATGTTCCTCTGGGAAGGTGAATTGATTGGCTGTGACAAAATATCTCTGTATTTCTCTACCAGCGTGACAATGTATAACATGCAGATGAATATTTGATGTAAAAATGTAAATCCTATTGAACTAACATGTTTCATTTTTCATTCGTTCCAATCATGACAATACTGCCACCGTGCGACAGTAAAGAATCGAAATTATTTTGATATCTATTTTAGCATAGACGTGTAGGGGCGCCAGGGCCGAGAAGCCGGGGGAGAAAAATTTCAGGGATTAAAATATGGACGGCAAAGAGTAAAGTGTCCATAAAGTGACTAAAAATAGGACAAAAAGTGACAAAAGTGGACGAAAATTTTGTTTTCATGTCACCAAAGACCTCCTTTTTCAAAGAATTTTGGACAAATTTCTGATAATCTCTCACCGAATGACCTCGGTTATTTTTCATTATTTTTCTTCAAATTTGTCAAAAAATGTTATGAGTTTCTGAAAATGTTTGTATTTCGACGCAACATTTTTCACATTCTTATGGAAAGACATAACATAACATAACATAACATAACATAAATTTCATTTATAAAGCGCATAAGACTGAAGTTTCGATGCGCTGTACATCAAATAAAAAGCACAGGAAGATATACAATGTGCTAGCATAAAGTTTTAAAAATACATCGAGATAAAAAGTGTACAATAACATTATAGAAACATTATAAAATACAATATTATAACATAATTGAGATAAAAAGTAGAATGACATTAAAGATACATTATAAAATACAATATTATATCATAGCACAGAATAAGTGGAAAAAACACCATGCAAAGAAAAAATGCATGGTGCTATAAATTCAGATTAAATAGATGAGTTTTGAGTTTGTTTTTGAACTCCGGTACGGTAGTGGCATTGCGAATAGTCTGGTAATTTATTCCATTGATACGGAGCAGCGACAGAGAAGGCTCTGTCACCATACGTCGCGGTGTTTGTACGCGGACCGGGTTTGAGAAGAGTCTGTTTTGAAGATCTGAGAGAGATTGTTGTGGTAGGAGCATAGTCTGAAATGAGTTCAATGATGTATTTTGGAGCAAGACCCCTTTTTGTAAGATAGTTCCCAGTCTCACGGAAAGACCCCCCTTTTGGGAGAGGGGCTTCTCACCGAAAGACCCCATTTTTTGGTGTCTAGGCGAAACCGAAATACCTCTAGTTCCGAACTGCTGTGTTATCCGCACATCCCCGTTACTTCCAATGTGTCTCTTTTTACATACAAAACATCTCCAATTCACGTGTTAGTTTAGAAATGTCCTCTCATTCCCTCGTTACAAATGATAAATTTTCGTTTCTCTTTTGTTCAGAAACCAAAAATCACCGGATTAAAAAGAGGGGCACTGCAATCATAACAATTCATACTATCGATTAAATAGATAGATAAATGGTTTATTAATAATAATATGCACTCGCAGTAAAAACTGAATTGCCACATATTTACAAAATATAATAAACATATTAAGGCGTGGGGTATGGGCAAACTTGAAGTACAGGTATCTGGATAGGGGAAGCAACGAGTTACCCCAAATCACAGCGGCAGGTAGTGACTGGGCCGCCGAGAGCTAATATATATTTATATTGGAAGGTTCGTGTTTGTTTTAAATTTTGGGGCGTTTTTCCCAAATTTAATATTTTTGGTGATATTTCAAAAAAGCGACATGCCAAAGACAACTCTTTGGGCACATAGTTTGTTATTGCAGTTCTTTTCCACATACCTACGTTACCATTCGCTTGGGTGATTTACTAATATTATATATTTTATGACTGCAATTTGGCGTTTTCAATGCGTTTTAAACGTATCATGAAATTAACGCAAATATTTAGTCACGCTGCTTTTAGAATTTTTACCTGATCGTCGGCTTTTGCAGGCAACAGAATGCAGATTGGCTCACGATAGATGTCGTATTCCTCTATGTGAATCTATTGATAATAAAATTACTTTGAATTCCTTGTAACAAGGTGATAACTTACCTCTGTTTATAGGGTTCGTCGCTGTGGCTGGAAAAGCTGTAGCCTTTAGCGCCGTATCAATATCTCAAAAAAGGGTACGACTAGCGAGAGTGTGTTCATATTTCCCGCATGAAAGCTTGCGTCAGCGCCTAAACTATACTATTATGGACACGTTGGTTGCCCATTATCAATCATGTGCTGTGATTGGTGCTGCTTGAGATACAATACTAGAACCGATCAGCAAGCCGCCAATGACCGACCTTGTTACAGACTCTTAATCTGTTATCATGGTTATAAAGCATACAGATAAAAGACTTATTGGTTTAGCAGGCGGTCAATTTATAATCCGTCAGGGCACACAGCAGTTTGACTATGTAGTGAAATACCCATTATTGATTAAGCGCGGATATTAAAAGTACAGCTTCTGCGCGTGTATAGCATTAGGAAATTATAAATAATAGAATATTTGGAATTTAGTAACTAAAGTACTAACTGCATTCTGCATTATGTATTTTCTTTATTTATTTACGGGTCCTATGCCTTTTTATTTAATTTGTTTATTTACTGACATTTGAATAACATCGTACATTAGATAAATATCAGTATTGATTTATTCTATTCAGCAATATCGGTTCGATTCCCAGCTCTGCCTAATTTTTTTCAAGGCTGGGACAAATATCAGTTTCTGAACTGATAACTTATTTGGTGCGCGATCTGAGCTATTCCTTTTCTGATGGCTGTGTCTCTTACAGGTACACTCCCTCTGGAATCCAAACCAGGTTCCTGCCCATTACCCCTCCCTTAACACATTATTCATTAAAATAGACATAAAGACAACATCAACAATCATGTAGACGTAGACCTACTCACGCTTAGAACAGTAAACTCACCCCACTACAGAGTCCTAACACATTCACAACACCCACCTTCTCACACACCCAACACACAACCTTAACATACACTCAGGCTCCCCACACCCCCCACCAACACCCAAATCCACACCCACCCGCAACACTACATGCTGTAAGCGGACGTAGCCAACGTATATTGTGACAAGATCTTCAGTCGGCAAGTCAAACCTTTTCAGCAGCTTCAGCATGTGAAGCCTACAGTTGGCTTTCTTCAGCATTTGATCAATGTGAGTTCAGTGACCATGTCAAGTCAGCTGAGATTTGGACGCCAAGGATTTTGACATCCACCTGGTTAAGATCAGTGTTACAGAGTTTGAGCACGTGATTTAGCTGAGCGGCAGCGATTGGATTTTACCCAATGAGGTAGAGCGCTTTTTGTTGCGTCGGGAAAAGCGCCACTACCTCCACTCCAGAGTCTACTATTATGTAATCTCAAGAGCAAATATTTCGATGGTCTATACTTTTCACAGGAAATAAGATTAGGCTCATTTGGATTTTCTAAACCACGCTTTTAAATGTAGATTGACATGTTCGATTTCTCTGCTGCGAAATTTAAATATTTCTTTTGTATACTTAGATCAGGTAACTTCAAACTTCAAGCGATTATGCGTTCACACGATCATGTAACAAACTGAAATGAAAATCGAAACTGTTTGCTACAAGTTTAAAGTTTCTAACAAAGCGTACAAACAAAGATATCGATAATGATGTCAGTCAAGAGCTTAGACAGGATAATAGGGCACCACGTGACCAAAACCAAAACTGAATACTTGAAACGACCGATTGTTGCAAGTTGTAATAACTGAGTATACCATGTTTTCAAAAGCCAACGAGGATCCTGCAATCATTGTCCCACCAAAAATATGAGTTTTGGTTGAATAAAAATATGTTTGACCGTCATTAAAAAAGAGTAGTATTTTGGCGTATATAAAATTAAAATTAAATACTCTGCCTTCTAAACAAGACCGCGATTGAGTATCACGGATCGTTATATAGGCCTATAATGTATTATAGTTAACACATATATTCTTTTATAGAATGCTTCACTTTTTACACAAAAAACATTTTATTAAAAACCCTCCCACTCGGATTACATAAAGGTAATCAGGCTTCCTTAGTATGTGCATTAGTATTAAAATGAATCTTATTCTAATAAAAATTCCCTTTAAAAGGGAAGGCCAGCGTCAATGCAGAAGAGGTCTTGTAAATAGTTTGGGTCACCGTGAAAGGCATTTTTTAGGATCACGCTTACATCCATGTTACATGACAGTTCACCAAACCATCAATGGTGAGAACATGCACACTGAAACAGCAAAACACATTAACTCCTATAACTCCTGTCAACTCTTTAATTCATTACTCCAAATTGTTCTGTATTTTTGTCTTTACTGCTTTTTACCCATGCTTATTATAAAAAATCAAGAAATACACTGCAGTTGTTAGTTAATTCGCTATGTTAACTCAACTTACATGCACATTTTATTTTAAAATAATTTTATATTATTTCGCAATGTATAGTTTACTATAAAGTAGATAGTGGCAAGCACATGATAAAGGACTGATCATTCACTACAATCTTCACTTTTAAACTGTATTTTTTGAATGTGTTGATTGTTAGTCCGAAACTCCTGCAAAGCTATGGACATGGCATCTTACCTACTCCATTCTGTAGTCTGCATTGTGTGTTTTCTCAGTCTTCAATCATTTTGTTGAATGTAATTTTATGAATCAAATAAAAAAGATAGAAATTGGCCTCACTTTAGTTATGTGTCATTTTACAGTATTTATCATTTATAAAGTAAGACAATAATTTATTTATTTTCTATAAGTGCATGTCAAAATATGGGATATATTGTTCAATATTATAGCTAGCCCCTAAAAACTTTATTTTCAATCGGATTTTTCCCGTTGAAAAGACAAAACTGATGTTAAAGATAGCAATAATATCATCAATAACATTTTGACTCAATTTTATCCATAAAACGATACAGGATAGGATAGATAATTACTTTGACTTCAATGTGGTCCATATAATGAAGATTTTGATTCCACAACATTATTAGATCTGTTATCAACATATCAATTATGCACTCACAGGCAACCAAACATCATGCTATGCTAGTAGTCCACTGATATGACCTCGTGATCCCGGGTCGTGATCATTCCCCCGCTTTGACCATGTCATTTTTTTGATATGCTGATTGCTGAACAAGTTTATGTTTATATGTGTAGGCCTAACCTATGATAACTTTTTAAGTCATAATTAATTCAAACATAACTTTGGCAATACTCAATCGTTTTCGTTCGTTGAAACGGCAAAACATACTTTCTTTTCCTTGCAAATCGAATTAGCAGACATCAAAAACATTTCCACCACGAGAAGTAAAAAAAATAATTCATACCAATAGAAGAAGGCTATAATCTTAGCTAATCTTTAGTGTACACAAACCCCATCTCAGAATTAGGTACCAGCGCCCTATGCGCTGGCGAAAACGTTTTAGAAACACTTTGATTTTAGCGCATACTGCAGTGATCGGGTGTCGCATTTAAGCTGCAGACATATAAATTGAATACCTGAGTGGAAGAAGGGCCCAACTCCATCAAAACTGTTTTTGAGAAGAAAAAATTTAATATTTGGAAAAGTTTTATAGGCAGAATGTTTTATCTTCAGGGGACCTAAATACATGAACATAAAATATTACATAAATTCGAAATTATAGATGATGTTTCCATGGCAACGGTATAGGTCTTAATACGAGCTGTGAAAAAATTAGAGTTGGGCCCTTCTTCCACTCAGGTATTCATTTGAATAATTTGTGGATGCAAATAAGCTCATTAATATTCATATATGCAAATAACATGACACAAAACTACACTGCACAAAAGGTCAAAAGTTCATACGTGATTTCGTGTAAGCTGCAGTGCTTGAGTCAAAATACGCAAATAAGCAAATTGATATTCATAAATATGCAAATAGCATGACTATTCAGCACAAGAGGTCATCACCATCAGCATGCCAGCAAGTCCGGGACAGCAAGTTGGAAGTTCAGGGTCCATACCATTAACTTCGCGCTGTGATGTTTCAGTGCTGGGGAAGCGCATTCCGATCGAAGTGTTGGTGTTGTGACAAACCGGTATACAATATTGGCAAATTTATCAGCATACTACTGGTGAGGACCAGAGGAGGCTTAAAGGCATTCCTACAATGCACTATGATTGGGAAATTTGATCAATATAACCTAATTTTAAAGGCAAAGTCCCCATTGCCACACACACAAAATGGTAATTTTAAAACTGCAGCCAACAAGCTAATAGTTGAGACTTAGGACTGATATTTGATTTTCTTACAGGAAACATTCATATTGTCCCACTGCATTAATTTTATTCCTAAGTCTCGATGTTATGAATGTTAAATAATAGGATGAAAACACCAGATATTTGCACACAATTCCAATGCAAGCCATGATCAACTGTACCACATGTGTACAAAAGCCAGACATACAAGGTCAGAAACCCCATTGGGTTGTGGGAATGTCTTTAAACATCCTCTGGGTGAGGACCAAATATTTAAAAGAATAGTTTGGAAAACTATTACAAATCTTTTCATTAGCAACGGCGAAATAGGTCAAGTCAACGCCCACTTGAGTCCACTGATAGTAACCTGTTTTGATGTCTTCCTTCGGCAATATAAATATGGGAAATGATTCTTTAGTAGAAAAGCAATCACGTATTCTTAATCGGATCATGACGAATTTTATTTCACATTTCCCGGCACTTTTCCAACAACCGTACATTTTTCTCTATACACACATCTATTAATAGTGCGTTTAAGGCGGATCGGAGGGGAGCATGACCGAGCGATATTTGCACTCAAATATTGAGACCAATAAAGCTGACACACAAAAGGAATGGTATGGGTTATATAATAAAATGAGATCCCAAAGGTTTACAGTTGACATAGGAGGAATGGGATGGGTTTGATATAAGGGGTGTCATTTCCGCCCCATGAGCATGATTTTTTTTTTCGGGAGGATGAACACGCCCAAAACTTTTTGATATTTGATTACCCTTTATTTCTACAGTCCATGATTAAATCAAGAACCGCAAGACCCATGGAAATGCGATTATATTGTCTTCTTTGATCCATTTCCTATAAGATCAATGTATTAATATTTCAATGTTAATATTTTGATCACAAAAGAAGTGCATTGGTGTTTTTAGTTAAATGGCTAAAACTGGAATGGCTCCTGTCTTCCCACTCACCTTAATTGATCTAATAAAGTAACTTGCAACACGCGTCCATATAAAGTCTAAAAATGCCGTGAGAAGTTATTTTGGGCATGGCAATGTGTAAATATAATTTGGGAAGCTAATAAAATAAAATCATAATAAAATAATAACATTTTATTGGCCTCCGTCCCATTTCAATTTCCAAATCTAAAAATGGAAGAACGGCTAGACATAGGGTGTACCGAATTATGGCCTACATTACAAGCAAATTCATCGTATTAACTGCACTCGCCACTGCTGAAAGTGTATAATGATCCAACATTGTGTTTCTAATATTCTACTACGATGTTTCTACTGACATCGTTTAACTATGTCGGACAACGGTCAACCCGTTATCTAGGTCAATAGAAACGTACAATCATATCAGACCTGCGACGACTATCGGGGTGTGTGTGGTTTGCTCCCGGGCTTTGCATCCGTGCCGAACCGAAATGGGTAGTTTCTATTCGCTGTCGTATTTATGTAACAATCGGATTAACTATACCATAAAAATAGGTGAAAACAATTTTGAATATATTGCACTGCACTACAACAACCAGATTGCACTCATCACCTGTGTACGTCTGGATTAAATAGATTGAATACAGTATCGGTATTTTCAAAGATACTATAAATCTTATAGGTGTGAGTGATCAGCATGATATGGTTCAATGCAGAGGTACTGCACCGCGTGAACGTACTTGTGAAGTGCGATATATTCGAAAATTGTTTTACCCTATTGCTAGGGTAGTTAATCCTGTTACATTATCACTTCTACGGCGAATTGGTTACTGTACAATTTGAAATTGCAAAGACAGAAGATTTACATAGCTCAAAAACGGTACGCACTTATTATTCTATATACACCAGGCACAAAAAGAAACTCGTCAGTTATGTTCATCCTTGCTGTTCAATAACTTGATACTTTTGGATTATTCTGAAATATACATTTAGTTAATTAGACTTTGCTTTCTCATTTGACACCCTGTTCGTGAAAAACGAACAAGAATTGACCAAGATATGCGCCTCCAAAGCCTCAAACCCCAAAACCAAAAGTTGCATTTTCAACGATTTTCAATTGGAACGCATCGTTGTATTGCACACAAGCACCACGGGCCAATCAATAAAGCACACAGTGTAACAGGCACAATTGAATCGTTAAAATTGCAACTTTTTATTTTGGGGTTTGAGAGTTTGGAGGCGCATATCTTGGTCAATTCTTGCTCAATGTTCACGAACAGGGTGTCAAATGAGAAAGAAAAGTCCAATTAACAAAATGTATATTTCAGAATAATCCAAAATTATCAAGTTATTGAACAGCAAGGATGAATATAACTGACGAGTTTCTTTTTGTGCCTGGTGTATATATGGTTTAAGGGATCTGGAATGAGCGTTTTGAGCGCTTCGACAGCATTCTTTGTGGGACATGAGAGCGGGTTTCTCTGCCGGAAGTCAATTTGTGCCGAAATTCCTTCCCACAATGCAATAAGCGTTTTGCATAACAATAGATACTGTTCGGTTGTTAATCAATATTCTTTGTTATGCAATACGCATATTGCATTGTGGGAAGGAATTTCGGCACAAATTGACTTCCGGTAGAGAAACCCTAAATCCGCGTATTGCATTCTGAACACGAATAATGTCTTTCTGATATCAAATAATTTTCATTTTTTGAAATTCACGATTATTAAAATTTGATATTTTTCACATTTTTGATATATAACAGTCCTCGAAGTATATTTTATAAATCTAATGATATATTCTTAAAGTGTATGTAGCTGGGAGGAAAAGGCGACGATCAATTGAAAATTTGACCTTTCATATTGAAGATATGGATTTTTTCCCCAAAAGACCAAATTTTTTGGTGTTTTGGGAAAAAATCCATATCTTCAATACGAAAGGTCAAAATTTTCAATTGATCGTCGGCTTTTCATCCCACCTACATACACTTTAAGTATAAATCATCAGATTTATAAAGTTTACTTCGAGTACTGTTAAATATCAAAAATATCAATTTTAATCATTTGCCATAAAATGTGTATTACATTGCGAATTTCAACAAATCAAAATTATTTGATATCAGAAGGACATTCTTCGTATTCAGAATGCAATTCGATATGTCTGATGTGCTCTAATGTCCCACAATAAATACTGTCCAAACGTTTATACACCATCCCTTAAGTTTTAAGAATCTCAAATGAAGGTGTATACATTCGAGGTTTTCGAACTTATTGAAACCCATACTTTAAAAAAAATCATCTGTACATTATGAAAAGCCACGCCGGATATCAGAGCAGGAAATTAGCCCCTGCGTGCCCTGTGTACACCCACTGCTGAGGATCACATCGTCTCCAAAAGAAACTGATTTATGAAGTTCTGACAGTAAATATCACTTTTCAAATATTATTATTCTTTCGTAACTATTTGGCAAAACGTACAATTTGAGCAATAAAATAACTGCGATGACACATATTTTTTTTCTTTCTTAAAGTTTATTCAAATTGCAGCTGATATTATATAAAACAATAATTATGGTAATTTTAAACATATTGCATTATATTTCCCTTTCCTGCAATTACATTGGATTTTCTTTTTCCTGTAATTGAATTTTTGCATGTTTATTGACTATCAAAATAATTAGTATATATAAATAGACCCTGTTAAAATTTTTAAAAAAACCCAACAATTATGTTAATGGATCAAAAGTACAGTGCAATTAACTGTAGATTTGTTGTACAAAAGACGTCAAATTTGATATTTAAAAAATACTGCTCAAGGTATACCACGTGATAAATGTAACATCCTTTTACAGATAGAGCATAGAAAATAAAAAGCAAGTCTTAGTGTAGCGTGTGGCGTTTAACTTAACCACTTCATCTACACACAGAATTAACACAAGTGGTGATCAAGGCACACCTTGCACTACGCCACTTAAAAATAGCTTTAGCATGATATTTGGAAATTAATTTAACCGGACCACTAGCACCAAATAAAGTTGAGTGCAAGAAAGTCGCAAGTGCTTTGTTATTATTATGCAGTTATGTACTTCCGACCTTCTTGCATTGTTTTCACTTGTTTCCAAAACAAAAACTTTCATCATAATGAAAATGTATCTGATTTTCGATCAAGCGACATAACAAAAACCACCCACAAATTTCACATACAATGTACATGTTATGTATACATGCATATCCTCTTCAAATTGAAAGACATCAATATAAGTTTGTAATTTATTTACACTTTAATACATTACATAGTTACTTTGCTTACAACTACAGTATAAAAAATGCTGTAATTTACGTAAATTTCCGGCAAGTTGCTGGAATTGTCCAGTAAAAATCTTATGTAAGACTGTGTAACTAACTTATCGTAAGAATATGAAAAATTCTGACGGAAAGTTATGCGAAGTGTTGTAATCTACCATCCGGCAGCGAAGTTGTAGAAACGGTTCCGTAAAATCTGTAAAACTATGTACTAATTGTCCCAAGAATATGAATAATTTCCATATTCTTTTACGTACAGTCCTGGCAACTTTGCTCCCTGCCAGTGTTCGTTAAATTACAGTACATTTTCACAGTGTAGTTTCAAGTTGGTAGATTACAACCCTTTCCCTCCTGGAAACTTAATCAGCGAATTAAGACTTAAAATAGTAATTGTAGGAAATATAATTTTGCCACTATAAACAAATAAACATTATAAAGTACTCTTTTTAATTTAAATATATAGCGACTTAGCGTCAGTACTTTGAGCTTAAAAGAAAATACACATAAATATTGGCAGTATTAATAATATTCACAAACAGGCAGCGACCCGCAGATTACAAAGGTGGCGCCTAATTTAGCTTAGGGAGCTAAATGGGGATATATTCGTCAACAATTAAGCATAGCCTGTAGAAAACACTGTAAGCATGGTATTTAAATTAGGAAAGTAAAGTTAAGCTGACCTCCAAGCCTAATAATATATCTAATGGCAAAGTCGATTGATACAATTTGGGTTGTCTAATTGAGCTTATCTAAATTAGTCAGTTGAAATGACCTGTTTTGTGATTAAATGTTAAATTTTGAGCACAGACAATTCAAATCAAGTTTGCTCTAAGATAAGTATCTCTATTATAAACTAGTTAATTAAAAGTAAGTCACTCTAATCATGATAATTATGTATTATCGTTCGTTATGTAGTCGATAGGGTGCCAGCATTTTGACAGGTTTCTAGAAATTTGACCTAAACGAAGCAATGATACCGGGAATTAGACATGAATAAACGTAGTTTACGACTCAAATAAGTTACTCTTCCCGATCAAATCGAATCAAAGTCTTGACGTCGCATTAAGATTAAACCATATGCCTCTGATTAAACGATATCCGAGACTACGCATGGAGTCAATTAAGCAACGTATCTTACGTCGCTATAGTAGCTTACGTAGCGGCTACTTTGTTTTGGCGCGCTCCAACCTATCACAGATCATGGAAAGACAGAATCTGTGATCCTACAAATATGCAATGCAACTTATTATACTCGCACTATGCCTTGTATTTTAATCTTCTATTAATGGGATTTTATATTAATAGCTTGTTTAAACCTTGATGCAATTTAAGTTCCTGAGTTTTCAAGAATCTTCAGGAGAACCATACCAGTTCTGGATATTTTTACATTTAAATCTTCTTTGAATTACCCAAAGATCATGTCACGGTTCCTTTTAAGACGAACAAATGAAGAGCTTTTCGGAATGTTGTTTTTCAGAGTGTATGAAATTTAACTATAAACACGGAGGCAATGTTTTAGTGTAATCGTTAGAAATTGACAAAGAAGTATGAGCATTTTGCATACATTGTAATGGTTTGTAACTTACTGCTTTAAACAGAAGGCGATGTACATTCAAGGAAAGCGAACAATTAAGAAAGAAACCTAATTTTCTTAAACTACGCACAAAAAGTATCCTTATACATTGTAATCCTACTTGCAAAAGAGCCCATAAAATTAAACTTAACAACAACTGGATACATTTATTAAATTTATTTATAAATTATTATTTTCAATAGATGCAATATCTTTTTCTGTGTATTTTTACACCTCTTTCAACTACGATCTCTGACAAGCAAAGTTACAAGCATTTGAATGGGTGAAGATTGAATTTTAAAATGACAAACTTCAGTTCATTCTTTTGCTTATTTGTTTCAGTTTTCTTTAGATCTGAACAACGTTGTGGAAGGTACAGAGAATAAATTGAAACAACATCATTATTGTGTCAAAAAAGACTGACTGAATACAATGTGTTAAGTCGTCAGGTTCCACTTTATTATGGAACCCCGGGATGGAACCATTTCTCTTTGTTAACTACCGTATATGCCATTTTTAAAATCTGACCTTCACCCATTCAGATACTTATTGTAGAGATCGTAGCAGATCTAAAGAGGTGTCACAATGTGCAGAATAAGATACTGTATTTATATATGTAGAGAAATGTACCTAATTATTGCTTAGTTTTAAATTTATGTACTCTTTTCCTAGATGAACAATATATACTTTTTGTTCGTAGCTTACGAGTTTTACTTTCATAATGCCTCAACACATAAGCACTATTTTCATGTTCCTTACTTCAGACTGATGCTGGCATGACCAATAATATTATTCATCGACAACTAAGAGGGTGAATGCTTGCCAAATAGTGCGGGTTTTCATTGACTAATAACAAATCCGAGATTTCCTTCAATCGGACGTTTATTTGACACCTTAAATTCTTTCACTCAAGAATGCCTTCAGAACATTTTAACACTATAACGAACCATTCCGATATGTAGGTGAGACACGCAGTCAATTATCTCACAAATGTTGTCACCGTCACAGTAATTTTGTTCTAAAAACCTTCGGTAATTAAACATGACTTTCAATATTTTGTTGAATGAGTTACTGACTACTTTTGAACCACTTTTATGCAAAGCTTAATTTCAGAATATTTGGGTACCTCTTCCGTTACAGCGTTCCATTAGGGATGAAATCAAACCTCGACCGTGGTCGACCACCGGTTAAGACCGGTTGGAGCCGGTTTCTATTGATTGTTCTAAACATTGGAACGCGGTTTAACCGACGGTCAAATAATTCATCCCTTACTCATTCTTGTAGGCCTACGATTCTTGAACCACAAGCTACAAAGTTTCAAACATTTCTATGCATTCTTAAAAACTTTGTAACTTTTTCCTTGTTGGTTGTATTGGAATGGAACACTTCAGCCGTTGAATAGTCGCTTTCCGTCCCCCTGCGCAATTTAACATACATCACAGATCCTGGAGAGGTTTCCAGGATCAGTGCTACATACATTCACAACATGATTTATATGGCGCCTATCATATAATATCTAGGCACAAAAATACAAAGTACTGCCACAGGCACCAAGTGAATGCAATGTAAAATAACATTGTGCTGTGATTTTACGGATTTTTTCCAGCAAATTTGTCGGAACTGTTTCGTAAAAATCTTTTGTCAAACTATGCAAATTACCGTTATTAGAATATGACGTAATTCCATATTGTTACAGCAAGTTAAGAATTAAGATGATTAATACCAGAACAGGTCAATTAGCTTCACTGCCGGAAATGTCCTTAAAATTACAGCAAATAGCCGTGTATCTAATATTCTCCGAAAGTGTGATTTCTTACCACAAATTAACCAGATTAATGTAAATCATGGATCTCTTACTCCATTTAAGTACAGCACTGAACTTTTGTAAACAGGAAAATAGTAAATGGTTTCAAAATTGCAGCATTAATTAATGTTCGAAACATTGTGTATACACTGTAAAATAATTGTGCTACAATTTCACGGAAAATTTACAGCAAAAATATCCGTAAAACTACGTAAATTGGCGTGATATGTATGGAAAATGTTCATATTCTTTAAACGGTTTCGGAAAGTTAGCAGTACATTTACAATGATGTTAAGCTTAAAACTTATAATAGAAATACGAAATGTTTGGGTACGAATAGCTACAATGTATCACTGTGGTAACCTGCTGGACTCATTTTTCATTTTAGAAGTAATTTAAAGTAGCAGCGATGACATTTCCCTCCAAAGCTTTAACAACAACCTTACTAATGCTATCTGTGGTACATCAGATTGGTCATACCATGAATCATCCATGTAAATTATCATAAGCTGTATAATTTGTAAACTTGTACGACATGTAGACGCCACTTTACACATGTCATTCATGAAGTAGTAATTGTATTGTTTTAAACCAACCGTCAAAATTCCCTTAAAGGGACTTCTAGTGATCTGCCGAGGTCCAATACAAAATCTGTAACTTTTTCTGAAGTAGCTTTAAAAATGCTTGATAAATCAGGAGAATAGCGTGGAATTCCTTATGCTCGGGCATAAAGAATTAAGACGCGTTTCTCTTGACATGAAAACACATTGCTTAGGGTTACTACGTTTGGGACCGTTCACAAACACTTGTAACAGGGGGGCCCGATGGAAAAAGAAAATTTCACACATTTTTCCTGGGCCCCCCTTTCTGACCTAAAATTATTTTCAAGGCCCCTTATTGGCCATGAAAAATGAACGTCAACAAGTGTTTGTGAATGGTCCCTTAGTAAATATTCTAAAAGTGAAAAAAATGTGTGGGGACTAGAGTAGTTTGGGAATGACGGATCTCTGAATATAAATGTAAGTGAAAATAGTACATTAATACCATTGATTACATCAACCATGGCAACTATAATGAAAGCCCTTCTGGTAATAATATCATGTCTTTTATTTCATAAACAACGGAAATGATTACTATCAGGTCTTATCTATATTGTAACAAAGTTCCGAGCTTATTATTTACCTTTCTGTTTCATTAAGAACATTTGTAACCATTTTATGGCATGTTATAACAAGTTTTCAAGTAAAAAGTCTGTATTAATACGATGCCATTCACAAATAAGACAAAATATATTACATTTGACTGATTGGCGAATGATATTCCATAAATTATAATCAATTTGTACATCTATACATAGTACAGACACATTAAAAGTGTTTGACTTTACACATACAGAAATTCAAATTTGCCAGATTGCCACTAACAAAACGACAAAGATTTCATTTAGAACACAAATACATGTATACACTTTGATAAAGAAATAAATATGAAAACAAAATTAATTAATTATACAAGTTCCGTGTAATCAATGGAATCAGCATCCCCACCTCCTCGTGCATCATTGGCATTGTTATGATTTTCATCAGGTACCTTGGTGTAACTCTTATTGTCTAATAAAGGGGCCACACTGGTGGGACTCGAAGGAAAATCGGCACAAATCCCACTTGTGGGACTTGACGATGAGAAGTCTTTGGACACGACAGAACTGCCGTGACTTATAACAGAAGTTCTTGGGTCCTTCATACTCATATATCCATCATCGTGTCGAGGAAAAATAACGTCGTGGGGTGGAAGTCCTGGTGTAATCTCGACACTACTTGCTCTTTTACGAGGTCGATCGTATAAAGCCAAATGAAAAGGTCGTTTTTCATGTTTTTGGGCACTGAGTAATAGCTTTTTGGGCCACAATAATGAGCAGTTGCTTCCGTCTGACTAACACTTCGACGTAAATGAATTCCTTTAGGCCTTGAGGTTTCATTACTAGCATTGTAATTGATTTGATTGTCTGTAGCCGAATTTTTAAGTTTACGACGTGGCGGAATAGCGGTTTCTCGGAAGCTGCTTTGGCGAAGTGGTGGCGATACCATATGCCGACTTGAGCATGGTGGTTGACTTCGAGTGCTTGCCTGTCGTACTAAAGGTATTGCCGAGTCCATGTCATGAGGATTGCGAACTGACCGCTCTTGAGTACTGGACACACTCGACGGAGGACTAGGGTCCTTTGTACTTTTCTGATGAACTGATGTACGAGTAGGCTGAGTCGTGCTGACTTGCGTAGGCGCGCCGACATTGTTCACATTTTGTCGCGGAGTTGCTTTTTGTATCTCACCATTGACTCTGCGAATTCGTCCCAAACGCCACAAACCTTGTGGCTGGTTCAACGTCATGTAATCCCTTTCACCAGTTTGAGATCCATCAAGCCCTATATATCCATCAGGGCCAACCATCATAGATTGACTCACTTGAATTCGATTATATCCTTTCCTCTCTGCTTCTAATTTCTTAATCCGTTTCTTCAAAATAATTATATACGCCACCAGAAATACTATGGTGACAAGGAAAACATCCCTATCAGTATGGCCAACATGAGGTACCGTCCCGATTTCTCTTGTCCTGCGCCGTAAGAAGGTGCAACGGGAGCAGACACGTCTCCCTGCCCTGGAAAACTGACAAACGGTCCGTCTCCGGCACGGGTGATTTCTCCTGGTCCTGTTTGTCGACTATTTCGTTGCGTAGAAGTATCATAAACTATAGAATCACTAGCGTAGCAAGAGTTGTCATTTAACGTTAATCCAATAGGCATACCATAAGCAACTTCCCCTATTGTCTGAGTATTACCGTCTGAGGTGGCAAATCCATACAGCACTATTGAAAATTGCACGTCAAGCTCACGCTGTTCTAGCATGTGCTCACCAATTGCTAAATCCATTTGAGCAATGCAATATTCGCGATCTCCAACCCTTCGGCGCAGCTGTGTAAGCCTGCTGAAAGCTGTCTCCGGAATCAGAAACATGTTATGGAACAGCGCCCCCGTTTTCTGACAATCCACAATGACATTGACGTGATGACTGAATGGTGGGGAAGAAGATAAAGGGGTAACAAAGTACACGGGGTCCCGAGGGAATTGCTCTATTGCCGGCACAAGCATCATGAAAGGATCTGCTTGCGTGTTATCAGCCTCTCCTCCTTTGCTATACTGTATCAACAGCGCTGGTTTGGAGGCACTAACAAAACGACTATCAGAAGAAGCCACATCAAACTCCTGGAACTCACCAGCATTTAGACGCCTTCTTTCAGTCCCCGCACCTTCAATCTCTACTATAGTGCCATCCCTGCTGGCAATAACGCGAAAGACATCCCCTGCGGTACGAAGTCTTAAAGGACTCGTGATAAACTTTCGTCCCCATGTACTAACAGGTGGGATCATTTCCACTAGATGGTCACAAAATGAATTACGAGCAGGTACATCAGCGCATTTATTGCCTGATATCACACCAACAGGTGCGTCGGACATTATATGCGTCCCTGTCAAATCATCATCTTCGCTAAGAAAGTGCAGTACTTGTAATCTATCAATGGATAGGCTAAGTGGTGTTCCTCTTTGATACGTCCGTCCATTGTGCATTGCAGTTCCCTTTAAAGTAATTTCCACTCGTGTGTTTTGTTCAACTCCCATGATCATAAATTGTGATCCTCTGTCCTGTCTCCTGATCCGTTCTGGAACGGTGTAAGAAGCCACGTAATATTCCGTTCCTAGTACATCAGTTGGGAGCGCTAAGTATGAATCCATCGAGGTACCTTGATCAACGCAGTACAAATTGATATCATGATCAGCAGTGACCAGCACTGCTCGAGAACTGGGTCCCGATGAACCAGTTATTTCCAACTTTTTATAAGGAGCACCTCCGTCAATAATACTCCTCATATTCATTCCAGGAGCATCGATGTTCACAACAGTTCGAGTGCGAGATGCTCCAACAACGTACATGGACGGATAGGTGTTGTCTGCGCCTAAGGTATCCAGAAAGCCTACAATGAATTCGGTTCCTTTGCTGTCTTTGCTTCTGCATCGTGAACCACCTGCAGAAATGAAAAGAACAATAAGAGAGACAGTTTAACAACACTACCGTTTATACTCGGGGTTACCTTATTTGACAAATAATCTAAGTATGATCTAATTTTATCGCCATGCACAATCATGATACTTTGCCCAAATTTTGTGTTATTAAGGGATCTGGAATGAGCGTTTCGACAGTATTTTTTGTGGGACATGAGAGCACATCAGACATATCGAATTGCATTCTGAATACGAATAATGTCTTTCTGATATCAAATAATTTTAACTTTTTGAAATTCACGATATAATACAAATTTTATGACAAATTATTAAAATTTGATATTTTTCACATTTTTGATATATAACAGTCCTCGAAGTAAATTTTATAAATTTAATGATATATTCTTAAAGTGTATGTAGCTGGGAGGAAAAGCCGACGATCAATTGGAAATTTTGACCTTTCATATTGAAGATATGGATTTTTTCCCCAAAAGACATAATTTTTTTTTTGGTGTTTTGGGAAAAAAATATCCATATCTGCAATACGAAGGGTCAAAATTTTCAATTGATCGTCGGCTTTTCATCCCACCTACATACACTTTAAGTATAAATCATCAGATTTATAAAGTTTACTTCGAGTACTGTTAAATATCAAAATATCAATTTTTAATCATTTGCCATAAAATGTGTACATTGCAAATTTCAAAAAATCAAAATTATTTAATATCAGAAGGACATTCTTCGTATTCAGAATGCAATTCGATATTCGCAATTCTGATGTGCTCTAATGTCCCACAATAAATACTGTCCAAACGTTCATACCCCTTCCCTTAATTTCAAGAGAAGAGCATAATAGCTTTGTATGTATAGCCGTTATCCAGACAGAAATAATCACGTAGGCAGTCCTGTATTCACTATTTATAAATTGCAATATATAAATTCTTGATAGAGAGAAATGGAGGTTGCCATTTTGGCTGGGCGCCAGTATGTCTGGAGAGTTGACCTCTAGCCAGTTGGTGGTCTTCCTGTACTTTCCAATGGTAAGTCTGTTGACTTCAGCAACTAGTCGCTCAAAATTGGGTGTGTTTTATCGAATAAAAGCCATTATAAAATGAATGGCGCTCGGTAAATTTTAAAACGCTTTCGGTAACTTTTCTCTAAAATCAGTTCTTCATAACCTATGTAAGTTACAGAATCCCCCAATCTTCAGATTTTTGGCCCATATCATTTTTGTGAAAATACATGAATACCGACATCTTGTTTTCCTATTCATTTGTATGGAGTGAATGCTTATCTAGATACTCTTTGGTGATACGATGTTGTGCAATGGCTGCGCCCATGTACCCCATGGTGATATATAAATAGCTATTTATAAATAGTGAATACAGGTGGGGTGTGTATGTATGTATGTAAAATTGTGTCATTTACATAACAAGGAACAACAATTATAGCAAGTTCATCTCGTTTCTCATGTTGTAACAGATTTTGTTACACTCAGATTTGCTATAAGTTGCTAGGCACTGCTAAGCAAAGGGGCCATGGGTCATGGAAGTGATCGTGTAACATCCAAATTATCAACTGAATATTACATCTAATGGACTTCGTAATATTTTGTAACTCCTTTGATTAAGTTTTGGACAATTCGCCAATAAGAACTCGGATTTGCTTGCTACCCCTTTTGTGGAAAACAAAACAAAATGCATTACGAGAAGTGTTGTAATTTAATAAGGCAAATTATCAAAGATATAGATCGAGCAGATGTAATCAAATTAAAATTTGGACCCTAAATTGACATAAACAATTAAAGAAGAGACATTAAATTGCGAAAATATCATAGAAAACGTTCTTACACAACGTTATGATGCTAAATTAGTATCCTTATTCATGCTAAAGACAACACTATGGTGCCCTTACCGAAATGTTACATAACAAATTGTTTACACTATGTAAATTAGTACTTTGTATAATTGAGATTAGCAGACAATATAAACCCTATAGGAAACTTAAAATGGTTTAATATTATGTAACAGGGTGGAAAAATTCCGCTACGCAATAAATAAATAATACAGATGGAAACTGGTAGATCTATGATGTTAGTGCTCCGGCTTTAATATGATAATAATAAGTATAGAAACAATATTCCTGAAGATGGATGCAATTAATGATAATATGATATTAAGACGAAGTTGGTGTTGATGTTGAGCAGTTGGAGGCTCAGATGGAAGTGACTTGTGTATCACAAACCCAGACAAACAAAATTAAATTTCAACCTCTTTAACAGAATACCTCTTATACCTAAATACAAAATATAATGCATATTAAAACTATTTTAAAAAAAAAAAAAAGAGTTGGTAGAGATGAGAAGCTTCCAGAAAGTAAAGAATGCCCTATTGTTGTCAGATAAGCAAAATGTAAATACCTTAAATCCCAGCCTATTCACTAAGTTCCTTCAGTAAACATTATTAAATTAAGTCCTAAAAAGTTTTATCCCTCACTCTCTCTCTTATATATTTGTTAACACTATTATCTAACTATCTATTGTATTCTCTATATTAGTTATTCTAAATAAACAAACTTTTTCACCAGGTTCCACCATTGGAAATAATTAGTTATTCTTCCAAACATTTATGCTCCTATTATTAAGACCAGCCATTCTGGTGCCCGTTACATTCACCTCTGCTGCGAAGAAAATGACGTCCTCGGCATTTTACATGAAATTTGTAAAATGATAATTTGAAGAATGTTGCAAATTTCAACAAAAACATAATGATCTATGTACACAATGACTGCATATACTTAAGTGATGTAACTATCTCTTTTCAATTTAAACTGCATTATGACAAGCTAATTTGGTGTGAAATCCAAAAGGTACACTTTGCTGTTTAATCCTAAGTATTAATAAAAGAATCAATAAGCCTTTAACTTTCATGGCCACAACCAAATCTGACTTAACAAAAAAAACTTGAATTCGCAAAGGAATGAATGTTTAGAAGAAAACTTATTAATAAAACACTTAACTATTGACAAAAGAAGCTTACAAAATACAACTACTATCTTCTAACATGTAAAAAACAAAACAAATATGAATATGATGGAAATTAAGTCTGTTTTTTTTTTATGATGATCATTGTGATGGAAAGTAATTTTGAAAAAGAAACCAAAGGCCTACAAAATATTAAGGTAGAATGCATTTTTGATTCTATTTCTTTAATCAACTAAGTCATGTGAAAAAAAAAATAACGCAATCAAAATAAACAAAATAATAACTTACATGTGAATGATGGATAGAAACAAGTGAATAACTTTGCATAATACGGTGGCAGTCAAGAAAATTATAAGATGACAATATAAATTTTATGAACTTAAGATGGAGGATACATAGTTAACTAATCATTAATATTCCTGACAATGAAATCAAGAACAAAATAGAAAACATGATTGATGGTTCAACAAATAAGACTGCCTTATAAATGACAAACTAATAAAGGTCAATATCATGGTAAAGAATGAGACATGATATCATAAAATAATAAAACTTTGGTGAATAGCTATTTGAAAAAAAAAATGTGATGACATGTTGCGCAAATTAAGATCATCTTTTCCTGTGATCCTCATGCCAAAAACATAATTAATAAAATATAGGTTTAATTTGTATAACCTACGCTACTCAAACAAAATAGTGAACCAAATAGATCCATAAATATTATAAAACTTTTAAAAACAATATAGCAAACCATAATCTTTATGATATGTTTCCGAACACAATGCATGAACACAATGTTAAGGTTCATAATTTATGTCATATCAAATGGCATGTTTGTTTAAAGACAAATAAATTATGAAAAAGATAGGTTGGTAAATGTATGCCAAATAAATATTTAGATGATTTGATGATAATTTTGGATTGACGATTGCATGCAAATTAAATCACTTTTGGTAATGATCTAAAATATGCCAAAACACAAAATACCACAACAATAGGTTTAGTTTGGAAACCTGTTCAAATCAATTCATAAAACATTATTTACACTTAAACATATGGTGGAAAAAAAAATGGCAAAATGATAATCAATGAACTTGTAAAATAACAGGAGACTATCAAAAACTCTTGTTTTGAAGAGAAATTGGATGTGAGCAGTTAGCACTGATGCTCAACTGAACTCCTTTGGCCTACATAAAACATAAATAATTTTTTTAAATTGCAGTGAAAGCAATAAACAATTAAACCATGATAAAAAAAAAATACCACTTTTAAGAATACAAAATTTGGAGTTAAATACACTGAATATGATAATGAATATAACCAGCCAAGGGGTCGTATAGTGGCGAATACATACTCTTCATGCTCACCCCTGCTGCAGAGAAAATGTTGTCCTCTACATTTTATTGAAATCTTCAGATGATAAAATCATGTAAATTGTACACTACTTAGGAGTTTAATATTTTATGATAATTTCTTAAGCAAATAATGTCATTTTGAAGTGTTTTCAAAAGTCAGTTTACTTTTGTTGCTCTGCTGCTCGCCGATAATATATCTTCCATCTCCGATAGCAATTGTACAACGTAGTGGCGATGAGTTCTTGTTCCTTACTTATGTAAAATAGGTGACATAATTCATCAAGCAAATGTCCATATTGTTCCATGTTAGTATGTTGATGATTGCAGAAGATTTTACTGGCGTTGGCACTTGTTGCATTCGCGATTTCAGAGTCTGAGTATGGTGTGAGAGTCGTTTCAGATGGGTTATATAAAGTGTGATGCGAGGGGTGGGTGTTAATGACATCATATCCAGATGGGCGAAAAAAATGATATTTCCTAAGTACAGTCACAAATGGTGGTATAATATCAGTAAGATGTCCATGGTGGTCAATTTCTAGAAGGTGTTGGCATAAACATAATAATACTTCCAAAATATCTTGGGATGAGACACGACGGGAAATATCTTCCAGTTGACACAATATAAGAAAATCAAACTTTCTGTCTAGCAACTGGTCGCAACAATCATCAGTCTGTAAATTACTCAATTTCTCCCAAGCTTGAGACATAGAATGTTTTTCATGTTCACTAACGAGGTGATTATCAATAGTTGCTGCATGATTAATAGCTGTTGGTGTGGAAATCAGTTCAGAGTCAGAGTCACGATTAGATTCAGATGGTAGATCTTCAGGAGGTAATTCTTCAGAAATAGTATCAACTATGGGAACAATATCATCAGCTGGCGGCAAGTTATCAGGTACAGAGTGTTCACTTAATACATCACTTGTATCACAGGGGAAATCGTCAGAATTATAATCAAACATATCATCAGTGTTATCACTATCAACATGGTTGGGTTCACTTTCTGGTTCAGTTGCATGACATTCATCAGTTGGATCAGTTTGAGTATGAGAAGCAACACAAGCAGGTTGATGCTGTACATTATGATTAAAACATGGTCTGTCCATGGCATAGCTACTTCCAAGAACACATATGCCTCCAGGGCCGGTGACGTGAATGGCTTCAGGAGTGCGTCCTGGAACAAGCACGATGTCAAATACAACTGCTTCACCGTCGCCTACACTGGATTGAACTTTTGCAGGGTTGTTCTTAGTAATACCACGCCAATGCACAAACACATCTTCTTCAGTGTCATCGCGGGTGATGAAGCCATATCCATTCTTAACATTGAACCACTTTACATGTCCTGATATCTGATGTGCAAGATATGTTGGTCCTGTAGGCCTATATGATGGAGTTGAACGCTGTCTAAGGTGATGGAGATGACGAAGATAGTTCACTTCGGTTTCCAAGGCTTCAAGCCGCGATATAATACCAGAGATCATGATGCTTTCGAGGGTCGTGGGTGCCCTGATCCAATTCGTTGAAGATACAAAATGTACTTATCAACAAGCGAAAACTGCTCAGGCCCCACGTTGAAGACGCCAATGTAACGGGGTGGAAATTTCGTTACGCAATAAATAAATAGACACGATGGAAGACTTGATGGATATACGATGTTAGTGCTCCGGCTTTAATATGATAATAATAACTATAAACAATATTCCTGAAGATGGATGCAATTAATGATAATATGATATTAAGACGAAGTTGGTGTTGATGTTGAGCAGTTGGAGGCTCAGATGGAAGTGACTTGTGTATCACAAACCCAGACAAACAAAATTAAATTTCAACCTCTTTAACAGAATACCTCTTATACCTAAATACAAAATATAATGCATATTAAAACTATTTTAAAAACTTGAAAAAGAGTTGGTAGAGATGAGAAGCTTCCAGAAAGTAAAGAATGCCCTATTGTTGTCAGATAAGCAAAATGTAAATACCTTAAATCCCAGCCTATTCACTAAGTTCCTTCAGTAAACATTATTAAATTAAGTCCTAAAAGTTTTATCCTCACTCTCTCTCTTATATATTTGTTAACACTATTATCTAACTATCTATTGTATTCTCTATATTAGTTATTCTAAATAAACAAACTTTTTCACCAGGTTCCACCATTGGAAATAATTAGTTATTCTTCCAAACATTTATGCTCCTATTATTAAGACCAGCCATTCTGGTGCCCGTTACAATTAATTTGCCGGAAATTGAGAATTACATAGTTTTTATCTGCATAAAACCACAGATCCTATACAGAATATGTGATAAAACATTACACAACTAATATTATAGTGCTGGTTTTTTTGGAAAGGTACGCACAAATCATTTAACAAATTAATACGTAATGGTGCTAATAGCAATAGCATCCTTAACAATTAAATGCAACAAGTAAAAATCTAATGAATCACTTAAAAGTTTTTGAATAAGAAGGAAAATAATAATTATTTTAAATGTCTTCTTCGTGCGCATTTTAATTTATAACACAAACGCAATTAATTATGTGATAATAGTCTTTGCCACTTGTAGTCTTTGCCACTTGAACATGTTGAAAAGAGTTCTTAATAGCTCGGGGACAGCGCCCTTAATTGCATTATTAATATTATGTTTTGATGAATCCAAGTGTTTGAAAATATTGGATCCAAAACATAATAATGATAAAACTGGATGCCTTACGCCCAGTATTTATTGGTCTCGCTATGAGTTAAGAAATATTGGCTCGACTACGCCTCGTCCAGTACTTTAACACTCTTATAGATCGGCAATAATAATAAATATATGTTATATCATATTAGGATTGCAAATTTTTAAAAAGTCTAAATAACTGACTCGAGAAAGGTATAAAGCCATATAGTAGGGTATGCTAACTCTGTCACCACTTCCGTTTCCCTGTTATTCTTTGGTTTATACTCTTTGCACTGTTTTGGTTAACGTTGGTATATTGGCTACTCTACAATCATATCAATCATTCGCTATTGTGCGCCAATGTGCTGAGAAATATTTCTTCCTTAAATCACTGCATGTTGCATTCAAAAAATAATAACATTAATTTTGTACAGTGTAATTTTGTTTGACAAACATGGTTAACTGAAACTGTAGGTTTAATTTACATCCCCACACTTCCATATTTTCACCCGAGCAGTACCACCGGGTATTGTTATCTAATACAATGTCAACCTGTAATGGTGAAATGATGGTAGTGTCAGGATACATATTTAGCCTTCGATAAAAGTTAGGGAACAACCCAAAAGTTCGATGAAGCCCTATAAACGAAAGTCCTTTCGTTAGAAGGCTAACCCCCTCCCCCTCCCCTCTAACGTAAGTGTCAAATATCGAAAATTCCAACCCGTATTCATTGGGCACAGTGCCGTCGCTATGGTCGTGAAGGGTTGCGACATTGCTAGGATATTGATCACGTTTAAGAAACAATAATTCTATTTTATTTTGAAATATTTTTCTTCATAAACAATTAGGACTTGCTGGATTTTCAAATAAAAAAGAATCAAAGTGCGGTACAGTTGCTTTAAAAATGACCTTACAAGTTGCAGTTTGCGAGTACTGCACTCTATATTTATTTGAAATTCTTTTGAAGCAACCACTTTAAAATGTCGATATCGTACTTCAGAAAATACTAAAATTTTACAATTATATATTAAATCCTTAAAAAAAGATCAGCTTTGACCGATGTTATAACTATACTTCTTTACAAACGTAATCGGACTTTTTGAACCCCCTCCCTCCCTAACGAAAGGACTTTCGTTTATAGGGCTTCATCGAACTTTTGGGTTGTTCCCTTAACCATGACCGTCGACCAATATTTAACTTTTCATATTATCACGATTTGACACTATAGCGGTTCAATATAGTCCATATACCTTCCTCGAGTCAGCAAAGTAATATCAAATTTTGAGATTTTCTCAAAAACTATATAATTTTGCAGGAATCTGTTATGCTAGTTGGATTCCTTAACTTGCATCATTCCTTTCTGAAAATGTATACTTTTATATACGCCTTATCATTACATTCAGAGATACAATAAAATAACAAAATCACAAAATAACAAAATTACTGACTCGAGAAAGGCATACAGTGTGTTTAAAAGGCCATATAGTAGGGGTATGCTAACTCTGTCACCACTTCCGTTTCCCTGTTATTCTTTGGTTTACTCTTTCCACTGTTTTGGTTAACGTTGGTATATTGGCTACTATACAATCATATCAATTATTCGCTATTATTGTGCGCCAATGTGCTGAGAAATATTTCTTCCTTAAATCACTGCATGTTCCATTCAAAAAATAATAACATTATTTTTTTGCAGTGTAATTTTGTTTGACAAACATGGTTAACTGAAAGCGTACGTTTAATTTACATCCCCACACTTCCATAATTTCACCCGAGCAGTACCACCGGGTATTGTTATCTAATACAAATGTCAACCTGTAATGGTGAAATGATGGTAGTGTCAGGATACATATTTAGCCTTCGATAAAAGTTAACCATGACCGTCGAACAATATTTAACTTTTCATTATCACGATTTGACACTGTTGCGCGAATCGCGTGTCTTAATATATCTTGTACTTTCAAATAGCCTACATTATTATAGTAGTAGCAGTACCAACTGAACCATGCAGATAATGATTTTAATTAATATTCTCAGTGATTCGGATGAGCAAAATTATTCATTGATAATCCTGTCATATCATATTGCAATTATAATAAAAACCATAGCAACGTATAGTATAGCGAGTTAATTAAAAATCATATGAAACCACTGTGCTCTTAATTCCGTTTATTTTGAGCAGATTATTTTACATTATTGTTTTGCATCTTGTACAAGTACTCCCCATCGTGAAACGGTTATTTAATAACATTGGTCAAATGTTGTTTCAGTTTCATTTTTATTATTTCACCATGTTTTTGTACAAGTACAATGAAGCGAAATTAATAATTACATGACGGGTAAACCAAAAGGAGCAAAGCTCGAAAAGAATTGGTCACCCTAGTTAAGTATTTCTGCTTTAGCATTTTGCTCCTTTTTCTTTAATAACATTGGTCAAATGGTAATTGTGAGTTTTGAGTACAGTATATCTGCTCTAGCATTTTGCAAGCTTTAAAATGACACCTCATTTGCTAAAATTGATTTAGGCATTCATATTTTATAAGTGACAAAGCATACTAAATTCTTATTATTTTCCTTATTTTTTCTGTCTATTTTAATTCATATCTTGAAAAGCACTTCGCTGACAACTTCTTTTGACTAGATACATCACAAGTTAGACACTTATTTGGTGATTGGTAGTATGCTCTTTTATGATATGCTTGTTCACCAAAAAAGCTTATTCCCAAAATTTCAGATGATTCCGATTTTGCGTTTCGAGTTATGCATGATCATGATGATTATGTATATTTGCTCTTTAGGCCGCTGTGCTGTCAATACAAATTTGACCATATTTTTACTAAACGAATGAATCTGCAAGAATTTTTTTGCACACCAACACTATGAAGCCAGAGGTTTCATGCAATCCGGTGGTATATTATTATTTTTTTGTGTGGAGAAAAGTGGGGGATGAGGCTATGGATCACGAAATCTTCAAAGCCAGAACGTACAAGTTAAAACAAACATTAATACATTATTAACAGGAATTCCAATAACAGCAGTATAACAATAGTATTATATTATCATTTTATTTATTTATTTTTATTTTTATTTTTATTTTTATTTTTATTTTTGTTATTATTATTATTATTATTATTATTATTAGTGTTATTATTATTGTTATTATTATCGTTTATATTATTTACTATTAATTATTATCATTAATGTTATTATTATTTTTATATTATTATTAGTGTTAGGGTTATTAATATTATTATCATCATCATTATTGTTAGTGTTATTATTACCATTATTATTACACCCGATATCTCAGACAAGATATCGGGTCTGCTAAATACTATTTGTATAAGTACAAAAATTAATAAACCCACACATTTCTACAATTTTAAAAATATGTAAATGACACTTACATATTAAATTACAATTGATATTCAGAAGCTATACGGATCCCATCATATGCGATACCTCTTAACTAATTTTTCATCCTATACGGGTAAAGCTAATCCAAAATAGTATCATATTGAACGGCAAAGTTGACTGACTTCCAATCACCAATCAAGGCTTAGAAGCTGACCTCACATTGTGGAGTACGGTTTGCTGTACCCAATCCATTCACATGCCATCCAAAGGTAAATGGGACTAAAGAACCGTGTCCTGGTTGATAGTGTGTTTGAGATTCAAGCGCAAGTAATTTGATACTATTTCCTATTCGGGGCAGGAAATTATCAATACCGCGATATTAGATCAAATTAGTTGTTATAAATTAACCTAATAATAATAAGTGGCTTCCTCGTTTTAGAAGCAAAAATCAACCTATTTATATTTTGAATAAAAGAGAAACTACGAAGTGAATTATAAGTAGTTCCATCTTAAAAGATAAAGCTTATAGTCTGTATACCTTCCTCGAGTCAGTAATTTAGATTTTGTTTTTTATTGTATTTCTAAATGTACTGATGAAAAGTATATAAAAGTATATATATTAAAAGGAAATGGTGCCAGGAATCCAACTGTAGCATAACAGATGATCTGCAAAAATTAACAGTTTTTGAGAAAATCTCAAAATAATTTTATTTTACTTTACTGACGCAAGGAAGGTATATGGACTATAGTGTTTTAATTTCTCTATGTTTTACTATTAAGTAGGCTATATGCATCTTCTGAAGAATTTCATCAAAATGCATGATTTACAAATAATACATTATTCAAAATGACATAGACTATGTTGATCATTGAATTAGAAGAACTTTTTGTCACTGGCCATGCTGGCTGTCATTTAAGTATGCATTTGGTATGTGGATACTTGTGTTAAAATCATTTCTCATAATGAATCAAACATGTTAGTTTTCAAATGAGTTCATTATACAGTGCGCAAAAGAATTAAGGTACCAGTTATGTTCACCCCTTGTATATCTTAAACAAAGACAGATATGTCCTAATTGGAATCAGCAGCCAATCTTTTAGCTCGAATTTAAGACCTCATCGTTCAAGAAATACAGACACGACGATCCACAAACCCAAGGAAGACACAAAAATTCAAAGGTTGCAGTTTGCTCCATTGCATGCCCTTGATTTGTACACAAAGCGTTCTCGAACAAGAAAACTAGCGCCCTGCTTCCCATTCAGCACATTAAAACTAGTCAAAAAATTCAAAGGTTGCAGTTTGCTCCATTGCATGCCCTTGATTTGTACACAAAGCGTTCTCGAACAAGAAAACTAGCGCACTGCTTTCCATTCAGCACATTAAAACTAGTCAAAAAATTCAAAGGTTGCAGTTTGCTCCATTGCATGCCCTTGATTTGTACACAAAGCGTTCTCGAACAAGAAAACTAGCGCCCTGCTTTCCATTCAGCACATTAAAACTAGTGCCGTGCTTTTACAGATTAGTACTTCGTTTCATCCGAAGGTTTTAGATCACCGTTTCTTAATCAGAGCTAAAGAGAACAGGTCTGTTTTAATTTTTGCATATACCCGGTATTTGTCTTTGTTTAGGATATACAGGGGTGAACATAACTGGTACCTTAATCTTTTTGCGCACTGTATATACGAACTGTTGGCCTATATGTAAAAACTTCGTAAATTGAAAGGAAAATGGAAATGTGATCAACCGAGACAATAATATGCCTACATTGTCTCGGATACAGAGAAATATATGCCTAATCTTTATAAAACACGCGTGTAAAAGATACCAAAATCGCGTAAAATTTACATCCTTTTTTTGTAAAAATGTTGCTGTTAATCGCCGCGAAGCTTAGCCTGTTGAAACTGAATCGAATTTTTGTAAAGGCTACGCATGTCGCCCAGTACACATGGTACAAACCTATATGAACACAGTTGATAATCCAATAATCAAGCACTACCGAATTGGCTGGGATCTAATTTGAGACCCGCTTCCTCTTTTCCGAGGCTAATTTTCATTAACATGTCAGGAATTACGCACTGGTTACACAAGATCTATACATAAACTCTGAGCTATTAACCAAGTTATTGCTATAGGCCTATATAATATCAACGGTAAGCTTGGAAAGCTCGAATAGTGACATTTAAAAAGCTCATTCTATTCCTATTAAAGCCTAACAATTGGTAGGGAAACCTGGAGAAAAATAATGTTCTTATATAACCTACAATTATTGATATACATCATTAGGTCGGTACGATGCAATAACGAAATTGTTTTATTTTCACTGGATATAAATATAGGTCTATATTTAATTTTTAGGAAATATCAGAAATCCATTTCTCATCTTTAAATTAAAAGTTAGAAAACACGTTAAGAATTACAGTTACTTTCTATACAGGCAAGAAAAACTCTAAATTCAAAGAAAAACTACAAAGTCTGATGTAAATATATTTACACTATCAGCCATGGCAAAGCAAAATGCAAAGTTAACAGTTTTCTTATTTAAAAAGCATGATAAACACTAGCAACTCACGTACACAATACCCAGGTACCTGTTAACACATGGTTAACAACGCACTTGTTGCATCTTACTAAGCTAGTCAAGCAGATACCGTATTCCTTATACATGTGAAGTGACAGATAAAGTTATCAATGTTTATTATGCATATAAACTTACTGTTGGCAAGGGAATTAACCATGTATGATGAGCAGAACACCAGAATGTATGATGCAAATAAGCTGATGGGTGATCCAAACGCCTTCATCTTGGTTGCTGGTATATCTTCCTCAACAATGTCAGAGCTTAAGCAGCCAGCAAAGTCAAGGCCCAAATGTATATCAAATAGGGCACATCATTGACGACATAGGGTGTGCTCCTGTTTGGTTTATATAAATCCCGGCTATCACAACATTTCGTCAAGTTTGTAATGTAGAGCTAGCAAAATAGTTTCAAATAAAACTTTGCAAGTGCTTAATCGCCACAGGGTTGCACAGTTCTAAGGAGGGGACGACAACGCCCTCCTAAGCTCAACTTATTCGGAAATAGTAGTCACGTGACGTCTTGATATTATTACTGACACACTCCAGATTGTTTCCTCGTAGTGTTTTGACTACTGACACGCCAATTTTCGCATATTCAATACATATGCATAACTTTTTTTAATTGGTTGTATAATAAGTTGAGGCCTCCACGCGACGCTGTATAGAACAGGTTGCAGGTTGGTCCGTTATATGATTACTTCCTGTACCCGGTGTTGAAGCTGCTGCACCAACCTCTTAGCATCACGAAGTCTTGTGAAGTCAAAGAGATATATCATATCATAAACGCATTGCAGACCATTTAAGTTAACCACGTTCAGTTTCTAGTGTGTACATACAGCCCTATGTCTAATCAAGGCAGACAAGCTAGAGTTTCCTCTACATCCTTTAGCAGGCTAACTTAATTTAACTGTACATCCTCTACCAGCAAGTGTAGCAAGCATCCGCTGTTTTCAACCAATGGAATAGGCGATAACACAGTTACATAGCACTGGTTTCCTCCCTGAAACAATAGATTGTAGGCCTAACCTCCTCTGTGTCATTCAGTGAGTAGGGCTAATTTTGGATTGGTCCTAGACCTTGGTATGGAGTGAACAATATCCTACTTCCACTGCGAGATAGTTATAGTTTTTGGTTCACTTTAGGGTCAATAGAATACCAATATAGATAATATAGGGATATGTAATTATACCAAAAGAAACGATATACAAGGATATTACAATTTAATTAAGATCAGCTGAGTGCATTGTATATGATGAAGCATCATTATGCTGATATTACTTCGGAGTGAAGGTCAATCCAAAAGAGGAAATAGTAAATTGGTAATTAGTATCGAAATATTAATTTATAGTATCATCGAAAGAAGAAATACTGTCAATTACTGAATAATTTACAACATTTTTCCTTTCAATAGTACTGATAAAAACACAACAAATAACTACCAATTTTACATAATTATACACTGGAGCCCATCAGAGCTGCATCTACATCTCAGTAGTTCTAAACGTGTAGAAGACGGACAGCGAAATTGCACAGTGATCATAAAATGTTCTTTTTACACACAAAGTATCTGTTTCTAATGTTTGTAGCGGAAAACATGATCGTGACATCGATAAGAGTCACATAATTTACATTGTGCCTCAAAGTTCACGGTTACATTAGTAATCCATGCACCTTATAACAAATTTATTTGCACTTTTTTTCGTTGCCTTTTTTCGTGTTGATCCTATCAGATCATTTCCGGTGCATGAAATCAATCACCAGTTATTCAAACAAGTTGAAATAATCAAATTCTACTGACATTCGTATTAACTTTGTGACAACAGCATCACGTCTCATCCACGAAGCATATTCACATGGACCCACCTGTCGTGTCTCACTGAAGTGTAACGGATTACGCATAGCGATGGTATAGAATCGTAGCTGAAATTCAGCGAGGCACGATAAACAAGTCCATACGAATATGCTCGTCGTATGAGGTGTGATGTTGTCGCCACAAAGTTATCACGAATGTCAGTATACCAGTTAAATTATTGCAACTTATTGATGCAAAGTGACTCAAATGAGATATATCACTGTAAGAAATAAGTGCGGGAAAAGTTTATACGGCCTTTTCCAACATTATTTTGTTTTTCTTTGAACTTATTGCTCATGTTTATGATTTGCCCATCTTACCAGATACGAATAAAATACAAAACCTGGGAGGACAAAAATAGACAAAGCTATAGTTAAACAAAACATGATACCAAGGGACATTTTTTAACATTGAGTCTAAACGACTTGTCAATGACTAGTAAAGAAAAAAGAAAGAAAATAAAGGGAAGAAAAATTACAACAAAATGAAAAGTTGTTAACCCTGTTTACGGCAAGTGTGCTAATAATTAAAACGTAGATAAAGGTGTTAAGTATAACATGTCAATCTCAGGGTTCTAATATGAAAACATACCTGCTGCTACAAATCTCTCGTTACGTGATGTAATTGTTTCCTTGCTTCCTAAGCATTTCCTTTCCACGTTTTCTAGCGTATACAAAATGATATCAAATTAAAATTAAAATAAGTTAAAAATATAACATTTTGGGTAAAACATACTTGCAAGAGACTTGATTTATTAGATTATTCTACATTTACATTGGTGCCCGTAGAGTTTATTCGTACGACATTCTTTAGTGCACTTATTATTATGTATAATTTCCCATGCTTGAGGTGTCTCTTTACCTTACGTTTTACTTAATTGATGTCAACTCTAGTGGTATTTTCTTGATTGTCTTCTTTGCTGAAATCATTTGGGCAGATATAGGAAATTCACGATGAACATGGTGAAATGGTTTCTTTTATCTTAGAAGATTGTCTCAATCGGTTCAACTAATGCAAGTCATAATATTGAATAATTCAAGTCATGCATTAGTAGATGCCATCAATGCGGCATCTATGTACACATTCAAACTCCTGCGGTAACATGATGCATCTTTGAGGGCGATTTTAGCGCATTTTGTTCGTTTTTTATTTGAGAACAAAAGATATTTTAAAACAGAACGTGAATGAAAAAATTGTTCAAAACATTTTTTTCTTGTATGTTATGTTTTACAAGCAATATGAAATCATGGAAGTAAAAGAAGCTCTTGAAGAAACCAATAAATCCCTATGAAAATCATCCTATAATTTTCCTAAAACGTATAATAATCTACTCTACACTCTGACTCTGGAGCATATAATCCCATGTTAAAATTGGGTTATTCCAGTTCCTATGGAAGACATGATAGCTTCAGAACCAATAATTGTTTTCACAATATTTCAACGTAGAAAGAAGAATGATTTATTTACGCGCATTTTGATACCCCATAAGTCGTTCAATATTAACAACACAGTAATGCTTTTAAAGAATTTAAAAGCTGTAGATTACAGCGATCTATGGTTATTAAGCAAGCATTGTGGCTTGTAAAACCCGCCATTATGATATCTTGCGCTGACTTCATAGCTGCAACTTTTAAATTCGGGTTTATTCTTTTTTTTACTGCTGTGTTGCTAATATTGAACAAAATTTGACGAATGTGGTATCAAAATGCGAGTAAATAAACCATTCTTCTTTCTATGTTAAAAATATTGTGAAAACAAATATTAGTTCTGAAGCTATAGGCTGCGTTACTTTTTGTGCAGTCTTTATTAGTCCCTTTGGCTTCCTCGATACAGTAGCGTTCGCTTGTGATACACACACGGTCAAAGGCGGTGTATCAGGGCGCACCCAGAAAACACAAAAACGTTTTAAATAAGTTATATTTTGGCTTTTGGTTTAGGTAAAAACGTTTTAATAACACTAGCGGGATACCCGCGCTTCGCGCGGGTCCCCGCTAGTGAGTAGGCCTAAATGGGAGCGTTCGCTATAACAGGAAGAATTACTGAACAGGTAGAATCATTGAAAAGGTACATTTTATTTATAAAAATCTGTCTCTTCTTGCATTTCCTTTCTTTTTTTCCATGTTATTTATTTATTTAACCCCATTCCCATTATTTTCTAAATCTGTTATTTCTTACATTTCCTTTTAGCTTCTCTTTTTTTTTAATTGTTGCTTGCGATTTCCCGTTTCCATTTTTAAAAAATTTAATTCTGTTCTCATTATTTTAGCTTACATTTCCTGAATGGTTTCTTTCCTTCTTTGTTTCGTTCCCGTTTCATTTAGTTACTTTAACCCGTTGGCCTATTAGGCCTACTCGTACCTCTTTTGTCATTTTAATTTCCATTTTCTTTATAGTACCGCTTCATGTTTTTTATACAACACACATTTTTTCCGTATTTATTACGTTCTCTCATAGCGTCCATGTACCTTTTTGTCTTTTATTTTCTATTTATTTTTCCTTCTTTCTATATTATCATGTCCACTTTCTATATTAATTATTATCATGTCCACTGGTCTCTGGCTCGCAAGTCGCGTGGCTCTGCGCCGTTTACGCGCGCATTGGCGTAGTGCGTATTACGCACGCGGCGCTGACGCGCTGTCTACCAGCTGCAGTTTTTCATAACAAAAACCCCGTTTTTACCCATATTTTCACTGTTTTTGCAGCCAATTTTTGACCGAATTCAACCAAATAAAGTCCAGGCAATTTCCCGTATATTCCTCGATCTCCCGTATGAATTTGGCGACATTTTGATCGAAACTGACGGAGCCTTTTACATGAACCACATACACACATACAACATTAGCCTATTTATAGTAAGACTAGCGGGATACCCGCGCTTCGCGCGGGTCCCCGCTAGATGAGTAAATGGGAGCGTTCACTATAACAGGAAGAATTACTGAACAGGAAGAATCATCTAAAAGATACATTTTCTTTATATAAATCTGTCTCTTCTTACATTTCCTTTCTTTTCAGTTTCTTCTACATGGGCTTATTGTTTTCCCAAAAATATTTGCTGCTTAGCTTGTGATTTTCCGTTTTCATGTTATTTATTTATTTAAACCTGTTCCCATTTTTTTTCTAAATCTGTTATTTGTTACATTTCCCTTTTAGCTTCATTTTTTATTTGCTGCTTGCGATTCGCTATAACAGGAAGAATTACTGAACAGGTAGAATCATTGAAAAGGTACATTTTATTTATAAAAATCTGTCTCTTCTTGCATTTCCTTTCTTTTTTTCCATGTTATTTATTTATTTAACCCCATTCCCATTATTTTCTAAATCTGTTATTTCTTACATTTCCCTTTTAGCTTCTCTTTTTTTTTAATTGTTGCTTGCGATTTCCCGTTTCCATTTTTAAAAAATTTAATTCTGTTCTCATTATTTTAGCTTACATTTCCTGAATGGTTTCTTTCCTTCTTTGTTTCGTTCCCGTTTCATTTAGTTACTTTAACCAGTTGGCCTATTAGGCCTACTCGTACCTCTTTTGTCATTTTAATTTCCATTTTCTTTATAGTACCGCTTCATGTTTTTTATACAACACACATTTTTTCCGTATTTATTACGTTCTCTCATAGCGTCCATGTACCTTTTTGTCTTTTATTTTCTATTTATTTTTCCTTCTTTCTATATTATCATGTCCACTTTCTATATTAATTATTATCATGTCCACTGGTCTCTGGCTCGCAAGTCGCGTGGCTCTGCGCCGTTTACGCGCGCATTGGCGTAGTGCGTATTACGCACGCGGCGCTGACGCGCTGTCTACCAGCTGCAGTTTTTCATAACAAAAACCTCGTTTTTTACCCATATTTTCACTGTTTTTGCAGCCAATTTTGACCGAATTCAACCAAATAAAGTCCAGGCAATTTCCCGTATATTCCTCGATCTCCCGTATGAATTTGGCGACATTTTGATCGAAACTGACGGAGCCTTTTACATGAACCACATACACACATACAACATTAGCCTATTTATAGTAAGACTAGCGGGATACCCGCGCTTCGCGCGGGTCCCCGCTAGATGAGTAAATGGGAGCGTTCACTATAACAGGAAGAATTACTGAACAGGAAGAATCATCTAAAAGATACATTTTCTTTATATAAATCTGTCTCTTCTTACATTTCCTTTCTTTTCAGTTTCTTCTACATGGGCTTATTGTTTTCCCAAAAAATATTTGCTGCTTAGCTTGTGATTTTCCGTTTTCATGTTATTTATTTATTTAAACCCGTTCCCATTTTTTTTTCTAAATCTGTTATTTGTTACATTTCCCTTTTAGCTTCATTTTTTATTTGCTGCTTGCGATTTCCCGTTTCCATGTTTTTTTATTTAATTCTGTTAGGCTATCATTATTATAGCTTCTTTTTTTTCTTACATTTCCCGATTAGTTTCTTTCCTTCTTTGTTTCGTTCCCGTTTCATCTAGTTAGGCCTACTTTTAACCCGTTGGCCTATTTACTCGTATGTACCTCTTTTGTCATTTTAATTTCATTTTTCTTTTTAGTAGGTCTACCGCTTCATTTTGTTTATACAACACACATATTTTTCCCGTATACGTCCTCTCATAGCGTGTATGCGGACGTGTTCATCGTTATCATAATCCCGTGACCCGTCCATGTACCTTTTTACCCTTTAATTTTTATTTATTTTTCCTTCTTTCTGTATTATCATGTCCACTGGTCTCTGGCTCGCAAGTCGCGTGGCTCTGCGCCGTTTACGCGCGCATTGGCGTAGTGCGCATTATCCCCGTTTTTACCCATATTTTCACTGTTTTTGCAGCCAATTCTTGACCGATTTCAACCAAATAAAGTCGAGGCAATTTCCCGTATATTCCTCGATCTCCCGTATGAATTTGGCGACATTTGGATCGAAACTGACGGAGCCTTTTACATAAACCACATACACACATACATACATACAACATTTCCCTATTTATAGTAAGATTAAAATGTCGGGTTATATAAAGGTCATGAAAACGTGTTAAAACGTTTTGTATGAAAACACACTACAACAATATTTTTAAAATGTTTTCAAACTGGTATTGTAAACTATTTTTGCAAACATTTTTTGCCAAATATTTTGTCAACACTTAAATAACATTATGTTAAAATATTTGCACCCAGCAAACACAGAAAAATGTTTTGTTCAAAATGTTTTAATAACATTTAAATGTCTAATTATATAAAGGTCATGAAAATGTTTTTAAAACGTTATTGCAAATATTTTGGGCAAACATTTTTCGCAAAATATTTTTTCAACCCCAAAATAACATTCTGTTTAGAATGTTTTGTATCAAGTTTTCAAGAATGTTTTTGGAATGTTATTAAAACGTTTTATACCCTTTAAATAACCCGACATTTAAACATTTTCTGTAAAACATTTTGTGTTTGCTGGGCAGTAGATTATCAAAAAATGTTTTTCAATGTTATGAAAACGTTTATACCCTTAATATACCCTTTATATAACCCGACATTTAAACGTTTTCTGACAACCTTTTATAACCTTTTGCGAATGATGTCGAAAACGTTTTGTGTTTGCTGCGCAGTCACCGCATCGTGTGTTGCAGAGATGTACCGCCTTTGATCTCGCGTGTATCACACGCAAACGCTACTGTCTCGAGGAAGCCAGATGGATAACTACAACGATTGTTAATGGAGTTCAGGATGGGGCTAAATACACTTTCGGATAACTAGTGACGTAACTTTAAGAAATATCACGGAGTTTACAAAATTAGTGTTAATTACAAACAATATGGTACGTGGAAGTATTGACAAAGATACACGACACACTTAAAGCAGATTATAACTGTTATTTTACATAAATTTTGTGGAAATAAGTACTACATATAGATTAGTATAGACTGTTAATTTCCTTATTGTTTTGCGTCACTATATTAATGTCATGGTAACATAAATGAAACATTTCTCGTCTTCAACAATTGTTTCCTAAAATATAGCAAACAATTATCATGCGGGAAAAGCGTTATAGCAAGTCTGCACGGTAGGCGCGAAAATGTTACAACAATTTCACCTATGAATTAATACAACTGCCCATTCAGTTAGCTTAGATTATTGTTTGTTTTAAGATATGTGGTCAAAGTCATAAATTCCAAAGTCAATATTAACAACGCGACTTTTTTTTAAAGAAAAAAACCCGAATTAAAAGTTGCACTTACAGCGATCAATGGTTACCAAACGCAAGCATTAAACCCGCAATTATCTTCGCGCTGAATTCAAATCAACACAATTTACCATGTTTACTGCAACTTTTAAATTCGGGATTTTTCTTTAAAAAGATTAATATTTCTGAAGCTATCCATATGGCGTATTTGTAACGGCTGCGTTACTTTTTGTGAAGTCTTTACATTATAACCAATAGACCAAAATAATACATGTAATCATGGTAATAACGGAATTACACCTATCAATACAGTTTAATAACATCATTTTAGGAAATGTTTAAGGTTATTAATTATTTTAAACTGTTGTGATTTGGTAGTTCACAGCATCTTACGAATGGTAGTGAGCTTTAGCAAAAACTGCATTGCTCAATTCATAGCGAGTGTGTAGAAGAATTACAATATCACAGATATACTTTTATAGGTGATGCGGTTCTTGAGTTACGTTGTAAAGAGGGCTGAAGCAACAACACTTTTGTAAAACGTACATAACTCATTTAACAACAATAAATTAAGCAAGTTTGCAGAGTATACGATTTGTAGAATGAATTCTTGCAAAACATCGAGGTGTTATTTTTCATTAATATATTGATCTAGATAATGAAAATCGATTTTTAGGTTGCTTCGACCAACAATACCTCGTCTACCCTTAATAAGGTTAATAAAAGTTGAGTTTTGGAAGAAAAATGTGCTTCTATAAAGATATTGAGGCACTTTATGTAGAAGTTTGGAACCAAAACAAAATTATTAAATGTTTGAAAATCTTTCTTAAAGGAGTATTTCGTGATCCTAGCATCCTCTTTTTATGACATTGTTTAGTAGATATCCACGAAAAGCGAATTCCCAAAATTTCAGTTGATTCCGATTTTGCGTTTGCGAGTTATGCATGATTATGTGTATTACAATGCTCCATAGACAATGTGTTGTAATAAAATTTCGTTCTGGTACACCAGTACGAAATTCAAATTTCATGATATCTTTGCTAAATGAATTAATCTGCAAGAAATTTTTTGTACATAAACATTACGTAGCCAGAGGTTTCCAGTGATATAAAAATCTCAACTTTTTTTGGAGAAAAGTGGGGGATGATGCTGTGCAAAATGCCCTTTTAAGTGCGTGCAAGAAGCCTTTTCTTGTATAGATGAGTTGACTTCTGAGACTCTTCTGACGTCAATGCCTGGCAGTATGCGCACACATCATCACAATTTCCATTGTTTTTTTGCCTGGCAGTATGCGTGCGCATCATATTTTGTTCAGGGCTCGTGTTTTTATAACCCCGCCACATCACAATAAGACTATTGAACAGTGTAGTGGTTTCACTCATGCATATCGATACACCAGTCTCTTGCCTTTGTTGATAAACATTGAGGTCAACTCATCTATAGACGAATCCAATTTCACGCATTCCTACACCTCAATGGTAGCCACAGCTGGGTCCCGCGCGCGTAATTTTTTTTCTGCAACCATAATGGGCCGCAATGCGATAACACATAGTACATACATGTAATTATAGGCCTATGAGGCTAGATATAGACGAATCCAAATACACGCATTCCTACACCTGACTAGCAGCCTTTAGTTTGGTTGCCGTCGGGTATCGGGTACAATGCACCCAAAATGTGAAATGATTCGGCCTTGGCGGAAATTTTAAACTGCATTCCATCACCCGTTTTACACCTTCCGCGAAAACACAGGTAGACAAAAGAATGATTCAAGTTTACAAGCTTCTACATGGTCTATTTGCTGTTGAAGTGACATAATAATCGGGTTAACTACACGCGATATCTATGCATTGATGTACTTGCGAACAAAAGGACTATGTATGAATGGATGCGACGGGATTACCTGCGGAATTATCTCCATTATATATATTATTAGCTATTATTCTATTAACCCTCCTCGTCCTTGCATCTTCTCTAGGTGTTAGGCGGCTTTTATTTGCACAATTGGACGCTCAAAACACCAGGTTGGTGCTAGCGGCTACCCAAAGATGTCCGACCAAATCCTGACCATGACTTGGCTCGTTGGATTCGTCTATAACACGAGTTTATTACCATTATTATTTCCTCTTACTTAATAAAATAAAAAGAAATCGATAGAATTAAAATTCTACAACGGTTTACCTGGGGTTCGAACCCACAATCTATGTACCCATAGTCTAATGCCTACACGACTGTGCTATGATTCGTTGTGCCAGAAAGGTGTTTGTTTATGATACTTATTGATTACGGAATAAAGTGCATACACACAATATACTATTACTAGTATATTAGTACTAATAAATACGAATATAATCCTAACCCTAATCCCTAACCCTAACCCTTACCCTAACTCTAAACCCTAACCCATAACCCTTACCCTAACCCTAATCATAAGACCCTAACCCTAAGACCCTAACCCTGACAATAATGAACCTTGCCAGGCTTGCCTCGGACTATGCGGTTAGTGATATATTGCGGCCCATTATGGTTGCAGAAAGAAATTAAGCGTCCCGCGCTGGGTCTCCCACCTGAAATGTGAAATGATGTGGCCTTGGCAGGAATTTAAACTGCATTCCATCACCCGTATTACACGTAGACAAAAGGATGATGAAAGTTTACAACACAATATTCGCTGTAGAATTGACGTAAGGCTACCATGGAAATAGGGAAATAGATTAATACAATTTTTGAATAGATCATCCTGCACTGCAACGTTCATGCGGTACATATGCATTGAACCCACTGACCTCTATACATTGTGCGTGAAATTATTGATTGGCTCCAAACAAAGGATTTGAACCGGTGTCCTTCACCGTAATCATGGCGCAGTGCAGATCCATTCAATCAAATGTTGTCATCAACCTATTTGATCGAGTGCATTTGTTATGTGCGTGAGACGAACTGTTGCGGTAAATTGCAATCATGTTTTTGTTGAATGCATTTGAGTAGTCCGCCATATTTACGGCATAATACGTCATATGCAGAACCCTACATGTGGACCTGGCAGCCTTAATACATTCTGATGTGTAATCGATCAGCAAAAGTATTCAATTTATTTAAATGAAGCGCCTAAAGTCAGGTGGGTGATAACGGACTGTACATCGACGGCTAAAGTGTGCCTTTTGTGCTTTTGGCTACACAATCACATCCGTGGGTTGAATGACAACAAAAGATACCTTACGCTCGTGTAAGCGCTTTCACGCGATTTTTGTTTGATCACTTATTGACAGTAGCCTGCCTATCAAAACGTTAATACGCTGTCAGGTCAGTTACCTATTTAATGGCAAAACCCCTTTGTCCCGAACAAAAGGTACCTTTTGATGAATAGCTTGTCGGAAAATCAAATCGGCACAAAGGAACAATGCGTTACGTAATCTATTGCTTCTCCCATCGTTAATAGCATCGATAAGGGACGCACCATTAGATTCTCAGGGGGGCATGGGAGTTTGGGTCAGGCCGAATTTTTTTTTTGCCGCCGAAGGCGGCGGAATTTTTTTTTTTTCGCCTCCAAGAGCACCAAATTTTTTTTTTTTCCGCCTTCGGCGGCGAAGTTATTTTTTTTCAATTTTAATGTACATTTTTATACAAAGTTGGGTGGGGGAAATTTTTTTTTTTTACTCATCAGTGAGGCAAAATTTTTTTTTTTCGTCTCACTAGTGGGCAAAGTTTTTTTTTTTTTTCTCTCTAGTGGGCAAAGTTTTTTTTTTTCAAAAAACTCCCATGCCCCCCTGGAAATCTAATGGTGCGCCCCTAACAGTAGACCTAAAAATAGGTCAAATTCTCAGGTGAAATCAATTTCCCCGCTGAGGGTTAGGATAAGGGGATTAAAGGTTATTTGGGATGGGTTGGTTTGGGGTTGTATAATTTAGGGTCGGGGTTGGGGATGGGTTAGGGGGTGTATAAGGTTATTTATGGCAACAGTTCGCCTGGCCTTTATCCCTTAAATCAATTTTAAAAAAACATTTAAAAAGTCTTTAACTTTTCCCACCAAAATTGATTCTGCGCGCATTTATGCACCATCTGTATTTCTACAATTGAGCAGATTATTATTATCTGCAGATATTTTCTTTTCTTTCTCCTTCCCCCATGATAACTAAGTCAGTTAGAATCTAAACCAATAGTTCTGGTATAGTTAAAGTTAAATAGTACAAGTGATTGTTTTCGCTAATATATTTGTGTTGCGGTATGCGAAAAGTTAACAATCTATTTATGTAACCAATTTTTCCTGTTTTTGAAAAAAAGAAAAAGAAACAAAATTGTAATCCAAGGGAAACATTTGACTGTTGTATTGTACTTGACCGTAAACTCACCTCGTTTTTAATGCGAATATGGAAATCATGTGATGACATACCATGCATTCAAAAATCTATGTATAGTAACAATAGGTAATAACTGTCCACACATTTTTTAGTCTAAACCGATGTGAACTGACCAAAAATAGACTACCATGACACATGCGTGCGGTAACGTGCTAAAATATGCAGAAAAGAAAATGACCGGACCGGACATTATGGGATATTGATCAGGGCCAACGACAACACGTTTTGTGATTAAGTAATTATATTTTACTTTACGTGCATGTCTTCTGATTTCAAATCTGAGTTGGGATAACGAGTGTACCACAGCAGTTGCGAAGAAAAAAAAAAAACTAATAAGTAAAATAACAAAATAACTAATAGTCAAAAACAACGCTGTTCTTGCCAGAGAATCCCCGGAAGTTTGATAACATTTCTTGTCTTATTTTACAGGCCAAAACTTCTATAGATAATATAAACAATAGTGCAGAAAGTGAACAGCCTTGATGTACATCTTTCTCTGAATGGACAAAATATTATACGATACCATTTTGCACAAAGCAACTTTCGCTTCAATTTATTTCTTTTCCTTTCCTCATACCTCTTTCATTTTTCCATTCCTTGTCTTTCACTGTAAATTTATAAATTTAGAATGTCTTTACTCTGCCTTCTTTCACTTCCTCATAATTATGTCTTTTCTTTCTCACTTTTGGTTTTCTTTATTTTGTGTTCTTTGCTTCTTTCTTCGAAGTATATCTTTCTTACTCATGTTACTTGATTATTTCTGCTATTTCATTTCTTTCTCTATTTTTCTATCTTGGTTTTGTATCTTTATTTCGTGGGGTTTTCCCAGCTCTTCTCTCTGGAACTTGCTTTCCTATTGATTCTATACTTTGGTAACCTTTTACTTTTTTCTTTACTTCAAAATTCTTGTTTTTTTCTGATGAAAGTGGTGAAAAATATTTTGTTTCCAGCGGTGTAGTGCTGGCATTAACTTTGTGGGCCTCTTATGAATAGTCTGTCAATAGCTAAGATATACATTAATGCTCCGGACATTAATGTACATTAAAACTCAAAATGGAGAAAGAATCACGCATCGCACGTTATAGAACAATTTAAACATTATTTTAAAATGATCTATTATATATTAACACTGTATACCTGAAATAACATGGACTGACATTTGGGTGATAATTTATATTGATGTAGTTACGGGCCCTAGCTTGTATCGATTTGCTTGGACTTACATGGCAAGTCAGTTGAAGACAACTTCGAAAGATACAGAAGGAATACTTGTTTTTAATGTTATATCTATTCATCCTACAAATCGTAAGTAAAACCAATATTTTAAATTAGCGCTCTAAGTTCGCCCGAGAACCTGGGTATTTGTTAGTTAACATGTTAACCTGTCAAATAACTTGGGTGAAACTGACAAATTTGTACTAAAATTGACGTTAACTCGTTACCGTGGAAAATGTACAAAAACATAGAGATATTTAAAATTGGTTGCCATAAATCGAATATGGACATAATATAAACTCCTCAACAAAAGTTTGGAAAGTTTTTTCAAGCATCTGTATCTCAAATTATTTGTGACATATTCATATCGTGTTGCATATCACTGGATAGTTACAATACTCCCCTTTACAATGACATCCCATTTGAAACAATAACATTTTTCACGGCTAAGTACACGCCTTGTGAATGTAGTGGGGTCTCAAAAAGAATTTGCCAAATTGACCATTATTCTGTGCAGCAAGCTGCAATCCCATAACTTCACAATCTGGGACCTAATGCAATCCTCCAAGATGACACCGCTCGCCCCACATAGCCACTGTAGTCAACGACTACCTACAGAATATGGGAGTAGAGTCAAAACGGCCTGTCATCAGGCCAGACCCGGGGGCCAGACCTCAACCCGATTGAACACTTGTGGGACCAGCTTGATCGTGCTGTGTGTGCCAGAGAAGCCCATAAGCATCCACATTGAATGACCTGCGACGAATCTTTGTTGAAGAATGGAATTCCATCCCACAGTAACGTGTAACCAGGTCGGTGAGCAGCATGAGGAGAAGGTGTCTGACTATTGTGGCTGCTTGTGGCTTGTCCACCTGCTATTGAGGTTAGTGGCTAGCTTTGTTTGAGCACAGAATAATGGTCAATTTGGCAAATTCTGTTTGAGACCCCGCTACATTCACAAGGCGTGTACTCAGCCGTGAAAAATGTTGTTGTTTCAAATGGGGTGTCATTGTAAAGGGAGTATTGTACCTATCCAGTGACATGCAACACGATATGAATATGTCACAAATAATTGGAGATACAGATGCTTGAAAAAACTTTCCAAACTTTTGTTGAGGAGTTTAGTATCTCTAGAAGTCCGTTCGCCTACAAAATTGGAATTTTGTTTAATTTAGACTGACGAAATAACATGTGCGAGATAGTAGTCTGCGAGACTGTAAAATCAGGTAGAATTTTCTGTAATTGACGAGGTTCGAACATGCCTTCGTTGCATTCCGAAATCGCAAATATCTAGCATAATATTCTTTTTTTCAATGTCCTGTAAACACCTCCCCAAAAGGAAATGACAACCGGTAAGCACTGACGAGGTTCGAACATGCCTTTGTTGCATTCTGAAGTCGCAAATATCTAGCATAATTATGTTTTCAATGTTCTGTAATCACCTCCACAAAAGGAAAGGACAATCGGTAAGCACTGACTGCTCGAAATTACTTCCCCTCCAAAAAAGAGCGTGGGCTGAAATGCACCGTTAAATGTACAAGCTTATTTGAAGAATTTCCTATCAGCTAACAAAATTAAGCATGCTAAAATATATTAATCTAAAGACCTCCTTCTTTTATCTACACCATCAATTTTGTACCTGTGATCAATAATACGAGGCAAAAATTCAAAGCAAAATCAAAATCTGGAAACAAAATGTACGTATGCATGTTACAAGTGTTCAAAACATTTAAGCGAAAAAATATCGTTTACTTTTTAATTTTAGAACACTTCTTACAAAATTGTCTTTTTAATTCGAAGTCCTGTATCACGCATATTGCGGGCATTGTACTTTAATCACCAGACTCTCATTGTCTAATTGATTTCATCTGCACGAACTGTCAAAGTTGAATATAGTTCATCCAAAACACGAACACCAAAAATGTGGGTGAATCTTCAGTCACTGAGTTCCCCCATCCATGATTTAGTGATGAAATTGCGCCCGATGTCATTGCACTTTCATCACGTGTCAGTTTTCTTTCTTTCCGGTTGTCCAGACCTGGTCCAGACTAATACATACAACAAACTGAACAAAGTGTTCCAGTATCTGTGCTAAAACAACATTACTCAACCTCGGGCTAACCCTGTTTAACAGTGATTTGGTTTAGCCATCCTGATATGTTGTGTACCCAGGCAGACCCAAGTATGCTTGAATGGGGATGGCCTTCTGTGTGTAGGCTATACGGCTCCTTTATCTTCATCAGCTAATGATCTCAAACCAGGATCTCAAAGAACAAATCAATAATTCTTTTATACTGAAAAGTGATATAGTTCACTTTACAATTTTCTCCAAATAGGGCGTAACAGTACTTTTTTGAAAGGTACTTATGTCTAATTTATACATTTCTATATGATATTGATAAAGAAGTACTATTAAAATAAAAATGATTTCTATATCTATAGTCTGAAAAACAATCTTTGCGTGGAAGGTTTGAGCCCTGCCCTCTGCATAAATTGCATTAAAGTAGGCCCGGTATGTTCAGTGGCGTTCTATTTCTACATACTGTACAAAGCTCTTTCACTGAGTACTTCCTAAACACGCAATGTATAACCTACAAAGGTGTCAGCATCATTGTGTCAAACTGAGAGCTAATGAGTCAGTGGAAAGACCTACACAAGTGAGAGCTTGTTGACGTAGAATATAATAAATTTATTAAAAGAACTGAAAGTACTAGGGGAAATTACCCCATTCAAGAAAGCTGCAGTTGTTGGGAAATTTGTACCTCTATCTGGAAATGAGGTATTATGCCCGGTTCATTCACGATTCCCTCTCCGTCCGTCGCGTGGGGCTAAAATGTTTCATCCAACATGTCCAATACATGATCAGATGATGGCTAAGATCTTGAACGCGATGCCTCTTATATCACTTGTCTGGTCTCCCATTTTGGCGAAGAATACAAAACAAACACATAAACAAACAACAGTCATGACAGTTGACTTTCTAACTTTGTGAAATATCTTTAACAAAAAGGCGGCTAATGGACATACGCCTTTGTGGTGCTGAGTCATCGAGGTAACATTCCTTATAATAATCGCCATGCGTATTTGGGCTTCTTTACCATTATAGTATACTCACGTTAATTTTTAAGTGGAAAATATATTCGTATTCCGCGTGTATTCTAATACAATCAAAATTACGTCTGATTGCATTAAGATAAAAATACCCACATTATACCCAGCATGCCCATTGTCGAACTAATGACTGGTGATCAGCCGGTATATCATGTACTCGACGCTCTCTCGGGCATCGGGGGAAGCATCTTATAGGAACAAGGATTGTCAAAATTGGTTAAAATGAAGCCAGCAGACTTAATACCATAAGGTCCTCGACCCCAACATCAGGGTAACATTTTCTCTAAACCCGACATTTAACATAAAACAGGAAAATGAAGTCGTTCTCATGTGTATTGCTTGTTAACTACTTTTCTTAACTGGGCAAATCCTTGGCAATCTACCGATGACACGATACTAGCTGTTGCGATCAAGCTTTCATTTTGATGGCGATTGTCGCAAGAAACAAGGCAGGTTTAAGCAGATAATTTTGGGAGATTTATGGTCATTAGAGTTTACTGTCAAAGCCTTATCGAACACTTCAATGCTTGTTTTGTTCAATCAAGTCTTTAGCTTCGAACATGAACTGAAGTTTGAATATTACGTGAGAACAAACTATATAAATGCCCAGAAAGTAAGCAAAGCCAGGGTGACACCTTATTGTCTTACGCTATGGAACAGAGTAAGACAGCAGAATCATCCTTGGTTGAGCGGGGTGCGTGTGTGAGAATGGAAGATATCATAGTTTTCATATAATTATGTTTTGAAAGTACAAGGGTATCCCGGGAGGATAAGGGTAGGAAGTTGCGAGTGTGGAAAGTTGTGAGTGAATCGGTGCATTTTGAAATTTGGCCTCTGTTCATGAGATAGTTGACATTTGACCTAGTTTACACTATAACTCCTGAACTAAGCATTCTAGTGCAGAATGACAGTTGACTTTTTTTTTTAATTCCCAGCAATGAGAGGAACAATTTGAGGTATATTATACAACATGATAGAACAAATCTTAAATGTGGGCCCATTATGACCTTCAACACCTCGCGGGAAGCATAAGGGGGCATTGAAAAAATGGAACCAATTCTAGTTTTATCATTTGAGGGTAAGGATGTCGAAAACCATTGGTTCCACTAATGTAGCAAAACTAGATGCTAACTCAAAAATCACCCGATAGCGCCATGTTTTCAAGACCCGAGCATTCGGTTATAATCAAAACACAGTAACTACGGAACATTATTATGGTTAATGGTTCCTGTTGTAAAACGTCTTGTTTTATTTTTCATAACATATATTGAAATCTATAACATGTGACTTATTTTAGGAGTGTCTGACACATCTCTTTGCAGTTTGTACTTTCACAGGTGTCAAATCGTGTAATTCAGACACTGAAACAGGTACAAACATACAGGGTGCTACAAAATAAGTAGTACTGGTACGGTATTAATTTTTCCACAGGTACGCAAGTGTCAGTAAAACATTGAGTTTAATGTCCGATTTAAGCAATCGTAAGTTTATCGTAAAGTTGGGTCTTAAGTCGTTTTACAATTTGAGAAAAAGATATGGTCATCATGTCGTGGATTACTAAAACTTAAAAATATCATGCAATATGTAGCATGGATGGTTAACTATTCAATTTGGACACCCTCTATATCAAGTAGGATCAGTGTGGCTATTGAGCGTCAACTCTGAATTTTTATTGTATTTGATCAGTGTTGATGGAGTGCTATACAATATGTTCGACATTTTTTTAAGAAGTTGAATCACGTAGTCTCTTACAATTATGTCGCCAATAAGAATCAAGTGGAAGTGCCATTATTTTAGATGATCCGCGGAAAGCTAAGCTGCCGCAATATGAAGACAAACATAAACGCTATGGTCTGAAAGCTAGAGTTTGACATCACATGAAAACTTGACAGGGTGAATAAAATCTTACGCAAACTCTTGTTGGTACATCCTGAAGATGCGCCCTGTATGCCCATACAACTTGAAGCTCTTAGTTACACAAGGGCGTCAATCCGTCCCCATTTGATTGAATTCAGCTTCAGACTTGACTTCAATAGAAAATCACGCAATATTTGCCAAACTTGACATACCTGCTGGTCACATGATAAAAATACTGTAATATATCGTTCGTAGGCATATACATTGATAATTATACATACTGCACTTTTACAATATTATTCTTAAGCGGAAGTTTTATACCATTTCTTATCTTATTTTACAAGCCAAAACTTCAATAGGTAATATAAACAATAGTGCAGAAAGTGGTCAGCCTTGGTGTACATCTTTCTCTGAAGGAAAAAATATGATACGATACCATTTTGAACAATGCAACTTTTACTTCATTTCATTTCTTTATATCTCCATTCCTTGTCTTTCATTGTAAATTTAGATATAGCTTTGCTTTTACTCTTCTTTCTTTCACTTCCTCAAGTCTTTTCTTTCTCACTTTTGGTTTTCTTTAGTCTGTATTCTTTCTTCGAACTATATTATTTATTCTTAATTGCTTGTTTCTCATGTTTCTTGTTTCAGATGTTTTTCTTTTCTTTCTCTCTTTTTCTATTTTGGTTTTGTATCTTTATTTGCTGTTTTTCCTACTTTTCTCTTCGGAACTTTGTTTTGTTGCTTCTGTACTTTGCAACCTTCTTTTTTTTCTTTACTTCAAAATTCTTGTTTTTTCTGATGAAAGTAGTGAATTCTTTTTGATAAAGACAGGAAGTTAGGGAATAACAGGAAAGGTCACATATTCCTGGTTTGCTTAGATCTTTGGTCTTGTATGTTTGTTTTTCTTTGGTCCAAATATTTGCGCTTATATCTTTCTTTTTACAATTGAACATTTTATCATGTTTATTAATCAGGGATTTCCTTGCTTCTGTTTTTATTTTCTTTGTATTCATGGCATTATATCTTGGAAATTTCTTAAATATTAAACAAATACCCTCCCGAAGCTGTCCCTTTTTGGACACCCTTACACTTTTTGTCAAGCAATAATATTTATGAGACTGGAAGTGAATCAAATTGTGTCAATTGTGCCTTCTTTTTCCGAACTTTCACATCTTTTCGTGAGTCTTACACAATCTGATCACGCTGAAGGTCCAATTGAGGGGGCGCAGCACTAATTCAGCGTCCCATAGGATAACATGTGAATTCGGCCTACTTCAAGCGCCATTTCTGGCGTCCCTGCAATACTTGGCAAAATAAATTTGGTATCAAATTAAAGCTCTGTTTCTCTAGATTCCAAAACTTTTGTCGGCATATATCGATGACCATTGACTTTTTTCGCTATTTTGCGGTGCAAAAAAAAAAAAGAGCTAAAAATATACTAAACTCACCACTCATATTTCAAAATCGGGTTTTCTCTTAATTCGCCACAGAGAATTGCTTTTGAGATCAATTGTCCAGTTTTTTTCTGCATGCTATCATTAAAGACACTTGTCGAATTCATATGAGCCGATATTGAGTGATTTAAAGTGAACATGTCGGTAGATATGGTCGCTCAATCTCATATTCACTATGGACTATATTAGCCGAATTTCGTTGTTACATAAAATGCGGATTGATTTAGTGTTGCGCCCTCTTGAAGCAATTTGGTGCACCGTTTTTAGTCCATTGTTGTTATTATTGTTTTAAACAGAAAACTGAAGTGCTACGGGTGTCCAAAACAAAAGTCCAAACATGCAGCCACTTTTTTGTTCATCCATAACACCTAAGGTTTTGCATAGAGTTTTCAGGAAATGTTTTCTGAATGTTTATATGAAAATGTTTTATAGCCTTTGTATAACCCGACATTAAAATATTTCATGTTTGCTGGGAAGGCTTACATAGCGCATTTGATACTATCATTGGTCATATTTCATCACACTTATCACTACCACGACCCACTTTCCCTAGCTTGCTATCATGGCTATATGTTGTAACATCCGTAGAATGATGTCAAACCCCCACACATACACGAAACTTTGAGAAGAGAAAGTCTTAATTGCTTCGAGTTGCTCCTGAACAGTTTCTTCCTTTACGGCTGGCTTGCAGGTGTTGGGTGGTAACGTGCCATTTCTCTAGGAAAGAGATTAGCAGTAGCTCTGGTGAAGAAAGATAACTCACTTATCACCTCCGTGTGTTGGAATGTAAAAAGTAGGGCACATTATATTAATGTTTTATTTTTGAGAATGAATGAATGCTTAATTCGGTTGAATTGGGGCGATGTCTTGTATTTTGTTCGGTACACACCTTGCTATGTCATGTTTGTCATTTGCTTGTCAAAGAAAGAACTCATCACCTCTGGGCGTAAGAATGTAATAAAGTAGGACACTATGTTCCACTTTGTCGCGAGCGTGTTCAACATAATCATAAATTGGAGCTTGATATTGAGTTTGGTACTTACACAGCAAAAATAGTGTTTTGTTGTCAAATACCTTGTGGTCCTCTTAATATGTTTTCTTCTGGAGTTCCCCCAAGGGTCATTTTTAGGCCCGTCATGTTTTGTTCTTTTTACAATTGACAACTGCTCGGACATAGTGACGTTATTCTGATTAATATCAATAGTTTCAAGAATGCTGTATTGTTCCCGCTCCAACTTGAATGCAAAAGGGTGGACTAAATCGTATTTGATAACTACAATACCACAAACATGTTCCGAGTACTGATACAATGTTTAATGTTGCTCTCAGGTATACATGATGAATATAAATATCCTTTTAGATGTACTTGCTTTTATATATTATGTACATTAATTGTAATCCACTGAATGTAAGTGACCCATACGGGTCTTTAATGTTATGGAAAAATGGCACTCGGCCGAATGTTATGTTGAGGGTGAATCGTATTATATTCGTATCACTTGAATTGCGATGTTCATCTTTCATTCATTACTTCCGATGGCATATTAAATAATAGCCTTACCATTACACATTCCTGTATTTCAGACCTTATATCGTCCGCGTGATTTATGCATACTGACGATTACCACATTACTATAAACCGTCCTTAAGGTGGTACTACACCCCTTGATAAATTTGTGACTATTTTCTCAAAAAATAATAACACAATGGTAACAAAAGTTATGTATAGGGGCATGGAATCCAGTTACTACACTGGAATTTCAGTGACTCAAAACAAGCGGTACGTTATTTATGATAAGAAAAGAGGTTCCACTAGAATGTACCTCATTTCTTAACATATATAATGAACCACATGACTTGAATCACTGAAATTTCAGTAAAGTAATTGGATTCCTTGCCCCTATATTAATATACATAACTTTTGAGAAAAATGCAAAATCAGTCACAAAATTGATCAGGGGGTAAATTACAGAAATTATATAGTCGGATAGCTAGTGCAGTTCATTATATTGCAGGTAGCAGCCATTGCAAAAATGGCTTTGCACTGCAAAAGTGAAAAACAATTCGATAATCCCGTCCTCTACAGTATCAAGGGCCAATTAATAGTAATAACATTTGGGTTCGTCAGTATCAGGAGACAACGATTATGATCTCATGCCCAATGGCATAGCTTAATAACCATCATTTATTTAACAAGCAAAGGTAAAATTTTGACTTTTAAGTTGTGGAACATGGGTTTTTGTATCCAACGCATCCGAGAGTCCTTCTCTGAGTGTCGAAACATATTGGCGTTAAGGCACTGCGTCCTAGGCTGCAGTGCAGATTGTCCTGTTTGAAATCATATTATCGGTGTACCCAAACTTACAGTCCTTATTTGCTGAGGACTTAAAATAAAGGAATTGTAAAAAGTCGCCCAATTGGGCAGAAAATGTTTAAAAAGTGAAAGTCCAAGTCACAAGCTTTAATTGAATGTAGGTTGCACTGTCGTAGATGACAACTGCATCAGTCGTAGTGGCTCAGTACTAATGTTTTCACCCAATCACTTCATAAAGACATATTCTTTCCAGCTGATCGCGGTCCTCTTCATTTGGCAAGACGAAATCTGTGTAATCCAGTGGAATCTGCCGCACCCATGAATCTAAATCAATGTCAGTCTGCAACGAAATAATTAGGTATTATCAATTGGACCGAGAATTAGATTTATTTTTCTTTCGAAGCGTTGGGCCAGATATAACGATACATCAATAAAATAATTATAATATACTTTGGGAGGCACATCACAGCCATATACACCTTCACAACCGCGGTAACTGTACGTCGGTGACGGATCAAAATACATACGTTTTCTGAACCATCTTGGCTTCATTCAAATTAGGACTCTTTCGCCTTGAGGGATTTTTAACTGTATGGTGTTCTATAGGGAGTGGGACCTCATAGAAATACGGACATACATTGTAGTGAAAAGAAAATGTTGCGATTTAGTTCGAAGTTGAGAAAAAATGGCTAGATTGCCTAGATTATTGTTCCCGGTTGGGCGAGATCATTCCTCATTTTCTGCTTCGGGTGCGGGTTGATACTACGCTACGCCACTGGTCAATGGTGAAAATAATCGTCACAACCTGGGACAAATATGCAAGTAAAGTAAAATAGAAGAAGTACGCAAACTTGTCCACCATTCTGGTGGTCGAAACAAGAACGTTGTCCGGTTGTTTTCCATTTAATTTGGCTTCCAGGCTTATCGGCTTTCAGTATTCAGCATACGCCCCAGTTAAGTCATGCAATGACCCAACCATATAAATCAAACCGAAAACCGAATTTTCAATTGAGTAATCTTGTTGTAATGACCATGTTACCGGAAAATATAACACTGTGAGATTATAATATTCTTGTTGCCAAGCAACTCTTATCTTGTAAATTGCCTTGTAAATTTGTATTTTGACAAAAATCTATAAATTTCTACCGCTGCATATTAGTATGAAGATAAGTGCTATAACTTAACCACAAATGTTTCATCGAACTAATCGTGATCATGATTGTACCAAAATGGTAACCACGCGTAATGGCATAGCAACAGGCAAAACGTAATACACAAACTGAAACTTAATATTCGAAAACACGGCCAGTGCGGGTTTATATCTGAGGATTCCACGAAGTCCCATGGAAGTTGCAACACTTCGTAAGTGTAAAAAATGCATCGTAATCCCACGTTACAATGAACATTACAATGCATGCGTCGTAAGTCAATTTTGTGAACTATAATGTCTATGCAAGTCGTAAACTTACGACAAGTAAAAAGTCACTTTACTTAAAGGGCCATGCTGAAGTGACTTTGGTAAGGGCTGGTTAACGGGCTACTTACGATACAAAAGTACAAAAATGTCCATTATAACAGACTGCACTTCCAGAGTTGGGTGCTTTTCTTTATTCTGTAACGTAGCTATATTTTTTAAGTAGCTCGCTACAGATCTGCAAAGTTTTATCAACGTATTTGCTAATACGTGGAATACACAACTTTTAATGTTACAAGAGATGCAGAGAGGTGGATTTCTTTAAACATTTTATCTACGGTGACATTGCAAAAACCTCAAATCAAGACTGAAGTGATCGAATTGTGCTACGGAACTTGCCCACATTTTTATTGCCCACTCTCATGACTCTCTCAGTCTTAGTCGCGGGTAAATTATGACTTGGACATTTGGCGCCATAGAGATGAAAAAATGCCTTCAGATGTTTCTTCAGATTGTCTATACCAACTTTAAAATGTATAGAACACAGCTAGGAGCTACAGGAAACGCAAAGAAAGACTTTGGTGTTAGTTCGTGAAAGGAAAACATGTCCGGCCTGACGTGACGAATTTGGAAGTTCCAGTCAAGCCATTTCCCGAAGTCTAGAGGCAGGCATGCAAGCAGGCAGGCCAACCTAGTATAGTATTAGTAAAATAAAAACTAGTATGCTGACCTAGAAAATATACAAGATAGAGCCATTGGATATTGTCTTGGCCTACTTAGTTCTTATCAAAAAAAGCTTTGAACAAATCTGTAAAGATATCAAAGTAACCTACATACTTATCATCACAAAATGAACTTAATGCACTTCGAATTATAATGGGTCAGACTTTTAAATGCGTTCAAACTCATTTCAAAAATAAAGATGGGTGAAAATATTAGTCATCCCTCTTTCACGATACGTAAAGATATCGATGACTTTTTTGTTTGTAAATGGGGCGAATGAAAAATGGCGAGCCCGGCAAAAGACATGACCAGAAAGTTTCGCAAACACGGTATTTTTTTTAAATTATACTATCGAAGAGGTAATATATAGGCTGTAATAGTTTCTGATTTATTATAAGTTGCATCATATCGTATATAGGGCCTGCACGTAAACTTTCATAAAACATGAATATTGCAGTAGTTGCGGGGTACTATATTATTAGTGTTTTATCAACATGATGTTCGATAACCATGATGACACTTTGCATTTGTTTGTAGGTGAAAATAAACCCTAAATCAAGAATGAAATTACAATTTGTTGATAGTAAGACATATGATTTTTACTATTTTAAAGTAAACCCATTCGTTCAGATCCAAGAGTTCATATGAGGTCTTGTGTCGGCTCTGCAGCCGTTGTGCATTACTCGCCACCTTGATTACATGTATATAGTCCACGCCCAAGTCCAGGTGCTCAAACTCACGAGTACATCCTCTCCGCAATTCTTCATGTCATTTCTAGAGCACACGCCTATGTGTAATAATAATTTCTACAGCCAAGTCTCAAATCTAGGGTTTGGAGCTTTAAGGTAGCGGTCACCATGACCTTAGCGTAAACCCATTATCTTGTTATCATAGCCCATCATTTCTTGATTTTGAGTTATAATTAATTTACTTGTGGCCGCAATTAATAGACGAAGCTAGCCACAAAATGATGTGATGTCTCGATGAAATGGTAGTTGTCCAGACAGTGACTAGCGGATGATGATGTCAATGTTTTTGCCTTGAATTTGATCGGATAGAAACCATCCGGTATCCGGCAATAGAGTCTTCAGCAGTCCTCAAAATTCACCAGTGCACAATTTTATCACAACTCAGTTCAAAATCTGACGATATTATATTATAAGCATTTCGCTTTTGTTAGCAATTAATGCGTACACCAGTCATGTAGCCATTCATTTATTTCACTCATTGTACCACGACCCACGAGTAGCTATATGGAGACCATGTAGCTACACGAACATTCGGGATTTGAAACTGAGACCATTAATTGACTAGTCGGAGGCTCTCAGTCGATCAAGTTAATAAAATGGGGAAGCAAATAAAAACAATAACAAACAAACAAAAGCAACGTTGCCTATTCCTATCGATTTCACCGCATATAATAAATGTTAAGAACTGAAGATTCTGCAAATTCAGGGTGACCAAAAAATCGTATAAACTTATTAGTGAAGTTTTTGTATCCATACATCACATACAGTATCATTATGAACCATTTAACCTATAATCTTACAATGCAATGACAAAACTCTTACGCACATACTGTCATGACGAGTAAAAATATAACCATGATAACAGGACATATAATGGTATCCCAAGTGTGTGTATATGACAGGGGGAAAACAAAGTGTACATATTAGTTAGTTGTTGTTTGTAACAGGAAACATTGCATTATGACACATGGCTTAAGAGAGAGAAAGATGTCAGTTGACCAGTCTGGAGCAAGGAGAGAGAATGATGACACACGAAGCAGAGTTTCCCATGATTCATTGCAAATTGGGCTATTTGTAAGAAATATTACAAAGCATTCTGGGGCAACGTTATAATGGTGCAATGTGCAAAAAGACGTATTTGTATTGCATAAATGCTTTAA